>NC_137902.1:26034873-26634873 GCF_963455335.1 Martes martes
GCCTCCCTTACCCTCCTCCAGCACCCAAGCTCTGTAAGAGCAGCACCAGGTCAGACCCCAGTTTTCTACTCCCTGCTTCCACCAGGCTCTTTCAGCACACAGTAGGTGCTCAGTTAATGCCTGCTGAGTCAATGTGCCCCTAAAAGGCCAATATGGGTATCCCCAGAACTAGGGAAAAGCAGCAGCCCTAGGATTGCCACCCCCAAATCCCACTGTGCCCCTCAGCTCTGCTTGGCTGTGGGAGTCAGAAAGAAGCAACCAGGGGAACCTTGATGTGTCCTGCTGAATACAACACATACAGCAAGACAACAGGTGCACAAAGAGGAAGTGTGATGACAAAAAGTCACATTTATTAACCTTGTACCATGTGCTAAGGAAAGCAGATACAGTATGGAAAGAGAGCTCAGGGCAAGGAGGTAGAGAGACACCAGATCAGAAAGGGTTTTGTAAATCACACACAAGATTCTGTCCTGAGGACAATGGCATAGGAGGCACTGGGCAGCTGCTGAGGTGACAGAACCAGATATGTTTGGAAGGAATCCCCTGGCATAAAAACTCTCTCTTGACCCATCAGGCTTCTAGAAGATAAAGAACTAGAAAGGATGGGAACAGTAGCATCTCCCTGATTTCTGAACCAACTGATAGTGGCTGGGAGCTGGTGGATTTGGTGGAGGAAACCAAGAATGCCAGACTGGGCCCCTAGAGTGAGGGGCATCAGGAGGGTGGGTGTTGATTCCCTTCAAAAGGACTAATGACTGCATGTGAAGCAGTATAGTGTAAAGGGGGGAAAGCTATTAATAAGAATAATTTGGAGTTGTGAGCCCTGAGTCAAGTCTGAACATCATCACTACTAACTAGCCATCTGAGTTTATTCCTACCTCTATGAGGCAGGAGAAAATAATTCTATTCTCTACCTGTCCTCAGGAGTATCAAATGAAATTGAAAGGTATAACACCCTGCACAAATATTAGGTGTGTCCTTTTCTCAACAAGCGGCTGACCTCTGAATTGTCTGCTGCCTCTCCAGTTTCACACCCGCCTCACCTGTACCCCTGCCCAGCCTCCCTCCCCACAGCAGCGTCCAGTCCTGGCAGGAGGGCCTTCCCTGGCTGGCGAGGGGGGTGGGGGGTGGGGGTGGCGCCCTCCATTCCCAATACTAATAGGTCTATCCTCCTCACGCTGGAAATGAAATTTCACCTTACTGGGGGTGGGACCCTCCTCCTCTCCCAGGGCACTGGAGGGTCAGCGACTTCACCCTGGGACCACCAGCCCCTCCCAAGCCACCAAGGAGTCTGGGGCTAACCCAGGGGCTCTTTACGCAACAACTGGCGCTGAAACATGTGGTTCTCCAGCCTCTCTGTACGTTAAAAATCACCTGAGGAGTTGCTCAATACCAAGGCCCGGGCCTCACCCCTGACCAATTAATCGGAATTTTCAGGGATGGGGCCCAGCGTCAGTGTTCTTTTAAATCTCCCCAAGTGGTTCTACTAGGCTACCAGGGGTAAGGGCCATTGTGTTCATGAAATGGATCCCGGCCCGAGGCATCCCGCGACCCCAGACCCCAGAGGAGCCCTTTTGCAAGGATTCCACCCTTGAGCCCAAGTTTCTCCCATCCTGCCCCAAGGGCTCTCCCAACCCACAACCTGATCACCTCAGGGACACCCCCCCACCCCGCGCCTCGGCAGACAGCCCCTAGGACTCCCAGAGCAGACAGCATTCCTGCCCCCTAGGGTCCGTCCTTTGCGTCTGACTGGCCCCCAGTCCGGCCCGCTCCTGCCCCCGCGCCCGGGCGGCGTACCAGCCCCTCACCAATATCGCGGCAGGCGAAGCCTAATCCTGCGGCTGCCTGGAGCCAGGTGCGAGTCAGTGCGCCTGCGCGCGCCCGGCCGGCAGCTTCCCCAGCCTCTCCCCCCGCCCCCAGCCGGCGATTGGCTCCGCGCGGCTCCCGGGACCGCGCCCCGGCAGGTGCCCGCGCCCAAGGCTGCCGCAGCCATATTTGTCACGGGCGCGTGCCCGTGGGGACCGAGAAGAAAACGTAGATGCTGGCCAGAAGAGAGCCGATGGAGAGAGCCTGGATTCCTGACGGTTCACCCCCCCCCCTTTCACCTCTATAGTTGCTTAAAGTCCCTATCAGTTGAAATCAATAAGGCGTTTCTTTTCTTTTTTTAATATTTTATTTATTTGACAGAAATCACAACTAGGCAGAGAGGCAGGCAGAGAGAGAGGAGGAAGCAGGCTCCCCGCAGAGCAGAGAGCCTGATGCGGGGCTCGATTCCAGGACCCTGGGATCATGACCTGAGCCGAAGGCAGAGGCTTTAACCCACTGAGCCACCCAGGCGCCCCTTTCTTTCCTTCTTTCTTTTCTTTCTTTCTTTCTTTCTTTCTTTCTTTCTTTCTTTCTTTCTTTCTTTCTTTCTTTCAAGATTTTATTTATTTATTTGACAGACAGAGATCACAAGTAGGCAGAGAGGCAGGCAGAGAGAGAGGAAGGGAAGCAGGCTCCTTGCCGAGCAGAGAGCCGGATGCGGAGCTCGATCTTGATCCGGAACGCGGGGATCATGACCTAGGCGGAAGGCAGAGGCTTTGACTCACTGAGCCACCCAGGCGCCCCTCAATAAGGCTTTTCTGAGTGCTCTCCTCTCTCTCCCTGTCCTTCCTTAGTATTAATTCGCAGAGTGAAGAGAGCACAGCACCTTCTTACGAACTATGTGGTCTGACTAGATGCACAGCTAGGCGGATGAAAGGACGACAGTGGCACAACCTGGGACTCCCTGATGCTGGAACGTGAGCCCCTCAAGAGTGGACAGCCCCAGCTTAATGTGGAGGCTCTGGGGCTCAGGCCACAGGCGCCGGGTCCCTAGAGAGCTACCATGCAACCCAACCTCCTCGAGTTAAAATAAGAATAATAAAATAAAAGGAGTACCGAGTTCTCACTATGTGCCCTGTACATAGTGTGTTAAGCACTCTGCATCCATTAACTTGTAGTCCTCACATCATCCCTGGGAGGCAGGTGCAATTATCCCCATTTTACAGAGCAGGAAACAGGTTGAGAGAGATTCAGTGACTTTCCTACAAGCAAGAGGCCCAGCTGGAACCAAGCTCTCCTGACTCTCAGAACAGGAGTCTTTCCTCTTCCTACCCCTGCCAAGGGCCTCAAAGTCAAGTTTTGCTTAATCCAGTCTGGTGAGGATATCCCATATCACAATAGGCCTGTAAGCCTGGTTAGTTTTCCAGGCAACCAAACAGCACACACTTCAGACCTCCTGTTTTCTTCTCCTGGGTTATGGGGCAATGAGCATGGGCTTTAGCTTCTGGGGGACCTGGGGCCTGGTCCCCTAGCTTCACTTTGTTAAGGGACCTTCCTTTGTGAGCCTCTGTTTTATGCCTTAGAAGGATTTTGTAGGCATTAGCTAAGAAATGGGACTGTTAAGAATTTTGCCAGCTTTTGGTCATTATGCTTTTGTTGATGGTTGTCAACAGGAAAATCATCCTCTTCCTCCTGCCTGACAACCTGGCAAAGGGCCCACCTACAGCAAATAGTCCAACACTAGAGCCCTCATATGCAGGGGTTGGAGTCTGTCCAACCAGTTCCTGTGGTGCCCCAGCAGTCCCATGAACTTTGCTCCCAGCATCCACCACTCACCAATCTCATTTCTCCCCAATCCTGCCCCTTCAGACCCTCCTCTTCTTACCTCCTATGTCCCCCTGAAGCCACATCATTTCTCTTCTGGACTTTAAGCAATTTCTGGAACCCCTCCTGCTCCAGAAAGCCCTCATGACTAAAAGGAAGTTGACCATTATTCCCCCATCCCAACCCCTTGTTCCCATCTATAGTTTTCCTGGCTGAGAATATAAGGCTGGAAACCCAGCATTCAGCATGGTGTCTGGCACACTAGGACCTCCATAAATTGATTAAAGGAGTTCCCCTGCCTTTCCATTTCTGACCAGCATGTGCCTTTGTTGCAAAACAACCCTGACTCTTTACTTAGCCCTCCAGTCCAGTGGGAGAACAGGGGAACGGAAAGGGCTGCGAAGGGGCCAGAAATGAATGTAACCCGTTGGAAAAACTTTGGCCCCTATGTTACACTTAACGTCTCATGGTTACACAGAGGCTCTTCACCCCCCTGATTTTTCTTTTTTAAAGATTTTATTTATCTATCTTTCTATTTATTTATTTGATAGAGAGAAAGCATGAGAGAGCATGAACGGGGAGCAGCAGAGGAAGAGAGAGAAGCAGCTCCCTTCCAAACAAGAAGTCCAAAGAGGGGCTCAATCCCAAAGACCCTGGGATCATGACCTGAGGCCAAGGCAAACACTCAATCAACTAAGCCACCCAGGCACCTCCTCATCGCTCTAATTTTATAGACAATGTAACAATGTAATGGTGCTTGTGTCAGCACCAGGACTGGGCCTTGTGATTATCTCCAATCTTCCTTCCTGGTTGCCAGCCACAGAGCTAACTGGGAAGGGACCTAAGATGCAACTGCCTGACTTCTTGAGTCATATCAGAGTCCCTAGATTGTGGGACAAATAGATATATAAACAGTCTTTCTCCTCGAAATTCTCTCCTCCCTCGGCTTCTGACCTCTCTGATCTAGGTTCCATCATGTTCTCCTCTTATCAAACAACTCCTCCTCGTGCTCACTTCGGCAGCACATATACCAAACAACTCCTCCTCAGTTCCCAGGGAACGTTTTTTCCCAGGGGCTTTCTAAAATCAGAGGGCAGGTCCCCCAAGTTTCCATTTTCTTTTTTTTTTTTTAAGATTTTATTTGAGGGGTGGCTCAGTCCTTTGGTGTCGTGATCCCAGAGTCCCGTGATGGAGCCCCACATTGGGCTCCCTGCTCAGTGGGAGGCCTGCTTCTCCCTCTCCTACTCCCCCTGCTTGTGTTCCCTCTCTCACTATGTCCCTCTCAGTCAAATAAATAAAATCTTTTTAAAAATATATTTTATTTGAGAGAGAGGGAGAGAGAGAGAAAGCAAGAGGTTGGGGGTGGGAGCAGAGGGTTAGGGAGAAGCAGACTCCCCACTTAGCAGGGAGCTGGATGAATGGATGGACAGATGGATGTGGGGCTCGATCCTGGGACTCCAGGATCATGACCTGAGCTGAAGGCAGATGCTACCAACTGAGCCACCCAGGCACCACCCCCGCAAGTTTCCATTTTCAAAACTCTTCTCATTTATTCACTCAAACTTGTCAGGTCATAGGCTATCTGGGGTAAAAGGGACTTCCAACCCAAGACTGCTGCCTTTAAAAGGTGTTAAGTGGAACCCAACAAATTGGCAGCCATGGCAACGTAGTGAGGTGCAGGTCAGGTCAGGTAGCAGCTGTTTCAGTCCTTCACCTACTACTTTTCCCTTCATGACTACCCCACCTCCCATCTCCAGCCTGAATATAAAACCGCCTGCCCGACAGCTCCCCAAATGAACTCCCTGACTGCACCATTTCCTCAACTTCCAATCACCCGCAAGGTTTTTTTGCTTTGTTTTTTTTTTTTGTTTTTGTTTTTGTTTTTTTTATTCTCCAGGCTTGCCTTGACTACCCACCCAGGCAACTAAGCCAAAAAACATGTGCATCCTCCTCTATTCTACCCTCTCCACCCAGGCAGTTATATGGGGTCAATTCTAGGTGAATCTGCTCCCATCTCTTTTCCATTCCCAGCCCCTGCTTTGGTTGTCAGTTTTCCTGGGCTTGTGTGAGAACCTCCTCCAAGACTAGCTTCCAGTCTCTCTCACCAATCTATCCTCTACTTTGCCAACAGGCGAGCCTCTGATCATGGGGTTCGCGGATCAAAAACTACGCAGGTTGCTGCATTTTGAAATTTTTCATGAAGTGCTGGGGAAAACACTCAGGATGTAGTGGAGATGCAAACAACAGAAGACTCCACCCCACAGTGTGATAACCCAAACTTTTAATTTTCTGAGGACGTAGGTGACAGTGCTTTGTAATTAAAAACAGAAGTCTATTTCATTGTCTTCTGTAGTTAAATTTATATGAAGTAAACACGACTGGTGTGTGAAAAGAAAAAAGACTCCACTCAAACCAGATTAAGGAAGAAAGGAATTTATGGGGTGGGGTAGGGAGGAAGCATTGGAGGAAGGTAGTCAAAAGGTAAAGTTCCAGAACTACTAGGTATGTAATGCACATGATGATAATGAATATCTGAAAGTTGTTAAGTAGATCCTAAGAGTTCTCATCACATGGGAAAAATTTTTATCTGTAAGATAATGGATATTAACAAAACTTAATGTGTTAATCATTTCCTCATATACCTAAGTAAAATCATTTGCTGTATACCTTAGACCTATACAATCGTGTATGTCAATTATATCTCAATAAAACTGGACATTTAAATGATGTCGTCAGGACTTAATTTCTCTTTCTGTCCCTTGGTTCCACTTCTTCTGTGGCTCCATGCTCCAATAGGCCTTCACGTCTCCACCCAGACTGTATTCTTTCAGATTTCTGTCCAGGGGAAAGAGAGCACTTCCCTCCACCCCAAGAAAACAAAGTCCTGGGGCCTGGCTCCCACTGACCAGTTGAGTCACCCGGCTACTCTCAACCAATCCTTATGGCCAGAGGGATGGCAGTGCAATTGATCTAGCCATAAGTCACCCATAACTTAAAGGATAGAATATGGCCAACTCCCCCAGAACCACGTGAGTACATAAGGTATGGGGTCCCCCAAATCTAGAAGCTGTTACTAGAGTCAGGATGAATGTTGAGAAACTCACAGTTTGGTCCTTATTTTTCCCATTTTACCTGAACCAACCCCCAACCAGCAGAGGTCTTCAGCAAGCATATAGGGACCGATTATTAAAATACAGGCTTCTCGGGACGCCTGGATGGCTCAGTTGGTTAAGTGGCTGCCTTCAGCTCAGGTCATGATCCCAGCGTCCTGGGATCGAGTCCCACGTCGGGCTCCTTGCTCAGCAGGGAGCCTGCTTCTCCCTCTGCCTCTGCCTGTCACTCTGTCTGCCTGTGCTCACTCTCTCTCTCTCTGACAAATAAATAAAATCTTAAAAACAAAACAAAAAACACAGGCTTCTCACCCTCCCAGCCTCCAACTTGAGCTTGCTCTCACACGCTCCCCACCTCCCACCCAGGTGTGACCAGATCCCCGTGTAGGAGGAGGAGCTCCAGGCCTGGGTGAGGTGAGTCTATAGGCAGTCTTGGACATTCCTCAAGTGCTGAGATTTGGAGAAGACAAAGTTATAAACAGAAAGGGGGAGGTATATTAATTTCCTATTGGCACTGTAACAAATTACCCAAATCCTAGTTACTTAAAACAATACAAATTAATTACCTTACAGTTTTGGAGGTTAGAAGTCTGCCTCATTAACTAAAATCAGGGTGCTGACAGAACTGCGTTCCTTTCTGGAGGTTCTAGGGAAGAATCCATTTCCTTGCGTTTTTCAGCTTCCAAAGGCTGCCAGCATTCCTTAGCTCATGACCCCCTTTCATCTTCGGAGCCAGCAACAGCTGGTTCACTCTCATGTAACATCACTCTGACTCTTCTGCTTCCCTCTTCCACATTTAAGGACACCTGTAATTACACTGGATCTATCCGGATAATCCAAGATAATCTCATTTTGGACAGCTAATTCACAACCTTAATACTATCTACAACCTCAATTGCCCCTTGCCATGTAAGGTAACATATTCGCAGGTTGGCAGGGATTAGGTTGTGGACATCTTGTGGGTGGAGGCCTCTCCCAACAAAGGCCACTTTGTCCTGAGACTAGTTCCTAGAGTGCACAGAGGATGAGGCTCCCTTCTTGGAGCTCTGGGGTAGGGAGTGTCAGGTAGATACCCAATTCCAGTATCTATCTTCACCAAGCCAATGGCCCAAGACTTGGGAGAGCAGCTCAGCCAGGAAAATAAAAGTGACATCATCAAGGTGAGTGCAGAACTTCCCAGAGGGTAGCTGGCCTTTGAGGGGGGAACTGAGAACTTAGAGGAGAACCTGTGGGGGTTACCGGTGGTGCTGCTTGAGTCAAGATAAGAGGACGAAGGAAAGTATGATGGTCCAGCAGCCCAGCAGCTGGGAAAGGGTATCAGTTTTAAGTATCCAGCAACCACCACCCACTCCACTAGGGAAGAGAGAGGTGAAGGATTGTGGCTTGCAGCCAGAGCGGGCTGGAGCTTAGACAGGGCTTCACACCATCTGGATGAAGCAATCTTTCTGGCTTCACCCAAGTAGGGTGGGCTTTGGCTTTAGTTGGACTGAGTTCAAATCCCATTGTGCTATCTAGACTGTGTAAACCTGGGAAAGTGGCCTGACTTCTCTGAGCCTCTGGTTCCTTATCAATTAGATAAAAATGATGTCACCATGTTCATCACATGGCTATTAATAATTAGTTCTTGGGGCGCCTGGGTGGCTCAGCTGTTAGGCGTCTGCCTTTGGCTCAGGTCATGATCCTGGGGTCCAGGGATCAAGCCCTGCATTGGGCTCCCTGCTCTGCTTCTCCCTCTCCCACCCCCCTTGTCTGTTTCCCTCTCTAGCTGTCAAATAAATTAATTTAATTAATTAATTAATTAAATAAATAGAATTAGTTCTTATGTAACATTCTAGAGGGGAGAATTGGACACAGACTGAAAGAAGTCCCAACATGGATTGGCTATTAAGCTAATTACCAATCACGAATCTTCAGACAAGGTTGAATTTTGTTCTTACCATAAGTAGCTGTGTTGAGTTTGGGCTAGATACTTAACCCACATAACCTACAACACTGAAGAGTGTTTCCTAGTCACATAATACATTTACTGTGTACCAAATCTGAGGCAAGCAGCTTTCTCCTATATTAAGTGGGGAAAATATTAGTATCTCCTTTCTAGGGCTGATGTAAACCTAAAGTTATGCTCATAAACAACATCATTCAGTGCCTGGTGTAGGAGCTTCACTCAAATGTTAGGATAATTCAACCCATTTGGAAGGGCTGGGAGGATGGGGTGTGAGGAACAGATGGCTAACTGATTGGAAAGGGCACCAAGATAGCCTCAGTGATGTAGGAGTGGGGGCATCCCTGAGCACAAGCCTCACCTTCTGGATCAGGCAGTGACCCAGTGTAGATACAGGTTGGCTGGCTTCTGGCCAGCAAAATGTGTTTCCCTTTGCCTGGAAACCAAGAGGTGTGGCTGAGGCAGCGCATGGAGGGGAACAGAGCCACTAAACAGTGGTGGAGTGGAGCCTGCTCTGGACTTCTCTGGCTCCCCCAAATGCTGGGGACCAACATTTGGGACCAGCTACCCCTGGGCTGAAGGACACGAGTGAGGAACCACCTGGGAAGAACACTACAGGACTGAAGGCTTGAAAAGGGCTTGGGTCCTACCGCCTACTGAGAGCCTGGGTTTCGGCCCAGCCCTGGGACAAGAGGTGAGATGCAAGCTGAATGCTTTAGGAAGAGCTCCCCCCAAACCATCAGGTGCTGCACATGGGCTCCTGCTGTGGACCAGAGCCCTGGGTTACCAAGCCCCAGGGATGGGTGGTGGAGACAAAACAAAGAGTATCCATACACACCTCCACCGTAGGTATGGACCAGGCCGCAGTAAAAATGCCCGCCGCCTGAGCTTCAGACCATGTATTCGTACAGCTGCCTGGCATCCAAGGAGGGCGTCTGGCCTCCGCTGCAACCACTCACCTACACCTACCTGCCCAGCCCTCTGCTGCTGCCCCCCATCCACGCCCATAGCTTCTACAGCCGGCCCCCAAGCCTGAGCGCAGGCGAGTGGCCGGCTCCGCGGGAATACCACTGCTTCCACGGCCCAGGCGCGCCCCTGGCGGCCGCTCTGCCCTCGTGGGCCTTCCACCAGGCCTACGCCGCGGCCCTGCTCCCGCCTTTCCCGGCGCCCGGCTACCTGGGGCCATCTCTACAAGGGCCCGCGGGGGAGGAGACGGCGGCTGCCCAGCGCTGGGCGCAGTGGCCCGAAGGCGGCAGCCTGCAGGCCGAACTGCGTTGGGGCCGCGTGGAGCGCGCGCTGGGCCCGCGCCTAGAGTTGCCGGATGTGGTGCGCCGGGAACTCCGGCGCGTGTACGGCACGTACCCGCGCACCGACGTGCGCGTCACCTACCGCGGCGGCCAGTTCCTGCTTCAGGCCACGCCGCGCGTCCCCGAGCCCGAGTACCGTGTGCAGAGGCGCGTGCTGCGGCCGCCCGCCAGCAGCGACAGCGCTGACAGCAGCCCGGCCGCGGAAGTGGCAGAGCGTGGACGCGGGAGGAAGAGGAAAGGCCGGAGCTGAGGACGCTGCGGGGCCCGGCGGCCGGCCGGGTGAGCACGCGCGCGCCTCTCCTCCCCTCCGCCCGCAGCCGTCCGCCCGCTGCGAGGGACACCTCCGCGGTGCGCTGGCGCTTGGTGCACCTGTCACCTCGCTTTTTGCCCTCGCTTTTTTTTTTTTTTTTTGGACCAAGCCTGCACGCCGCCCACCTGCTGCACTTTCCTGATTTCTCTCACGATATTGCTGGATAGCGGGGGAAGGGCGAGAAGAGATCAAGAACATCTCGGGGTGGATGTCCTGTTTCTCTTCCCTTCCACCCGGACTTGGGAAACCTGGGTGTGGGGCAGAAGAAGGGCGTGGACCCTTTGTTTCGTCTCTCCCTCCTCCTCCCTATCTTAGAATCCTGCGCCAGGCCCCCACTTTCCTTTTCCCCCTCCTCCCCCTAACACAGCTCTCCGAATTGCCCAAGTTCCTGCCCAAGCTGAGGGCCCACCTATCCGCAGGTTGTAGTGAAAAGTAAATAAATGAATGAAGTTAAGTGCATGCTGCGAGATCACTTTTCTGTTTGGGGTGGGTGGGGGTGTTCCTCATCTCCCTAATGTGAGGCTTACTCCCCTGCTTTGGGAGGAGCCGGTATGCCTCCCCACAGGTCGGGCCGAGCTCCCTGCTTCTGCAGCTCTTCTCCGGAGTGCAGGACCATAGGCTTCCTAGGCCCTGCGGCACACTACTTGCTCTGGCCCACCGCCTGGGAGAGATTCTGAGGGCATAAGCTCTTTTGTTGAAGCCTGGGTGGTAGACGTGGCTGGGGAAGGAATGGCTAAAACATAGACTTAGGGCTGCCACTGACATTTTCTAGTCGTGTAACTGGGCTTTCTGAGCCTCAGTTTCTTCATCTGTAAAAGAAACAAAATCAACCCACCCTACCTGGAAAGTTCACTGGGGTTGAAATTTAAGATGAATGTCACTTCTTGTCTCCTAATTCTTTTTTTTTTTTTTTAAGATTTTATTTACTTATTTGTCAGAGAGAGAGAGAGAGAGCACAAGCAGGCAGAGTGGCAGGCAGAGACAGAGAGAGAAGCAGGCTCCCCACTCAGCAAGGACCCTCATGTGGGACTTGAACCCAGGACCCTGGGATCATGACCTGAGCTGAAGGCAGCTGCTTAACCAACTGAGCCACCCATGTGTCCCTTGTCTCCTAATTCTTACTAACAGTCTTTAACAGGCTGAATTTGCAGTATTCCAGGAGTTTGCTGGAGGGTTAGGCCACTCATCCAATTTTAAGGTTGGGTCTGGCAGAACTCCTAATCTGATGCCCAGGCTGTACAAATGTGGCTCCTTGTGGAATTGCTTTTACTGAATTTCCATTTGTTGGATAGCCAACAGCTGCCTGGGTATGCAGGTATGTTATTGAAGCCGTGCACCACTTGACTGAATACTGCCGTATTTATGAACCTCATGGAAGGGTTCTTAAGCCTCACCATTTGGGAAGACTGTTTCTCCTGATGAGTGGTTTACTTTTATTTTGGAAGCACCAAGAATCTCATAACTCATATTTTTCTTTTTGCCCTGGCTTCTAGAGAGCTCAGAGCCAAATTTGCTTAACATCTTTTGTGTAAAGCCTGGATCCTCATCGGACAACCCTAGTTTCATCTTATATTCCTTTTTTTTTTAAAAATTATATATAAAAAATTATAAAAACACAGGGAGTTGGTGTAGTATAATGGGTCTGCCATGTGACTTTAGGTAAATTGCTTAATGTCCTTGAATTGCAAATGGGGTAATAGTATTAGGACCTCTATCTCATGAGGGTTTTTTTTTTTTTTTTTTAAAGATTTATTTGTCAGAGAGCACAAGCAGGGGGAGCTGTGGCAGAGAGAGAAGCAGGCTCCTCTCTGAGCAAGGAGACTGATGTTGGACTCGATCCCAGGACCCTGGAATCATGACCTGAGCCACCCAGGCATCCTTTATCTCATGAGGTTACTGAGAAGATGCCATAAGATGCTGCCTACAAAATGTTTACTACAGTGCCTAGCATGTACTAAATGATCAAATGTTAGTGTTTGTTTTTAAAAAATTGTTGGGGGGCGCCTGGGTGGCTCAGTGGACTAAAGTCTCTGCCTTCAGCCTGGGTCATGATCCCAGGGTCCTGGGATGGAGCCCCACATCCGGCTCTCTGCTCAGCAGGGAGCCTGCTTCCCTTCCTCTCTCTTTGCCTAACTCTCTGCCTACTTGTGATCTCTGTCTGTCAAATAACTAAATAAATAAATCTTTAAAAAATAAAAAAATTTTAAAAAATAAAAAAATTGTTGGGTATCTGGGTTGAGGCACCCCAACATTTGGTTGAGCATCCTACTCTTGATTTCAGTTCAGGTCATGGTCTCCGGGTGAGGGTGGTCCTGAGATCTCTCCATGCTCAGTTGGGAGTCTGCGTCTCTCCTTTCTCTTGGCCCTTCCCCCATTTGTGCACTGCTCTCTCTCAAATACATAAATAAGTCTTTAAAAAAAATAAAAAATATAGCTTGCTATACAGAAATACATAAAATAGGAAGTTAAAATCTTTTTAATATCCTTATCCCCAAATGATTAGTAGTGTCTAAGCTGTTATTCTTCCTATTTTTCTGTGCACATAATATTAATTATATAAAAGGAATTACACTGTTTTACCTGTTACATTTTACTGTAAGTGTATTTCGGACATCATTCCATGCCAGTGTACATGGAGCTACCTCATTCTTCAGCAGCCACCCAACATTCTATAGCATGTGGATTCTTTCCAGTTTTTAGCTTTTGAAAGTCCATCCAACAAATTTCTTGAGGGCCTATTATTTGCCAGGAACTGTTTTAGGCCCTGGGGATACAGTAGTGAATGAGACAACCATGGAAGTTCCTGCCCTTATGGAGCTCGCATTTTAGGGGGAGAAATGGGGATGCGACAAAAGGCAAATAGATAAAGGCAAATTGTTGTAAGTACTACAGCAGGAATGAGAGGCTGAGATGGGAAAGGCAAGTGCAGCAGTGGAACTTAGAATAAGTAAACAGGGAGGCTTTCTGAGGAGGTGACGTTTAAATTGAGATCTAAAGAATCTGACCAAGCTAGCCGTGCAAAAAGAAGGGTGAGGAAGAAGCTAGGCAGAGGACATGGTGGGTACAAAAGCCCCAAGGAATGAAAGTCATCTTCATTCCTTCAGCCATTTAAGAACCCACAATACGCCAGGCAGTAAGTACTCTAGGGACTGGGGTTATAGGGGAGAGCCAGACAAGTCCCTGACCTCAGGCAGAACCCAGAGAAATAGACTGACAGCAACCAAACGGGTGAACATAGGATGTAATGTCAGATAGTGATTAAGTGATGGGATGCTGTCTTCAAGAGGATAGCCAGGCCATCTCTGGTGAGGTGATTCTTGGGTTGAGACCTACCCAAGACCTTCACAAGCCATTTGAATACCTGGGGGGAAAAAGTACAACAACCCGTGGCTGGAGCATCCTTGTCCTGTGAGTGAGCAAGTAAGCAAGAAAGTGGCCATTAATGAGGTTGGGGATGAAGCCAGATCCTGTGGCACCTTGAAGCCACGTTGAGAATTTTGGATTTTATTCTTAGCGGACAGAGTGTTATAAGCAGGCAAGAATGTGATTGGACTTTAAAAAAAAATTTTTTTTTTGACACAGAGAGAGAGACCACAAGCAGGCAGAGAGGCAGGCAGAGAGAGAGGGGGAAACAGGCTCCCCGCCAAGCAGAGAGCCCTATGCGGGGCCCCAACCCAGGACCCCGAGACCACAACGTGAGCTGAAGGCGGAGGCTTTAACCCACTGAGCCACCCAGGTGCCCCTGGACTTTTAAAAATTATTCTTTTTTCTTAAGGATTTTATTTATTTGGGGTACCTGGGTGGCTTAGTGGGTTAAAGCCTCTGCCTTCGGCTCGAGTCATGATCTCAGGGTCCTGGTATTGAGCCCAGCATGGGCTCTCTGCTCAGCAGGGAGCCTGCTTCCCCCCACCCCCCACCTGCCTCTCTGCCTACTTGTGATCTCTTTCTCTCTGTCAAATAAATAAAATCTTTTTAAAAAAGATTTTATTTATTTATTAGAGAGAGGACACAAGTGGTGGGGGGCACAGGCAGAGGTAGAGAGAGAAGCAGGTTCCCTGGTGAGTAGGGAGCCCCATGTGAGTCTCAATCCCAGGACCCCAAGATTATGACCTGAGCCAAAGGCAGACACTTAACTGACTGAGCCACTGTGCCCTTTTTTTTTTTATTATTCTGGATGCTGTGCAGAAAAGAGACCGTAGGGGCGCCTGGGTGGCTCAGTGGGTTAAAACCTCTGCCTTCGGCTCAGGTCATGATCTCAGGGTCCTGGGGTCGAGCCCCGCATCAGGCTCTCTGCTCGACAGGGAGCCTGCTTCCTCCCTCTCTCTCTGCCTGCCTCTCTGCCTACTTGTGATCTCTGTCTCTCTCAAATAAATTTTTTAAAAAAATTTTAAAATTTAAAAAATTAAATTAAATTAAATTAAATTTAAAAATGTCAAACAAAGGAGCCAGCTTGAAGGGACTTACCCTGGCCAAATCAGGGACAATTTAAGCATCAAAACAATCACAGTAACAGATTATTACCTACTGGATAAAATAACATCTGTTAAGTACATACTAACATTAACTAAACAAATATGAAAGGAAAGCTCTTACAGCAGGAGGAATAAAGAAGTCAGAAAATCCATCTCCAATCAGTAATAGTTGATTCCAGTGAGAATCATTCATGGATATTAAAACTAATGAGTAAAAGTTTGATGAGAAACAGGCCATTTATATAGTTTTGAAGTATGTTCTAAGATTTTTTTTAATTTTTTAAAAGATTTTATTTATTTACTTGAGAGAGCTCGTGCACACACCAGCAGGGAGGAGAGGAGCAGGGAGAGAGGGAGCAGCAGACTCCCCACTGAGCAGGGAGCCTGACACTGGCTCGATCCCAGGACCCCAAGATCATGACCTGAGCTGAAGGCAGGTGCTTAACCAATTAAGCTACCCAGGCGTCCCCAAAAAGATACTAATTACAAAGAAAAAAATCATATCCTAGATTCCCTAGAATCACAGGGAAAACTGACAACACTTGAAGCCCACCGCAGCGGTCCCTCCTGAATAAAGTCTTTCTCACCATCTTTAATGAGTGTCTTGAAAGTTTTTTTCTTTAGCAAAGACAAGTCAACATCATGCGCTTTCTGATATATTAAACTGAGAAAACACAACATCAGTTCAGCAGTAATCCATAATCATGAGGAAAAATCAGATAAATGTAAACAGACAACCACAGTAGTCTTAATTGTTCAAAAACGTCCATGTCCTGAAAGACAAAAGAAGGCTGAGAAGGTGTTTCAGGTCAAAGGAGACTAAGAGCCATGAAAACTAAATATATGCATGATCCTGTTTTGGACAAGTAGCAAAGTTGAATAAGGACTATACGTTAGAGAAAGCAACATGGCAAAAGGTTAAGAGTTGGTGAATCTGGGAGAAGGGTAAGCAAGACTTCTTTGCGCTATTCTGCAGACTTTTTTGCAAGTTTAAAGTAATTTCTAACTAAAAATAAAAACAGTAATAAGTAGGGGTGCCTGGGTGGCTCAGTTGGTTAAGCATCTGCCTTCAGCTCTTAATCTTGGGGTCCTGGGATCAAGCCCCACATTGGACTCCCCACTCAGTGGGGAGTCTGCTTGAGATTTTCTCTCCTACTGTCCCTCCCTGCTGCTCATGCTCTCTCTCTCTCTCCCTCCCTCTCTCCGTCAAATAAATAAATAAAATCTTAAAAAAAAAAAAAAACCAGTGATAAGCAAGTTGAATCTCTAGGTCAAAAAGTAGTAAACGTGCTACAGAGCTATGTCTATGTGTTACATTTTAATCTTGGAGAATTGTCTGCATGCCAGTAAGTCTCAAATCCTTTTTTGAAACAAGGCAGGTTTCAACTAAATACTGAGTCTCACATCACATAAGGTGTGTTCTGTAACTCCTTTCTTCTCTATCCTCTCGGATTCAGAGCTTGAAGTCTCTTAACTTCCTCTATCGCTGAGAATCTGCATTGCTCACGGACATTTCTCCCCAAGCCTTCTGCTTATGCCCTAGAAATGCCCATAGGCTACACACCAGTTTACCCACAGGCCCAGTGAGGGAAGAGGGCCCCTGATCACAGGCTTTCTGAAGGAAGAGCAGCCACTCCCTTCAGTCCAGCATGCTGCCATGCATCCTTCCAAAGCCCAGTGCTTTCTCCAGGCCCTGTGGACATAAGGGAGCCCTGCAGGGAGCCTAGATGCCTCCTTCTTTGATCTTTTATTTGAACTTAACCCTTAGAAGCTTAGAACTCATAAAACATCTCGGTTGCCAGGGACTTTGCTGTTCACTTGGTCCAGTGCCCTCAATTTACGTTATGCTGGGAATCCAAGAGAGAAGGAGCGACTCACGCAAGGTTATACAGTTGGTGGGAATCCACAACTCCTAGATCTCAGCAGGCTTGGGCCACCAAACTCTGGTCCTGGTGGCTTCCTCCTGGTCTTGCCCCAGCCCTACCTGCCCCTGGCATCTGGTCTGGAGCCCTTCACTCAGTAAACCTGGGTTGTGACTAATTTTAAGCCTTATCCTACCCACCCCCCTTGCAATGGAGTAGTTCACATTCTATTTAAGGGAATATAATAAGAATCATAATAAACTCACACACTTAACTGAGAACTTACTGTCAGAAGCCCTGAACAGAAGAAACTATCAACTCGTTTAAGCCTCACAAAACTTCGATATCTGTATAATTATTTTTTTTTAACCTACAGATGAGGAAACTGAGACCTATACAGGTAAACAGCTTACCCAAGTTCACACAATGGAGAATGCACCTGGGAAATCTAGCTGTACCTTAACTTCTAGGCCAAACTGCCTCTTCTATATTAGACACACTCAGCAAAATGCAAGGAACATTTACTGAACAGCTATGTGCACTTGACTAGACACTATGGGGTTCATGAATGAGCCCTTCTAGAGAGAAATATGGAGGATTTGCAGGAGATCATCTGCTCTGCTGGGAAGTTGAGGGAGACTTCCTCGAAGAGGCATCTGAGAGAGACTTTGAAGGATGTATAGGATCCCAACAGATAGTGATGGGAAGGAGGTGTCCCAGGAAGAACTGAGGAGGTTTCAGCATGAGTAAAGGTATGGCAGCAGGACCAGGGAGCAATGTGGTTCATTAGAGGGTGGGTTATAACCAGGGAGAAAGGAATCTCAGGCTTGAAAGCGAAGTGGAGGCCATACTGTGAAATACTTTAATTACAAAGTAAGGAGTTTGGAGAAGCTCTTGAGGTCTTTGAGCAGAAGTGTTGTCCAAGTTGAAGTTGTTAAAAGATGTAGCCAGTGCCTGGAGGAGCGCCTGGCTGGGATGCTGTGAGCCTGAGCCAACAGCTTCCCCATGACCTCTCTGTTGATGGTACAGCGCAGCCGGGCACCAGAACTGAGTCCCTAGGCCGTTTGCTCAAGCTCACAGCCTATGGAATTCAGTTCTCAGAGCCAGGTGGCCAACATTCTCCCAGCCTTGATTCTGCCCTCCTATGCTCTCTTCTGTGAATTCCTCCAATTCCCACCATGGATAAGGAGCCTGGGATCTCAAGATTCCTCCTATCCCAGAAAGGGTCTGAGCTTAGAGCTGAAAAACAGGGCCCATGCCCAGGGAAAGGGGCAAGAGTTCTCTGAATTCCAACAGGAGGGATGCAGGATATGAGGGGAGGGGGCTTGGGGCCATGGCAGGGATTCTGTGAGTACTGTGGAATCATTTCTTGCCCAGATGTGCTCCTGGTGGGGCCAGATGTGGAGAGGTACTCCAGGAGAAGTCGGGGCGAGGGAAGAGCCAGAATATCTGTATGGAGAAGGGCATCTCTCCGGAGACTGGGAGGCTTCCTGAACCAGAGGGGAACCCTAAAATATGGATCCCCAAAATAGGAGTCCCAAAGTTCCAGCTCCCTGAAAATCTCCCCACTGAAAATGAAGATCTGAGCTACGTGGGATAGATAGGGGCGTGAAAGAGAAATCTTTCCCTGAAAAAGGCTTTCACTTCTGGAGAGTTAAACAGGGTGATGGGGGCTATTTCCCGTCTCCAGGCAGAGCCACAGCCTATCCCTGGAGAGGGGAAGGCAAGCCTGCAAGCCCAGGAGCCACTTCACCCCCACCCTGCTTGGGTTGTGACCAAGGGCCCACACATACCCATGAAGCCTCCTCTCATGCTCCTGGGGCTGGATCTGCAGGGATGCTGAGAATGCTCCTTAAATAGGGCCCCCTCCCTGCCCTAGCCAACTCCCACCCCCGCCCCATCCTGGCTCTTCTGAGAAAGGAGGAAGGTGTGGGAGGACTGGGCACCTTGCCCAGAGAGCCCTTTCTGACCTCAAGCAAGAGCGGGGACCCCCTCCATCCTCCCCATCCTTTTGAAGTGTCCCCTTCCTCACCTCAGTCTCTCACTGAGTCCCTCCCACCCCTTGAAACCAGCCAGATGGGCTTTATCTCTGCTTTTTTTTTTTTTATCTCTGCTCTTAATTTCTGGGCAATCTGCCCTTTATGCCTAATTTCAAACCCAATTCCTCATTCTGAGGTTGGATGATGGGGAATTGATGTGCTAGGGGAAGCTTCAGCATAGGCTTCTAGCTTTTCCCTTCAGCTGACACCTAGGAGGCAAAAGTCACTTGAGGGAATGGGAAGAGAGGAGTCACCACGTCACTTTTTTCTCCCTATGTGGCTTCCAGCAGCACCCGAAGGGCAGGTGGAATCTGGTCCCATCTTGGGGGTGGAGAGACTGAGACCTGAGGGGACAAAGAATCAGGGGCTTACGATCAGGCCAGCTATGCAATGCCAAGCATTGTCCTATCTTACAGTTTGTGTGTCCTTGTGCCTGTGGCAGTCCCTTTCCTCAGCCCACTGTCCTCTGACCCCAGAACCAATCCCCTGCCGCACAGAGTAGGGACCCTTCAGGATTTGAGCTGGGAATCAAGAGACTCCCCCTAAGAGGTCTTCCCATGATCCTTCTCCCAAAGCTCAGGAATTTCTTTCTGATGATATCTACCTACATCCAACTGCCAGCCCAGGAACAGGCCAGAAGGGAGGAGAGAAAGGCACAGGGATGGCTGCAGGGATCTCAGGCCAGACGAAGGGACAGAGAAAACCTGAAAGTTCCCGTAATGGGGGTGGTAGGGAGAGAAGAGTCATCAGCATTGTGCAATGAAGGCGGGGATGGGGCTGGGGGAAGGGAGCGACAGCCAAGTCTTTAAAGGACTGGCAGAGGCCTGGGGCTGATGGAGCTACCCACCACCCCCCTTCCCAGGGGCCAGCCTAGCCAGAGTTCAAAGTGGCTGTCACCCCACCTCTCATTAACCCTAGCAGCGCCAGGCTGGCAGCGGCAGTGTTTTTATGGGAGACGCGACGCCAAATGTGCTCCCTTATTCCTCCCTCCCCTTTCCCCGCCCTGACTCCCCAGCAGTGAACATCTCATTCTTTGAGGCCAAAGGACCCTGGTGGGGGTAGCTGGGAACCTGCAGCAAGGGACAGAGCTTGAGAGGGAGCAGTTCTGAGGGGAGAGGAGAGGATGGGACTTTCTACCTTGGACCATGACCTCCTGAGGGCAGTGACAGTTTCTGCGTACACTTACCTTATGAGGGAACTAGCCCTGAAGGGGCTCACCCCTGCTGGCTGTGGATGGGTGGGCTAGCTCACCCTTGAAGGGAACTCTTTCCTTCATGACCCATGGCGGGATTCCTGGGAAGGGATGGCTGTGGGTTCTCCCACGGGGTAGCACCGGGAAGCTGAGGCAGCAGGAACATAAAGAAGCTAAGGCCTTGCTAGGTCTTGGAGTTCAGTTGTCCTAGCCTATATGATACATGCCAATATGTCTGCCAACATGGGCATGAAGGCCTTGAGAGTTGGCATGGCCTCTAGACTGTCCTGGATCTGGGCTAGGGTTGATACTCACCCAGAACACCCACTCCCTGCTACCTCCATCCAAACCAAGCTCCACGATCCCAAGACCCAGACCCTGTAACCACCCTAATCTTGGGGGAGACTTCGCTGTTAAGGGAAGACAAAGGGGACAGATATGGTGGGAAAGGAAGTCATCACCTAAGAGTTGACTGGGTGACGGACCTTGAACCTACACTGGACAGGAAGGGGAAAAACACAGGGATCTAGGAAGAATACCAGGTTCTGGACTTAGGGGCCACCAGATCCAATTAGGGATCCAAGTCTGGAAAGACGGCAGAGACAAGGAGAGGGGAGGAAGCTATAGGATTTGAAGGCGGAGATTTTGGGGGCAAGGAAGGCAAACGAGAAGACACTGGGTGGGGTCGAACGGTTCTCGGTGTTTCCCAGCTGACAAGAAACTAAGCGGGGATGCAGTCGGCAGTTAATACTCCACCCACTGGCGCGACCTCCACGCCTAATTCCTCCCAACCCGCAACAAAAATGGCCGCCGCGGGAGCCTGTCCAAAACCCTGAGACAAATGAGCGTAGGCGCAGAAGCCCCGCCCGGTTGTGGGCACATGCCCTTCTCAAAAATGGCTACCGCGGCGCTTCTGAAAAGGAACCGCTCTGGGCCTCGCCTTTGATCTCGTTGGTGGGGCTGGGGGATGAGAGCTGCACCGCGCGGGACAAGTCGCCGGCGGCGCCCGACGGAGCAGGTGATTTCCCCTCCGGCCCCCGGCCCAGGGCTAGGAGAGTCGCGGAGAACGCTGACCCAGGGTACCCGTCCTGTGTGTTCCCCCACGGTACTCTCTGGGGCCCATCGGCCCCCCATCTCTGATTCTCGCCGTGGCCTGTATCAAGGCACATCCCAGCTTACTCAGGCCTCCCTAGTCTTGTGTCCCCAGGGTTGCAACTGCATCCCGGTGCCCTCGGGCCCACTATTCCAGACCCTATGGGTATTCCGCTAGCTTGTTTAGGGAGCTCCTGCTTCAGGGGTGGACTATCATCTCAGTCCCACTCCCTGTGCACCCCACTATCCCCGTTCGTGCCCCGGTCTGACTTTGGGTGTCGGAATCTCTTGTAGCTCTCAGTGTCCTTGGCGCCTCTAAGACTTGACTTGGGGGTCAGGGGACAACGATGTCTTCTGGAACCTGCATTATGGGACTAGGGCCCCAGGAGCTGGGGCGAAGACCTCCGTGCTAGACCCTCAGAGTGACCACACTGCTTCCCAGGACTCCTCCCACATGGCCTTCTGCTTTCTCTCAGCCTTAAGCACCTCCCCACCCCAAGGGAACAGCGTGGTGCGCCTTCCCCCAGTCTCACTTAAATTTGTCCTGGGGAATCTGTATTGAGCATCTGGAGAGTCCAGGCTTGTGCCTGGTCCTGGGTAGCTCTCAGGCCATCTGGGAGCAGGGAGGATGGGGCACTCAGGGTTCGCTATCGGGAGAAAGTGAGTCCTGCAGAATAAGAGGCAGAGGAAAAGATGTTCTGAGTGGGGAGACCCGTGTAAGCAAAGATTCTGAGGTAGGGAGGAGGGCCAAACAGGCAGGACAGGAGGATCAGAACATCATTTACTTTATGAGGTAGTGTAGCATAATGGTTAACAGGGTTCTGGAGCCAGACTGCTTAGATGTAAATGTGCCAATAACTTACTGTGTGACCTTGGACAAGTTACTTAACCTCTCAGTGTCTCCATTTCCTTTTGGGCAAAATGGAATAGTATAATATTAGTATCTACATTTTAGGGTTATTGTGAGGATTAGGTAAGTTAATACATGTAAAGTGCATAGAATTATTATTACCATCATCAGAGATATTTAAACAGGACTTATGACAGGATGACAATCACATTTCATGGACGCTACCAACCAGGGAGCCCTGATTTGGAGCCCCAAGGAAGTAATGAAATTCTGTGGACTACATCCAGAATTTGAAAATTCTCATGAAACTCATGTCCTTACCCTGCAGAAGGCTGGCTGCTTAGGCTACAGCTTCCCTAGCTCGGGGACTGTGGAGGAGAAATATTAGAAGCAGCCTGTGGGCAGGAAAGCAATGCTGAGGAAGGCTTGAAGGATGGAGAAGGGTGAAAGAAAGAAGTGGCAAGTTTTAAAGGCTGGGTAAAGTTTGGTCAGCTCCAGAACAGGAGAGGAGAGGGTGTTGCTTTAGGAGACAAGCTAGAGCAAAAGCCTAGGGAAGGAAGACATTCTTTGGGGGCATAGTGAGGAGTTCCCCGGTAACAACCTCCTGGCCCTCAGACCTTGATTAGAAACCCGGGGGGCACCAGACACATCCCTGAGCACTTCTTCCCTAGAAACTAGACTTTCTCACTGCAGCCCTTGTCCCAGGAGAGGTTGCCAGGCAACTGACAGCAGCCAGGATTTGATGTAATCCAGGGTGGGTGTAGTAGGTCTCTTAGGCAGCTGACCTTTTGGGGGAACTGCATAATGGTATCTGGCATGTGTGGTGTGAGCTGTTTTCCTGTCCAGGGCCCATGCTAGAGTCTGGAGCAAGAGGCAGGCATTTCCCCCTCATAGGCTAGAGCTTCTTAGTCTTGCTGTCCAAAGTGACTCCCGTGATGTCACAGCAACACTGTGTTACCACTTAGGGGACCAGGGAACTGTGAGCATAGATCGAAGTTCTGCCTCAACCCTCTTGGAAGTCTTGAGATTCCCCCCATCAACTGGAATATACATGAGCGAGGTGACCTAGATTTAAATCTTTACCACAGTTCAGCCAAGTGAGTTGGGCAAATCATTAAACTCACTGAGCTGCAGTTCCTTCATTTGTAAAGCGGGGAGGAACTATTTATGGAGTGTCCCACTCCATAGGATACCGAGTGTACACTCATGAATAAGCCAGGAGTATAGTCCCTGCCCTCATGAGACAATTGGAAGAAACCTTAAACATTCCCCAGATAATTATTTTTAATTATAGCTGCAAAAGATGCTGTGAAATACGGGAAAGTGCAGTCTGCAATGAGGGTGTAAGACGGAGGGGGCCAAAGCAGTTCTCAGGGGTCAGGGGCAGCATCCCTTGAGGAAGAAGATTGTAAACTGAGACCCGACAGGTGAGAAGGCGTTAGACAAGTGAAGGGGTGGAGGTGGAAGGCTGTCCAAGCAGAGGAAACAGTTTGTGCAAAGGTTCTTGGCACGAAAGAGCTTGAAGGTTGGCAAACTGGAAGAAAGCCAGGGTGGAGGGGAGTGATCCAGGGAGGGTGTGGTACATGGGTGAGGCTGGAGAGATGTATGCAGGGGTAAGGCCCTCAACTAAAGGCCACAAAAAGAATGGGCTAATCAGAAGGGAAGGGGGACCTCATTGATAGATTTGTAGCAGGAAAAATAGGATTTTTGTACAGGTCACGCAACTGTGATCTTTGTAAAGAATAGATTTTGGGGACAATACAGTGGTAGAAGGAGGGGTTAGGAGGCTCTGGCAGTGAAGGCAAGTGGAGGAGTGGAATGGGAGGAGAGTTGGAGAGAAGCACATGTGTTGAGAGGTGTGAGAGGTGATGGTCAGTGCTTGGTGACTGGATGTGGGTAAGATGGTATCAGGATAATTCCCAGACTTGCGGCAAGAGCAGCTGGGTACGTGAATGTGCATTTACTGATGACAGCCTTGGAGGAGCAAAGGATTTGGGAGACTGTCAGTTTGGGACATGTTAAGTCACCCATGTGGAGGTGTCCAAGAGGGAGGCGTGCAAATGTGTAGCTACATGGAGGGGACTGGGCTCGAGGACTGGCATTTGGGGATTGGTGATATAGAGTTGGTTTATAAAGATGTGGGACCAGACAAGGTCTTGGGGGGAGGTGCAGAGCAAGGAGAGAGGAGGAGCGGCTGTGAGCCTGAGCTTTGCTGCCAGCAGAAGTGAGGGGAACTGAGAAAGGAGCCCCGGAAGGAATGGCTGGAGAAGGAGAATGTGATGCGTCAAAAACCAATGTCGATGCTGCTTGAAAGGGCAAATATCAGGTGCAACCAGAAAAAATAGCCTTTTCTTTCTTTTCTTTTCCTTCTTTCCTTCTTTCTCTCCCTCCCACCTCCCCTCCCTTCCTGTAGATCCTTCCTGTAGATCCAGAACAGGCAGTATTGGCAAGCTTAAATGGTTCAACCTAATTAGACCAAAACCTGAAAAAGTAACTCATGACCTTGGACTGAGCAATTCTGGTAGAGATGTTGGAGCAGAAGCCAGATGAGCTGGGGAGAGTGGATAGAAAGGAGACTAGTAAGGAAATGGAACCGACATGATTGGATTGGCTGAGTGCAACAGATCCGGTTGAGAGAGGGTGAAATCAAGGGTAATTGCCAAGTCTCAGGTTTGGCAGCTGAGTGAGCGAATGGCTGGGTCAGCCAGTGAAATAGGAGCAAGGAGAGGGGGTTACACCGATCATGAAATATTGTGAGTGTGGGGTAGGTGTAATCTGAGATACCTCTGAGTCTTCTGAGTGGGAAGACGAGCTGACATTTGGGCCTGTGGAGCCATTACCATCCATGTGTTCCTGACTCCCACATATGGACTGCTGGGAGTCAAAAGCATGTAGATGGGAATGAAATAAGTCAATGAGTATTTATTGAACATTTACTAAGTACAAGCAATTATCTCAGTGCTAGGGTTACACCAGTGAATAAGACAAAGAGCCCTGCACCTTGAAGCTTAAAGTCTATGAGGGAGGTAAGGCAATAGGCAAATAAACATAAGATAACATTAAGCTGTAGTAGATGCTGTATAGGGAATAAAGCAGGGTAAGGGACTAGGGAGTAGCAGGAATACTCCCTATTTTTGGTAGGTTAGTCAGGGAAGGTCTCTCTCAGAAGGCGACATTTGAGCAGAGCTCCAGAGGAGATGAGGGGATGAACCATGTAGATATATGGGGGAGATAGGAAAGAAGAAGCTGGGGAAGTTTGAGGACCAGCAAGGAAGCTGGTGAGGCAGGAGTGGAGTGAGTGATGAGGTTGGAAAGCCGGGCAAAGGCCAGATCTTGGAGGGCTCCGTAGGCTTTGGGATGGAGGATGGAAAGTCCTGTGTAGATAACCCCAAGCTGCTGGATTGGGCAGGAAAAGAGAATTTCTGAAAGACTTCCCCTTCCATCAGAGCCAGAAAAGCCCCTTTGTGCAGTGGGTGGGTGGCCCATTCTAGCTGGGGGAAGGCTGTGCTTGGTCCTGAGGCCTGTTCCTTGGGGGGGGCTAGACAATGGGCCCCTTGTGGTTGGACTTGAGGGCCAAGTGGCCCTCTCTATGATGGGATTCCTCAGCCAAGAGGCATGTGACCCCAAGACCTTGGCTTCTTGCCAAAGGGTCTGGGCCTGCTGCTGGG
The DNA here is from genome assembly GCF_963455335.1 of Martes martes. Classification (NCBI taxonomy): domain Eukaryota; kingdom Metazoa; phylum Chordata; class Mammalia; order Carnivora; family Mustelidae; genus Martes; species Martes martes. The sequence goes on from NC_137902.1 coordinate 26,060,348, forward strand.
GAATGGGGTAGAGAGCTGGGGAGAGGCCGGGGGAAGGGCAAGGGAAACCACTGTGGAGGCCTTCTCCTGAGACAGGGGCGAAGGAGGTGGAGGGATGGGCAGGGAGGGGGCTGCAGCTCTGCTTGAGGGAGCGGGGGAGGGCTGCAGAGCTGGGAGCTGTGGACAGCATCAACAAATGGTTTCCACAGCAGGGCAGGAGGGAGGGGCTGGCCGCGCCTGGGCCTACTGGGTAGGGGCAGGCAGAAGAGGGCCTGACAAACCTACATCTTCTGTCCCTGCAGAAGAGGAGAGAGCATGGAGCTGGAGAGGATTGTCAGTGCAGCCCTCCTTGCCTTTGTCCAGACGCACCTCCCAGAGGCTGACCTCAGGTAGCAGCAGCTCTCCTAGAAGGATCATGCCAGGGTCAGGGTTGGAGCTGCTGGGCAGGACTCTGGGCCCTGGCCCATGGAAAGATTGGGGTGGGAAGCCCTCCGCTCTAATCCTGAGGTGCGGGAGGGCTGATTATGATCTGCTGGTATGGCCTTAATCTTAACCTGTCCCTGTCACCTTGCTGGACAGATGGGAAACCAAAGCTCTGTGGGAGGGTGGGATACTTTCTGGCTTCAAGGCTTGAAGTCTGGTTCATGGACCCAGTGAAGCCGAGGGCTCAAGTCTCAGGCTGAGGGGGAGGGGGTGTTGCTGCAAATACCCGGTGTCCTACCCAGGGCTTGTCCTGTCCCCTTCCTGCAGTGGCTTGGATGAAGTCATCTTCTCCTATGTGCTTGGGGTCCTGGAGGATCTGGGCCCCTCAGGGCCATCAGAGGAGAACTTCGATATGGAGGCCTTCACTGAGATGATGGAGGCCTATGTGCCTGGCTTTGCCCACATTCCAAGGTGGGATCTGGCTGGGGCAAAGAGGGGACAGAGGGCCGGCAGACGGTGGAGGGTGGGCAGAGTCGTCCTCTTACCACCCTCCTTGTCTTTTCAGGGGGACAATAGGGGACATGATGCAGAAGCTCTCAGGGCAGTTAAGTGGCGCCAGGAACAAAGGTGAGTTTGGGGCCTGGGATGACTTATAACCCCCATCCCCCAAATCCTGACAAACCTGATGCTCTCTCTGCTTCCTTAAGAGAACCTGCAACCACAGAGCTCTGAGGTCCAAGGACAGATGCCCGTCTCCCCAGAGCCCCTGCAGCGGCCTGAAAAGCTCAAAGAAGAGACTAGGGCTTCTCCTACAGCTTCTGGAGACACCCAGGATGAGGTACGGGTAGAAGAGGGTACTGGGAGAGAATTAGGGGCCAGGAAAGAAGGAAATACTGCTTCTTGTCAACATCTCTGCCCACAGGCAGCTGGTGCTGAGGAGGAGCTGCTTCCAGGGGTGGATGTCCTCCTGGAGGTGTTCCCTACCTGTTCAGTGGAGCAGGCCCAGTGGGTGCTGGCCAAAGCTCGGGGAGACTTGGAAGAAGCTGTGCAGATGCTTGTAGAGGGGAAGGAGGAGGGGCCTCCAGCCTGGGACGGCCCCAACCAGGTATCCTCTGCTAGACATCCCCCTCCAACCCAAATAGCCTCAGCCCCACGGTGCTGTTTTGTTAAGCCCCTGCCCCTCGCCTATCCCTGTCTGCTTCTGCTGGTGCCCTAGGCTTTAGACTGGGCTTCTCTTCTCTGCAGGACCTGCCCAGGCGCCTCAGAGGCCCCCAAAAGGATGAACTGAAGTCCTTCATCCTGCAGAAGTGAGTCTGGGCTGGGCTGGGCTAGACCCTTAGAAGGTCTTCCTGGGGTGGCAGGAGCTTCAGCTAGCCAGTTTTTGGCAGGTACATGATGGTGGATAGCGCAGAGGATCAGAAGATTCACCGGCCCATGGCTCCAAGGGAGGTGAGAGGGCTGTGGCTGCTAGAGGTGTGGAGTGGGGGGGACCGTCTCCTGGCTTCTGCTGCTCACTGTCCAGTTGCCTGACAGGCCCCAAAGAAGCTGATCCGCTACATTGACAACCAGGTAGTAAGTACCAAGGGGGAGCGATTCAAAGACGTGCGGAACCCTGAGGCCGAGGAGATGAAGGCCACATACATCAACCTCAAGCCCGCCAGAAAGTACCGCTTCCACTGAGGCATTCGCCAGACTCTGCCGGAGCCTTCTAGGCTCAGATCCCAGAGGGATGCAGGAGCCCTACACCCTCCCACAGGGCCCGCCCTAACTCCTGTCCCCCTTCTCCACCCTGCTCTATACTTCCTTGCCCCACACTGTTGACCTCCTCTTGGAGCTGCCCAAGGGCACAGTAAAGGTGGCCCCAGGAAGGTGTGAGTGCATTCTGGTCATTTCTGCTCAGCATTGGGGTGCTGGGGTACTGTGTCTGTCTGATCTCTCTCCCAACTTCATATCCCTTATCTCCAACAGGGCAGCAGCGGCAGGCAAGTGCGGGTAAAAATCTCTTTATTTGAAGCTCCAGGGTGGGGCAGGGCATCCGCCTCTAACCAGAGGCCCCCACAGTCCAGTTTCCCTACAGTTCATAGTCAGGCCCCGCCACACAGTCCAGCTGTGCCCCGTCGGCAGACAGGTCAGACCTGCAGGTTGACAAAGGGTGCAAAGCCTGCCATGTCCTGCAGCAGCACCAGCGCCTGATGCAGCGGCGGCTCCACGTCGATGTCCACGCCGCGCTTCCGCAAGCGGCTCAGGCTGGGCTCGGCCACATGGTGGCAGTGCCGCACCCGCAGCGAGCGCAGCGCCGGGCAGTACTCGGCCAGCGTCCTGGGGGAGGAGCCGGGTGAGGCTGGGGGCCAGAAGCCGCTGCGCCCACGGTGGGGGAGCCAGCAAAGCCCCTGTCTCCCTCAAACTCAGAGCATACTCTTCCCCCTCCATAAACGAGGGAGGGGGGCCTGGGTGGGGTCATACATTCAATGTCTCCAGGGAACCCGAGACTTCCTTCTGTCTCTTAAAGGGGGAAACTGCTCCTTGGCTCCGCCTAGGATGTCACGGTTTTCCCCCTAGTTGAAGAAAAGCCAGAAACCTGACTATGTGCAATCTGCCAACGTGTAAATATTGGTTCAAAAAAGTTTTTTGGTTTTTTTTTCAACTATGGGCTCTATGGTCTAGGCAATCCTAGAAACCTTTCCTGATCTGAATGGGGGTGCCGTGGTAGTAGAAAAACAGCACCACAGTTCTGCCTTGCGACAGCTACAGCCCGCCCCTAACCCGAGGCTAAGTGAGTGACTGTTCTCTTCCCAACCCACCGATCTCATGCCCAGGCACCTGACGCCGTCGCTTCCGACGCGGAGGCAGCCGGTTAGGTCGAGGTGCTCGAGTTCCGGGCAGTTCCGGGCCAACTCCTGGACCGCGGCGTCCCCCACATTGGCGTTGACTGCCAGCGAGAGGCTGCGGAGGCCCGCGCCGCGCCTCTGCGCCAAGTATACGATGGCCTCATCCTTGAGCTGACGGCAGGCGGTGAGGTCCAGCTCCTCAAGGGCCGGACAGCGGTCGGCGAGGCCGCGCAGCGCCAGGCCATCTACCCAGTCACAGTGCGCGAGCGAAAGGCGCTGCAGGCGGGGGCAGCCCTCCGCCAGCGCCCCCAGCGCGCGGCGGCTCAGTTGCCCGCAGCCGGCCAGCGCCACGCTCCGCAGCTGCGGATTCCGCGTCAGCACAGGCACCAGATCCTCGTCCGACAGCCATTCGTGACACGGCGCCAGCGCCAGCTCCTGCAGCCCCTCAGCGTCCCGCAGCAGCCGGGCCAAGGCGGCCCGCGGAATCTGCGGACCCACCTGCGGGCAGGGAGGCACCTCGACTCTCAGCCGGTCCCGGGAACGGGACGGACGCTGCCTCTCCGCCCCTGAAGAGTTCTTTCCCGTCAGCAACCCGCCCTCGGGGTTTGCCACCTGCCCTCCCAGGAGAGACCCCAAGCGCCTTCTGAGTTGAGATCCGGCCCTCGCCCTTTGAGAGTACTTCCCGCGGCGTGGATCGCTTCCCCGGCACTCTTGGAGGACCCGGAGGGTCCGCAAGGGTAGACAGACAGGCTGGGGGCTGGGCTGGAGGCGGGGCGGGGGCGGTACCCAGACGGGGCGGGGCTTTGGCCCCCGGCTCACCTGAGCGGCGTCGAAGCGGCGCAGTCCCGCCAGGTGCAGCTGTACTAGCGCCCGGAAGGCCCGGCTGACGCGCTGCAACCGGAGCAGCTGGCGTAGCGGCACCCGGCTCAGGACGTGTGGGAGCAGCACGTCTTCCCAAGGCAGGTCCAGGAGCCTGCGGGTAAAGGGGCGTTGGCGGTGGCGTCCCCGGGCCGCAGTCACCAGCGAGTCCGTCTCCGTTATGCTTCTGCGCCCCGGCTCCTAAGAGCGGCCCCCAGACCCGGCCCAGTTCAGCTCCTCTCCCCCAGGTCCTTCTTCCCTTTCCCGGCCCCTCCGGTGCTCGGTACCTGACGGCTCCGGGCTCTTGCTCCCCTCCGGACGGCTCCATCGGTGGCTCCATCGGCTGCCTATTGCGCGTGCGCAGAAAGGTCTTCTCGCTTTGGCCTTGGAGCGGCCTCGGCGAACCCGCCTCCTTGGGCTGTAGAGGCAGACCGATTCAATCGAGTGCGATCTCACTGAGGATCCTATCTAAAAGCGTTCCGGATGGATCTCGAAACTGAGGGCGAAACAGACCGGAGGTGTAACATCAGACCTCGCCTTCTCGGCTACAGGGCTTGAGAACTGAAGCTGGAGAATGCGATGGTGCAGCAGAGACTGGGTCTTTTTTCGTCTTGGGCCAGTGGCCGCCTCTGAGTGAAGTGGTGATGGGAGGAGCAGGCAAAGCCAAACGCAGAAGGGGCGGAGCCAAGACTCCAAGGTTCTGGGCCTACACTTTGCCCTCTGGTCGTGTTTAGCGACTTAGAAAAATGGGGAGAAACTATCCAGGCTTTTACTGTCTGGCACATAGTTGGTGCCCGGTAATTGTTGAGTGAATAGAATGGGTGAAGGTAGATTTTTTCTTCCTTCATCAAGCAAGCTTGCCCAAACCTCTCATTCCTGGTTAGTTGTGTCGTACAGAGCTGTTCAGCCCCTTCCACTTCCGGACGATAAGGAATGGATTTGCACCTCCAGGGGAGAGACATAGGGGGCGCTAAGAAGGATTCTCTCTCCAGCTGGGTCCCTATCTTTTCCCCAGGAGGTCTAGAGTCCTGAGAAGAATGAGTGCTCAGCTCAGCCCACCAGGAGTACCCCTTCTCGGTTGACCTGGAGATTTAGTGGTGGGGTTTGGGGCTCGACCCGCCCTGGGGCAGTGATGTCCCAGAAATTTAGGCTCAGACTTTGGGCCGCCGTCTCACCGCGTCCGCAGTTCCTGGTTCCAGGGTCCCCTCCGGGGAACCCCCGGAGCAGGAGCAGTGCTTTCCCCATCATCCATTGGTGGGGAGGGTGTGAAGGACGCTGAGGGCTACTGCTGTCGCCGAGAGCTGCCTCCTAGCAGGGCTGCACTCTCCCTTCGTGCAGCCGCTTCATCTCCCTCTGCATAACGAAAACTGCTTCCCATCCATTATTTCATCAGGGCTTCGGGCACTTCTGCAAGGTGAGCAGCTCTGTGCTGTTACTCCATTTTAAAGATGGAACCGAGGCCCTGGAGGGGACGCGCCTTGTCCAGGGTCAAGCAAGTCGCGATGGAGAATTCAGGCATCCTGGTTTTCCCAGAATCCCTTCAACCCTCTCCCACCCCCCAATGCAGCAAGAAGGGAGAAGCCAGCAGCGGGGAAGGACCAAAGAGGGTTAACTTGGGTGAGGGACTTGCTTCCTCTTCCTTAGTCTGCTTAGGGAGGGGGTAGATGGGAGGACCGACCTCCGCTAAGGTTGAGCCTTGTAGGCGCGCACCACCTCGGGACGCGCGCCTCCTCCTCCTCCCTGCTTTGTTCGCGCCTCTGCGCCTGCGCAGTGCGACAAATCTGGCGCTGTCCCCTTCAGCACCACGCGGAGCCCGCGCCGCCCCTCCCCGCGGTGAGCCCCGCGCGCCCCCGTCGCGCACGTCCTCGCGCCCCTTGACTGCCCGAACAGACCCCTTCTTCCTTCAGAGGTCATCACCCGCATGCCCTGGCGTTCCCAAGGAGAGCAGTTGCCATAGTAACTCTGGCAGTGCTTTCCTAAAATAGCTGGGCCCCCTTCTACCTTGGCCAAGGGCACAAGGGTTGCCTGCTCCCCACTTCCTCCACTCCCAGCATCATCCCGTCTAACCTTTTACCCTCAGATAGGCAGGACACCTAACTCAGGCAGCAAGGAAGTTCTTTCTAAAGTCTGACTAACATCCCTCCTGCTGCATCCTGGGCGAGTGGTCAGGGTTGGGTCTCCTGGGTCCGAAACGCAAAACCCCTTAGGGCTTGAGGCAGTGTTTCCTAGATCTCTCTTCCTTAAGTTGACGGTCTCCTGGATTTAGGGGGCGGGTCCGGTCTACACCCATACTGGTGTGCTTGGCGCGGCCGCGTGCTCGTGGGGGCGGGAGCGCGTGTGGCATGTAACAGGTCATGTGGCAACCTCCTAGGGACACGCGTGGGGTCTGGAGCGGGACACGCGAGTGCAGCTGGGTCTGGCGTGTGGCTCAGGGGGCGGTGGAGGAAAGGGACCAAGACACGATTGGGGTGGGGCACGTGAGGGTCTTGGGAACAGAACCGGGGGTTCCATACATCCTCCCCCTCGTCAGGGGCGGGTCTCAGGTTGGCGGGAGAGCCCAGCGGGGACCTAGCGTCGAGAAGGGGGGCCTGCCTCCGGGGCTCAGGGCCCCGGGAAAGGGCGGGGGGGTGGGTGGGGGGATTAGCTCTGCCTGAGCAGCGCGTAGGGGGGAGGGGGAGGGACTGAGAGGCAGGCGGGCCTGGAGCAAGCGGGAGCAAGCGGGAGCCGCGCTGCCTTCACAGCTGAGCTGGGCCCAGCCTCTTCCCCGCCTCTCCTCGGCCCCAGCTCCCGGCGAGCAGCGGTGAGTACTGAGGCAGCTCCAGTCGGAGCTGCACTGGGATGCCCTGGGCCCACACTGAGCTTCAGAAACCTGTCTGACAGGGTTGCTGCTCCTGACCTCTGCCCCTACCCTGCATTGCCACCAGAGGCCCCTTTTCCCCTTTAAGGGCTGGACAAGATCTGTCATTCCCTTAAGAGGGAAGGAGGGACAGGGTCTGGCGCAGCCTTCCCACCCAGAGACAGGTGACAGAGACAGGTGGGGGTTGGGGGAGAGGGTGTGTGTTCTTGCTTAAGTATGTGTGTGAGGGTGCATCTGTATTTGTGTGTGATTGTGACCAGTAGGTCTCAGTGTCTAATGTGCCTGTGTCTGCGTGCTTTGGAAAATGAGGCCCTGTGTGTATATTTGGGTATCTCTTTGTGTGTTCTTGTTTAATGACAGTGTGTGTAAGTGTGTAAAATAAGCATGTGCCTTTCCATTACACGCATATTTGTTATGACTGTGAGTGTATGAGGGTGTGTCTTTGGGTGTGTATGTATGTGTGCCTGGGTCTGTGTGTGCAGGAGGTATTGCCTATGAATATAAATATGTTTAAGTGTGTACTGACATTATTTGTCTGTGTGTGTGTGTGTGTGTGTGTGTACCTGTATGAAGAACAAGGATGTCCCTTTCCCATTCAGTATTAGGAGTAGGGGCCTTAGTTCTTCCCTTCACCATATGCCTCTTAGCCCCTCATAGTCCCTATATAACACCCCTCCCCATCTTCCTGGCTTTCCTTGTAAGAGTCCTGAGTTCTCTCTCAGTGAGGGGCCTCTGTAAGAGAGACTGTGAGGACCCAAGGCTGTAAGATGGTTATGACTGGCTGACACTCCTCATCCAGAGGGTGGGGTACCAGCCTTCCCCCTCCTCTACCAGAAGTAGCTCCAACATGCCACAGGGACTCTGAGCTCACTCAACTTCTGAAATAGCTTCCTTTCTATTCCCAGGGTGATGCTCAGGGCCCTCAGACAGAAGGAAAGGAGTCAGGGGCCTATTGGGGATACAATTCTTTTTTCCTCAGGCCTCCATGGAAGTAGCCCAAGTAGGAGGCCTGATCACTTCTAGGGGTGGGATCAATAATACCATATTCCCAGGACGGGCTAGGCCCCTGGCTCTCAGATGGCCCATCCCGCTTTCCCCTCCCTGTCTCTGCTCTCCTGCCCATCCACCTTCCTTGCAGCTCACCCCTGCTCCCCCTTCCTCTCTTGCAGGCCTGTCCGAAGAGCATGCTGCCCCCTCACTCCCCGCCTGGCCTCGCCATCCCTGCCCCCCCAGCCTGACCCCCGGCCCCAGCATGGCCCAGGGTGCCATGCGCTTCTGCTCGGAGGGCGACTGTGCCATCTCCCCACCACGATGCCCACGCCGCTGGCTCCCCGAAGGCCCAGTGCCACAAAGCCCCCCAGCCAGCATGTATGGCAGCACGGGCTCCCTGCTACGGCGGGTGGCAGGTCCAGGTCCCCGGGGCCGGGAACTGGGACGTGTGACAGCACCCTGTACACCCCTGCGTGGCCCTCCCTCCCCCCGTGTTGCTCCCTCACCCTGGGCACCCTCTTCACCCACTGGGCAGCCCCCACCGGGGGCGCGGAGCTCTGTGGTCATATTCCGCTTTGTGGAGAAGGCCAGCGTGAGGCCACTAAATGGGCTACCGGCTCCTGGAGGCTTGAGTCGGAGCTGGGACCTGGGTGGGGTCTCTCCTCCCAGGCCCACCCCAGCCCTTGGGCCTGGCTCCAACCGGAAGTTGCGGCTAGAGGCCTCCACATCAGACCCACTCCCTGCCGGAGGAGGCTCAGCTCTGCCTGGCGGCCAGGGTCTTATCCATGGGCCACCAGCCCAACCTCAGGTTGGGGCAGATGGCCTTTACTCCTCTCTCCCCAATGGGCTGGGGGGACCCTCTGAGCACCTGGCCAAGCTATTTCTAGGACCTGCTGACACTGGACTCCTGAACCAGGTATGTGACCTCCTTTGTACTCCCTGGAACCCCAGGGACTCAGCGAAGGGGCAAGGCTTGGCCCCTTGGCAGTTTGGGGGCCCACCAGCTGTTCACTCGGAATTCTTCCATCTGTCCTAAATCAGTCTCTTTCTTGCCCTCCATGTTTGTCCCTGTGCCTCGGCACCTCTTTATGTGTCCCTGTGTGTTTTTCTTTCTGTGCTTCTGTCCTGTGTTCTTGTGTCTTGGTCATGTGGCTTTATCGGGTGGTCGTGTCTATCTCTTCCTCCTTGGCTTAGGGAGACGCCTGGTCCTCCCCCCGGGAAGTCTCCTCTCATGCCCAGAAAATTGCTCGAGCCAAATGGGAATTCTTCTATGGCTCCCTGGACCCCTCAGGCTCAGGTAAGATCCCGGATAAGACGAGGGGAACCGGGCAGGGCCCTCTCCACAGCAGCGGAGGCGTGGTGGGGAGCCTTCCTTTAAACCTCCTCCCAGTCCTTTCCTGGGCTCAGGAGTTGGCTAATGCCTCTCCAGGCCTCCAACTTTCCATCTGTGTTATGAGGGAGGGTCTGGGGATCCTGACTGGGTTGGGCCCCTGGAGGAAGCTAGATTGTGGAGAGAAGGGATGGCAGGATATCAAGGGTCATTCCATGAAGTAGGAAAGAAGCTGCTCTCCCTCAGGCCTCTCAAAGTTATTTGACAAGAACTTGATTTGAAATGAGCTTCGCTGGCACCAGGAACAGCTGAGTTTGTAGCAGGAAGAATGGTGGCTAGGTAGTGAAAGAACTTCCTGCCGATATGAGGCGGCGGGAAAGAGCTCCTTCCTAGACCAGAATCTAGACAGGGAGTTGACCAGGATACCCTCTTGACCAGGATGCCTATGTATACTGCAGGTGCTAAGCCCCCAGAGCAGGCCCCCCCATCTCCACTTGGGGTGGGCTCCGGGCAGGGCTCTGGGGTGGCTGTGGGGCGAGCAGCCAAGTACTCCGAGACAGACCTGGACACAGTGCCCCTGAGGTGCTACCGCGAGACGGACATCGATGAGGTGCTGGCTGAGCGGGAGGAGGCTGACTCGGCCATCGAGAGTCAGCCTAGCTCCGAGGGCCCACACAGCACTGCCCGCCCACCTGCCCCACGTCCCAGTCCATGCCTTGGCCCTTGTCCCAGCCTGGGCAGTGGAAATGAGGACGACGAGGATGAGGCAGGTGGGGAAGAGGAAGTGGACGACGAGGTGTTTGAGGCCTCAGAGGGGGCCCGGTGAGTGTGGGAGTGGGAAAGGGACATGTCTTGCTCCTCAGAGCTGGCCCAGGGGCAGAGCTGGGATCAGAGGGACTAGAATGGAGATGAGGGTGGGCCTGGGAGGGTCAGGGCCAAGCTAGTAGCAGGAGATTCTCAACAGAGGCCCCAGGCCTGCCAGAATGCCGGGGATGTGGTGGGTGGGTGTGTGTTGGCAAGAGCCCATAGGGTAGGGAGCAGCCAGGACAGAGGAGGAAGAACAAGAGGTAGAGAGGTCAGGGGCCAGAATCAAGCCTGGGGGTGTGGGAGCATCAATACGGATCCTAGATCCTGGCAGGAGAGTGGGGAGTGTGGGGGCTTTCCTCTCTGTCTCACACCCAATGCAGCTTGGAGCCTCGTCTTCTTCTCCTAAGATGTTGCCAGAAATAGAAATGGGATGGCAGGAGGGGAGAGGATCAGGGAGAAGGAGGAGAAAGGGAGATTAGCAGGGGGGGAGAGAAGGAAGGGATTGGGTGCTGGGGACGGGTAAGGCTGGGGTGCCTCGGGGGCACGGAGTAGCTTGGTAAACCCGTAGTGGGGATTCCCTAACCAGGTGGCTTTTTTAGAGGGCTGGGGGCCTGTGAAAAGGAGGTGATAATCCCCTTCACAGAGTCGTATGAGAATTCAATGAATGCCACCCAAGAGCTGTCCTTTTGGCGGCTGATCAGAGACTCTCCCTGCCCCTGCAGGCCAGGCACCCTGATGCCTCATCCTGGGCCTCTCAAGTCGCCTGTGCCCTTTCTACCCGGGACCAGCCCCTCGGCTGATGGGCCTGACTCTTTCAGTTGCGTGTTTGAAGCCATCTTGGAGTCACACCGAGCCAAGGGCACCTCCTACACCAGCCTTGCCTCGCTGGAGGCCCTGGCCTCACCGGGCCCAACCCAGAGCCCCTTCTTCACCTTTGAGCTGCCTCCCCAGCCCCCTGCCCCCCGGCCTGACCTGCCTGCTCCCGCCCCACTTGCACCTCTTGAGCCAGATTCTGGTACCAGCTCCGCCGCCGATGGGCCTTGGACACAGAGAGGGGAGGAAGAGGAGGCAGAGGCTGGAGCCAAGCAGGCCCCAGGGAGGGACCCTGCTAGTCCCTGCCGCTCAGAGGACAGCTTTGGGCTGGGGGCAGCACCCCTGGGCAGGTGAGTGATTCCTTTGGTTCGTCAGAGCTGAGCTGCTCCAAGGGAAAGAGCCTGAGAGTGCAAAGATGTAGTTTAGGTTCTTGACCCCTGATAGAGTAGCAAGGGGATGCAGACGTCTGTTTTTCCATTTGAAGGACTACTTCCAAGGGAGGGGCTACCTTGGTCTCAGATACAGTGACTTGAAAAACCATGATTCAGAATTGAAGAGTCCCCAGAGAACATCCTCCTTTCTTTCTAGGAAGGCCCTTCCTTCCCCAGGTGGAGCCTCTAACAGGCTTGAAATTCTTGTGACCTTACCCCACCCAGCCTGCAGGCTTCTCACAAAGGCTTCCCCTCCCCTGTCGCCTTCCCTCTCCAGTCGGGAGCCTCTCACCCTTCTCTGGGAAGTCCTTTCACCAGTCTAACCTTTCTGCTCTCCCTCTGCCAGCTACCCTCTCAGCCACGGAAGCCATGGCAACAGGAGGGGGTGGCCAGGGAGACAGGGTTGCCTAGCAACCAGGAGTTTCCGGCCTCTGTCTCTGGGGTGACAGGTGGCTTTGCTAGTAGAGCAGCTGGGATGGCGGGAAGGGAAGGGGAGGAGGAGATGGGATGAATGGGGTGCACGTTGACCCCCATTCCCCTCTACACCAGAGCCTCTTTGTGGGTAGAAGAGAAGAACCAAGGAGGAGGCTCCTCTGCCGTTTGAGAGGGCAGAAGAAAAAAGACGTAGGAGTGGGAAGGTGTCCCTGCTGCCCTCAAATCCTTGTTTGACCCTCCACTGTTCCTGTCTGTATCCCACCTTTGCCCATATCCTCAGAGATAGAGGACTATGTTCTCAGTAGAGCGAAAGTGGAGACGGGAAATCTGTGCCTAACAGCGAACTCCATAGGGAGCTTTGGAGAAGCAGACAAAATTCCCACAGCAGAAGGATGAATAGGAGTTAAATTTGATGTAGGACTTCTACAGAGAGATGGTAAAGGTGGAATCAGCTGATAGAGGGAACCTGTACAGTGTCCTTCTCCGGAGGAAAGAAAACTGCCTTCCCCAAGTCTCCAACTGCCCCTCTCTGCCTTCCGGGTTTGGAGGCAGAGAAAGGATCTGAATGGCCCCAGAGGGACTGCCCCACCCCTGAGCTGGTGTTCTACCTCGGCAGTGAGCCACCGCTGAGCCAGCTGGTATCTGACTCGGACTCAGAGCTGGACAGCACGGAGCGGCTGGCCCTGGGAAGCACAGACACCTTGTCCAATGGGCAAAAAGCAGACCTGGAGGCCGCGCAGCGCCTAGCTAAGAGGCTGTACCGACTAGACGGCTTCAGGAAGGCTGACGTGGCCCGGCACCTGGGCAAGAAGTAAAGTCACTGGTTGGGAGTGAGCATGGGGCAGGGGGGAGTGCAGCACCTCCTCATCCTTTCTATCTAATGGCCCCAGGTCTGTAGGTAACCCCACCTGGCCCCTTGACCCTTTCCCTTGAGACTCCACCTGTCTATCTGCCCTGCCCACAGCAATGACTTCAGCAAACTTGTGGCTGGCGAGTACCTCAAGTTCTTTGTCTTCACGGGCATGACTCTGGACCAAGCTCTCAGGTGGGTGTTAAGCCTTTTGAGGGCAGCTCCCCACTCTCCAGGCCTGGTGTGCAGGGCCTCCATTGTACCTCCTCTGAGCCCCTGGGCCTCTCTTCCAAATTGCCCTGATGTCATCCTTCCCAGGCTGGCTGGGCATGGCCAAAAGATGGGGCTGCCTGATTAGGGGACCTTGGGTAGGGGTGACATGCTCCCTCTTCCCCCCTCCCCAGGGTGTTTCTGAAGGAGCTGGCATTAATGGGTGAGACCCAAGAACGGGAGCGCGTGCTGGCCCACTTCTCCCAGAGATACTTCCAGTGCAATCCTGGAGCCCTGTCCTCAGAGGGTGAGGAAGGCAGAGGGCAGGGCTCTCCCAGAGGGTCACCAAGGCAGATGGGCACAGTGTGTGTGTGTAGGAGCATGAGCGTGTGTATGTTGGAGTGAATGCATGCACAAGCTTGCAGGCACGTGAGGATGCGTGTGTGCAGTGGTGATGTGGCTTCATGAATGTGGAACTGTCCACATACAATGTGATTTGGCGGCACTGGGCAGCATAACGCTGAGGGGTCCCACTGGCTCGTGCGCCCTGCACACTCGCAGAGGCATGGGGGTGCTGGGGAGAAGGTCCCTTCTAGGGAATCTGCTGGAGAAGAAAGGGCTTTGGCAGGAGGAGGTGGGGTTCACTGTGGGGTTCAGGGTTTACAAAAGTGTGATTATGGGCCAAAGAGGGTAGGAGATAAACTGGAAGGCTGGGGAAGATAGCTGTGGGAAGGATCCGTGGGAAGTGGCTGAGGCTAAATGTCGACTCTCCCGTAGACGGTGCGCACACGCTGACCTGCGCCCTCATGCTACTCAACACCGATCTTCACGGCCATGTGAGTGGGGGGCTAGCGGCAGGGAGCCCAGAAAACAGACCGCGTCCAGAGACTTCAAGGTCTGGGGCCCACGGTCCCCCTCACAGGCCTCTATGCCCTCACTTAGAACATTGGGAAGCGCATGACCTGCGGAGACTTCATCGGAAACCTGGAGGGCCTCAATGAAGGCGGAGACTTCCCCAGGGAGCTGCTCAAGGTGGGGGGAGGGGCGGGGGGGGGGGAGACACAAAGAGGGATGGGACAGGGTAGAGGTTGCTGGAGGGAGGGATGGGGACCTGTCAGCGTGGAGGGTGATGAGGTGAGGGGCTTGCCGGCCCCCAGCTCCTGCTGCTGAAGCCTGGGCTTTCCCGTGACTCAGCTTGGGGACTGCCCCCTCCCCCAACCCCCACACGGCAGGCTCCCCCGGAACATGCGCGCTTGCGTGCAGTCTTGGCCGTTCGCAGCGGGGGAGGGGAGAGAGCTCTTGAAAACCCGTGATGAGGCGGCCTGGGACCGTGCATTTTCCATAGGTTCCCCTCCTCCAGGGTTCACTGAGCATGGGAGGGGTCTCAGCATGGGAATGGGGACACACAGGTTCACTGTTTCCCTCCTCCCCCTTCACCCCTTGCCCCAGGATATATGGCCACAAAGGCCCAGTCAGGTACTGCTGTGCTGGAGGGAGCTGGAGATAGAGGGCCCAAGAGGTTGACAAAGGCTTTTCCAAGGTCTCAGAGCCAGTTATATTCACGCTGGGACTAAACATTTCTTTTCTGACTCCCTCGTCGCTAGCCCCTGCTCCTACATGCCAGCCCTTGAGGGATTTAGCCCCACAGGGACTGGTATGCATGGGAGGAGGAGAGGGTGTCCTGGCCGGCCCTGCACGTTCACTCCTTTCCCTGATCCGTTGGTTTCATGAAGGGAGGCCTGGACTCATTTAAAACCTCTAGGGTTGGCAAATGGGTCTCTGGGCCATCACATACATGTGACTGCACAGGAGTGTCCTTGGGTCCGTCTGTGAGCTTGGGGTGTGCTGGGCTTCTGAATTTGGGAATGTGTCCAAGTGGGGGGCGTTCATTGTGAGTTTGGAGTGTCAAAAGAGTTGGGGTGTATGCTTGGGTTGCATAAATATTCATATGTATATATACATACATATACATGCTTTAGGGAGTTGGCAAATCAGGCGGTTTGGCTTGGGGTATGTGCTTTAACGGCCTACGATTTAGAGTGTGTTGGTGTGGGGCTGTACATTGTGTGTTTCCGTATATTAGGTTGTATATCTACAGATTGGCTCTCTGATTTATGACATGAATCCGTGAGCAGGGATTGTTTAGTTTGTTTTTTAAAGGTTTTACTTATTTATTTGACAAGGGCAGGGGACATGGGCGCGGGGAGAAGCAGGCTCCCCGCTGAGCAGGGAGCCCTGATGTGGGGCTCTGGGGGTCGATCCCCACGTCCTGAGATCAGGACCAAAGCCAAAGGCAGCGGCTTAACAGACCGAGCCACCCAGGTGCTCGCATGAGCAGGAGTTGTAGGAGTTAAAGACTAAATTCTGATGTGTGCATCTGAATTTGCAGTGTCTGTGAATTGGGGGTGAGTGTGGATTGGTGATTTGGCTAGTTGGAGTGTATGTCTGTAAACTGGAGTGTGTGTACGTGAGCTGGGGTGTAGCCTCGGGCGTTAGAGCTGTCTTTGGTTGGGTGAGTTGGTTGAGACGGCTGCAATTCCATGGCTGCCTCCATTCCGCACCGCCCCTGCTGCGTGGCCTGTCCTGGCTCGGGGCAGGCAGAAGGGGCCCACGGAACGCGTTCCAACCTCCTCCGTCCCTGGTACCCCTACCCTGACGAGCCCGGAGGTAGCTGCAGACCCTTTACAGCGTCAGCCCACCTTCGTAGACGCAGGCTCGGGGGCGCCCGGGGACTCCCGGCGCCCTCTCCACCGCCCGCGGCGCCGCGCACCTCCCGTCACCGGCCCCGGCGGGCCCCTGAGGCCCCGCCCCCATGGCGGCGGCGCGCCGCGGGCCCCTGCGCGGTCGGACGCCTCCATTTTGCGCCGTCCCCGCCCCCAGCCCTCGCCCTCCCTCCCCGTCGGCGGCCCCCTCCCGCTCGCGCCGAGCCGCAGAGCCGACAGCGCCGCCGCCGCCGTGCGCTCCGTGCGTCGGTGGGAGCCGGGCCGGGCTCGGACCGGGCCGGGCCGCTCGCGCCGGCTGTCGGGGGAGCCGTCCGCGGGCCCTCCGGGCCGTCCGGGCCGAGGGCGGGCGGGGGCATGGCCGGGGGCCGCGGCGCGCCGGCCGGGCCAGCATGATCGGCGTCAACAGCATCCACAGCAGCGCTGGGCGGCTGCGCTCGCGCTCGCTGTGCTCCGTGCGCTACGGGCGCACCCACCGCGGCGCGGAGACCCTGTGCTACGGCTGGCCGCAGCGCTCGCGCAGTCTCAAGCCCGTGCTCTACACCGACCTGGTGGTCAGCCGCCTGCAGAGCCGCAAGAAGAAGAAGGCGGTGAGGGCGTTGGGGCCACGGCCCACGCCAGGCTGGGGGGAGCGGCCGAGGGGGTTGTTGGAGGGCGGCGTGGCTGAGGGGGCGGTGTGAGGGAGGCACCGGAAGGGGCACGAGCCGAGGTGGCATCGGATGGACTGGGGGGCTGAGCCTAGCGGGGACAGAGCCCATGGGTAGCCAGGAGTGGGCATGGACTGGAGGGGGAAGGGCAGAGACGGGCGGATTTAGGTGGGCATCTCAAACCAAAGGGTCTTTGGGTCTTCTGGCTGGGAGCATGACGTGGGGCTCACCAGCAGGATTTAGGACTTTGGAAGGAAGTCGTGGTTGTGGGTCAAAGGGGGTCCTCTCAGGGGCCGGGGATGAACTGGAGGACTGGAGACAGGTTGGATCTGGGTGGCCACTTCAACCTCCTGGCCCAGAGTTGGAGAGTCGGGGTTTAGTGTCGGGGCTTGGTCAGGCTTGGGCTGGGGGCGTGCTGGAAGGGCTGTGTGTGCATAAAGCTGGGTTGTTCTGTGTAGGGGGTGGAGGTTGTGGGATGTACCCACCCTGAACAGGAGGTGCACAGGTAGGCTGCTGGGCTAGCCTTGTGGCTGAGTGTGACAGTGGGCAGGGAGAGAGCCAGTGACTATGGTATGTTGGTGGTGGGGTGGGGGGCTGTGTCCCATCACAGGGAAGGCACCGACGTCACTACTGCACCCAGATCACGCAGGCAGCATCACACGCCACACGCTTAGCCCAACACGCACATGCTGGAGACACACCCACTCACAGACAGGCTGGTGGAGTCGCCCCCACAGTGGGAGGTGCTGCAGTGGACCCATGCTGCAGGCCACTCCCAAGAAGAGGGGTCCCCTCTGTAACTCCTGGAGCCCATTCTCTACCCTACCACCCCAAGACCCCCACAGTGCCCCAATGACAGCTGTACAGAGGAGAAGTGACTGGTTCAGGAGTTGACAGGGAGCTTGGGGTGTGCAGGGCTTGGAAGCTGTAACTTCTGCCTTTTAGTGTTCAGTCCACAGTAACAAGAAGGATGTGAGTGGGGAGGGGGCTCATTCACCCTGGCATTAGACTTGCTGGGGCTGTCTGGGTTGGAGGAAGTGCTCAGCTTGCCCCGGGGTGAGGAGCCGTGAGAATGTATTCTCTGATAGCTAGAGAGGGAAGTGATGGGGTGAATCCCTGTTGGTGGGCCTCAGTTTCCCCATATGTTCTGTGTGGGTTTATCCTATGGAAATGGGCCAAGGCACATGATTGGGGGAAGGAGAGTTTCTTGGGATGCTCTTGTCTATTCCTTCCAGCACTGTGCTTCTCCCACCCAGGATCTGGGCGGGATGACCCCTCACAGTATCAAGAGCAAAGATAATAACAGCAGCTGCCATTTACTGTGCCGTGTGCCTGGGTGCCTTGTGCCGACTGCCTGCTCTCCATTACACACCTGTTACTACGTTTGTTCTCCCCCATGGATACTTGCCCAGAGTCCTGCATCGAAAGTGACATAGTACTGTGTCCTAATACTCTGTTTTCAGAGCCTCTGTTCTTGGTCATCACACCCTGGTCCCTGTTGTCTCCTACCCTGACTTAGGAGAGCGGGCTCTGAGCTCTGGCATTGGGATACATGGTTTACCTCCCCCATGAGTGACCCATACCTGCCTGATTTGTTCCTCCCTTCCCAGGCCTTGTACAGCTCCATCAAGAATGAAAAGCTGCAGTGGGCCATGTGAGTCCTGGGGCTGTGTGGTGAGGGAGCTGGAGGGTGGGGAAGGAGCTTCCCGGAGAGGAGTGCTGAGGCAGGCCCTGGGAGTCCAGGCTGGGTGTGGGGCAGGGGAGGCAGGTGAGGCCATGAGAGGCACTGAGGCAGCCTCACTGCCTTGTTTGGAGATGACCGCCTGGACTTGGGGATCTGTGTCTTTTCTTCAGCTGGGTTGTTATGACAAGCTAGGCTGGGGTGGGTGGCCACTGTCAGTGGGCCTGGGAGGAGGAGTGCTGAAACAAAAAAGGAAGGTCCCTTGGCAAGCCAAGTGGGAAAGCATAAGTCTCTAGAGGTAGAGCCCCCTCTCGGGTCCTAGGGAATGCAGAGTGTCCTAGAACAAGGGACCACACTGTCTACTCTTGGCAGCCTCAGTGGAAAGAAACTCAGAGTAAGTCTTAGAGGAGTCCAGACTAAGGGAAGAGGTCCAGATTTAGCCTCAGGGCCTCCAGTCTGAGGGGGACAGCCTCATATAAGCATCCAGTGGATCACTCATACTTGCTGCTGTCTGCGGAGAGGCCAGTCATGGGAGCTCCCAGTCCACAGGAGAGATGACCTTGGAGGAGGCAGAGCTCAGGACTGGGGTGCAGACTGGAGCTTGGGGCAAGCCTTGAAGGAGGGGAAGCATTTCGGGAGAGGGAAGTTGACATTTGGGAGGCAAATACGTGGTGGCTGAAATGAGTGTGGGCTGTGGGGTGGGGAGACCAAAAGAAGGCAGGCCTGGCTGGCTGGAGAGTGTTAGGAGGAAAAGGCAGCGTTGGCGGGGTTGGAGCATGGGCTCTTTGTGGGAGGCAGTAGGGAGCTACTGCAGGTTTTTCATCAGCAGAGTGACAGGGTAGAACTCGATTCTTTAGATGATATCTAGCAAGGCCTGCTGACCAAGAGGTACTAGGTGACCACTAGGAAGCTACTTCTGCCACCATTTAGCCAACAAACTATGAGCAAAGCATGCCGCTAGGTGTGGTTGAGACCACTGCGTCAGAGGTGCGTCTGCCCTAGTGGAGAAGGGGGTGAGGGTTGGTGTGTGTGTGCATGTGCAGAAACAGAAAGGATGGGGACGAAGGAACAGTCATGGCCCTACCCCTGGGAGCTCTAACCTAAGTGAGAAGATACGCTACTTGGAGGAATCCTCATCTGAGCAGGGGGGCACAGCTACCCCCGGGGAGATCTGATCTGAGGTGGGAGACAAGGCTCCGGGGAGCCTCGGGTTGAGGGTAGCCACAGCCTGTGAGGGGGGGCCATTCCCCTACTCCCTCCACAGACAAGGGGACGCTTTCCTGGGGAGGGGGCAGAGGCTAGGACTGAGGGGGGGGGTTGTGGCTGCAAGGCCAGCCCCCTTTGAGGTGATCACACCTGCAGAGACGAGGAGGAGCTGAGACGCTCTCTGTCTGAGTTGGCCGACCCCAACCCCAAGGTCATCAAGAGGGTCAGCGGGGGCAGTGGCAGCGGCTCCAGCCCTTTCCTGGACCTGACTCCTGAGCCCGGGGCTGCAGTCTACAAGCATGGGGCCCTGGTGCGAAAGGTGCACGCAGACCCTGACTGCAGGAAGAGTACGTGGCTGGGTGGGGCGGGTCTGGGGGATGGAGGGGAGGAGGCCTGTCTCAGGCCCCCTGACCGGTCTTCCTTTCCCCCAGCACCTCGGGGCAAGCGGGGCTGGAAGAGCTTCCATGGAATCCTCAAGGGCATGATCCTCTACCTGCAGAAGGTGCGGGGCCAGCCCAAGGGGTTGGGGCTGAGGTGGCTGGGGAGTGTGGGTGGGCTGGGCCAGGCTGGGTGGGACCATGGCCAGGACAAGACGGGCACCCCCGCAGGAGGAGTACCAGCCCGGGAAGGCCCTATCAGAGGCAGAGCTAAAGAATGCCATCAGCATCCACCATGCACTGGCCACGCGTGCCAGCGACTACAGCAAGAGGCCCCACGTCTTCTACCTGCGCACAGCAGACTGGCGGGTCTTCCTCTTTCAGGCCCCGTGAGTGCTCTCCTCCTGCCCATCCCAGCCCCTCTGTCCCACTCCCACCTTGTTCCCCTCCCTTGTCCCTGGATTGCCTCACTTCTTCCCAGGCCACACCCTGAGCCAGGACAGGCATCCCGGGACACAAGTCCTGGGCCCAGGTCCTAAGTGGCCGTGTTGTCTCCGCAGGAGCCTGGAGCAGATGCAGTCCTGGGTCACTCGCATCAATGTGGTGGCTGCCATGTTCTCTGCACCTCCCTTCCCGGCTGCTGTCAGCTCCCAGAGGAAGTTCAGCCGCCCTCTGCTGCCCAGTGCTGCCACCCGCCTCTCCCAGGTACCCCCAGCTCCATCCACCCAAGTCCCAGTGGGATGGAGTGGGGCAGGCCCAGCCGACTGCACTCAGGGCTGCCATAGGCAATTACATAGATGTCCACCACACCGGGACACTGGCCATGGGGGGTGAGTGAAGGCTGGAATCCAGTCTCTATTCCACTTGCTTAGGTGTTAACCTAGACAACTGTGATTTGCTCATCCAAAAGATGGGGCACCTTTTTTTAAAAAACATGCACAAAGGCATTATATGTACTGGAGTGACCCTGACTACACTCTCCCGGCCCTAGGAGGAGCAGGCGCGGACCCACGAGGCCAAGCTGAAGGCCATGGCAAGTGAGTTGCGAGAGCACCGGGCTGCGCAGCTGGGCAGGAAGGCCCGGGGCAAGGAGGCGGAGGAGCAGAGGCAGAAGGAGGCCTACCTGGAGTTTGAGGTGAACCTCCCTCCCCCGGTGCCTCTGTGGCTCCTTTGTCCACCAGTGGGACCTCTCTGTTCCACATACAGGCTCAGGCTAATGGTTAAGGGCACGGGCTCTAGGACAGGGGGACCAGCTGGGTGACCTGGGGCAGGTTGTTTAACCCCTCTGGGCCTGTTTCCTCCTGTGGGCCAGGGGATGCCATTCTCTACCCACTAGGGTAATGAAGTGAGATGGGGTCTGCCAAGCGCTCAGGGGCTCACTTTCCCCAGCTCTAGTCCAGGCTCAGAAAGTATCAGCAGTTACACTACGCAGCAAGAGTGCCCGCAGAGGGTCTCCAGCTTACCAGGGGATCATGTCACAGTGGGGGCTTTGGGGCCCCAGAGGTGGACAGAAACCTGCTGTCTCCTAGCTTTTGTCTGCAGATGGGGGGTGAGATAGGCAGAGGGTGGAGAGCAGGCTCACAGTGCCTGCCCCTCTACCTCAGAAATCCCGCTATGGCACGTACGCGGCGCTGCTTCGGGTCAAGCTGAAGGCGGGCAGCGAAGAGCTGGATGCGGTGGAGGCGGCACTGGCCCAGGCCGGGAGCTCGGAGGAGACCCTCCCCCCACCTCACTCCAGTCCCTCCCCGCAGGCCAACCCCTCCAGCCAGCCCCGGGCTCAGGGTCCCGGCTCAGAGCCTCGCACAGGGGCGAGCAGTGGGCGGTGGAAGCTCTGAGCTGGGGGTAGGAGCGTGGGGGGTCAGCGCCCACTGGGCACCTGCATGACAGCCCCGCCTGAGCCCGGGCCGGCCTCGGGCCACCCGCCAGGGCCCCTCAGCCCAGGGCCCGACCGCGCCGGACGCGGTGTCCGGGGCAGGGCAGGGCTAGGGCCTGGGCCTCGGGAGCCTAGGTTAGGGGCCCCTCTGAGACCCCCATTTTGTGATAATGTTTTGCACTTTTTCGTACGGGGCGGGGGGCTGGGTTGGGAGGGGCCAGGGCCCCTTGGACTTTTGATGATTTTTTTTTTGGCGGCGGGGGGAGGCCTGACGTTTCTGCTTTCTGCTGAGACCACCCCCACCCGACACCAGCAATCCCCCTCCATCCTGGGGCCTGGCTCAGATAGAGGCCAGGAGTTGGGGCTGAGCTGGTTTTCCCTCCTTCCTCCCTGAGGCTCGCCCTCTCTCCTTCCAGAGGCGGAGGAAGGGTATCCATGCCTAAGCCCCCTACAGAGTCTGGGGACAGCATGGCCTTGCTTTCCCTCCTTCAGTGGGCCCTGCCCTTTGTACAGCCTCCCCTCCCATTAAAACTGCTCTGGACTTGCTGGCTGGGCCTCCTTCTCCTCTCTCCAGTACCTGGCTTGGGGCCAGGGCAGGCAGCTGGTTCCAGGGACGAGAGTCACATCAGGGGTTGCCATAAGTTAGGGAGGGGGCCGTGCCCTCTCCCTTTCCTATGAGAATCCTTTATTTGCCCCAACTGAGGGGTGGGCATGGGGTGTTAAATAAGAACTGGAATAGGCAGGGGTGCTGTACAGAGGGGCCCGGGGAGGGGCTGGTGGGTGGGCAGCAGTTCAGTGCACCTGAGGCTGGGGGTGCCCATGGCAGAGCCCTCCTGGTGGCTCAGGGGGTGAGCCCAGCTTCTCTGCCTCCTGTTCCACCGACTGGCTCCCGTATGCACTGTCCTCCTTCACCTCTGCTAAGCGAGTGGGCACAGGGAAGGCGATAGGGAAAAGTTTAAGGTCTTAGGCCTCCCACCCTCCAGGCCCGGATCTGCGTTCCAGGTAGGACCCCTTTACCTGTGCTGGGCAGCTTGTCTCGGGCCTCAGGGCCCCTCAGCAGCCTCACTCCTTCCTCCAGGCCCATGTCAGATAGCGCGCCCAGCAGGCCTGCCAAGTCCCCACCAGCCAGCTGGGGAGAAGGAAGAGGCAGGAGATTGGAGTGTAGGATCAGGAGCCCTGGGGCCAAGGGAGCCCCTGAGATCTGAGACAGGGGAAAGAAGCCAGGGTCAGAGCAGGGGATGGGGACCAGCTGACCTTGTAACTGCGCAGGAGGCTGCCGCTGGGTGAGGCGGTCTTCCGGTATGTGTCCACCAGACTGCGCAACCCCAGCCGTTCTGCCAGTTCTGCCCAGCTGCCCTGGGCTCCTGGCCCATCTAGCAGATGCTCCAGGTTCTGTAAGGCTGTATCCTCAAGTGGTGGCTCTGGCCCTGATAGGGACACACATGCAGCTGTGTCTGTTAGGCCCAGAGACGGGCCCAGGCAGGCACCTTGCTCTCCAGGGAGTCTGACAGGTGAGGCAGTCGGTACCAGGGCAGTGCGTGGCAACAGGAAGGGAGCAAGGGAACCCTGCTTTAGAGGTTCTAAAGAAGGGACCTCCGTGAGCAGGGGCCTGCGGTCTGCCCCAGGGGAAGAGCTCTCACCTGCAGGGCTGGGTGGGGTAAGGGGGGGTGCCGTGGCATCCTGAGCAGCATTTAGCAGCAAGGTCTTCACCTGGGGAGACAGCTTCAGTTTGACAACCTCCCACCCCAGGCCTCAAGTCCAGGCGCCAGCCATAAGCCCACCAGGTACCCCATTCCCTGGGGCCTCCTGTTCCAGGCTAGCCTCACCTTGGTGCTGCGAGTGAGGTCAAGAGGTGTGTGGCCCCGGAAGCTGCCTCGGGTGTCCCTCTCAGGTCCCTCAGAATCTGAGTCGCTACCAGAGGTGGGGGGCGAAGGCAGTGGGCACAGGGGCTCCTCATTCTCTGCAAGGATATCCGCCCCTGGGGAGGGAGGTAGTTGTGAGGAGGTACAAGGGGAGCCCACATTGAGAACTGCAAAGGGGGGACTGGGAGGCACCCCTTTTCCTTCCCACCAGCCCTGTTCATAGGCCCCAAGGATGAGGCTCACCAGCCTTCAGGAGGAGGCGGGTGAGGGTGGGGGATCCCAGTCCAGCTGCCAGGTGTAGGGGTGTGTTTCCGGCAAAGGTGCGGGCATTCACGTTGGCACGGAGCTGTGGGATGCAAGGGAGTGGTTGATCCCAGCACCCACTGTCTGGCCTCCCCTTTCCCTGCATCTTCACTGTCCCTGGTTCCACAACCCTTGGCCCCGCCCCCTCGGCAATCCTCAGTCCCACCTTGGTGACCAGATGTGTGACCAACCCCAGCTCCTCCATCTCCGTGGCTAGATGCAGGGCTGTCCGGCCCCCCTGCCGTTCTGCAGCCTCCACTTCAGCCCCACTGTCGACCAAGAGATCCAGACACTCGGGGCTTCGGGCGTGGACTGCCAGGTGTATTGGGTACAGGCCTAGGGACACAGACACTCAGCCCACGGCTGCGACCCCCACGTAGCCCCCTGACCAGCTGACATCAACACCTCGCATTCACACCAGGCACTCACCATGCGCCCTCCCTGGTCCACACCTTTGCCCCCCACCCAGCCTCCCCCCAGTCCAGAGGAGGTGATGAACTCACCCTCGAAGTCCGGCATGTGCAACAGCTGGTGCATGGCGGGAACCCCACTGTGCAGCAGGGTGCGCAGCAGGTCGGGGGCACTGGCCCCTGCCCGCAGAGCCAGGTGCACCGCGGAGTCTCCATGCCGGTCCAGCAGGGCCGGGTCTGCGCCCACCTGCAGCAGGAAGCTCACCACGCTTGTCTGCCCGGTGATCACTGCCAGGTGCAGTGGCGTCTGGGGACGAGGCCGAATGAGCCAGGTCCACCCCTGGCCTCGACCCACCCGCCTTCCTACTCCTGCCCCCTCATCCTAGGTGCCCCTCACCTGGTGCAGGTGATTGGTGAGGTTGACAACACCGAGATGCCGGGCGTGGTAGATGACGTGGGCTATTTGCTCGATGACACTGGTCTGCCCATGGATGATGGCAAGGTGCAGTGGCCTGAGGGATGTGAGAGTGAGACTGTGGCTTAGGGGGACCAGCCACTCAGCATCCTCTACCCTCAAAATCCCACCGCCTCCACGATCTGTCACTGGGGCTTGTGGAGCTCAAACGTCTCCAGGGCCATCGCTGCACCCGAACTTAATCCTTCCGAGCACCCTGTGCAGTATGTCGGTACTATGGTGCTCTCTCAACAGCCAACAGAACTGAAGTGGGGACAGATCAAGTACCTTGAGCACAGCTAGTGCATAGCGAGGCCGGACTTGGAACCGGGTCCGTCCGCCTCTATAGCCCTGGCTCCTTGCAACTTCCTTCCCCGCCCCGCACCCCACGACCTTCCTTCGCGCTCCAAGTCCCTGACTGGCCCTGGGAACCTGGGTCTGCCGCCCGGCCGGCCGCCCGCCCACCTACGTGTCTCCGTTTTCGTCCTGAGCCGTCAGCAGGTGGCGCTGTCCTGCCAGCAGGGCGCGCGCGTCCGCCGTGACGCCGTAGTCGAGCAGGGCTCGGGCGCTGCGCTGCGCCAGGCCAAACAGGCGCGCGTTGTACTCCCGGGCTGCGGGCGACAGGGGCGTCGGCACGAGCTCTGTCCCCACCCGCAGCGTCCCGATCGCCCGGATTCAAGAGGCTGTACCTCGCTGCAGCAGGTCCGGGGCCTGCGGTTCGCGGTGGGGGGTCAGGGGGGACGCGCTCGGCTCCGCTGCTTCCTCCCCGGCAGCCACGCGGGGTGCCTCGGCGGCCATCTGCGCCCCGCCCCCGCCTCCGGGATAGCAGCCCATCGGTGCCGAGCCCGACGGGTAGGGGCTGTAGGCCAAGGAGGAGGGGAAGAATCCGAGGCTGCCACCTGTGGATACAGGCCGGGCTGTGGGTAGGAGGCACCAGCCAGGACTCTCCCAGATTTCTAACCCCCCAACTTCTCTCCTTCTTACCCATCCTCCCTCCTCCCTCCCCCTTCCCGCTACCAGCAGCCCCTCACCTCCTCCTCCAGCTCCTCCATAACCCCCAGCCGAGCCCCCAGAGCCTCCACCCATGTGGGAGCCACCCCCGAAGGGCTGCGAGAAGGTAGGCAAGGCTTTCCTTCGTTTCCGCTGCACCTCCTCCTTGTCTGGGGCCAGAGGGAAAAGAGATGTTAAAACCCCAACTTATGCACCATGCCTCAAGAGCTCTGTCCTGAGTTTGGTCCTGGCCCTCCCTCCAAAAGCCCTCAGGGTGTCTCCTAGGACCACCTCTTCCTGGGACCTTCCCCACTCCTGACTTGACTCATGGGTCCCCTGATCTAGTTCCCGGACAGTCCAGCCCAGGGCTCCCCCCACCCCTCAGCCCAGCTCCACCTTCCACCAGAGGGTAATAGGTGAACTGTTTGGAGTCGGACACATCCCCGCCCCGCTTGCGTTTCAGCTGCAGGAACACGGTTACAGGACGCTCAATCTTCATCTTGTGATAGGGGGGTGTCCGGAACACAATGGCATACTGGCAGGGGGTTGGAGGATATAAGGTGTTATTGAGGTCTTGGCCTAGTTCAGCACCCCCACCCCACCCTGGCCCTAGGGTACCTGTTTATGAACATCTGTGGGAGAGAAATCCCCAAAGGCCTGCCATCCGTTCTCATCATCCTCGTAGAACCGAACCTCAATGTCATCTATAGGGAAAATTGAAGCTTGGCCATAGCTTCTAGTAGAATCTCCAGGGCCTTTTGTCCTAGAGCTGCCCTGGTTCCCCATCTTGATACCCAGTGGCCCTGCTCCTAGCCTGGGCTCCAGCCTCACCTTTCTGCACCTTGTCACAAAGCAGGTAGACCTCATCTCCACCCCGCACAGAGCCAGCTGTCTTGTCCATTCGAGAAATCTTCAGGTTTGAGGCCCCAGGAGACTCTGTAGCGGTGGGATTTCAATTACTTGAGATGACATAATAGCCATGGCTCCATTTTTGGAGCCAGGTGCTTTGTATTATTATTCGAACACCCACAAGAGATACAGGAATTGCTAGTATCTTCATTTACCCAAGATGGAAGCCATACTCAGGAAATGACTTGCTCAAGATTTCTCAGCTCATTATGTGGTGGGGCCAGTTCAAAGCCGGGCCCGTCTGACTCCACAGCTTCAGACTGCCCCCATGCTCCCTTTAGCACCTCGGCCTGGCACCCCAGATGATCAGGATACTCACTGCTGTCATGGATGGGCTGGGAAATAACAGGCTTCAGGGGCAGCGAGAAGGAGCCATCACTGGCTCGAAGGAAAGCAGAAAAGCGCAGCCTCACAATGCTCAGGTCCATCACCTTCTTCAGCTCCTTGGCCTCCTGCTCCAGCTCCCGCCGCTCAGCCTCTGGGCAGTGGGCATGGTGGACATACATGTGATCCCTGCCCTCTTCCTCCTCTTCTACGCCTTCCATGGTCACCTCCCATGACCTCTCCTCCCTCCATACCAGTAAGGCCCTGGGGCCTGGAGCGGAGTCGCTGCCTCTGAAGTTTTTGTATCATGATCTCCATCATGTTCTTCTTGGTAACATGCAGAACGCCCAGGTTGTTAAATCTGGGTGGGGGAGGGGCAGTCAGAAGCTTTGCAGGCAGTTCTTTCCTCCTGAGGCACCCTCCCTGCTGCCAGGGCTCAGCTCAGCCCTACTTCCTCCAGGAAGCTTTCCCGGTTTTTACTTGGAGCCTTGGGTTCTGGGCCCAACCTCTCTCCCCACTTGGTCAGACGCTAAGCTCACAGAAGTGGGCTTGGACCTAGGGCTGGCAGGCAACGAGGGGAGCACCTACTGGGCAGTCATGTCCTTGGGCCCCACAGACACGGCGCAGACACCCAGCTCCGAGCATTGCTTGCCCACCAGGCTGTGGGCATGAGCACGAGGCGGGTCACTGTGTGTTACCAGGTCCACCTCAATCTTGGCTGGTCCCTCGTAGTTACAGATCTGGGAGGGGTGAGGGCTGTCAGTAATGCCCATGAACACACTGTCCACTGGCCCACCCTCCAGCACCACCTTGACTCACCTTGACGGTGGGATAAGTCTTCCGGCCCTTCTCACTGGAGGCACCTGGCAATCCTCCATGGGAGGGGCCTTCACAGCCATATCGAAATCGGAAGCCTCGCTGAATGTCCCGGGGCAGAATGACATTGTGAACAGGAGAGACCCCCTTCCCCCCAAGCCAGCCACACTCCCAGCCAGCAGTGACCACGACAGTTGGCAGTATCTCCTGAACCACACCACCACTGGGATTAGCAGCAGCCAATCATTCCAATCTGAAGTGGCCTCTGTGATCAGTGACCCTCCCATGGCCACCCAACTACCGCTACCCCACTTGTCCCTAAAGCTGAAGTCATCCCACACCATCCTTTCTGTTCACTCACCTGCTTAGGCTGTTCCACTATCACCAGGTAAGGACCATCAGCTGGGGACAGAGGGGCCTTGCTGAGCCAGGATTTCTGAGCCCATCCCCAAGCCAGAGGACACATGCTCCTCCCTCCCCCCTCTAAGACAAGCAAACATAAGGAACTTACCTGTCTCTGGGGCTGGCTCCTTGGGCTCCACAATGGACGGGTCGAATTTTAAGTCATCATATTCAATCATGCCATCCAGAGCCTGGTTTGGAGACAGACGGCAGTCACAACTGATTCTGAGCCACCCCAGAGCCCTCCACTTCCCAGCCCTGAGTAACCGCTCCCTTTCCTCCTCAGGCCCATAAAAAAGCTCCTACTGGAAGAAGTTTGCAGTCAGGCAGACAGACTGACCGGCGGGTTGAGATAATCAGAGAGCATTACAGGTGTAGGGGAGCAGAGGGGACTCGGACAGACGGGCAGACAGACAGACAGACGTGGGGGCAGCCGGCCGGCTTTACAGCCAGGAGGCGTGACTCACTGGGTCGTAGCAACTTTCCATGTCTCTGGACTAGGCCCGGCTCTGTCTGGTGGCTCCGGCCCGGTTCCGTTTCCCAGAGTTTCAGGCGCCCGCCTTAGGTGGGGGGTGGGGGGGAGTGGCGGGGGGAGGGAGAGATCAGGACAGGAGTTGGGGGGGCGAGAGGGACCCAGATTTGGGGGAGGGTCTGATCTCTTCCAGCCACCCGTCCGGGTGTGGCGGGGGAGATCCGGTGGAGAGCGAGATCCGGAGCTGAGCTGGGTTGGGCCGGGGAAGCGGCAGGAAAGTTAGAACAGCTTAGGAAAGTCCCGAAAATACCAGGGGGAGGCGGGGCCGGAGGGGGCGGGCCTGGAAATGACGCCACTGGCCACGCCCCCGCGGCGGGAGGGGCGCGAGGTGGTAGCTGGCCTCTGAGCTCTTAGTAGCCTCTCTGCGGGCAGAGGGGCAACCAGACCCAGGGAAGCGCCACTGGTGGTTGGGCCCCCTTCCACACATCGGGGCAGGCGCCGGGGACTGCAGGGTCTTTCAAACCTGGCGGACGCTTTCAGGCTAGGGCCAGGACCGCCTCCCGCCCCTTCCCCTCCCTGGAGCAACCTTGGGATTTTCTACCCCGAGGGAGGCCACGGCTGATTCACCCGGGGGCTTTTGGGGGGACATTCCTGCAGTAGGAAGGCCTCCTTTCCGAAGGCCTGTAGGCGGGGGCTCTTCCCAGTGGGGGGCCCCGGGGTTCTGACCCGAGAACGAACTCTGGGTCCGTGGGGCGGGGGAAAGAAGGGTGTGTCCTTCTCGGGATGGACTCTTCTGTTCCCGCTCCCCGAAACATCTCAACAGTCTTTGGATTCCAACACCGCCCCTGCTCCGGGTGTCCACGTCCCCTGCCCCAGTCCCATAGCTGTGTGTGTCTCTAGTGCGTGTTTCTATCGCAGGTATAGTGTGTCGTCCCCTGTGCTTGCGTGAATGTTGTGTACGTGTGGTGTCAATATGCGTGTGCCAGTGAGCAAGGCTGTGCACAGGTGAGCGTCCTTCAACTTCTCAGTGTGGACGTATCTGAGCGTGTCTTGATATATAAGCACACAGGTGAGCATATCTGTGTTTGTGCGTGAAGGGTATGGGTCCAGGCACCTTGCACGGGTGAGCATGTTTGCGTGTAAGTGTGTGCGAATCTGAGTACATGAACAATGCTGTGCGACCGCTAGTATACGCGTAGGTGCACGTATAGGTCCGGGTGTTTTTTTTGTTGTTGTTGTTTGGGTTTTTTTGAACAAGGACGTCGATCGGTATCCGTGTGTCTTGTTACTGTGCGTGCTGTGTGTGTGTGTGTGTGTGTGCATAGCCGCTCTCCAGCCCTGGGAGTCGATCAGTTAAGGGCCCTCCTCCCGCTCTTTCCCGTGTCCCGGCCACTCAGGGGTCTGGACCCGGCCACTCACCGCGGCGGCGGCTCCGGTTCCGGCTTCGCTCCTGGCCCGACCCACCTCGGACGGGTCCCGACACCGCTCCACTGCCACCAGGGCTCCAGCCGGGAAAGCCCCTTTTCCACCCCCGGGAGGGGGGAATTCCCGTGACGTTTCCGTGCGTCACGCTCTGTGACCTTTTTCACTGGCTGAAAGTTTAACTCCGGACTCGTGCAGCCAATCCGGAGCGACTCGGGCGCGCCCCTTGGAGGAGAACTATTATCTCCGGCAGGGGCGCGGGAGGTAGGATGACAGTCAGCTAAAGCTGGAGCTCTGGCAGAGGGACCTGCCCGAGGCTGGATTCGCTGACCGAGCGCCATCCCTCCGCCTAGAGCCCCGGCTCCGGTCTCTGACACCCACCCTGCCTACCCCAGACAGCTGACAGTCCCTGCTACTACTCGGCTTATGCCGTGCCTAACGCTTGGCCACTTCTGAAGCCGGGGAACCCCAGGGGGAAGCTGGCGGGCCCCAGCCGTCGGGTCCCCAGCCCCGAGCGGGGCCCCGCTGCCGGGAAGAGTTGGGGGAAGAGGAAGGAAGTTGATCTTGCAGTTTGTTCCGGGGCGCCATCTGGCGGCCTCTCTGGAGCCGCAGGGAAACTGCCAAATCCTCTCATGTTGTCTCCCTTACTCAGCGTCCCCTGGAAGAGACCACCCGAACCTGAAACTTATTCTATAAATGGCAGGGTCACAGGCGGCCAGACTTCCAGACCTGAGCTTCGGAGCTCTGCGCCAGGGAAGGTAAAAGAGGTGTTCATCGGAGAGACTCAGGTCTTGCTCATCCATCACAGAGATTTGGAACATTAGGATTGAAAATGCATCCCAAACCTCAACGGTTCAAACTTCCTCCAGTGTAGAAAGTTGAATTTTACATAGCTCCCAACTCCGCTTGAACACTTTCAGTAGCAGCAAGATCAGTACAGGATTTCATAAAGTACTGACTCTCAGGCTGAAGATCTGTGATAGGTAAAGTTTCTCTTTAGGAGATGCCATGAGCAATCTCCATTCTTGGAGTCGTTCTCCCTTAGGCTCATGGTAGAACACAGGCTTTTGTTTCAGATTTTTTCAAGAAACTTGCCCCTGACCACCACCACCTCCACTCCTCCTCCTCCTCCTTTTTTTTTTTTTTAATATTTTTTAATTTATTCCTTCAAAAGAGAGAGTGTGAGTGAGACCGTGAGCAAGGGGGAGAGTCAGAGGGAGAGGGACAAACAGACTCCCTGCTGAGCCGGGAGAGGGATGCTGCAGGGCTGATCCCAGGACCCCAGGATCATGACCTGAGCCAAAGGTAGACTCTCAACCCACTGAGCCACCCAGAGGCCTCACCTCTGACCTTAATAATGGAATTACAGGCCTGCATAGTTCTGCATAAAAAGTAGACTGTTACAGCCCTTGATATGAGCTATTTCCTGTTACTTCCCCCTCCTCTTCATCTTACAAATGGGATATGGCGGGTACTGTGTTAAGGTACTAATAGTATAAGTTCTTATTTTCCTCCCAACAGCACTTGGAGGTAAATATTACCTTTCCTGATGAAGAAATTACGGCTCAGAGAGGCTAAGTAGTGACCAAATACAACAGCTAGAAAAGGACAGAGGGAGAGTTCAAAATACTCAGTCTATTAATTCTAGAATGAAGCGCTTCCTTAAACTGATATAAAACAAAGCAGGTCTTTCCATTCCACCGTGAGCCTCAAGTGATTATCATAAGATACCACCGAAAATTTTGCTGAACTCTAGGGATATTGCCTACTACATTCCCCTGGTAAATCAGATCCTTAACCCCCCCCCCCCGCTTTTTAAAAAAGATTTTATTTATTTATCAGATAGAGATCACAAGTAGGCAGAGGGGGGGGGGGGAAGCAGGCTCCCTGCTGAGCAGAGAGCCTGATTCGGGGCTCGATTCCAGGACCCTGGGATCATGATCTGAGCTGAAGGCAGAGGCTTTAACCCACTGAGCCACCCCGGCGCCCCAGATCCTTAACCCTTAAATCAAAATGAAATGAGGTTAGTTTGGTATACTCCAACTTAGTGAGCCTGTGCTGGTTGCCAATGATTACAACTGTCCTTTCAAAGCACTGGTAAACCGGTAAGCTGGAATTGGCGTGAATTCTTCCAGTCTCCACAACTGCCTCTAAAAGAGCCCCTAGAGGTTGAGCTATTTTTAGATAGAAGATTCTGAGCCGTAATTTATTGGAAGATTTTTTATGGAAGAAAAACTCTACTATAGAAAATTTCAAACATAGGGCACCTGGGTAGCTCAGTTGGTTAAGTGTCTGCCTTGGCTCGGGTCGTGATCCAGGGGTCCTGGGATCGAGTCCTGCACTGGGCTCCCTGTTCATCGGGGAGTCTGCTTCTCCCTCTCCCCGTCTCCCTGTATGTACTCTCTCTTTCTCAAATAAATAAAGCCAGCCTTTAACAAATTTCAAACATATAAAATAGTATGATGAACCCCTGTGTATCCATCAGTCAGCTCCAACAATTCCCAACGTTGGGCCTGGAGATTTTAACTGATTCAAAGTAGTTTATTGTCAGTTGCTATAGCCTCATCTATCTGGGATTAAGGAATCTCTTTATTGCTTATTCCACTAGTTTCCAGCCTAATGATTACCTACTCCTGTACCTAGCTCTAGCGCTACACTTTGCCCAAAGAAGAGGCACCATAAATTCACTCCATTCATTCAGTGAGGGCCTACTCTAGAGCACAATGTCTTCGCTTATAGATAAAAATCAAATGGATGGTCAGTTGGTGATAAGTGCTAGCAGAAAAATTAAGTAGGCAAGGAGGTAGTAACAAGGGTTTCCTTGGTAGTAGTGGAGGGAAGCCTTCTCTGATGAGGTAACATTTGAACAGTGACTTGAAAAAAATGAGGGACGGAGTGATGTGGATACCTGAGGGAAACACATTCCAGGAGCAGGGACTAGCAGTGTAAAAGTTTCAATACAAATGTGTTAGGTATATTTGAGGAAGAGCAAGAAGCTTAGGTAGGTGGGATAAAGTAAGAACTTTGGACTCTGTTCTGAATGAGGTGTAAAACTTTTGGAGGGGGCTGCTGAGTGGCTCAGTAGGTTGGGCATCTGCCTTTGGCTCAGGTCATGATCCCGGGGTCCGGGGATCGAGCTCCACGTCGGGCTCCCTGCTCAGCGTGGAGTCTGCTTCTCCCTCTTCTGCTCTTTCTGTCAAATAAATAAAAATTAAAAAAAAAAAAAAAGCCTTTGGAGCATTTTGAGCAGTGGGGGGAAAAGGAGGTGATATATATATATATTTTTAGACTTAATTTATTTATCTGAGAGAGAGAGAGAGAGAGAGAGAAGGAGGAGGAACAGAGGGAGAGGGACAAGCAGATTCTACACTTGGCATGGAGCCCATGTGGGGTCCGATCACATGACACTATCATGACCTGAGCTGAAAACAAGAATCAGGCACCCAACCAACTGAGCCATCGAGGCGTCCCAATATGACATGTTTTAAAACGATACACTTCACTCTGTGGAGAGTAGAGAGAAGATGGCTGAAATGAAGGATGGAGACCAGTGGTCCAACAGATGGTGGCTTAGACTTGGGTGATAATGAGTGAGGATGATGAGAAATAGTCACATTGCAAATAGATTCGAATGATAAAAGTGACAAGACTTGCTGAGGAACCGGATATAGAACATGAGACGGGGTTGGGGAAGGTTTGGCATGAGAACCTGGAAGAATGAAGTCCTTTAGTGACATGGGGCACAGTGGGGGAGCAGATTTGTACGGGGAACATCAGTAATTTTTCCTTCAAGTTTGT
Organism: Martes martes; assembly: GCF_963455335.1. Taxonomy (NCBI): domain Eukaryota; kingdom Metazoa; phylum Chordata; class Mammalia; order Carnivora; family Mustelidae; genus Martes; species Martes martes. The sequence continues at coordinate 26,093,825 of NC_137902.1, forward strand.
TGTATTTGAGAGCCTATGAGGCATGCAAGTGGAGATCATGAGGGGTAGTGAGACAAAAAGTGGATGGTATTTAAAGTCTTGACAGTAGACAACATCACCCAGCAATTGAGTGTGGAGAAAGAAGTTGAGGACCAAGTGTTGAGCCAGGGCTGCTCTGAGGTTCACAGGCTACAGAGATGAGGAACGAGGAGGAGACAACAAAGGAAATTTAAAAGGCAGAGCCAGTGAAGTAGAAGAGAACCAAGGAAAACAAGTGTCCCAGCAGCCAAGGGAAGACTATTTCAAGGAGGGGGTACTTGAACTAAAGTTCTTTTTCCTAGGGGGCACCTGGGTGGCTCAGTTGGTTAAGCATCTGCCTTTGGCTCAGGTCATGATCCCAGGGTCCAGCTCTCTGCTTCCCAGGGAGTATGCTTCTCCCTCTTCCTCTGCTGCTCCCCCTGCTCATGGCTCATTCTCTCTCTCTCAAATAAATAGGTATTTTTTTAAAAAGTTCTTTTTCCTCAGTTAAAGCCCAGCGGCTGAGTGGTTCTTGCTTACTCATGGCCACTTATCTCCCAAGCAGTGAACCCTGAACAAAAGTAAATACCTGAGGGTTCAAAAACCCACACTTTTTGTTTTTCTTAGCATTTGGGGAGGAGGCAGGGGGATGTGTGTTTCCCTTGTAGCTAATTCTGTAATTCATCCTTCCTGATATCGTTATGTGCTTAGAAAATTCGTTTGTTCTTGGTTGTGCATCTCTTTCCAGTTTTCTAGTGAACTCCTATTTCCCTAGGTAATAAATAACATGTCCCTTCAGAGGCTCAATGTTTTACTTTTTTAAAAAGATTTTATTTATTTGAGAGTGACTAAAAGATATCACAAAGGGAGAGGGAGAAGCTGACTCCCTGCTGAGCAGAGAGCCTGAGGTGGAGCTCAATCCCACGACACCAAGATCATGACCTGAGCCAAAGGCAGAGACACCTGACTGAGCCACCCAGGTGCCCTTCAACCTTTTATTTCTTAAGAGCTATGGAAAATATATGTAGCTTTAGGATTTCCATACCCACCCCCCACCACTTTTGAATTGAGGAAATATCATAGTAAAGACCATGAGGTTTAGAGTGAGGCAGACCTGGGACTTGGCCTCTCTGAACCCGTTGCCTCACTCGTAGGAGTAAACACGTCTACAGTTGTGGGCAGTGCACTTACTGTTGACACATACGGTGCTCCGATAAAGCCCCTCTCCACGTTTGGCCTTCAGTCTCTAGCTTTTCTCTGGACTTCTTGAAATCTGCTACACCCTGGAGTTCTTACATAGGAGACATCATCGAGACCAACATTTCCCTCTGGATTATACTGTTACTTTCTTACAAGCTTTTTTTTTTTTGTCACTTCCACATCACCAAGTCCTTCTGTGTTGGTTAGAATTGGGGCCTGAATATTAGTTTCTTTTGTAGCTTCCTTTGCCTTCTCACGGATAACATTGTCAATAACACAAGTCATGTATGTGTCAGCTGATCTTTCTGGAACAGAATGAGACTTCTGACAAGTGTTTTTTTGCAACCCAATGGGGAGAGGGTCCGTTTGTAATCATTCCAGCTTCTTTCCACTATTTGCACACTGAGGGGCACAGACTTGTGATATTCTTTTGTTCATGGGATGACCTTCAAATTCCTTTGCAGTAGCCAACATTATTTCCCCCACAGGGGGACACAGGAAAGCTTCTAAAGGCAGCACTTGTGGAGCTCAGATGGGAGAAGAGAGACATCTCAGCAGAAGCTGACGGCCCTAGTGTCTACCTTACCGAAGACCCAGGCGTCTCAGCACTCACGCAAGAAAGTACAGATCAGGAGTGCAGCCATTCTCCTAATTTTCCTAGGCACGGGGTCAGGCAAGGCTTCTGGTTAGTGTGGAAACCAGGCATGGTCTGAACTCCCTGGGTAGAAGTAAGGGAAGAGGGAAAAACTAGTAGGAGGTGCCACGTCGGTATTTTTCCACACCAGAATGTTACCATTTCCAAGGAACTTTTTCCTACACATGGGGAAGGCACTTCCTGAGGTCTAGACTCCCAGCAACATCCAGGCAGTTGTGCTGAGCAAAGGGAAGTCCGAGCTCCTGATGGATCATATAGCAAGCTGGGCCCAAATGGAGAGGGTGAGTGTCCCTAACTCTCCATGGGGGAGGCCAGCTGTAGTACAACAGGTGGTACCACTCCCTGGCCTCCCCCTGGAGAGGGAAGGGACCACTGCAGAGGAGGAAGCCGAGACATGTAGATGCTTCACCTGGGAAAGCTTCACACAGAGCACCCTGCCTCCCACCCACAGTGCCTCAGCCTGCAGAAAGCCACAGTGCTTGCCCCCTACTCTCCCACTTGTCTTACCCTGACACAAAGGAGAGGGATGGGGAAGGTTCCCCAATCACGCTTCAGTAAGTGAGACGGGTGGAGACTGTAGTGTGGACAAAATCGTCCCTCCTCAGTCTAGGGCCAAAACAAATGCACTGGGCCCAGAAACACACCATCATAACCATCATAACCATCATAACACCATCATAACTGTGGGCAAGATGGCTTCCTTCCTAAGCCCTCCAGGCTCCCCTTTGTGCTCCTGGACTGTGGGGCACATCTGAGGGAAGACTTCTGAATAACTACAGCTCCACTCTGGTTCACCTTCCCTTTGACTTTGACCCCAGTTTAACTCTGGTTCACCTTCCCTTTGGCTTTGACCCCAGTTTAGACTGTCTCAGGTGTCAAATTTGAAGCAGTTAGGGAAGAGGACAATACCCAAAACCCTGGCATATCCCTGGTGACAAGAGTGCACTGCTATGGTGGTGGTGGTGGTGGTGTTGGTGGCATTGCGGCGGGGGGGGGGGGGCGGGGGCAGCAGCACTGGTGAAGGAAACCTCACTGGTGTCTGGCTGGCTGCTGGCCTGGGGTGACCTGGGCCAGACTGTTGGTAGGCTCAGCCTCACTTCTGTTCATGCAAGGGCCAAGATCTGGGTATCCCAATAACATGGTGTCCATAAGCTCAAAAAGGAAATCAGAGGGTAAGGCAATCACATTGGTACTAAGACATTTATTACATCATAAAAAGTCCATTGTTGTTCTGTTTATCCATATGTACATGTTCCTGTGGGTGGTCCCTCTGTCCAGCCCACCTGCCAACCCTCCATGGTGCCAATCAACTTTCCAAACTGACTAATTAATAAAAGATGAAGAACTGGAGTAGGTGGCCCAGCGCTGATAGGAGTGGAGATGGGAGAGGGACACAAAGTGCAGAGTGGTTGGCTTGGCTCTCAGTGCCTGACCACGGGCAGGAAGGGCATGAGGACGGGCACTATAGGGTTGGCACAGAGATGCCTTCCGAGGGCTGCCAGGTTGCACATGATACCTGAATGTGTTCTCAGGTTAGACCCCCAGGAATGGAGAGCTGAGGAAGAAGGTTCCTTAGCCTGACAGTGGGTCCTAGGAGGGGCTATAAAACTTTTCTTTTTCAGGTTCCCTCCAAGTAGCAGTGACAGCAGCTCAGGCTGAGCCTGAAAAGTTTGTGCCCTGGGGACAGCTGGAAGGGTGGCTGAGGACAGTCTGGTAGGAAGGACTGGTCCTGATCTCTGAGGGGCCTGCCTTAGTTGACCTCGGAGGTGGGCATGGGGTCTGTGGGGCGGGGTGTGGCCAGGAGGGGCACTGGTGAGGTGGCCTCAATGAGAGCAGGGTTGAGGATGATGGGCAGAGTCATGGGTGGTACGCCCACCTGCAGCGGGGAGGCCAAGGGCTGCAGGATCAGTGGGGGCTGAGCCAGGGGAGGAGGCCCATCTGGAGTAGGGCTCAGTCTGCTGGGGGTAGATGCCACTGGTGATCCGGGGGAGCTGCTGTTGGCAGGTCGAGGGCTCTCAGGCTTCTCAAAGTCTACAGGGAGAGCAAGGGGCTGGTCAGACTCCTTCACATTCCACAGCTGGTTTACCTAACCTCTGCTTCTCACCATTCCTGTGAACAAAATGACCCCTAACAGGCTAAGTAGTTGGGAATCTGCCTTTGAAACTCATTCAATATCCAGTTATCTTTTTATCTACCTTCTACCTCCTTTGCTGTACCTTCAGTCAGGTAAGTTCTGATCTGATCTTTACTAGAATCCCCAAAAGGCAAACTCTGCATATTTATTCCAAGTTCCTGATCCGGCCTTCTCCTTCCAAGCCTGAAAATCTCAAGCAGGTAGCTCATCATCACTTACTTGGTCCTGCCACTTCCCATTGGAAGAGCAGGCAACAGAAATACTCGGGTTCCCTCCTTCCCCTGGCTCAAAGCCCATGCTCAGCAGTAATCCCAAACTACTGTGGGCCTTGTCTTAGGCTTCCTACTTCCTGCTCAATGCCCAGAAGGCTAACTCAAAAGGACTCACCACAGGCCCCCAGCTCAGAAGGTATCTCTGGGGGAGGTGGATGGCCGGGTGTCCTTGTGTCCCCAGCAGCAGGAGTCATGTGGGCTGAGGCCAGAGGTTTTTGGGCATGTGGCTCCATGGGCATGGGGTCTGGGGAAGGCAGAACAACCAGATGGCAGCTCTTAGTGTTTTCTTTCAAGCACAGCCCTGGCTACCACCAGTCTTCCCACTGATAAGAGTACAGAGAACTAATTATTAGCTCCAGACTCTATGATGAGGACTCTTTTGACAAAGCTGAACTAAGCCCCCTACCCTGGATGACAGTCTGCTTGAAGAGTTCATCTCGTAGGTGGGGCAGAAAACAGTCAATGCGCTCCCAGGTGATCTCCCAGAGGGCTGAGGGGCTGCCTCCTCGGGCATCAGCATTGTGGAAAATCTCTGCTGTGTCCATCACCAGAAGCATGTTCTTCAGAGACTCAGGGATGGCCTCTGACTGTGATGGCAGTGGGACCATGTAAAGAGGAAAGCGGGCATTGCGGGGGATATGGTAAGGAAGAGGCAGCCCCCAAGGGGAAAACAGCATGGTGTGTCCCGCAGGTGGGAGAGGAAGCAGGCAGTGGGAGTTGGGTTGAGGTAGAACATACCAGTAAGTCACTGGAGCCTGCGTGCATATACTTGTCCATGAAGTCCAGAATGGTCAGCCAGAGGGCCGCAAAAGTAGAGAGTGACAGCAGTGGAGACAGGTGCTGCAGGAAGACCTAAGGCCCGCCAGCCCCTTTTAATGAAGGGTTGGAGCTATCTGCATCCCTCTGTAAGGCTGGGAGGCAAGCCTGTCCTGTCTTGCATAGGAATTCTAAATCAGAGATTTCTCTGAATTCCAATATCCTCCCAGGTCCCTGGGTCCTGATGAGTCTCCATAGCCGGGGGTCCCGAGCCCCCACATTGCATCTCTAGGACCCAGCCGAAGCCCTGGCTTTCCTCCTCGCAGAAAGGCAGGTGTGGGGAGAGTGGGTGGGGAGGGCGGTGAGCAGTACCTTAGACAGCAGTGTGGAAGCCCTCATCCGAGTCTCCTCCATCCCGCCCACATCTGCAGGGCTGATATTCTCCAAGAGCTTGGTCAGCAGAGGAAACAGCACCTGGTGGGTAAAGAGCCAACGTGTCCCTAACAGGTCAGTTGGCAGCCTTACTCCAAGAAAGCCAGGGGCTGGGATGGATAAGCACAGAGCAGAAGGAAAGGCAGGATGCAGACTGAGGACTGACATTAGGGGCTTTTCAGGCTGCCCAGTTCTCCCTGTCCTAAGGATATGAGCTTTAAGACTAGAGGAAAGTCCCACCTTGTTAAAACAGGACTCCCACTCCAGGGCATCTAGCTTTTGCAGATCATGTACCAGCAAGGCTCGCTGCAGATAGGTCAGTGCCTGCATCCGCACCTGGCGCCGGGCATCACAGCACAGGCAGGCGATGCCTGAGAGTGAGAAGAGGCTCAGGATCCTTCAGGCATCCTGGTCCTGGTACTCCCCAAGTTCCAGCTCTACCTCTGCCCCTGCCCTGCCTGCTCCCCTGAGGTTTTACCCTGCAGTAACGGGCACCAGCAGTGGGCCCAGAGGGTGCGTGAATCCGCTTCGATCTTCCGGCCACCTGTCTCTAGGTGGCGCTGCTCCTCCGCCCAAGAGCTGTAGATGGAGGCCGCCCGAGTATGCAGGGTGTGCATCAGGTCTAACAACTGGAGTCACAGGAGGGGCAGGGTATGAGTTGGGGTAAAGTCTGGGTGATGCCCCTCTCAACAATGTCCCTGACTGAGTCCTCAAAGGAGTCCCTAGTACCAGTCACACCATACTCCATCCCTCACCCCTCTTTTCTCCTCAACTTCATGAGCTGGTTGCCCCCTGCCAGCCAGTGTTTCCCAAAGTTGGGTATTATAGTGGAGAAGTCAGAAGTATGTGGAATGAGTGTTTAACAACAATGAGTTACATGGTGAAAAAGGTATTTTCTTCTTAATTCTCTCTCATACCTCCTGATGACAGATAAAGCCTCACCTTGTTAATTTCATTTTAAAACCAGAAAGCAAACCTCAGGCTCAGAGGCTGTGGTGGGCAATAGTGTCCGGTCAACCTCAGTAATTTTTTTTTTCATCATTTTTCTAAGGTTATTCTATTTAAGGCAATTAGTTCTCCATTTATTTAGTAATATAAAATCTACTCGTAAAATAAATTTTATGTGCCTTGAATAGACAAAGAATAATTCTGGAAGGATAGACAAGAAACTGGTGGCAACGTCTACCTCTGGGGAGGGTAACTTAGCAGCTGGGGTCAGGAATGGAACAGGACTTACTTTTATCCGTTTACCCTTTTGTACTTCTGTACTTTGCACCACGCACATATATTACTTATTCAAAACATAAACCTTGGATATTAAGCAGAGATTTACAGTGGTTTTGGATAGGGGAACAATTTGGAAGTGGTGGCCGAGGGCCTGGGTTGGAAAACATAGGTCCTTCCTCTCAGCCCTGGCTGTCCCTGGCCCTGCCCACACTCCCAGTGTCAGGGGCAGGGAGAGGAGAGGAAGTAAAGGATGCCATACTTACGTCCTGACTGACCTGTAAAGACACCGTGTGGTAGCTGGCAGGCACACCTTCATCCTCATCATCGTCACTGTGTCCACCCCGAGTAGCATGCTGGCTGGAGGTTCGAGGCCGCCGAAGCACTGAGCCTTCCTTGGATTTCTTCTTGAAGCGGTTTCCTTTGCTATCATATTTGTGACTCTTGCCACGTTTCTCCTGGGACTTGCACCCTGAGCAAAGCCAGACCAAGGTCACATTTCTATATCCATGGACACAGATGGCCTACCTTTTCCGCCCTTTCCCCCATATATTCACATGGCTACTCCCCAGCTGCCCCTTCACGGGGTAACCCACCGCCATTCAGACTGGCCTCCACAAAGATGCGGAGAGTCTTGACGCAGAGCTCAAAGTTGTCAGGTGTAATGTGGGCAGCATCACGCACGATGAAGGACAGAGACTCTACACATTTAAGCAGGGACTTAGTGTCGTGTGGCCCGAGGTCCAGCCCCACTGTTAGGCTGTACTGATTGACTAGGGGTGAAGGGCCTAGTCGGCTGGGCCCAGGACCTGGCTTGGAGTTATCGATGTCATCCTTCCCCACCTGTAAAGTACACAGAGTTGCTGGGAACCCAGGCTTGAGCCTGATCTTCCCTCAGACGCCCTCTCGGAGGACCAGGAATCTTTCCCCCAGGCCAAGGAGGGAAGACTCACCCCACTGCCCATATGCTCACTCACCACTAACCAGCCGCTGTTTACCACATCAGCGTCTGTGGCTGATCGGTGGATCTTGCCAGGCCTGCAATGGTCAGCGTAGACCTCTGAATCAGAAGTATATCCTCGGTCCAGGCTCACATCATTCTGATGGTAGGATGGGAGTTCGCTGTCTGATTGGGCCCCTGAGTCAGCAGGGAGAAGGGCAGAGTCAGGGTGGAAATGGCTACACTGGGATGAAGGATGGTTTCAGTTCTAAGAAATAGGTGCTGAAGCCTGGCCTCTCCTCTCTCTTGGTCCAGCTTAGTTTCAGCCCTGTCACCAAGGGGCTGAAGGACAGTCTGGACAGATTGTCTCTTGACCAAATGGGGCAGTAGGCTAATTTGGGCTCCTGATGGCATCTAGTAGCAGCTGTCCGGGGATGGGGGTGGTGGTGAGGACATAGTTTCTGAGAAAATAGTCCTCAGGACAGTAGGAAGCCTAGTGTCATAGACATCTATGTTGCCCACTAGCCTTCATGCTGTTTAACCCATGAGTGCTGGGGAAATGTCAGTGGATATAGAAAGCTCTGGAAGCAGATGGTGTAAGTCAAGGGTGTTCAATCTGCTAATACAAAAACCTGTATTTTGTTTTCTTGTCTCAACCTCTGGGGCCATAACTGTTTATCTGCCAATGAGGGTCTCCCTGGGAAACGGCTTACCAGCATCAGGTCCATCAGCCCTGGCTGTGGCCTGCAGGGCAGCTGGAGGCTTTACACCTGAGCCAATGCATTCCAGCAGTGTGAAGAGGGTGGCCCAGTCATCACCTGAGTGGATGTTTGCTGCGTTGGTCTTAAGGAGTTCATGGAGCCCATAGGCTACCTGGTGACTGACTCGGGACAGCACGCTGGGCTTCATTAGCAGCAAAATGCGCAGGGAGAGCAGCACCTGGGTGGGTGGGTGGGGAGCAGTTAGTGAGCACACAGCTTCTTGTCTAGACTCCTTCCTCACCAGTTTCCTTAGGTCAGTGAATGGTTTGGCTAGAACCCACCTGAGAGTACTGCTGCTGCTGCTGGTCTTTTCTTCAGGTTGTTTTTTTTTTTGAAGATTTTTTTTTTTCCCCCAAGAGAGAGCGAGTGAGCGAGTGAGCAAGTGCCCATGAGTCGGGGGAGGGACAGAGGGAGAAGCTGGCTCCCTGCTCAGCAGGGAGCCCAATGCAGGACTCAATCCCAGGATCCTGGGATCATAACCTGAGTCGAAGGTAGACCCTTAACCAACTGAGTCATCCAGGCGCCCCTGGATTTAATTGAATTTAAATTAAAATTTTTTAAATTAAATTTTTAAATATTTTTTAAATTAAAATTAAATTAAAATTTTTTAAATTAAATTAAATTTTTTTATTAAATTAAAAATTTTTAAATTAAAATTTTAAATTAAGTTAAATTAAATTAAATTTTTTTAAATTAAAATTTTTATTGAGCTATAGATTCATAGGTAGTTGTAAAAAATACTACAATAAAATAAAAACAATACAGAGGTCCAACTCCTGATTTTGGCTCAGTTCATTATCTCATGGTTGTGGGATTGAGCCCCACATTGTGGGCTCTGCACTTGGTGGAGAGTCTCCTTGAGATCCTCTCTCTCCTCGCCCTCTGCCCCTCTCCGCACTCCTGTTTACACACATGCTCTCTCCCAAAATAAATAAATCTTAAAAAAAAAAAAAAGAAACAATACAAACAGATCCTTTGTATGCTTTGCCCCATTTACCCCAAATGGTAACATTATATAAAACTATAGTAAATGGTAAGTGATACTGACATTGATACAATCCACTGATCTTACTCAGGTTTCCCAGTTTTACTTTACTCATCTGTGTATGCATGCGTGTATTAAGTTCTACATAATTTAATCACCTAATTTGTGTATCCTTCACAAGTCAGTATGTTGAATAGTTCCACCACCATAGGATTCCTCACGTTGACCTTTTAAAAACATACCTTCCTGCCTCTTCTTGTCCCCAATCTTAACCCTTGGCAATCTGTCCATTACTTTAAAAATTCTGTCATTTCAAACATGTTAGATATAAATGGAATTACATAGTATGCAGCTTTTTGGGATTGGCTTTTTTTCACTCAGAGTAATTCCTTGGAGGTTCCTCCAAGTTGTTATCAACAGTCTGTTGCTTTGATTGCTGAACAAAGCTCCACAGTACCGTATGTGCCGCGGTTTAACTAGTTACCTGCTGAGAATCATCCGGGCTGATTCCAGTTTTTGGCTATCACAAAAAAAGCTTCTATGAACATTCATGAATAGGTTTTTATGAGAAGGTAAGCTTTAATATCTCTGAGATAAATGCCCAGGAGTACAATTGCTGGATTGTGTGAATAACTGCATGTTTAGTTCTATTAAGAAACTGGTAACAGAGGAGCTGTACCATTTTACATTCCCACTCAGCATTCCATTTCACTGAAGCACGTGTAAATGATATTGTGTTGTTGGCTTCCTTTTCTATACGTTTAGTATCCAGAAATGTTATCCTTGCCAATGTTTGGTATTAGCACTATTTTTTACTTTAGTCATTCTGACAGGTGGTGATATATCATGATTTCAATTTCCTTTCCCTGCTGACTAATGATGCTGAACATCACTAAAATATTTTCATGTGCTTATTTGCCATCTGTGTATCTTCTTCAGTGAAATGTCTGTTCATATCTTTTGCCCATTTTCTAATTGGATTGTTTTCTTACTGTTGTATTTTGAGTTCTTTTATATTTTAGGTATTAGTTTTTTTTCAGATGTGTAGTTTGCAAAGATATGGTCCTTATCTTTTCATCCTTTTCACATGACCTTCCAAAGAATACAAGTTTTTTTTTTTTTTTTTTAATTTACTTATTTGAGAGAGAGCGCGAGTGCGTGCATGCACGCATGAGCCAGGGGAGGGGCAGAGGGAGAGGGAGAGGGAGATAATCTCAAGTAGATTCCCCATGGCGCCCAATGGAGGGCTCAATCCCAAGACCCTGAGATCATGACTGGAGCCAAAACCGAGAGTTGGATGCTTAACTGACTGAGCCACCCAGGCGCCCCTAGAGTATAAGTTCTTAAAATTGATGAAATCCAATTTACCAATTTTTCCTTTTATGGATTGCACTTTTGGTGTCAAGCCTAAGAATTCTTTTCCTAGCTCCTGAACATATCCTCCTAGGTTTCTTCATAAAGGTTTCATAATTCTACATTTTACATTTAAATCTATGATTCATTTTGGGGGGTGCCTATGTGGCGCAGTCGGTTAAGTGTCCGACTCTTGATTTTGGCTCAGGTCATGATCTCAGGGTTGTGAGATCCAGCCCTATGTCAGGCTCCCTGCTCAGCAGGGAGTCTGCTTGAGAGTCTCTCTCTCTATCTTCCTCTGTCCCTCCCCCATGATCACTCTCTCTCTCAAATAAATAAATAAATCTTAAAAAAAAAAAAGATCTAAACAGACTGAGGGTTGCTGGGGGCAAAGGGGTAGGGAGAGGGTGGCTGGGTTATAGACACTAGGGAGGGTATGTGCTATGGTGAGTGCTGTGAAATGTGTAAGCCTGATGATTCACAGACCTGTACCACTGGAGCAAATAATACATTATATGTTAATAAAAATAACTTAAAAAATAAATATATGAGTCATTTTGAGTTAATTTTTCTATAAGGCATGCTGCTGAGGTCAAGGTTTATTGTTTGTTCCCTACCCATGAATTTCAATTGTTCTAGCCACTGAAAAGGCGATTCTTCCTCCATTTAATTGTTTTTGCACTTTTGTAAAAAATTAGTTGAGCATCTCTGTGTGGGTCTATTTCTGGATTCTTTCTTCTGTTCCACTGATTTATGTCTTTCTCTCCACAAATACCAGATAGTCTTGATTACTGCAGCTATGTAGGAAGCCTTAGTAGCAGATGGAGTGATTTCTCCCACTTTTTTCTTTCTCAAATGTTTGGCCATTCTAGGGCCTATGCTTTTCAATCTAAATTTTAAAATAAGCCTAGGTCTACAAAAAACCTTGCGGGGATTTTCATGGGAGTTGCATTAAACTTATACATGAATTTGGGGGAGAACTGACATCTTTACTATGTAGAGTCTTCCAATCCATGAATACAGTATGCCTCTTCATTTATTTAGGTCTTGATATCTTTCATTAGCATTTTGTAATCTTTAGCAGAGAGATGCTATAAATGTTTGTTAGGTGTGTATTTCAGTATTTCATTTCATTTGAAGCACGTGTAAATGATATTGTGTTGTTGGTTTCATTTTCTATACATTTACTGTTAGTATCTGGAACTGTGATTTTTCTTTAGATACTAGGACTCTAAGACTGCCTAGAATTTATTAAATTGTTATATAAAGACTCATGTACTTTTTTAAAAATTTAAATTCAAGTTAGTTAACATATAGTGTAGTATTTGAGTATTATTTAGTGATTCATCACTTACATATAACACCCAGTGCTTATCGCAATAAGTGTCCTCCATAGTGCCTATCACCCATTCAACCCATTCCCCCACCCACCTCTCCTATGTGATTAATTTTTGTGTTAATCTTATATCCTGTGACCTTGCCGAACTCACTTATTAGTTCTATGCTGACTGTCTTTTATACTTGAGCTAAGAGATCTCAGGAGGGTCCTAAGCATGAGAACCAGGAAACCAGATACAGGGCTGAGACTGCCACAAGGCAGTAGCCATTCAACCCTACAGAGCAGATTCACAGGAGCCTGCAGAGGTGCTAAGTACCAGCTTCATGCGTGAGACCATTCTAGACTCATCCCTAATGCCACCTGTTAGATTCCTCTAGCCCTGTGGTAGGTAACCGGACTCATGCAATAGGACACTAAATGAACTTTCTGTCTCAGGCCGTACCCACAACCGACACTGTGGCTTTAGTCCCCTACCTACTTCCTGCCCTCCAGGCTGTACTCTGCTTACCTGGCCACTGATCTCTTCTCTTCGGAGTAGTCGAATGGCCAAGCGCAGCAGCCCCACCACTGCTCGCTCTACAAGGAAGCAGAAATCCTGTGCCTGGACACACAGGTGATATAGATGGTCTCGGACAGTCTGCCACACACAGCCCACACGGTCCCTGAGGAACATAAGGGTGAGGACAGTCTCAGCTGGACAGGCCACTGGGCAATAGGTCTCTCCCTTTGATCCAGGTTAGGCCTTTCAGGGCTCATCAGTATTATACCCTAAGCAGGCAGGTATAATGAACAAGCTTCTCCACTGCCTATAGCTTCATGTGCTTCTTGCTCCTAAAGCCCACTCAGCAAGATGGCTCCAGTCTTCCATCCCTTTGGCACAAACCCAGAATGAGGCCTGCCTAAAGACTGCCTTCTACCTGTTCTCCAGCACAATCCTCAGCAGCATCTCTAGGCAGAAAGCAGCATCCTCCTCATCATATGTCTCTTCATCTGGTGTCACTGAGACCAGAGCCTAGAGCACAACGGTGGGAAAGCATGCAGAAGTCAGCCACTGGCTCTGCCCTGACAGAAATTAAGGCAATCACCATTGTCCCCATCTCCCCTCCTAGACACAGCCGGCTCTTTCATCCCTCCTCTTCCCTCTTTATCCTGTACCTTCATGAGTTCCTGGAGGGACTCCAGCTGAAGGAACTTGCTTTCTGTGATCATCTTTTCTGGGTCACATTGCTAGAGGGGATTCAAGAGGGAGGAGGGTCAGTGACAAGGGCTGGAGGGAAGAGAATGTTCCCAAGAGCTAGGGAGAGAGGACAAAAGGCCATCAGCTCTGGTCATAAGCCCTGGATAATTCTACTCTTCAGTTTCTAGGGCAACATCCATCTAGTAGGGAGGGATTTAGACTTGTTTACCAAGGCTACCAAGGGTAGGCAAAGACAGTTACCTTGATACAGTCCAAGGCTGCTCTTTTGGCCTCTTGGTTCTCAGTGGATGGGCCCCGCACACTAGACTGCTCAGTACCACTTAGTGTCAGCCAGCTCACAAAGCTTAGCACTGTCGACTCTCCTCTGCAGAAAAAGTTCAAACCCTGGTGAGCTCCATAGTTCTGACCCTCCCTCTCCAAGCCTTCAGCCTCTGATCTGCCCTTACCGATTTGACGGCGTCTCCTCCCTCTGTAATGAGATCTTGCCATTGGGATCCACAAAATCTTCTACCTGGAAAATCAGATCAAGAATAATTTCTTCCCACATGCCCTTTGCATTTCCTGCTTCTTCACGAAAAATTCTCTGGCTTTCTTCCTGTAGCTCAGTGTCCCACACTCCTGACTGGGCCGCCTACAGCTGGTGACTGGCAATGGCTTCTAAATCAGCCTTCTTTTGCAGGCATCCCCTCACCCAAGATCTGTGGTCTTACATTTAAGGTGTTCCCGGTAAGTTTCAGCGGTCATTGGGCCTAGTGCTAGTCTCAACCAGTTCCGCACACAGAGAGCACATAGTTTATGAGCTTTTGCCTTGTTATTGCCCACTAATCCCCTATAGGAATTACCTCCACCATAGCTTTGGGCAGCAGTTGAGCTCGGAAGAGCTGCAGCATGGCCTCCATGATATTCTTCCAACCCTCCCGCAGGATGTCACCATGACGATGGGCCAAATGGAATACTGTCTTGGCTGCAATGTGGGCTTTGGGGTTGCTTCCAAACACACTGGGCAGGTTCTCAATAGACTGAAAAGGAAGATAAGGAAAGGCTTAGGGTCTAGCAAATGTTTGGAAAGGAGATCTCTTAGGCCTTTACCTATAGTTCCCCGAAAGTCCTGCTTGCTATGGTTCACTACCCCCCCAATACTGGTAGGATGGGCTAACCTGGTTAAGGCCTTCCCCACTGATGTATCTCCTCTCCCATCCCACTTGCATGAGGTGACATAGTCTCATTCTAGGGGGTGTGAAACAAAAATGGCCTAAGTGCTACTGTAGTCTAGGGGGAGTACATGAATATGCCGAGGGAAAACAGCTCTACAGTAAGGATGAATTTATGGCTAAAAGAGAGGTCCTCCTTTGGAACTCTAAGTAAACGGTTCTTGCCCCTGCTCACCTCACTGCTAAGAGCTGTGAATTTGCACAGAGATATGATGAGATTGTCAAACACATCGCTGAGGCCATAGTGGGCGGAGATCATGGCGCACTTCCTGTAATGTCACATTCCAGAAAGAGTGAGTCACTGGAAGGCTAGGTAGTCCTTCCAAGTCCCTGAGGAGGCTTACTTAGGATTCTTCCCCGATCAAGTCCCAAGAAGAAACCTTTTACTCTTCAATGTTTAAGACTGAGCCTTCCCAAGCTTCAGTCTCCTTTCAAAAACTCAGAGAAAACCCATTCTAATAAAAATATGAGTAGGAATCAGAAAGGCATGGAGGCAACCATGTTTGCCCAGAGAGGTGAGAGGAGGTCAAGACCAAGGCCACAGCTGGGCTACCTGAAGCCTGAGATGGCTTTCTGGATGATTGTCTCTTCAAGGCTTTTGTCAAAGACATAAGAAAGGGCAGCAATAGTGGGGCCCCATGTCATGGTGAAGAGGTCAAGATCATAGCTGCCAGCAGGCACACGAAGGAATATGCCCTCTGGGGTGGCACCTCGATGAAGCAGCACATTCCACACATAGTTCTCCCGAACCAAGCCTGTCTGCTCTTCAGGCATCACAATCTCCTCATTCCTGTTAGGAGGTAAAGGAAAGAGTAGGTGCACTGCTATGAACCTAACTGGTTCCATGCTAGGACAACAGGTTTGGTTGTTTTTTTTTAAGATTTTATTTATTTATTTGACAGACAGAGATCACAAGTAGGCAGAGAGAGGCGGGGAAAGCAGGCTCCCCGCTGAGCAGAGAGCCTGATGTGGGGCTCAATCCCAGGACCCTGGGATCATGACTTGAGCTGAAGGCAGAGGCTTTTAACCCACTGAGCCACCCAGGTACCCCTAGGACAACAGGTTTTGCCCATACTGGCACAGTCCATCAATGAGAGGTCACCACAAGTGCAGCTCAGTGATCTGCTTCCCACACACTAGTGGGAACAGGGAGAAAAAAAGGAAGCACCCAGAACCCCCTATAATGCCAAAGCCCTGTCTTTAACTGGGGCCTTTAGTTCCGTAGTGAGATCTCCATTCTTTCTAGGTATGAGAGGATGAACATTTCTCTCTACTTTTTCTGATTTATAATAAAAAACTAAGTGCCCCATCTCTGATCTCTGACCCAAACCTCACCCTCCAGTGCCCATTTTGTGTTCTCTACCAGCTTCAGAATGCATCTTGTGAGCTAGACAGGAAAACCCAGCTGCTTTGGGTTCAAAAATGGGCCCATGATATTCTATTTAGCAGGGGCAGTTTAGATCCTGGCTCAGAGTACTAGAGCTCCAGTACTGTTCAGGCTTCTTTAAGGAAGGAATGGGAAAAGGTGCTGCCCAGCTGAGTCTCAAGGCTAAATCCAGGGCATACGAATCATTGAAGTCTGATGGGACTCTAAAATCTGGAAAAGGAAGCAGTGTGCTTCTGCTTAATGAGAAGACAAACTATTCTCCACAAATACTCACTTGATGGCATGGTACATGTCCTCCAGGATGTCTTGCTCAAAGTCCTTGCCTCCATTCACACCTTTTAGGTTTTTGCGAAACTCCTAGAGACAGGCCAACAAGCTTTTCCCCCATATGTCAATGCTGAAGCCCCACCTAAGGAACTCCTGGGTCTATAGTAGATAGGACTTAGGAAACAGTAAGTGAAAGAGCCCGCCTCCCTAACCCAGTTCTTTTCCTGGATTGGTCAGCCCTCCCTGATTCCCCTGGACAAACTCTGTCCATTGTGCCCACTGGAAATCCCATGTCTTTCCTGCTATACCTCCAAAACTGCGCTGGACCCTCTCTGCCTTGGCTGGGATCCAAGCTTACCTCTAGAGTCATGGGTGCATTCTGTTTGCGAACGTTGTGGTTGTGCTGGTCAGTGTTAAGCAAGATGACAGCATAGGCCAGGGCAAAGCAGGCATCGCTATTGGCAAATGGGGAGCCATTACAATTCTGAAAAAGCAAAGACCCCACCTGTATCAATGCCCTTCTCTGGCCAATCAAACCTTCACTACCAACCCACTGGCCAGTGTTGGGTACAAAGAGGAGCCAGAAAGCCTCCAACCTCTTGCCAACTCCTTAACAGAAGCTTATCTCTTTATGGAAAGTTCGCTGGTGTTTCTCTCAGCCTTTTAGGAGACAGCAGCTGGGTCCTTCAGTTGGAGCCATAAAAACCCTCCAGTCAAATGAACCTGGGATGCTGGGCTCAGGCCCTGACATGCAACTCACTCTCCAATGTTCTGTGAATGCCTCCAGCAACCTCTGGATGACTGGGGCTTCTCCAGGTAAGCGGAAGGCTTCCAGGTAGAGACGAAGAGCTTCATCCAGCCGTAGACCCTGAAAGCTAAAGGTGCTAGAGAGAAAGAAGGACAAAGAGGCTAAAGATACATAAGCCACAAACATTGGGCTCCGTATTAGCTCTAGTCCCTCTCATCTTCTCATATTGGAACAGAGGAACCTGAAGGTTCTAGCAAAGGGAACAATCTTGTGGTCATCTCTAAAACAGACTAGAATCTGACAACTCCTAATTTTAGTACTTTCCCCATCAGTGCATTCTTGCCTGGAAACCCCATCCACTGGAATCTACCTTGTGCTCAGGAACCCTGTTCTTTCCCTTTGCAATGCTCTCTATGCAGAATGGAATGGCTCCCAAAGCTATCTTGCTGGAGACTCTTTCAGGTCCAACAGACATAAGTCATGGGAAGAGGAAGAGTGTGTGACCTAGGTTACCAGCAGGAACTGACTGAGACTACTTTGAGGGATGCCTTGCCCTTTGATCACCAACTATGTCCTCCACTTCTTGCCACTTCCTCACCTCACAAAGCTCTCCAACAGGTCAATGTTTTTGCGGTCACTCACAAACTCTCCAATCATTTTCTTGTCCAGCCGAGGGTTCTCTCGGAGCCACTGGGCAACCTCTGTGTTGTCCATTGGGATGGTAAGGAGGCCTTTCTCCTGCAGAAACTGGATCCCCTTCTTTGGTTTCTGGTTGAACTGCTCTGTGCCAGTGATTAGCAGCTGGAGGAGAGATACTAGAGGTGTCACAAGCTGTTCTGCTCCTACACCAGACAAGGCCAGGCTGAACTCCATCACGGTCCACAGCTGGTCACCTAATAGGTTCCTAAGATGTAGTTCTAAGTGACTCCAAAACTAAGGCTGGATCATACCAGCCCCACTAGCTGTCCCCATTCTTCGTGCCTCATTAGAACCGGCTGAGGAACCAGGGTGCCCCGCTGGCTTAGTTAGTAGGATATGTGACTCTTGATCTTAGGGCGGTACGTTTGAGCCCCATATTGGGTGTAGAGATTACTTAAAAACAAAACAAAAAAACAAACAAAACAAAACAAAACATAGAATTTTTAAAAAATTGCACCATAAGAGGCAACTGGCTCAGTAGAACATTAACTCCTGATCTCAGGGTTGTGAGTTCAAGCCCCACACTGGGCACAGAGCCTACTTAAAAATTAAAAAAAAAATAGTAAGAAGAACTGGCTGAGGAGCTCCTTTTCACTCATTTTCTGAATTCTCAAGATGCACAGGGACAGCCCTTCTCCACCAACTTAGAAATCAGGAGAAAGGAGAAGAGAGACTAGAGAAGGTTCTCTTCCCTCTAGTTTTTTTTTTTTTTTAATTCTATTTAATTATTTTTCAGAGAGCGAGAGAGCAAAAGCAGGGGGAGCAGCCACCAGAGGGAGAAACAGGTTCCCCACCGAGAAAGGAGCCCAATGCAGGATTTGATCCTAGGACCCTGGGATCATGACCTGAGCTGAAGGCAGACGCTTAACCAACTGAGCCACCCAAGGATCCCTCTTCTCCCCAGTTTTATAGCCATCCTGGCATCTGTTTATAGCCTAGCTTGGATTTCCCTTCTTTCTCCAGTTTCCCAGCTTTTAAGGACAAGGTGAACTAACTGTGATGATAACTCAACTTTTTGTCTGTTTAGTCACAGCTCTACAATCAAGGGGACACAAACCAGTCACTTAGGCTGACCATAAGAGGAAGAAAGGGTTAAATAAAAGGTTTTTTTGTGTTTAAAAAACAACTTTTTTTGAACTTTACTAAAGCACCAGATAAATGTCAATTCCATTTCACTACCAATACCTACCCCAGGGCTTGAGATAACCAATAACCTCCAGTGACCCACATGACACCATCCCAAGCTCTTGTTACCACCAGTAACAACTGGCTCTCACCTAGGGCAGGATTTGCCAAGGGGTACACAATAGGGTATGTCTAATTCCATGGCTTAGAAAGGAAGGCTTTCAAAGGAGACTCGGTGGTTGCTGAAGTCCCCCAAAATGCAAAGATTAGCCTTGGGAAACTGCTCAATGAGCTGCTAGACTCTCCCTTATCCTCTGGGACAGAAACCCTACAAAAGACACCCAGACCGAGGCAGGCAGAGACTAAGTTCTGGGGATGGCCATACATACCTTCTTTTTGTTTTTAATTTCAATCAGTTCCCGTGGATCTGGCAAGAGACAGGAAAATCGAGGTGGCTTCCGGGTAAACTTTTTGTCAGCTAGGAATAGGATATGGGAAGAAGAAAAGGAGAAACCTGTAAGACCTCCTTTACCAGTATAGTGGCTTTTGGAAGGTTGCCAATATACTCTCTAGTGAAGAAAAATGCCTCAAAAATTTTCTTGTCCTCATCAGTCTTCAACATTCTTAGAGGTCCTATCTTCTAGGGCTCCAAATGTTTTCTCTCAAGTATCTTTAGCCTCTCAAATATTTCCTCCTCTCTCTGAAGGTATGGGTGAGCAGCCAAGGTTCACTCACATACTGCTTTAGGGTGTCTGTGCCCTCCCCCCCTTCCCTGGGCTCTCCACCAAAACCTCCAGTTGAGGGTGCTGAGGATCATGGACACCCAGTACCCACCCCCAGAGTCAGCAGCTTCCTCCAGATCACTGCATCCTGGCTTCCCGTGTTCTGCTGGCAGCCGCCCTCCACCTGGCAGATGTAGGCCTGGGATGTCTGGGGCTAAGCCTACAGGTTTCCCATCACTGGCTGCTCTCTCAGCTGGTAAGAGAGAAGAAAATAAATGAAGATGGGGTAAGAAACCAAGCAGAGCTGCAAGAGAAGTTGTGTACTAGGTCAAGGAGACCTGGGTAGGTCCCACAAAGCCCCACATAGGTCACCAGCCCTGAAGACAACAAACCTAAGCCCAAATAAGTAGTCACTGTCCCAGATTAGTCAAGCATTAGATTCTGTAATTTAATAGAGATTACCTAGTCCCATTCTCTGATCTTCTGCAACCTCAGTCTCAAGGGGATGTCAGAGAAGATTAATTAGGATGGAAGCAGATACTGGGGGTGGGGGAAGGTTCAGCCTGGAAGAGAAATCCTATATCCTTTAATCTAGGTTCTCTTTTCTCCCCATAAAGAAATAATATACTCCTATGTTGTATACCTGAAACTAATGTAACATTGTATTTTAACTAAGCTTTATTTCATTCAAGATTTTATTTATTTATTTTAGAGAAAGAGAGAGAGTGTGTGCACACACACATGAGTGGGGGGGTGGGGGCGAAGAAGTAGAGGGAGAGGGACAAGCAGACTCCATGCTGAGCGCAGAGCTCAATGCAGGGCTTGATCCCATGACCCCGAGATCATGACCTGAGCTGAAATCAAGAGTTGGACACTTAACCATCTGAGCCACCCACGTGCCGTTAACTATACTTTAATTAAATGATAATAATAATAATTCTATAAGAAAGCCAAAGTGTGGAGGATAAGAAAAGGACAAGTCCATGAATCTTGCTAATCTGCCTGGCCAATGATTCAAACCACCAAACCCTGGAAACACAGAATTGGGAGAGCCCCCAGAAGAAGTGATATAAAGGATGGAGAGAGGATTCAGTGAATAGAGATAAGCATAGAATCCTAGGATTCCTCAAAGAAAGAAATGCCTCTCACTATTGCTGGATTCTCGGGAACCATCTACTGCCTCATAGCCAGGTTTGGCTGCTTCTTTCTTCTCTTGCTGGGTAAGATTGTTGAGGACTTTGGCCTGGCAATGGGCCTCAGTGCTGTCAATCACTGTCAACAGGGCATCAAGAGACAAGAGGTGTGTTGTATAGAGCTGACCAGACACAGGGAAGGCATTCTGCAAAGTAAACAGATCCAGGAGACTTGAGGTGAGAATACTTTACACTTTTCCAAAAACCCTGAAACCTCTTGTAACTTCTACACTGTCCTGAGAAATTGCCTTTCTTCTTCCTGTTCCCCAACTCTCAAGTGTTTCCCGCCCTGCATATCGTATGCTCTCTACCACCAGAGAGATTTCCTTAACAGAGCCTTCTTTCTGGACACCAGTAATAACAGTCAGCACCTTGGACAGCAGCTTGGTGAGGTCTTCAAAGAGGTTCGAACAGTAGTAGTCACAGTCATAGTTGATATAGAGCTCAGTGACAAAACTGGGGATGTGCCAGAGCTGCACAATGGCCTCCAGTGCCATCTCTTTCATCTCATAAGGCATTTTGGGGTTCTCCACAGTGATGATCTCCATGAGCTTTTTGATGTACATCTGGCAATAATCCAGTAATAGCCATTTTGGTGGGGAAGAAATCAAGATATAAGAGACAGGTAAACCATTAAACACAAGAAGGAGAAGCCTAGCCAGGAAGCATGCATTAAGAGACCCTTAAAGGTATTCTATCCTCTTTGGCCTCCATGCTGGGGAAAGGCCTGGCTCTCTACCTCACACCTGATCCAAAACAAGTTGCCTACTGACCCTCTTCGTGCTCTGTGAGCCTGACCTGGTACTACACAGAGTTCTTTCCTGCAACTTAGTGGCGAAGCCTGTCTGACTTGCTTGTCTATGCTGCAGAACTGCTAGGCAGAAAAGCCATACCCACCCACAGTGAGGTTGTCCACCAGTCCTCATATTTTGCTTCTCTCATGTCATAGCCAGCCAGTTTCCTCTGGTTTTTTTTTTTTAATTTATTAATTTATTTTTTTAAAGATTTTATTTATTTATTTGACAGAGAGAGAGGTCACAGGTAGGCAGAGAGGCAGGCAGAGAAAGAGGGGAAAGCAGGCTCCCTGCTGAGCAGAGATCCCAATGTGGGGCTTGATCCCAGGACCCCGAGAACATGACCCGAGCCGAAGGCAGAGGCTTAACCCACTGAGCCACCCAGGCGCCCCTCCTCTGGGCTTCTTTTAATTTTTCCACCAAAGACCCCAGCCAATGAACAAAACTATGGAGGCTAAAAGCACTGTCTTACGGGAGCCCCTAAATCCCATCCCTGCAGAATGACAGAGCTAGCCCCACTGGAGATGCCATACATCTATTTTTTTTTGTTCTTCCAAGTTCAATACACTCACCTCCAGTTGGAACTTGAGGTGCTCCCTCATGCTTTCAAAGAGCAGGAAGCATACCCGCAGGGAAGCAGCATAAAGGTTGAGTCGCTCTACACTGAGTAGCTGAAGATCAGAGTAGGGTTAAATCATTAGGTTTCCGAACCTATGACTCAACCAAGAGAAAAGCAGGAAAGCAAACTGTGTGAGGCTGCCACTAAGGTCCTGTGCTCTAAGGGAACTCCACATCTAGCCTTTCCCGTATTTCTCTTTGGCTGCCAAAGTTCCCAGGGAACTAATGGTGTCCTTTTGACAATGACCACTGGCCAATTGGGGAGGGAGGTTCTTTCCTGGATCCTATACTTTTTGCACCCATCAGCCAAACCTCCCTGTGCACTCCTGGTCCTTAAGAGACCCTGAAAAACAGCCAGAAACTCAGAGCCCCTCTAGAAATCCAGTCTTACCTGGAGTAAGTGGCGGCACATCTCATCCTTGATGAGGCCCAGGAGGGTTTGGCACTGGGCTACAGGGGCTGATTCAAGAGCCACTGTCAGCAGATGCAATCCCATGTGGATCATAACCTCTGAATTGTGGCGGTCGTGTGGATTGGTGAGGGAGATGAGGAAGCGGAAGAGCTCCCGGATGCAGGGAAGACCATAGGGGACCAAAGCTGTACCTAAGGAAGGCCAGGAGTAAAGTGGGATTGCTAAGAAACAACTGGCTTGATAGCTTGGCCTGGCCTGCCCTGCATTATACAAGGCAATTGCAGGTAAGTGAGTCTCTTCAAGGAAAAAAAAAAAGGTTTTTTTCTGGGGAGGTTAAGATTACTCTCACTTATTGAAGGCAATCAGAATTGATGACCCTACTTTCTGTTAGAAGTCTCAAGCTATTCTTTTTTTTTTTTTTCTCCAAAGATTTTATTTATTTATTTGACAGACAGAGATCACAAGTAAGCAGAGAAGCAGGCAGAGGAGGAAGCAGGTTCCCCGCCAAGCAGAGAGCCCGATGCAGGACTCGATCCCAGGACTCTGTGATCACGACCCGAGCCGAAGGCAGAGGCTTTAACCCACTGAGCCACCCAGGCGCCCATCAAGCTATTCTTTCCTTTCACTTCCTACTGTCCACCAAAGTCCCTCTCTGTGTAAGTTAGAGAAGGGCTCCATCCACGCCAACATTCCTCTGGCTTGATTCCATTTCCTGACTAGAAAATGGACCAGAAGACACTTTGGATCCAAGATGGTCTAGACTGAAGACAGTTAGTGGGCAGGATGGAGGTGGTGAATAGGCAGAGCCTGCCTGAGAGAACTTACCTTCCTTCTGGGAGGACTGTGTGAAGCGCACACCCCGGGGATTGACGTAATCCATGTCATGGACAGAGGCAGAGTCAGACTGGTCAGCAGGGGATGTGCACTCCTCTAACACTTCGGGGATGGATTCCACGGATGCTGACTGGGCCTTTTCCACAGGGACCCCTTCCTGCTATGACCAGTAGCAGCGGGATAGAAGAGGGATGAAACAAGAGCAACTTGGAACTTACTCCCCTGAAATGCCTATGCTCCAAGTGTCTCTAATGGACTGCAGGTATAGGGCCGGCTCAGCAGGCTATGAATCAATGCACGATGAAAGATGGCTCGGGCAGAGTATGATGAAAGACTCAGAAAGCACCTCCTGGGGCATCAGTGACCTAAAGTGACTAGAACTCTAGAGGCAACAGAGGCTCTTATAGGCCTGGGATTTAGATCATTACCTTCCAGACAAAGCTATGGCCATCTCTCTTACCTTTGCCAAGTACTATCTGTATGCATTGCTTCATAAATCCCATGAGCTACCTCTCACATTGAATCTTGCTGTGGATTTTCTATACAGCACAGCTGATTCAAGGAAACAAGAAATAACCCCCTACCTCAACCTTGTTTTGAGCCAAGGCCTGGACAAAGGATGCAAAGGATCAAGCCAATTCCCACAGGAAAAGACTAGAAAGGGGGCCTTTAGAAATCAAAGCCATACCTGGGGGTCAGGCTGCTCAGGAACCCCTGGGTCACTGCTGCCAGGCTCTGTAGCTGTGTTATACCCTGGAGAGCCAGGTTGCTCCAGGTCAGTAAGATCTTCCTTGGAAGTGGTCTGGGAGGAGAACTCCAGGCCACTGTCTGTAGAGGGGCTGACCACAGCTGAAGCAGCTTCTGAACTTGCAGAGGAGATGGGAGTGGGCACATCAATGAACGGCATGCCCCCTGCCAAGCAAAGTAAATTAGGCTTGAAGATGAGAGACTGTGCAAAACACACACCCTCCATGGCACCAGGGGCTCTATTTCCTAGACCGAATAATAATCTCTATAAACGCTGGTCTCTAATGTAGTCAGAGTCCCTCTGGAAGGAGAACAACCTTAAGTCACTGCAGAATTGCTAAATGGTCATAGTCTGAACAGACCTGGAATTTTCCTTTTTGCTCTTAGTAGAAAGACCAAAACCCCTCAGTTGGCTGGTTTTCAATGTTAAATCCCCAGAGAGGAAGGACATTTTCTTCTATCTATTCTAATCAGGGGAAGCAACCCAGGGCACTCACCAGTGAGATTAGAGGATAAGGTGGTTCCATTGGGGGTGTGCAGCTCTGAACCTGATGTGACTTTGGTCATATGGCGTAGGGGCCGGGGGGATCTCTTCTGTTTCTTCCACTTGGATGAATCACTCATGCCTCCTGCTCTCATTTTCAGCTGGAAATAGCATACCTCATCAGCACTGGTATTTAAATTAAGATTCTTTCCCTAGCAATCTCCCTTCTTTTATTCCTACTGATCCCTAGAAAACAGCCTATATGCCAAAGGAAAACTCTAGACCATCAGAGGACATTCCTACTCCTCTAATCTGGCTTCTACATCTTCCACTTCACAGGTCAGCCTAGCAGCCTCCTAAACAGTCTACTTTTAGGCTGGTTACATATTACTCTGCTTTCCTGAGTCCTGGCAATCCTAAGTGCTTTAGATGGTGCCTGACCCTCTTACAGAAAAGGTGAGGGCAGAGGCTCCTTGGCCTGAAGCTTCAGATCTACAGGTCCTGGATTCCTGGGCTTTGTTCAACTATCTGTAGCACAGCCTTGTACTCCTAGTTCTTATCCCACTATGACAGCCTACAACTTCCCTGTCACACTCAGCTTTCCCACTACTTCGTGCACTGGGCCTAGATCCTAAACATATTCCTGGCTCTCTGAAATTTTTGCATCAGGTTGGTCAAAGGCTCATTCCTTGGAGTTAAGAAGGAGTGTTATCCCAGCCAACTTGTGGAGTTAAGGATGGAGGGTCATGTCATGCTGCTGCTCTGCTCTCTACTGCTCCCAATTTTGGTACATCACTGAGACCTGTTCTTCCCACTGTTGGGTCTTTCTAAATGCAATTTTATGTTTTCAGATAGTAAGGCTACTGATTTCTTGGACCCTTGCACTATTCTATTTCCTTCTCTCCTGCTGTATTTCCATTTCTCCTATAGCTTCCTTTTAGTCACAAAGGAACATCTCTATAACTCATTGTGGGAACTGTTCTGGGATACAAGTTTTTAGGTATTTTCTCCACTCTAAGCTCACAGCTACTTTGTTTAGGTCTATTTCATTTTCCTAGTCCTGATGCCTTCTGTTAGGGTTTGAAACCAGTCCCTTTACAGTTACATCATACTATTCCTAGACTGATGGACCATCCCTGGACAGGGAAACAGTAATGGTCCAGGGACCATCAGAATGTCTCTAATAGAGTAGAAGCATTTTTCCTCCTTGCCTCTTTCTAAAGGCTGAATATACCCACGCTATCCTTTGCCTGTTCAATTCCTTTTAGTATTTGGAGGACAGGCCTCCTTCCTTGACTTCCCCCAAGCCCTCCTGAACATGGGTAACCACTGATCCTTTGCTTAGAAACCACCTAATTCTACCTTCCTTACCAATAGCTCCACCCAGAAAGGAAAGAGGTCCAAGAGTCGAGCCCTGCACCCAGCTCTTACTAACAGAGCAACAGCCTCACACTGAATTTATGCTTCTTGTCCCTCCATCTCCACAATGCCTACAGTAAAATGCCTAGAACGGAGCTTCCAGTGCTCTGAGCACTGTGGCTACACAGGAATCAGGGTGCTCTCTCCAGTAACCAGTGAAGCACATCTGTGGCAAGTTCATGGTAAAAAGAATGTTCTGGGAGTAAGCGTCAGCCAAATACACGGTCAAGAAGCTCAAGAGACCAAAGAGAAAACAAGAACCTCCTGGCATTATCGGCAATTGTTACTGAGGTCCAAAAAGCACTAACAGCTGGATCCACTTTTGTGAGCTATCTTTTCTCTCTAGCCGGCCTCCCAATTTCAGGGACTCTAGGTGGTTCTACTTCTACTGAGAAGCCAGTCACTCACTGAGATGCCTTCCTACACTAGGATTAGTCCTTCCTGTTTCCTTTTCTAACCTCCGCAAAGCTCGCTCCAAACTGATCATTTCAATTAGTATTCTCCGCCTCCTGGCTGG
Source organism: Martes martes (assembly GCF_963455335.1). NCBI lineage: Eukaryota > Metazoa > Chordata > Mammalia > Carnivora > Mustelidae > Martes > Martes martes. The sequence goes on from NC_137902.1 coordinate 26,120,248, forward strand.
AGTAGGAGACGAGAGGCTGCCAGTTCTCACAAAAGCCTCAACCCTTAAAAGTACAGTTATGCTCCCTGTCCCAAGGTTCTAAGGGCGGGGCTGGGCAGTGGGTATTCATGGAACCCTACAAAACCTTATCCATGTAACTCTGCTCCCTGTTATGCTCCCTGTCCTAAGATTCTAAGGTGGGGGGGGCAATAGGTGTTCATGGAACCCTACAACACCTTATCCATATAACTATTTCCAAAGGGCAGTATAAGCTTTACAAAGAAAGATCCTAGGTTAATAATCATGGCAAAATGCTGGGCAGCTACTAAAGAGAAACGCAACTTGTGACGAGTCAAGCACACAAATGAAAATTGACACAATTCATGCAAACAGAATGCAGGCCTATGGACCATCTAGCTAGGTGTAGAAACACACAGTTCTTTTTATCTTCAATGACTTGGGCTATCCAGCTCCTTCCCATCCATCTATAGTCCTAAATCTTGGAAGAAGTCCTTTAATGTTAACTAAGAAGAAAAGACCCCAACTAGATGGATTATCCTTCCCCTCCAAATCTAGTTCAAGTATCCAGATAGTCAAGACTATTCTTAAGCTCTATATGTCAGCTCTGAGACAGGGAGAGGGTAGAAGGGGGAAGGGCCTTGCTTAGAGATCCCTCACAGTTCCCCTAGAAATGGGAGATATTAAACCTCCTACCAAGATGTCAGCAGGACCCAGGCTCTCTAGGCTCACTACATGATGTATCACCAGTTCAAAGCTTCCTTCTGCCTCCAGGCAACCAAATGCCACAGGAAAATTCCCAACACTGCAAAGCTACAAACACATGCAACACTTCCAAAGCCGTGCTGTGTTACTAGGGAGGGGTAAGTTGTGCTTCGCACAATGGAAATGGGACCCAGATGTTATATATATATACATATATGTACATCTATGTATATATACTTAAATAAATTAAAAGGGGGAAAGGAGAGGGAGAGGGAGAGAGACCTTGAGGTTCTTAAAGAGTAGTACCCTCTCTAACTGGTTCAGGGCTTTGGTCTGCTCCCCACTATTTAGCTCCAGTTTGCTGAGGAGACATGGAGAAATCTGTGAAAGACAGGCAAACGAGTGATTTAAACAAAGTGACATAAACTCAGACACACGCCAACAGGGCAGAGGGCAGGAATGGGAATGGGTGGCTAGGGAGAAGGAAGGTCAGGTGCATGCACCCAACAGCCAAGGGTCATCTCCACAGGCAGAACCTTTTAGGGCTGCAAGTTGAATCATCAGAGGCCTATGAAGTCCAGGACTTCAGTTCAAGATAGAAAGAGGCCATTCTTCTGACCACCATTCTTGTAGCAGTTTGAGAACCTTCTGATCTAGAGTCAGGCTTGATTTGTCTCGTCAACAGAGACAAGCGCAAGTGTGAGCCCAGTCTAATCCAGCATTAGGGTGGGACTTAGGACATAGGGTCCTGAGGCCGCCTACCTGCTGACAAGGCTGGACCTTGAGGGGATGGTAGGGCATTCACCTTTATCAACGTACATTTTTATCACAACCTGATCGGCTTCACCAAGTTTCCATGAAGGACTGGCTCACCAGCTTATGTGCTGGGTCAACAAAGATAGGCTGGGAAGGAAAGGCTAGGGAAGAAGAGGTATCTGGGGAAAAATAAATTTCTCACTAAAGGAGTGACACCTATTTCTAGATTCCAAGCAGACTTTTATAGGCAAAAGCATGTTTTTTGCTAAGTAAGGGTATCTAGGAAAATCTCCATAGCACTAAAGTTGGGAGACCAAGGTTTGGATAAGGGACAGCAGGTCATACCTTCTTCATGTTGGTCCCCATATAGTTCTTGGGTTCTTCTTTAAACTGAGGTAACCTATAAGACAGAGAATCCCATGGACTGTCATTAGGGATAAAACCAAATCTTTCCCGCATGCCAGCCACAGTCCAAAGATGCTCTGGGCCCGAGCATGCCCTGTCCCCTCAGAAAAGCTGGGAAGAGAAGCAGCTTTTTGAGAGCCTCATCAAAAGGAGAAATTGGACATAACACAGACACCTCCTTTAAAAGAAGGTAGTCACCAGGGTGAGATGACTAAATGCCCTTGAAATGTGGTGGCTCTTTTCATCCTAAACTGACTCCTTCTACTTGTGTTTACTTGACAAGTATTGATGAACGCCGAAAGATGTGGAAGAGGGAAGTCCATCAAAACTCTGGAAGACTGGGCAAAGAGTAAGGAGTTAAAGGTAGGCTGAGTTTTGAAACCAGTAAATCCGAGCCTGAGGAGTAAGAACACTTTGCAGCAGGGCCCAGGGGCAGATCTAGTCTGTACATATTAATAATTACTACTTATAGATTTGAGAGCAAAATGAAATCCCGTGGGGAAGTTTTTTTGTTTTTTAACTATTTTTTTAGAGCAGTTTTAGGGTCATAGCAAAATTGAGCAGAAGGTACATCGATTTCCCAAATAATCCCAGCCCCGCAGATGCATAATCATCCCCATTATTAATATCATCTAAGGAGGCTTTAAAGCCCTCGCCTCAGTCAGCTCTTCTCAAAGTCAGTCTATTGAAAAAAGGTATAGGAAACAGGCAGTTAGGCATAGTATGAGAAGGCCGTCTAGGCCCTAAACTGAGGGCCTTGACTAGGGTAACCAGTGGTCTGGGGTTGCCAGAGACGGAAGGGTTTGCAGGGACTTTCAGTGCTATAATCAGGAAAGTCTGGGCAAACCAGGTTGGTCAACCTAGCTTCCTTACAGAGCTCAACATCCTATTCCAGGCTCCCTTGAATCTGGCTTTCTCTCTGGGTTCCCTTTCCCAGCTGCTACCTGCACAGAAACAGACACAAGTTTGGGAAGCAAAACACGGTCTGTCAGCCTAGATCAAATAACCCTCTGCCTCCCGCTGAGGCCAAGCCAGGTCCCTCCTCCTTCTCCCTTGTTCAGTAACCCTGGACCCAGGGAACTATCCCCATCCATAATCCCAGTGGCCCCTGAAGTGGCTGTAGGGTTGGCCAGGTCCCTGAAGTGGCTGTGTGGAAGCAGCCAGGCTCAAGAGGCCTGGGCAGCCGGGCTGAAGCAAACAGCAGCAGGTTTACCTTGTGAAGAGCAGCTGCACCATGTCTACGAGAGTGTGCTCTGCGGATTTTCTCAATAACTCTGCACAGGCAAAAACAAATAACACAGGTGTCATTACTTGCTGGGCTATTATCAGGAGGCTTCTCAGAGCAGACTCCCCTCCAAACCTTGTTTACTAAGGATTATGCCAAACTTATTAAAACCAGCTCCAGCTCAGCCTGGCAGCCACAACTGCACTAGCCCACTAGGTGGCACTACTGAGTCGGGGGAAAAAAAAGGAGGGGGCACAATGATGTGTTTTCATGGGTTGCAGGCTAGTGTCTATCCCAGAAACCCCAAGGGATGAAGATTTGGTGCCTGGGCTGAGTCAGTCTGAGATCTATCCCAATTCCTGCCCTGGCACAATGAACTAAGGTCTCTATTCTAGGTGTACAATAATCAAGTAAAGACTTCAAGACCCCTATGGGTCTACAAGGTAGGTAGGTAACGGACAAGTCCCGAGTTCTCTACTTCTCTGGGGTTCAGAGACAGCACCCTATATTTATACTCATGGACACTGGCCCTAGAAATGATGACAGGCCCAATTTTCAAGCACCTACCACTGAGCCTCATTTCAAAGCAGATCCGGAAGCAAGACTGCATAATCTCACACACAGATTCATTGGTTAGGTGGGCACCCGCTGGGGTCAGCAACAGAGTCCGCAGCACCTACCAGGAAGAAAGAGGAGATACAGTGATAAATAAAGCAGGTGGGGTAAAGTGGGGTGCACCTGAGGGGAGAGAAGCTGCCTCCTGTTCCTCTAGTCTCCTAAGGAAGCACACAAGGATAAGAAAGAGAGGTTAGCAAGAATGCCGACCTCACTTCATTTTGGTAGGGGGCATCTCCCAGGAGCTTGTCTTGGGAACTGTGCCTTTACTCTGTGTGACCCTGACACAATTCAGCACTCATTCCAGCCCTAGCCCACAATCCCAAAAGATGGGATGGCAGATATGGTCTGCAGAGGTTCAGGTGTATTAAGGGCTTCCAGTATCTGATATCAGTTCATTTAAAGCTTTTAATTATTTCCTTGAAAGAAGCTTTTACTTTGGGTACACGAGCTCCTTGTTTGGAAATAAAGTAGCTCCGTAAGCCCCGGTGAAGTCAAAACACGGCTTCATGCTGCTGGCAAACTTGGGTAAGGAGAGCGGACAGCACCAGCTCCTGGCCATTAACCTAATTGCTCTTCCCCTCCATTTACCTGAAGGATTTTCATCAGGACAACCTCATCGCTGGCAGGATCTGTGCCCACAAAACGGGCATGGGTGACAGCATCTGCCATGTTCTCCATGCCCTCTGCTGTGCCCTCATGAGTGGGATCTGCTCCAACAAAAAAAGGGGAGACTAAGTGGTATTTTTACGGAAAGAAGAGACAGAAAAGGCAAGATATCCTGTACAAGGACTGCTTTGAGACTTTGTTTTTCTCCTCTCCAATTTCCTAACTCATGGCTACTTAAGCTACCTGAGAATTCTGCCCGTAACTGGCTTTAACAAGCTCCTCAGCACAAATCCCACTGTGTTAAACAGTGGTTCTCAAACTTAAGCATACATCAGAATGACTCAGAAGACTTGTCAAAAATACAAATTGCTGAGCCCACTCTGAGCCCACTTCTGAATTAGTGGGGCCTGAGAATTTGCATTTCTAACAAGATCCCGGAAGGAATTAATGCTGCTGGTCAGGGGGGATCATACTTTGGAATCACTGGTGTAAAGCTACTTGTTTCATAGAGGAAGGACCTACAAATACGAGTTTTTGGTCCACAGCAAGGGCCAAATAGGGCCAGACTTTTGAACACCAAGCTTGTAGCCTTTCTCTGTTTGTGTTCTCTTTCAACACATCTCTCTCTGGTTGCTTTTAGAGTTTTGTGTTCAGATGCAAGTGAGGTTGGGGAGTAGGGGAAAGAAATGGACAGTCACTGCTGCCAATACTTAAATCTGGGTGCCACGTTACAACAAATCAGAGACCTCTTCCTGCTTTGGTTTCATTCTTATTTAAAATAAAATGACATGAAGCAAGAGTCATTTTGCCAGCTTAACTAAACAGGCATTAGAAGAGAAAGGGGCAGGAGAGCCTGGGTGGCTCAGTGGGTTAAGCCTCTGCCTTCAGCTCATGATCTCAGGGTCCTAGGATCAAGACCCGCATAGGGCTCTCTCCTCAGCAGGGAGCCTGCTTCTGCCCCCCTCCCCAACCACCTGCTGCTCTGCCTACTTGTGATCTCTGTGTCAAATAAATAAATAAAATCTTCTTAAAAAACAAAAGAACAGAAAGGAGAAAACTAAACAGGATTGGAGGCTGGCTGATTGGGGAGCAGGAGGAAGAGAGAATTTCAACAGTGAATAAGAAGAGGGAAGAAGCTAGCTCAGACAACCAGTGCCATGCTGGAAACTAACACAAATGCTGCCCAGGGGGGGAAACTGCTCCCATTCATGTGTTAAATACCCACAAGGGAGAGCCAAAGAAGTGGCCTCCATCAAGGCCTAGAAGGGTCCTGCACACTGCCTGGATTATCCTTGAAAGGGAAGCATAAATAGGAAAAAAAGGCAGGAAAAAAGGCAGGGACAAGACAAAGCTTTGCAAGTGACAGAAAAAGTTGCTCCAGAGGGGACATGGCATATACAGGAGCACCTCCTAGTATTAAGTGGAAGGAATTAAAAGAAATCTTACCATTTTCTCTTTCCTGGTACCTAAAATTAACAGTTCCTGAGCTTAAAGTTCAGGGGGGATACCTGAGAAACCAGAACATTTCCCTTACAACAATGAGCCTGAAGATTTTCATTAACTGTAAGTGATTTTCATCTTTCTCTTGTGTCCTAGTTCCTTTCTGACACCTGGCCAGAGACTCAATTTGTCCTTGGAGCATGCCCCTATTCGGCATCAGGAGTGGTTACTTAGAGGTCATGCAGAAGGAAGCCAATTTCATGATGATACATAGTGTATGGGTGACCCAGCTCTTTCAATCACCCCAGCTCTCCATGTTTCTCTCATTTGACTCAGAAAATTCTTTTTTTTTTTTTTTAAAGATTTTATTTATTTATTTCACAGAGAGATAGGGAGAGAGCACAAGCATGCAGAGTGGTAGGCAGAGGGAGAGGGAGAAGCAGGCTCTCCACCGAGCAAGGAGCCTGATGCGGGCTCGACCCCAGGACCCTGGGATCATGACCTGAGCCAAAGGCAGTGGCCCAACCGACTGAGCCATCCTGGTGCCCCTGACTCAGCAAATCCTATACTCTGAAGGCCCTTGGCCTGAGTCTTCTCTCACAGCCCTGCCTGACCATCTTTACTCAAGCCTCCAGGGTCCACAGCAGGACCTTTGTTTGCACAGGAAATCCTGGTCATCAGTTCTACATGGTATTCTGGAGCTCAGTGAATGGCAGCTTTGCTCCCACCTCACAAGGCTCCTAGAGGTCTATTTCTTCCCCTCTTTCAGTCATCTCCCTTGTTAAAGTAGTTTAACTGACTGAGCCTGAATGAAGCAGTAAAGTTAATCTTCTAAAAAGGCAGGTAAGAGTGACAGGTTTTTAGAACTGCAGGCAGAGCCTGCCAGGCAACCAGTGGCACAAATTCTGGTCTGGCAGCTGTGTGGGGCCAAACAAAAGGCTGATCCTTGGAGTAGGACCTAAGATAATCCTAGAAGCCTTGGGTCACAGGATTGAGGGATAACGGGTATTTCTTCTAGGATAGCCTAAACAAAAGATTGTTTGGTTTGGGCTCACTTAGCAGAATTTGTCTTCCTCAGGACCCTTTCCTTAGAATTTCCTCCTTTCCTGGCCACTCTGGAGCAGACTGCAGGGAAATCTGCCAATCTCAACTCCTTTCCCTTCTGGCTTTCATACACTCCTTCCTGCCCCCTTTCTCATGCCCACTGCAATCACCACCTACAGCATTCTCTTTTCCCACCACAGGAAACTCCAATGACCAGCTGGCCTGAGGTCTCCAATGACAAGCTTGTCTGCCAAGCCCAGGAAGGGGAGAGACTAACACTGACAAGAAAGCAAGGGAAGAAGCACAGAAGGCGGCGGCTAGAGGCTGTGGAGAGAGATGACCTGCAGGTGGTGCTCAGGGCAAGGCTGGAAGTAGCTGGGCCTGATTTTTGCTTAGGAAAAGTATGAAGCTAGGACTAGGGTGCCTGGAGAGGCTTATGTACCTCTTCAGAATCCAGCTGGCACCTAGGATTTCTGCTAGGGGTCCTGAATGTTTCAGCTAAGCAAATCCCACTTTCTAGAAAAGATAAAGGGTTTTCTTGCCCTGAACTGAAGGCCACTTTTTTTTTCCTGGCTAGCTACAGCCTGAGCTGTCTCTCTTCTTGTCTCTTTACTTAGAAACAAAGACAGCTGCCTGTTTTCTATGTTCTCACCCTTGCACATGGGCTAGCAATAGGGGAAAAGGAATTCAGGATCCTGAGTGACAAGACCAACTAAAAAGGAATCCAAAAAAGACAGCTAAACTAATTCAGAGATAATAGACTAGATAAAATATTTGGGCTAAATTGGGAGAAAATATTTGTAATACTATGATAGTCAATGGATTAATATCCCTACTACACAAAGAACTCCTACAAATTAATAAGAAAAACATAACAACTCAATAAAAATAAGAGGAAAATAAGTTGTTCAGGGGCGCCTGGGTGGCTCAGTGGGTTAAAGCCTCTGCCTTCTGCTCAGGTCATGATCCCAGGGTCCTGGGATGGAGACCCACATGGGGCTCTCTGCTCAGCGGAGAGTGTGCTTCCCCCTCTCCCTCTCTGCCTACTTGTGATCTCTGTCTGTCAAATAAATAAATAAAATCTTAAAAAAAAAAAAGTTTAAATGTTTACCTTCAAAAAAATAAAATAAAATAAGTTTTCACCCATCAAATTATCAAAAACAAAGAATACTGTTAATATTCAGTGCTGGTGACAGGGTGGGGAAATGGAAATTCTCAAACACTGGAAGTATAATACTATAATCTTCTGGGAAAGCAAGCTGGCAGTACCTATAAAAATGTAATATGCACATAACCATTAATCCAAAAATTTCAAGTACAGAAATCTGTCATCCAAAGAAAAATTATTAAATAAGGAGATATGAGCAAGAATGCTTATTTCAGGTACACCTGGGTGGCTCAGTCAGTTAAGTGCCTGCCTTTAGCTCAGGTCATGATCCCAGGGTCCTGGAATTGAGACCTGCATCAGGCTCCCTACTCAATAGGGAGTCTGGTTCTCTCTCTCCCTCTGCCTCTCCGCCTGCTTGTGTGCTTGCTTACTCTCTCTCTAACAAAAAAAAAAAAAAAAAAAAAGAATGCTTATTTCAGCATTATTTATAGTGGCTCAAAATAGGCAATCTAAATATTAAATATTAATAAGGGAAAGATTTTTTAGAAGATTTTATTTATTTGAGAGAGAGAGAACACACACATGGGGGGAGTGGGGTCAGGGGGTTGGAAGGGGAGAGGGAGCAACAGACTCCCTAGGACCCTGGGATCATGACCTGAACTGAAAGCAGCCACTTAACCAACTGAGCCACCAGAAAGACTGATAAATCTATACTATGGAAATTACCCAGCTTTACTAAGAAAAAAAAAATCTTACCAGGAACTGAGGGGAGGGAAAATGGTATATTGTTCCCTAATGATTAGAGTTTCTTCTGGGGTGAAAAAGTTTGGGAAACAAATGGTGGTGATGATTGTACAACACTGTGAATGTAATTACTATCATTGAATTACATACTTAAAAATGATTAAAATGATAATTTTTATATTATATGTATTTTACCATAATAAGAGAAAAATATACAAACTTCCAGTTATAAGATACATAAATTCTGGGCATGTAATGAATAACATTGTAGCTATACTTAAAAATACTACACTGTATATCTGAAAGTTGCTAAGGGGTGCCTGGGTGGCTCAGTAGTTAAGGGTCTGCCTTTGGCTCAGGTCGTGATCCCAGGGTCCTGGAATGGAGCCGCACATCAGGCTCCCTGCTCAGCAGGAAGCCTGCTTTGCCCTCTCCCACTATTCCTGCTTGTGTTCCCTCTCTTGCTGTGTCTCTCTCTCTGTCAAATCAATAAATAAAAAAAAGAAAGAAAGAAAGTTGCTAAAAGAGTAGATCTTAAAAGTCCTTGGGGCGCCTGGGTGGCTCAGTGGGTTAAGCCTCTGCCTTCGGCTCAGGTCATGATCTCAGGGTCCTGGGATCGAGCCCCACATCGGGCTCTCTGCTCAGCACGGAGCCTGCTTCCCCCTCTCTCTCTGCCTACTTGTGATCTCTGTCTGTCAAATAAACAAATAAAATCTTTTTTTTTTTAAACAAATAAAATCTTTAAAAAAGTCTTCATCACAAGAAAAAAAAATGAAACCATATGAGGTGATAAGTGTTAACTAGATTTAATGTGGTAATCATTTGTAACATATTTATACTAAGTCATTATGTTGTATACCTAAAACTAATATAATGTTATATGTCAATTATATTTCAATAAAACTGGGGGAAAAGAATAAATCAGAGGGCTAACTATATCATGTACATCTTTCTAAGTTAATACTATTAAGTGAAAAAAGAAAATCCATAGCACATACTCCTATTTTTTTTTTAATATTTTATTTATTTATTTGACAGAGATCACAAGCAGGCAGAGAGGCAGGCAGAAAGAGGGGAAGGGAAGCAGGCTCCCCGCTGAGCAGAGAGCCCTATGTGGGACTTGATCCCAGGACCCTGGGATCATGACCTGAGCTGAAGGCAGAGGCTTTAACCCACTGAGCCACGCAGGCGCTCCCATTTTTTAAATTTTAAATTTTTTTAAACTCCTATTTTTTAAATGGTACATATTTATATACATGTAGAGAAAGGTATAGAAAGATTCAAACCAGTCTGTCAACGTTATTTATCTAAGGAAGAAGAAGGAACAGTGAGAGGAGACACCACTAATTTTTCTTTTAGTCACCTCTCCACTGTTTATCTTCTTAAAATAAGCATGCACTGTACTTGAAAAATAACTTTAAAAAGAAACCAAATTAAACCTGCAAGCGCACCAGGCACCATACTCTTAATTCCCTCCAAAGCATAAAGAAACCAGAGTCCCAAGGAAACCCCCACCTCCTAGGCACTCTGTATAACCTGAGTCAATGAGCATGATGAGTAACCAGTAACATCTTACTTCGCTCCTACAAGGAAACAGATGGCTAGGAGAAACCTTCCAGTATCACCAGCTCACTACCTAAAGCTTGACCACCCCAGGAGAGGCAGGAAATGAAGTGTTGTGGTCATCCAAAAAGGCCTGAGCTCTTACCTATGAGTGCATAGGACAGAAATTTGTTGACAGAGGTGAGCGCCAGTCCAGTGATAGGGCCAGTGGTATCTTCAGAGCGAATCACTTCCAGAAATGGACGGAGGAACACATTGGGCTCAATTTCTGAGAGTTCTGCAAGAAAAGAAACAGAAATGAAGGGATGCTGGGTGCCTGGGTGGCTCAGTCAGTTAATAGTCTGCTTCGGCTCAGGTCATAATCCAAGGGTCCTGGGATTGAGTCCCACACTGGGCTGCCTGCTTAGTGGGGAGTCTGTTTCTCCCTCTGCCTCTGTCTCTTTCTCTTTCTCTCATGAGTAAATAAATAAAATCTTTTAAAAAAGGAAAGAAATGAAGGGATGCCATCTGACAAAAGCTAGAAAAAGGCCCTTCTTGTCTGTGCCATACAGCTAGAATTCTTAGTTACTGGGTCAATCTTCCTTTCTCTGGATTACCTTAAATCAAATCACAGACACTATATCGTTTTATCTGTAAAATATTTAGTATGTAGCTCAAAGATTAAGAAGTTAAAAAAAAAAAAACCTACAGTATTAGGGCACCTAGGTGGCAGTCAGTTAAGCATCCAACTCTTGGTTTCAGCTTGGGTGGTGATTTCAGGATTGTGGGATGAAGCCCAGCGTCATGCGTGGCATGGAGTCTGCTTGAGATTCTCGCCCTCACTCTCCTGCCCCTCCTGCATGTGCACTCTTAAATCAATCAATCAATCAATCAATCAATCAATCTTAAAAAAAAAAACCCACAGTATCATTATCATGCTTTAAAAAGCAGCAATAGCGGTGCCTGGGTGGCTCAGCGGGTTAAGCCTCTGCCTTGGGCTCAGGTCATGATCTTAGGGTCCTGAGATCAAGCCCCACATCGGGCTCTCTGCTCAGTGGGGAGCCTGCTTCCCCCCCTTCCAGACCCTGCCTGCTGCTCTGCCTACTTGTGATCTCTCTCTCTGTCAAATAAATAAAATCTTAAAAAAAAAGAAAAGCAGCAATAGGGGTACCTGGGTGGCTTGGTAAATTAAGCATGCAACTCTTTTTTTTTTTTTTTTTTTAAGATTTTACTTATTTTTTTGTCCGAGAGATAGCGAGACAGAGGGAGAAGGAGAAGCAGACTCCCTGCACACCAAGGAGCCCGATGAGGGACTTGATCCCTGGACATCATAACCTGAGCCAAGGCAGACACTCAACCATCTGAACTACCCAGGTGCCCCAAGACGGTAAATTTTGCTATATATATATCTATTTTACCATAATTTAACAGTAATTCCTTAACAGCAGCAACTGCTGTTGGGTCAATTTTCCATGTCCATTTCACCACTCCTCCTAGTGACATATAGATAAACGTCATCTCAAGTTGGCCAGAGAGGTCCCAGGATGAGCTACTGTCTTTTATGTCTTCTGCTGTTAGGGTCAAGGTCACCTCTTTTAGAGATAGAAATGTAGCATATCCCAGGTAGGTAAGGGAAAACCCTGAGGTTTCTAGTCCCTTGCTGAAAAATAAGCCTAAGAAGAACAAAAGGCTGCAGTCCCTATTTTTGGAGACAGTTTATAATCTTGGAAGGTCCTAACCACCCTGGCTTCCTTTCTGCCTGGAGCAAACCAAAGGGCTAACTGCTCTGAGATGAAGGAGCAATTCATAATCTTTATTTCACAGATGAGAAAAATAAGGCTTAGATAAACTACATGATTGGCCCCAAATCACAAAGCTAATAAGAGGCAGAGCTGGGATTTGAATGCAGTCTATATACATGGTTTCAAAACTTGTGAAACCATTACATCTATTCTACCTAACTACCAGCACAAACTCCCAAATTTAGAAGGCTTCATTCCAGATCTAAGAAGCAACACTGCACTGGACTTGCTCTCTACCCTACTCTATAGAGTTTGTTTTTCTAGAGTCTGCAATGCTTTTATTTTCCAGAGACCAGCTCACTAAAAGGCTTCCTAAATTGCCCAGAAAGATTAAGGGACATGGTCAAAGCTGCAAACCTTCAGAGACAAAAGAAAGCTGGGTTTTCTAAGTACTTTCATTTTCATGCAAATGTAGGGAGCTTCCCACTCAATTCCTACCACAACCCTCTTTCAGTAAACATTCCCTGGGCCCGGCTGCTCCTCAGATTAATGCTTTAATTAATTGGCAGATTGGGTAGCATTTTCCAAGCCTGTATGTACAGTGATCACATCAGCTGTATAAAACCTGCTTCTTATCCCCCACCTACCCCCACCTAGAGATGTACAATTTGCAAGAAAAACCTTTGTGTGTGTGAGGTAGTAGAGGGTTGAGATGCAAGGAATAGAAATACTAGGAAAAACTGAAATATATCAAATACTTTCGTAAAGCATATTAAAAAATATAAAGTCATCTAGTCTTGCTGCCTTAGGAACGTTAACTATTATATATTATTTGGTCTGTCACTTAAAAAATATGGTCACGGTTGGTACAGTTGAGATATAAAAGTCTAGATGGAAAAATAATCCTTAATTAAGAGGTGGGAAAGGAAACATTTTCTGAGCTTTCATCCAGTTGCTGTAACTATACTTTCTTATGTCTTCCTTCATGGTGAAAGACTAGGGAAATTTCACAGCCATGGCTTGACACTTCCAGAGCCATGTGCATTTTTTAATTTGGTAAAACCAACTCTTTCTGGCATAGTGTTCTATAAATTTTAACAAATATATAGACTCCTGCAACCACTGTGACAATGAAACAGAACAGTTTCATCACCCAGAAAACTCCCTTTTGTCTCTTTGTAGTCACACCCTCCTCCCCACTTGAACCCCCGTCAACCACTAATGTATTCTCCATCACCAGTTTTATCAAGGTCATAAAATGAAATTGTACAGTATGTTACTTTTGAGACTGGCTTCTTTCACTCAGCATGATGCCTTCACCTAAACTGCTGCTCAACAGTTTTGTCCCCTTTTTATTGTTGTGTGGTATTCCACAGCGTGTATGCACCACAGTTTATCCATTCACTAGTTAAAGGGCATTTGGCGGGGCACCTGGGTGGCTCAGTTGGTTAAGCGGTTGCCTTCCGCTCAGGTCATGATCCCGGGGTCCTGGGATGGAGCCCGGCATCGGGCTCTCTGCTCAGTGGGGCGCCTGCTTCCCCCCTCTCTCTCTACCTGACTCTCTGCCTACTTGTGATCTCTGTCATATAAATAAAATTTAAAAAAAAAAAAAAGGGCATTTGGCTTCTCCAGTTTGAGGCAGTTTTGAATAAAGCTGCTATAAACGTTTGTGTACAGGTTCTTGTGTGAAGAACAGCAGTTTGCATTTCTCTAGGATAGACACTCAGGAGTGGGATTTCTGGGTCAAAGGGTAAGTATATGTTTAGCTTTATAAGAAACTGCCAAACTGTTTTCTGAGAGTTTCCGTGTCACTTTGCAGTCCCACCAGCGATGAGAATTCTGGTTTCTCCACGTCCTCTCCGGCACTTGGTATTTTCAGTATTTTTATTTAAGCCATCCTCATAGGCAGGTAATGATATCTTCCATGTGGTTTAAATCTGCATTTCCCCAATGGCTAGTGACACTGAACATCTTTTTCATGTGCTTATTTGCCATCCGTGTATCCTTTTTGGTCGACGTGTCTGTCTCTGTTCAAGTCTTGACCCCATTTTTTAAGTTGAATTCTTTGTTTTCTTACTGTTGAGTTTAGAGACTTCTTTATTTATTCTGGATTCAGTCTTTTATTGGCAATTCAATGATATACAAATATTTTCTCCCAGTCTGTACCTTGTCTTTTCAATCTCTTAACGGTATCTCTCATAGAACAGACATTTTTACTTTTGACGAAGTCTGGTAGATCAATTTTTTTCTTTAGTGCATTGTGTTTTTGGTGTTGTATCTAAGTACTCTTTGCCTAATTCCAGGCTATGAAGATTTTTCCTATGTCTTCCTCTGAAAGATATAAAGGTTTACGCTTTTGTTTACATCTGTGATCTATTTTGAGTTAATTTTTCTATAATGTGTGAGGTTTGCATGGATGTTCTATGGATGTTTAATTGTTCCAACAACATTTATTGAAAAAAAAAATCTTTCCTCACTGAATTGTCATTGGACTTTGCCAATCATTAACTGGCCTTATTTTTATAAGTATATTCTGGGTTCTCTGTTTCATTGATCTGTGTGTCTAACTCTCTGAACATAAACTATCTTAATTAACTATATTTGAAGTCTTAAAATCAGGTGATGTAATCCCTCCAACTTTATTATTTTTCAATCCTGCTATCAGCATTCTAGTTCCTTTGCCTTCTATTTCAACATAAATTTGTCTATATTTACAAAAAATCTTGCTGGGAATTTGACAGGAATTGCACTGAGTCTATAGATTAGTTTGGGAAGAAATGCCATCTTTACAAAGTTGTGCCTCTCAATCCATGGACATGGTAGTCTCTATCTTCTTCATTCCTTTCACCACTGTATTATAGTTTCAGCATACAGATTCTGTATGTTTTGTTAGATGTATATTTTATTTGGTATGTTTGTAAATGGTATAAAGAAGTCTCTAAACTCAACAGTAAGAAAACAAACAATTTAACTTAAAAAATGGGGTCAAGTTCATTTTTAGTATATAGAAATGTGACTGATTTTTTTGTTGTTGTTTTAAATCAGAATATTTATTGTGACCAATCACTGAAATCCTTAAGAAGAACTGGATGCTGCGACAGTGGCCCTCTTGGGCATGGGTGTTATTCCTTCACGGAATCCATGCCTGAACCTGCAGTATACAATTTTTGGGTGCCTCATTCAACCAGGTGGGATTTCGTTTTTGTTTTGTTCTGCTTTTAAGATTTATTTATTTATTTGAGAGAGAGCGAGAGCGCGTGCGAGAGAACACATGCACGAGAGGGAGTGAGAGGAGAGGGAGAGAGAAACTAAAGCAGACTCCACACTGAGTGTAGAGCCCAGTGCAGGGCTCAATTCCATCACCCCAAGATCATGACCTGAGCCAAAAGCAAGAGTCGGACGCTTAACTGAAGGCACCACCAGGTGCCTTGGTATTTCGTCTTTTAGCCTTGGCATTCTAGTTGTACTTCTCTTCTGCTTGGCAGAATTGCCACAGTTGCCATAGGCTGACTTCTGATGGTGTCAGGCCTTAGAGCCACAGTGGCAACACAATGTATGCATCTTACTGAGATGTTTTCCAAATGCTATTCCCTTCATCATTTCATTTGTGCAGCCAAGACCAAAGAGACGAAATGTGACTGATTTTTGTGTGTTGACCTTATATCCTGTGACCTTATGAAACTCACTTATTAGTTCTAGGATTTTTCGTTTTTGTTTTTTGTAGATTCCTTGGGGTTGTCTACAGGAACAATTATATGATCTGCAAACAGTTTTATTTCTTCCTTTCCAATTACATGCCACTTAGTGGGACTTCCAGTATTATGAAAGCAGACATTTTTCTTGCTGTCAATTTTAGGGTAAATGCATTCAGTGTTTCACGTAAAGTATGATGTTAGTTGTAAGTATTTTTGTAAATCTTCATTATCATGAGTGGATTTTATATTTTATCAAATGCCTTTTCATCATCAATTGATATGATCAAGTGATTTTCCCTTTTTAGAATGTTACTATGGTAGATTAACTGATTTTCAGAGAGTGAATCGTCCTTGCATTCCTGGGATTAAAACTCACTTAGTCTCAGTATATTATTCTTTTACCATATTGGTAGATTCTATTTGCCAATCTTCTGCTTCATAAGGTGAAAGAGCTCACTATGGCATGAGAGGCCTGAAGTTGGCAGGAGTGATATCATATAGAGGTTTGGACAAAGTCTCATAGAAAACTCTCTGGAGGCTCTGGATGTGGTCCTTGTACAGTATATAATCCAGTCAATGGACCAGGGATCATCAGTCTCCCTACTTCTCACTACTACCAATAGCCAGGCATATGACACCCAAGCTCATCTGTCAAATTAGGTAGTTAGAATCTATGACTGCTAAAATACACTCTTTCTGGCACGTCTATTCTGTGTATCAATGCTTTATGGAGACTTAGTGATGGCAAACTAAGAAGAGCTGGACTTTTTTTTTTTTTTTTTTAAGATTTTATTTATTTATTTGTCAGAGAGAGAGAGGGAGAGAGAGTGAGCGAGCATAGGCAGAGGCAGAGGGAGAAGCAGGCTCCCCACCAAGCAAGGAGCCCGATGTGAGACTCGATCCCAGGACGCTGGGATCATGACCTGAGCCGAAGGTAGCTGCTTAACCAACTGAGCCACCCAGGCGTCCCGAAGAGCTGGACTTTTTAAAAGATTTTATTTTTAAGTATTCTCTATACTCAATGTGCAGCTTGAACTCACAACCCTGTGATAAACAGCCACACGCTCCACCAGCTGAGCCTGCCAGATGCCCCAGAGCTGGAGTTTTTAATTAGCCCACCAGGAACCTTCACTATCACCCTCATTCCCATACCCCTAAAAAAGAAAATTGTGATATATAAAATTAACTTTTCCAAGAGTCTGGTCTAGGCAGAATTGGAGTTTTGTTCTCTAGGTTCAACTGGTGATTGCTAGGAGCATCAGAGACATTCTAACAGGAACACCAAGTGCAGCTTGTGGTGGTGGGGGGGACAGATATGGCAGGAGAGACTGTGCTACTAGCAGGGTACCACTAGTGAGGACATTTCTGATTTAACAGGTACCTCTTTGTAAACACGCGTAAAACAAAACAAAACAAAACAAAAAAAGCCCTGGAATTTTAATTCAAAAATTCTGTTAAGATGTTCAGATGGTCCTCCAAAACAGTGCTTCTCAAACAGTCTGTGGTTAGGGCCAATATATTTTTTTCCTTTATGTCAATCCACTGCAGACCATCATTTTATAAACTACAATAAAGGGGTGCCTGGGTGGCTGAGTGGTAAAGCATCTGGCTTTGGCTCATGGTCCCAGGGTCCTGGGATCAAGGCCCACGTCGGCCTCCTTGCTCAGCGGGAAGCCTGCTGCTCCCTCTCTCACACCCTCTGCTTGTGTTCCCTCTCTCACTGTCTGTCTAATAAATAAAATCTTTAAAAAATAAAAACAAAAAAACTATAATAAAATGAACTGCTAGAGAATGAAATTATAAAAACAAAGATATAAAATCCATTTTATTATTAGAATTAACATATATAAAATTACTGTCAAGATGTTATAAAAATTTCTAAATGCTTTCCCTCAATTTCTGTATACATTTCATCATGTACTAAGCACAAGTTTGTGAACCCAAAATGGTTTATAGATTATACTTTGAGTAACAGTGCTCTAGAAAAATAAAGCCAGATTTTCAACTGGTCATTCCAGAAAATCCTTCAAATCCTAGGATATTATGACTAAGATAGGCCCTAAAAATAATTTACAAATGAGATAATTTAGATTTAGAAAGCTTGGAGTGCTGGGGTGGCTCAGATGGTTAAGCCTCTGCCTTCAGCTCAGGTCATGATCTCTGGGTTCTGGGATCCAGCCCCTTATTGGGCTCCCAACTCGGCAGGGGGTCTGCTTCTCTCCCTCCCTCTGCCTCTCACCCTGCTTGTGCTTTCTGTTTCTCTCTCTCACTCTCTCTCAAATGAATAAATAAAAACTAAAAAAAAAAAAAAAAGAAAAGATTGAGAAAGGTTAAGTTATTGGTAAAATGCTAGAAAGTCAGTTAGTATTGGAACCAGGACTAGAAGTTGAGGGTGCTGGGTGAAAACATAGGCTTTTGAATAGGATTTAGATTCCAGTTGGGCAACTTAATGGCTGTGTAATAGATACTAAATTTTTCAAAGCCTGTGGTTTTATCACCTGTAAAATAGGTGTTAAAGAATTAAAATAAATTATATTTTAAAATAACAGCAGCTAACATTTATTAAGCATATACTAGTGTGTCAGGCACTGTGCTCAGCAATTCACATAAATTATCTCATTTAATGCATGTAAAATATATTGTACAATGCATGGAATACAGTAAATGTATAAAATATAACTAAGATAGTATTATTCTAGTTTTTTAGTTCGGGGTCCCAGTCCAGGATTCTTAATACTATAAGTTATTTTAAGTTCAGTTTACTTTTTTTTAAGATTTTATTTATTTTAGAAAGAGAAATAGCACAAGCACACAAGTAGGGGCAGGAGCAGAGGAAGAGAGACAAGCAGACTCCACTGTGAGTATGGAACCCGATGCGGGGCTCGACGCAGGGCTCAAACCCATGACCCTGAGATCATGACCTGAGCTGAAATCAAGAGTTGGACACTTAACCGAATGAGCCACTCAGGCGCCCCAATTCAGTTTTCTCCCTCCCTCCCTCCCTTCTTTTTGTTTCTTTTTTAAAGATTTTACTTATTTATTTGTCAGAGAGAGAGACTGAGAGAACAAAGCAGTGGGAGGATCAGACAGAGGGAGAAGCAGGCTCCTGGCCAAGCAAGGAGTCTGATGCAGGACTTGATCCCAGAACCCTGGGATCATGACCTGAGCTGAAGGCAGACACTTAACAACTGAGGCCTCAGTTTTATTTCTTAAGATCTAAGTAAATATCAAAAACTTCAAAGGTAAGCCTTCTATCTTTGATTACTAAACTACTAAAAGAGATAAAAATTAAGCATAGACACCAAGATAACTAGTGGTTGTTATTTATGTATGGTGCAATGTGGGATAGCTCTTTTAATTTGAGGGTTTCAGCTTTCTCCAAGGTATGCATAATTATCAGAGAAAGGAAGAGGCTTCCCTTTTTTAAACAAATGAGTGAAATATTCATCCTCTTTTTAGAAGAGATAAAAATAACAATAATAATAGCAGCTACTATTTATTACCTTGTGCCATGCCATGTACTAAGCACCTTATATACCTTATCTCTTCATAATTATCCTCATTTTGAAAATGAAAATGAGACTGAGACAGTAGATCTACCCACCAGCTAACAAGTGGTGGAAATGAGAATCAAACCCAGGTTCACTTGATTCCAAAATCTGTGCTCCTAGCTATTCAACTCCACTGCTTCCTATGAAGCCAGAATAAAAAAGTTTCTGGTGTTCTGCCTCCTGGCTCAGCCTGCCTGGCAAATGAGATTCAATTGTCTAGATCTTCTTCAGAAGAGTGAGAAAAGCTGTCTGAGTCCTTCAGGGGAAGGTGCCATGATGCTGCTCATAGTAAGCAGGCTGAATAATTTCACAACCAAGGAGACATCTGACACCACTGCCAAGCAGCCAAAATTCCCGCCCTGGAAGGCTGTCAACTTCAAGGCACAAACAGTCCAGTAAACAGAGAGTGCAGATCAGGTAGAGGGGTACTCTGAAGGTGACTGGTTCATGTTCCAAGATGGGACGAAAAAAAAGGAAGGAGTATAAGGAGGGGAAATGCAACGCCTCATTGAAGAAAGAACACTTGGGATCCTTCTAGGACTAGGCCACCTGCTTCTAAAACCAAATTTGAGTCCTACTTCTGGCTAATCAGTGCTGAATAAGAACAATTACAACAAGAATTATTAAACTGTTTCTGGAGAAGCTCATGAACCACTTCAACACCAAGCAAAGCGAAACCCTTTAGAAATGTCTTGGTGGTGTTCCCCTCACACTCTGTTCAACAGCAGTGAGCAGGTGGTTCAACTCCCTATATTATGATATTAAAACAGAGAAGTCTCAGTTCGGGCTAGCATCAATCTGAGAATCTGCAGATGTTGTCTTTCCAGATGATGAGCTGACCTGTCCAAAAGGGAATGAATCCTGACACTGTTTTCTCTTTTTACGTCAGAGCTGCCACCCTCACTGATAATCTATGCCAAAGGTCTCAACATGTGGCATCAAGCACTGCCCTTAGACAAAAGGGAACACTCTCTTCTTAGCCTATAGGGGAACAGTCACTATCCTCCACGAGGTTGGGGTTCTCCAGCCTGCAGCAGCCTTTTCTCATTTGGCCAGCATGGGGCTGGCACATTCCTGAGCCAAAATGCACACATAAGCTGCTTTCCCTGGTAGTGAAGCTCTTCACTCCTGAGTGACTCTTGTCAGGGGCGGTTGGGCATTCTCAATTGGATTACGCTGACAAGGAAAAAGGCCTGTGGTATATTATTTCAACACCATTTGGCTTCAGAAATGCCTGTCTCGACCCTTTTGCCCTCAGAGCCTACTTCTCCCTTCTTGCTTTCTAGAGGGTCACCAGCCTGCTCCCATCCTTGCTCTTCATCCTGCAAATACTGGCTCGTGTTCTGGGAGACAGAATATCATCATTTGCAAGACGGATCATGTATATAACAGACAAATAAATCAGAGCATGATATAAACAAAAGTCAAGTTCATTTACCCCTCGTGATATTTCTGTATTAAGAGACACAGAACAAAATTATTTGAACATAAAAATCTTTCTGGTTTTTGGCTTTTCTGTTTACACGTGGACATTTTATTTTAAGAAAAAAGGTCAGGTCCTCATATTCTACTTTTCTAACTATGTTATACCCAGGAATATTTTTGGTAAAAGTCAAAATAAGATTGGGAATGATCTACAAATAGAATTTCTGAGATACTGTTAAGTTCAGTAGGAAGAAGCTGTACTCTTTGTGGTCACTAGAGGACATCGAGAGTAGTGGTCCAAAGGATGAGCAAAAACTAAATTTTGGTAAAGCCAGAAGCCCCTGAAGTATCTGCCACACCTGTCATACCTTTATTTCCAAACCTCAAAAGGGTACGTGGGGATTTAGGCTTGACTTGAGGAACTGACTTGAAGGAATACTGACAAGGGGCAGCTTGCAGAGAAATTTATTATCTTCCAAGCTTAAGGGTAAAACCCAGATAAGCCTTTGCAACCTTGCTCTATACAAGAGGAGAAATAAAATAAAGAAATGCACTTGGCCCAGTCTTGGCCCATCACAGGCAAAACACTTCCTTTCTCTGGCCCATAGTTTCCTTATCCATAGAGTTTTCCTTAGGGAAGGTGGTGGTGGTAGTGGTAGTTTAATTCTTTAGGGCTCCTTTAGATTCCTAAAACTTATAAAATGCAAAATACAGCTTGGGAGTAAGTGCACATGAATGCAGACAGTCTGTTACAAAGGAAGCCTGGGGGAAAAGCAAACCCAGTTTGTTTGTCTAAGCTCCTGACAGTAGATCCTCTTTTCTTAGCTATCACCTAAAGTTCCCAGATCTGTCTGAAATGCTTAGTTTCTCAATGCACCTTTAGACTTGGGAGGAGGGTTGATTATCTTTGATATTATGACCCTTAAGAAACAAAATATGATGATGGGTTAATCACTACCACATCTAGGTACAATGTGAATCCATGGGCCTGCAGTAGAAGATAACGGTACCAACCACTTACACTAAGAAAGGCAAATTATTTCTAATACTTGATTCTTCAAAAAAACTCTTTAAGGGGTGCCTGGGTGGCTCAGTTGGTTGGGCAACTGCCTTCAGCTCAGGTCATGATCCTGGAGTCCTGGGATCAAGTCCTGCTTTGGGCTCCCTGCTCAGTGGCAAATCTGCTTCTCCCTAGGACCTTCCTTCCCCCTTCTCATGCTCCCTCTTTCAAATAAGTAAATAAAATCTTAAAAACAAAAACCAAAAAACTTCTTTAGGAGTATTCATTTTTTCGGCCAATCCTAGCCCTCAATGGCCAACCCAACCTCAATAGCCAGTTTAGCTTGTTGCCAGGAGCTGCTGTCTACCACCCTTACAAGAAGAATCCTATTTCACTGCCAAGGACAACCACCTTAATTTGACTCAGACATCAGAAACAGCTACACAGATTATTAAGCATAATTGTTACACATAGATTATTTATTTTATCCTCCCAATAACCCTAAGAAACAGTATTACTGTTCCATTTTACAGATAAAGAAACCAAGGCTCGGGCACCTTAACAGTCCAGTCAGTTAAGCGTCTGACTCTTGATTTCGGCTCAGGTCGTAATCTTAGGATGGTGAGATCGAGCACTGAGTCAGGCTCAGCATTGCTGAGTGTGGAGCCTGCTTAAGATTCTCTCTCTCCTCCTCCTCCCCTGCTTGCTCTCTCTCTTAAGGAAAAAAAGAAAGAAAGAAATGAATAAATAAATCAAGGCACTAGGAGGTTAAGAGACTTGCCCAAGATTACACAATAAATGAAAGAGTCAGAATTTAGAGCCAGGTCTTTTCTAGCTTCCAAAGTTTGTACTCTTTTTTTTCTTTTTTAAAAGATTTTATTTATTTATTTGACATAGAGAGACACAGTGAGAGAGGGAACACAAGCAGGGGGAGTGGGAGAGAGAGAAGCAGGTCTCCCACTGAGCAGGGAGCCCGATATGGGGCTCGATCCCAGGACCCTGGGATCATGACCCATGCCCAAGGCAGACACTTAACTACTGAGCCACCCAGGTGCCCCCAAAGTCCATACTATTAAACACTGTATTATGTTTTTAATATTATACCATGCTATTGCTGCTACAGGTTTACTACTAGATATATTTATAAACTGCATGAATTGGATGGCAAATAAAAATTTAAAACTCAACTATCCTGGAATTGAAGTTTCTTCTCTACCTTTCCTCCGCCTATCCAATGACTAAACACTGTTAGCTATTGATTTTAGTACTGCCACACGAATTAAGCATCAGGTTTGCCCAGGTTGCTTCCTAATCCAAAAGGAAGAGTGAGGCCCCTTTAACAAGGCTGGCAGGGCTAAATGAGGCCCAAAGGGACTGGCCTCAAATGTACTGCAGAGGCTGGAGGACAGACTGATCCATCTGTCTTACTGAGAGCAAAGTTTGATGTGTATCAACTCTATAAACACTAGTTTTCTCCTTCTAGAGGAAATTGGCACATATTGAAAGGAAAGCAATTAGGTTGTAACGTACAGGCAAAAGCCAGAGCTGCTCTGGTCCTTCACTCTGCCTTGCCGTTTTCTGCATACATTGTACAAGGCCAAGCCCAAACTTAAGCAGGCAATTTGAAAGCCCAGGAGAAATTAAAAACTTCTGTTGCTATACTTTAAAAGAGAACAATTCACCCCAACTTTATGCAGTCATTACACTTGGAGCAACTTTTTCAATCCAAATTCTTCTCACAGTCTTGTAAAAAGTTCCAGTGTTTGAAGGCAGCAAGAAGAGAAGACAATTACAGGTTTATTATCAATTACCACCCTGTCAGGTCTCTTCTACGGGCCCTGAATGGGAAGTAAAAGGAAATAAAGAAGAACTAAATTCTTAACTGACATTAGCAAAGTCTACAGATATGGAAAAGACCAAAGGGTCAACAGCCAAAACTTTGGGAGAAGAATCAGAGAGTCTCCAAAGAGTATCAATTACAGGACTGGTAGCAGTCTTTCCCTGTCCCTTAAGTGTACAGAATCCTATTTATTCATTTTTCTCCAACAGCTGAAAATGGTTTCTATGGCAGCAGATCATAAATTCTTAGTGACACTAAGACTTTGGAATCTTATTCTGCCTCAGATCCCCTTTCTCCTAATGGGCTCAAGACCTGGAGAATAATGTACACTTCCCATTTTACAGATGGGGAAAATAAAGACACCAAACATGTAATCCATAAGAGCCAGGACAAGTATTCTAACCACTTGCCATTGCTGTCTCTTAAAGATATGTTGCTGGGGAGCGGGGGGCTGGGTGGCTCAGTCACTGAGCGTCTGCCTTCGGCTTGGGTCATGGTCCGGAGGTCCTGGGATTGAGCCCCGAGTCGGGATCCCTGCTCAGTGGGAAGCCTGCTTCTGGCTTTCCCACTCCTCCCCTCCTTGTGTTTCCTCTCTTGCTGTCTCTCTATCAAATGAATACATAAAATCTTAAAAAAAAAAAAAAAAGACATGTCTGTAAGCTGGAGAATGAAAAAGAACATTTTTGGAAACAGCAGTACTCTGAGAAGTCACATTATTTGTTCTGAAAGGTACCCAGGGAACCTTTAAGACAGCTGAATCTGGAGGAGCAATCCTGAAAGCATTGGGAAACAACCATGTTCAGAAAACATGGGACAGAACCCGAGTTCAGCTAACACCTGTTTCCTCAACAATATCTGTCTATCTATCTGTCTCTTGTTTTATCCCAACTGCACACAATACAAAAGCTGCATTATTCTGGTAAAGTTGCATTCCAGCTCAGAGTGCAGAGTTAATGTTTTTTACAGCCCACATGCCTTCTTGTGATGGATGGCCACTTTATAATGAAATACTTTATGCTCAATCAACTCACAAATAATAAGTGTTCCATTACATGGCATTAAAAATAAACCCCAAATCAGAAAGACTCAGAAAGAAATAAAGAACAGGAGTACAAAGGTGATTCCTGGAAAGAAAGGAGGAACCCAAGAAAGAATCCTCTGTAACTCCTTCATTTCTAAAGAAGGCACAGTCCTAAGGAGAATTTGGTCTAAAGAAGGCATTAATTTCAACAGATGATGTTGAAACAAATGGACATCCGTAAGCAAAAAAGCCCAACCCCCCCGCCAAACCAACCAACCAAACAAAAAAACCTCCATGCAAACCTCACACATTATAGAAAAATTAACTCAAAATAGATCACAGATGTAAACAAAAGCGTAAACCTTTATATCTTTCAGAGGAAGACATAGGAAAAATCTTCATAGCCTGGAATTAGGCAAAGAGTACTTAGATACAACACCAAAAACACAATGCACTAAAGAAAAAAATTGATCTACCAGACTTCGTCAAAAGTAAAAATGTCTGTTCTATGAGAGATACCGTTAAGAGATTGAAAAGACAAGGTACAGACTGGGAGAAAATATTTGTATATCATTGAATTGCCAATAAAAGACTGAATCCAGAATAAATAAAGAAGTCTCTAAACTCAACAGTAAGAAAACAAAGAATTCAACTTAAAAAATGGGGTCAAGACTTGAACAGAGACAGACACGTCGACCAAAAAGGATACACGGATGGCAAATAAGCACATGAAAAAGATGTTCAGTGTCACTAGCCATTGGGGAAATGCAGATTTAAACCACATGGAAGATATCATTACCTGCCTATGAGGATGGCTTAAATAAAAATACTGAAAATACCAAGTGCCGGAGAGGACGTGGAGAAACCAGAATTCTCATCGCTGGTGGGACTGCAAAGTGACACGGAAACTCTCAGAAAACAGTTTGGCAGTTTCTTATAAAGCTAAACATATACTTACCCTTTGACCCAGAAATCCCACTCCTGAGTGTCTATCCTAGAGAAATGCAAACTGCTGTTCTTCACACAAGAACCTGTACACAAACGTTTATAGCAGCTTTATTCAAAACTGCCTCAAACTGGAGAAGCCAAATGCCCTTTAACTAGTGAATGGATAAACTGTGGTGTATACACGCTGTGGAATACCACACAACAATAAAAAGGGAACAAACTGTTGAGCAGCAGTTTAGGTGAAGGCATCATGCTGAGTGACAGAAGCCAGTCTCAAAAGTAACATACTGATGTAATGAACAGAAGAGCCATCTGTACCCCACTGTTCATAGCAGCAATGGCCACAATCGCCAAACTGTGGAAAGAGCCAATATGCCCTTCAACAGACGAATGGATAAAGAAGGTATGGTCCATATATACAACGGAGTATTATGCCTCCGTCAGAAAGGGTGAATACCCAACTTCTGTATCAACATAGATGGGACTGGAGGAGATTATGCTGAGTGAAATAAGTCAAGCAGAGAGAGTCAATTATCATATGGTTTCACTTACTTGTGGAGCACAAGGAATTAACACAGAGGACACTGGGTGAAGGAGAGAAGTGAGTTGGGGGAAATCAGAGGGGGAGACAAACTCTGTGGACTCTGAGAAACAAACTGAGGGTTTTGGAGGGGAGAGGGGTGGGGGATTGGGAGGGCCTGGTGGTGGGTATTAAGGAGGGCACGTACTGCATGGAGCACTGGGTGTGGTGCATAAACAATGAATTTTGGAACACTGAAAAAAAATTAAATTTAAAAAAAGTAACACACTGTATGATTTCATTTTATGACCTTGATAAAACTGTGGTGATGGCAAATACATCAATGGTCGACAAGGGCTGGAGTGGGAAGAAGGGTGTGACTACAAAGAGACAAGAGGGAGTTTTCTGGGGAGATGAAACTCTTTTGAATTCTGATTGTTACAGTGGTTACAGGGATCTATGTGTATCTTAAAATTCATACAAACTGGGGGCACCTAATGTCTCTTGATTTCGGCTCAGGTCATGATCTCAGGGCTTCGAGCTCAGCGGGGAGTCTCTGGAGCTTCTCCCTGTCCCCCTGCCTCTGCTCCTCCCCCCACTTGCACACACATGCACATGCTCACTCTCTCAAACAAATAAATAAATCTTTAAAATTCATACAATTGTATACTAAAAACAGTTAATTGTACTATGACAATTAAAAGAAGAAAATATATCTATTGAAAGAATCGTAGTCTATTAGTCTCAGCCTAGCTCATACCAAGAATGGCATTGATAGGATGTAGCCCAACAGCAGGCCCTGCCTTTCAAGACTGAGGTCTGAAGATACCCAGATTAGGAATGGCCACCTATGAAGGCCGACCTAAATTCAGAAATGCCTTTTCCTGTCAAGGATTTGTGGAAAGGCAAGACTAGCATGGGGAACCTATTTCTTCTCTCCCTGGACTCTTCTAATAAGTATTAGGAAAGATTTAGAATTGGGACCTATTCTTTCAAAATCTTTCAGTTGAAGCTGCCCTTTAATGACAGACCACACTTCTGTTAACTTCAACCCCACTGAGCATGGTTAGAAAAACTACTGCTTCAGTATTTTAAGTCATTTGCCTTTGGAGCCTGCACCCTAACCTTCAGTTTCTTGCTTTAACCTTTGAGAACGAGTTCCCAAGGCCTAGGTAAGATGAAGGCATTAAAAACATAGAGAAATAGGGGTGCACAGGTGGCACAATTGGTTAAGCATCTGCCTTAGGTCATGATTTCCTGGTCCAGGGCTTCCTGTACAGCAGGGAGTCTGCTTCTCTTTCTCCCTCTCCCCACTGCTCATTCACTCTCACTCTCTCTCAAATAAATAAAACCTTTGAAAAAAAATTAAAAAAATACAGAGAAATAGTTTACCAGGGAATAATTTGTCTCCTATAATATTTGACATATAGCATACCGAATCCTACCCAGCTAAAGGCCCTTAGCAATATGGACATTGCTAAGGAAGTGCTGACTTCCGCACACAGTTTCAAGGAGAGGCTAAGCCAGGTAAGGAGGGGCTTTCATCTGGGACACAGACTATCCCATGCTCAAGAAGCACTTGGGACACTAAAGACCCCTCTCTCCTACATGAAGATGTACATTTACCTGCTTCAAATGTATCAAGTCACAGTACCTATACTATTATGTAGCCATGTCCTGCAAGCAAAAGTCTCTAATCCAGTATCCATTAGATTAGGTCTGAATTCTGTTGGCCAAGTCCCAGCCTCTCAGGGGGTTGGCATCAAATAGGGAGGCTGGAGTAGGGTTTCAAACACCTGTTTCAGCTTTTTAAGTGTCCAATTCAGGCCACTGTGCTCTGGCAGCAGGGACCCTGATGATGTGGGTTCTCTTCTCCTGCCAAATCCTCAATTTAAAGAGCCTAGCTCTTCAGGGGAGAAAAGAGGTGGACTGGGGGTCATTGCCATTTTGAAAAACTATTTGTTTTAAAGTTAAACACACATCTACATTATGATCCAGCAATTTCACTCTTAAGTATTTATCCAAGAGAAACTAAGACATACATTCACAAAAAGACTTGTATAGGAATATTTATAGCAGCCTATTCATAACAGACAAAAACTAGAAAAAATTCAAATGTCCTTCAGTAAGAGAATGAATAAATTCTCTGTATTCATACAATTGAAAACTATTCAGCAAAACAAAATAAATCAAAACAAACAAAAGCCAGTGATACATGCAACAACAGGGATGAATTAAAAAAAGTGCTAAGTGAGAAAAAGTTAGATATGAGAGTATATCCTATGATTCCAACTATTTGAAACCCCAAAACTAAACTAATCAATGGTAATAGAACACGGAAGGTGGTTTTGTGTGTGTTAGGGGTGATTTAAAGTGGGCACGAGGAAACTTTCTGGGGTAATGAAAATGTTCTGTATCTTTTTTATTTTTCTTCTATGATGATTATAATGTGTTTATATAATTTTCAAAATTTATTAACTAAACACCTAAGTTCTATACATTCTATTGTATGTTAATTATACCTCAACTTGAAAAAGGAAAAGAGCTAGGAATCTGGGGTAAGCCTCTCCTACATGGCATTATTTGGGAGAATGAAGATTTAGAACAGAAGAAACAAATTTACTTCCCAACTCACCATTCTGGGAACAGAGGCTCAACAGCCAGCTGAGCTGCCACCTCAGTGCCCCTTGGGCAACCTTTGGGGAAAGAAGAGATTTTCAGGTGGTAACTGATATACCTTCAATGGGACCCTCTTGCTTCCCAAAGGAGTATCACTGAAATGTCTTCAACAGTGTTTACTTCCCATTGCTATAAGTATAATCAGGGTTTCAATTTAGAAGAAAGTTCATATACAACAAAAACTAGGCCCTTAGTAATTACAACTCAGTCTTCAAAAAAATTAAATTACAATCAGACTAATGACAAGTAAGTCAGCCCTCCAATTTCAGAACTGCCACTACTCTGTCATGAGGCCTTGCATAAGACATGACCTCTAGGCCACAGTTCTCTATACAATGGACTAGATGACTTCTATTTTTCATTTTAACTCTACCACTGCATGATTTTATAATTCTTTTAAGTTCATTGTGGCCTTTAGGATCAGATGGGAAAGGCAAGTCTTGTAATCCTTCTCAGCACTGTTACACAGACTCATCCTTTAGCTTAATGAGAACCTCCAAAGAGATTCCACAGATCATGTGAAACGGTGTCTCCTCTCTAACACACAGAGTTAGAGAGAAAAGCAACAAATCTACGACATGAGAAGCTGCTTAAATGGCAAACACAGCATGGCACAGGTTAAAGAAAAGTAAATACTCTCAAAATCCAGTAGGAAGATTGGAGAAGTAAAACAAACAAACATGTATTGAGTACCTACTATATGCAAGGTATGCATTGTACTAATAGGTACCTTGCACACACACATCATCTCATTAATCCTCACAAGAATCTTATAAAACAAGTTTTTATCTTCATCTTATAGATAAAAAAATGGAGGTTCAAATAAGTCCAAGTAACCGTCCCAGACCACCCAATGGCAGAAATGGGATCTGAACCCAGGTCTATTCAACTCCAAAGTTTATGCTTTTTTCCACAACCATTTGGCAGGAAATAAGTTGGAGATCCTAGATCTTCAAGGGGCCCTATGAAACCCTAGCATTTTCTCCTTCTTGCAAATAACTCATTTCATGTATCTTTGGTAGCCCTTGGCACTACACAGAAAAAAGGGTTAAACCTACAGTTAGAAAGAGGAAATTCCCTGGAAAATTGAAACACATGCTGTGGCTCTGACTAAATTTCACACCCGTTCTGTTGAGCAACATCCATAATGTGTGAGAAGATTCCTCCCCCACCCACCCACCCCCTGTCCAACCCCCATCTTCTGTGCATTCCATCACCTGCTGCCTTCCTTCAGACCAAGCTGAGGGGGAGGAAGGGAGGAAGACTATACATCTTTGCTTGGTGCATATTTAAGCCAGAAGTTAGTAACCCCAGGGTGGAAAGAAGTACTACATGAAAAAAGAAGAGGAATAACACTTTCTTTGATTTCTACTTGAACCAGCATAGGAGGGAGCTCTTATGACAAGCCATAATGAGGGAAGAGGTTGGACATCTGCTGGGGAGGAAAGGGGGAGGCTGTCCTTCCTGGAGAGTAGGCAGGATTCAGGAGAACAAGGCCTATTTACACCTGTCCCCTTGTCTGGTATTTCATGCTCAAGCAAACTCTGTATTTCTGTCCATGAGAGTTATGCCTCACCAAGGAGAACAAATGGGAAGGTGGAAACATTTTTCTTTCTCCTCTGCTACCCACTTCAATCAGATTCCAGCTTATATAATGAATATAGTTATTTGGTACTATTAGTTGACTAGACAAAAGATGCTTACAGGAACCTAAGAGTTTAGGGTAGCTACTTGGTATAAAGGAAGAAATTCAAAAGAAGATAGGAATAAATTCCATTATTGTAATTAGTCCCAAAGCTAGTCCCATAAAGTGCTACCCCTCATATGCCCTTCCTCCAATCAAGAGGTAGACCTTATGTCTGCTCCCCTTGAATCTGGTCCATGAGTACTTTGACAGATACAATGTAGAAGAAATGACAATCTGGGATTTCCACATCCAAGCACTAAAATGGCCTTGAAGTTTCCATTTCTTCCATTTTGGAGATCTGAACTGCCATATACAAAGTCTAAGCTACCCTATGGAAGAGAGAGGTCATGAGGAAAAGCCCTGGAGACTGAGGCATCACATCCAAAGAAGCCACACGGTGCCAGACATCGAAGTCACAGCCGGGCTGACTGAAACCACAGAGGAGACCCCAAGTGAGACTATTAGAAGAACTGCCCAGCTGGGCCCTAGTCAACCACAGAATTGTGAGGAAAAATAAAATGTTTTTTGTTTTTGTCTTTGTTTTTTTAAAAGATTTTATTTATTTATTTGACAGACAGATATCACAAGTAGGCAGAGAGAGAGGAGGAAGCAGGCCCCCTGCTGAGCAGAGAGCCCTATGTGGGGCTCGATCCCAGGACCCTGGGATCATGACCTGAGCCGAAGGCAGAGGCTTTAACCCACTGAGCCACCCAGGCGCCCCAAAATGTTTGTTGTTTCAAGCCACAAAATTTTGGAGCAGTTTGTTATATAGCAAAAGATAACTGAAACAGCTGGCTTTTGCTAAAAATGAAGCTAGTAGTTCTTTGACCTGAGCAAGTAACATAAACTGTATTGCAGGAATACAGAAAAATCTACCCCATCTTAGTTAAAATAAAATGAATTTATAGGGGCACCTGGGTGGCTCAGTGGAGCCTCTGCCTTCGGCTCAGGTCGTGATCTCAGGGTCTTGGGATCATGCCCTGAATCATGCTCTCTGCTCAGTGGGGAACCTGCTTTCTCCCCTCTCTCTCTCTCTCTCTCTCTTTCTCTCTCTGCCTGCCTCTCTGCCTACTTGTGATCTCTGTCTGTCAAATAAATAAATAAAATCTTTTTAAAAAAATGAATTTATAGTGGGGGTGGAGGAGGAGTCCCATTACCATTAGCAATTGAAAATAAAAAATACCTAAGAATAGGGGCGCCTGGGTGGCTCAGTGAGTTAATGCCTCTGCCCTCAGCTCGGGTCTGGTCCCAGGGTCCTGGGATCGAGCCCTGAGTCCGGCTCTCTGCTCAGCGGGGAGCCTGCTTCCCCCTCCCTCTCTGCCTGCCTCTCTGCCTACTTGTGATCTCTGTCTGCCAAATAAATAAAAAAATAAAAAACAAAAAACAAAAAAAACCCTAAGAATTTAAGAAATTTATGGCACAAAAATGGGGGAAAAAAGAACCTACAAATTTTACTAGAGTCACAAAAGAAGTCTTCAACAAATGAAGAAGCCACAGCATGTTCTTGGGTGGGAAGGCCAAATATAAAGATGCCAATCTTCCTCTTCCTCATGCTAACTCATGTTTTTCCTTTTTTTTTTTTTTTTTAGGATTTTATTTACTCATTTGACAGAGAGACAGCGAGAGAGGGACACAAGGAGGGGGAGTGGGAGAGCAAGAAGCAGGCTTCCTGCTAAGCAAGGAGCCCTATGCTGCATGGCTCAGTGCCAGGACCCTGGGATCATGACCTGAGCCCAAGGCAGATGCTTAACGAATGAGCCATCCAGGTGACCCCTAACTCATGTTTTTGAATCAAAATCCCAATGGAAATTTTAAAAAGATCTTAAGTGACTTTGTATATGAAAGAAAAGCCATATTAGGATAGCCAGAATATTTTTAAAAATAGTAAACTAATGATGGAAAATTTGCAATATCATTTAAAAATGTATGATAAAGCTCTAACAAATAAACAAGTATACTACTAACAAAAGAATAGGCACGACAATGTAGAGTATATTATATACGATGAAAAAAGAATATTCAATGAATAGCCCTGTATAACACACAGTTAATTAATATGGGGTAAACGTTAAATTCCTATTTCATTCCACTTGATAAAATAAATTCTATGTGATTAAAGGAAGATATTAATTAATTCACTAGACAAATATTTATGAGCACCAACTTTGTGCCAATCACTGGAGTGTATAATAGAAATATAATGGTGAACAATGCAATGCAATCCTTGCTCCCTGTTACCCCATGGAGTTTCCTGTGTAGTAGAAGAGAAAGACACAGGCCAGGGCTCACACAAATATTATGAAGAAGTTAAGAGTGTTCAAAAGTAAAATATAAAAACTGAAATACATAATAGGTAGAATAAAGTGGACCTGAGTTGAAAAAAAAGTAGTGAATGAGATTCATCAACACAGTCTTAGCAGAAGAAAAGGAAATGGAAGCAGGGCTGAAAAGGCTGAATAAACTAAGTGCCTTTAAAGAGAAGCACCAATAAAGAACAAGCTCTGAAATGGAAGCACCAGGTGGAAGACAAGAAAACAGGAGGACCAGTTCAGAAAACAAACAAACAAAAAAAAAAAAAAGGAAGAAGGGGAAACCACTGAAGAATATGAGACCATCCCCTAAAATCAAATAATATGATTTTCTAGATCAAAAGGACCCTCACTAAGAACATAGCACAATGAATAAAGAGACCCACACCAAGTGTTTTAGAACACTGGGAACAAAGAGCCTATTAAAAAAAATGTCTAGTTCAAATACAGAAGATTAAGAATCAATATGGCACCAGACTACTCAAGATCAACACTAGAAATGAGAAGACAAAGAAGCCGCCACATTCTGAATGAAAAATCATTTCTAAACTAGAATTCTCTATTATGTCAAATCATCAATCTAGTGTCAGTATGGAATAAAATAATTACAGATATGCAGGGTCTAAAGAAAATTACATCTCAGGTATCGTTTCTCAAAGACTTTGGAGGACTTTTTTTTTTTTTAGCCAAAATGAGAGAATAAACCAAGATAAAAAGTGGACATGCGATCCAAGAACATGGAGTCTAGAGAAAAGTGGAGGGAAGTTCCATTTAGAGAGCAACATATGTAGAATGGAAGAAGAGGGCAGGAGGTTCTGAGAAGTCTCTAGGAAGAGATAAAAGGGGAATAGAAGAGCTGTGTATTTGATCATGTGGGAAAACAGTATCCAGAGAGTTTTAAGAACGGTATTGTAGAGCTTGAGAAGAAATAGTGATTGTAACATAGAAAAACTAAGCATAGTTTTTGAATAGGAAGAAATATTTGACTAAGAAGTGATAATACTTAAGATCTAATAAAGTAAAGACTGAATATTGGTTTAACCAGTTGGAGAGATAACTACATTGGGAGTATGAAGGAAAGGAAAATGGGAACATGAAGTACTACAAAAAGTGTTCTCTCTCATCTATGAGAAAGAAGTCAACAGACGCTGCTTCAAATACAAAAATTTAATTTTAACGAAAGGTGATCAGTATATTATTTAGAAATATAGAAGTAAATATCTTTTTTTAAAGATTTTATTCATTTATATATTTGACAGAAAAATCGTGAGAAAGGGAACACAAGCTGGGGGGAGTGGGACAGGGAGAAGCAGGCTCCCCACGGAGCAGGAAGCCTGACAGGGTACTCAATCCCAGGACATGACCTGAGCTAAAGGCAGACACTTAACAGACTGAGCCACCCAGGCATCCCTAGATCTTGTTTTCTAAGAATGTGCAACGATGTGGGAAAATGCCCATAATACAACAAAAGAAAGAAGCAAAAGACCAAAAAAACCCATAAAATATGGTCCCAATTTTGCTGAAGGGCGTTACTTTGTGTGTATGTGTGCATGTACATATATAAAAAAAGAGATAATAGTTATTTCTAGATGATTGGACTATGAATGGTTTTTATTTCCTTTTTATACTACTTTTTATCTCCCAAATTTTTCTATGTGAAATGCATTATGTAATTTTGAATGTTGTTTTTAATATTCTTAAAAAGTTAGTTGGAAAAAAGGGAGAATTCAGCAGCTTAAATCTCAGAGTGTGATGGAATATTATCACTGTCTGAGTAAAACTGTCACTTACCCAAAACTTAATGTATGAATACTGATTTTGTTGTTCATAAACAGCTGAAGATGAGGTTTTACTGTAATATTCTATTTTTAGAAAATTAAAAATAATCATAAACACTTTGCACTTGAGGGACGCCTGAGTGGCTCAGTCGGTTAAGCGTCTGCCTTCAGCTCAGGTCATGATCCCAGGGTCCTGGGACTGAGCCCCAAATCGGGCTCCCTGCTTAGCAGGAAGTCTGCTTCTCCCTCTTCTACTCCCTCTGCTTGTATTCCCTCTCCTGCTGTCTCTCTCTCTGTGTCAAATAAATAAATAAAATCTTTTAAAAAAAACAAAACAAAACAAAACACTTTGCACTTGTAAGATCACTGAAATAATACCAGCCTATCTGGATTCAAATCCCTCATCTTTTCCTTCAACAAGTACTAATTTGTACCTCCTGTGGGACCTGGTCCTATACTCAACTTTGGAGATACAAAGATGAACAACCTACAATTCTTATTTACAGACTATAGACTACATTAGCTTACATGACCATAGCCAAACCTCAAATTTAGGGGTGAATGGGGGGTGTCTTAATTTATTTATTTTTCTATCTACCTGAAAGAATAGTAACTGGAAACGACTACATGATGGCTCTGAAATTAATGACTATGATTTCCAACTGTCAAGGCATGCCAAGTATTCCTACTTATTAATTAGGGCACAGTTTTAAATCTGTAGCTCACACAGGACTTAAGTGGTGGTTCTGTTCCTGATGCTTGTTGAGTAGTTGCTAATACTGGGATAAGGTGGAGTATGAAGAAAGGAGAAGGGGAAGAAGACAACTGAAATTACCAAGAGATAAGGAGGCCATGTCCTCACCTAAACTATACTCAGTCAAAAACTAGAGAGCTAGAATCTCTCACAAATATGATTTAAACATAGAACTGACAAAAGACTATTGTCCTCATTTGGATATGAACTAGCATGCAATTATGAAATAAAGTACATAAATGGAATGACAAAGCTAGAGTACAAGCAATGAACAGGACTACTACTGCCCACCTTGCAGCAAAACTAGGAAGTACTATCTGTCAGATCCCTATTCTGGGTGAGTTCTTATCCACTGGTTCAGGGTGCACAAGATTTCTGCTTTGATGGCAGTAACAAAACCAAGATCTTCCCAAGAGTTTAGGCCTGGCTCTCTCACTACTCATTTTCTTAATTCAGCAAAGATGACTATTCTTGGTACTTCCAGAGTGCTGTTGCTTTAATATAGCATATTCTGGCTTATGGAACAGATAACCATAGTTTGTAAGCTCCTTGATGGCAGAGAGGGACAAGGCTTCTTTGGTTTTGTGTTAGAGAGTCTACTAGAAGGCCGTGAACACAGTAGTACTCAACCCATATTTTTTAATTAGCTGAAAAAAGGTCACAAGGAAGTACTAAGGAAATCCACACCCCAACCTTCCTATCAAAGATTTATCATTTCCGGGAAAAACTGGTAAAAAGTAATGTTTACAAGGAATAGGGCAGCACCTGAACAGAAGGTCCCCCCATATGTAACCAGTGGCCAATGGCCAAGAGTTAAAGTTTAGAGAAGTAACATCTCTGGGAACAGCCTGCCAATAGTGATGGAAAGCAGCCTAAACTTTGAGGTGGCTGTATTGGGAGGGGAGATGGGAGGAGAGGCCATTTTGTGCTCTTTGGGGAAAATGTTAATGAGAGGTTTCACAAATGTCAGACTTGCCTGATTAAACGAAGCCAGCTAGGTAGATGTTTTTCATACTAATGCCATCTCTGCTAAAAGAGCAAAGAGGGGGAAGAAAAGGAGGGTTGAGAAAAGAAAATGATAAACCTCAATTATTTACAAAAGAAATTATGCTTCTGCTAGCCTGGGCAAGGATATCAAAGAAGAGAACTGTTATCTGGAAGGCTTGGCTGCTCTACCTCCTTACCCTTTTCAAAAAGAAAAATTTAAGCCCTAAAGCCAGAAGAGGAGATAGACCAGTATGCCCAGTGCCCTGCCTAGGATGTCTACTGATTAAGAACTCAAAGAATCTAAGCAAGTCATGGAGAAAGTTCTATTTGAATAGTTAGTCTGAAAAGTTAAAGGAAGAAAAAGTATAGGAGAAAAGTCATTCAAATAATTGATACATTCAAGAGATTTCTTCCTCCCTAGTTTGGGCCTATGTCTTTAGAGTTTTTGTAGTTTCTGCCATTAAGACCAGGGGTGGGCAAATGCTGTTGATTAGAGAGCTCAGCCTCCTTTTGCCCTTGTTTCTCCCCAGCCCAGCCTGCAATTGTGTCCCAATCAACCAGCATTAATACACATACACAGAGGTATTTATTTGCTGCTGATTCTGCCTGGCTGTATTCAGACTCGATCTCCATGTGTATTTAATAAATCACACTAGTTAGGTGGACAGGATTAGTTCCAAGTCACCTAATGACTATATCATGAACTGCAGCATTAAAGGGATTAATATTAATCTGAGCCGTTGCCGTTCAGTGGGAAAGGCCAGTACGTTTTCCAACAGGAGCTCTAGCAGGCAAGAAATCCTCAACAAGACCAGAAAGATTAATGAGGGCTTCTACATTCTGCCTGCAAATCTTCACCTACCAGGGTGTGGGGTGGTGAATCCCAGCCCAGACGAGCTCATAAATAACCCACAATATCACAAGTATTTGGGGCAGCTGAGCCCCAGCAAGGGAGGGCCAGCTAGCCTCTCCATCTTCTCCTCCTGTAACCCACACCACCGAGGTGGCACAAGAATTTTACGGGCCCACACAGCAGCCGGTTTTGTTTTCTTTCACGTAAGGGCCCACACCTCGTAAATCATTTCCTTATTTCAGGAAAAGAAGAGTACTAACTAACTGTAGTTTAGACTTGCATGTACTCAGAAAAACACGAAGCTTCTTGTAGAATCACTTCCCTGAAGTTGGAAAATAACCTGCCCTACACAATACAAGGAGCCTGCTTTCAAGTCCTGAGGTGTTTCCTTTACCCACAGGCAGAATTCCTCTTCTTAGAGCTCACAGTATGCTGTGCGTGTACATTCAGAACTACTTTCTTGGTCCTTTCTTTCTTTTTTTTAAAAAAGATTTTATTTATTTACTTGACAGAGATCACAAGTAGGAGAGAGGCAGGCAGAGAGAGAGGAGGAAGCAGACTCCCTGCTGAGCAGAGAGCCGGATGCAGGGCTCCATCCCAGGACCCTGGGGTCATGACCTGAGCCGAAGGCAGAGGCCTTAACCCACTGAGCCACCCAGGCACCCCTCTTGGTCCTTTCTTAGCGAGCACTAAGAACTATATCCATTAGACACCACAGGAACCAGGATTCCCTTGCAGTTTGGCCCTAATTTCACCATTATGAGACCACCAAGATGAGACTAGCAAGCCTCAGATTACAGGACAAGGTATATCTCTGCTTTGACTGGCTTAGAAAGCAAACTAATGGTGCCAGTGTGAGATGCAGGGAGAAAATGCAACGGGCCACAATTAAACTCAATTTACTAGAAATCTGTTTCTTCCTCAGTGACTCTATAGGCACCTGAGGAAAACAGCTGGAGTGGAGGTTCATGAGCAGAGTTGTCTGTGCTGGAGAAACCGAACTGAAAGAGCTGCTTCCGGATGCCTGGGTGGCTCAGTTGGTTAGGCGTCTGCCTTTGCCCCGGGTCATGATCCCAGAGTCCTGGGATCGAGGCCTACACTGGGCTCCTTGCTCAGCGGGGAGCCTGCTTCTGTCTCTGCCTGCTGTTCTCCCTGCTTGCGCTCACTCTCTTGCTCTGACAAATAAATAAATAAAATCTTAAAAAAAAAAAAGAAACAGCTGCTTCTACCTTGCAGCGTCAGTATCACAGTTTGGGAACACCAAAAGTAGGGGGTTTACTTCAACTAAAGACTCTTTAAACTGCACAGACAACAGTGAATCGGCTGCCAAGACTATCTTGCAATGGGTGAGATTGCCAACTAGAACAGTTAGGCCCCAAGCAACAAAGGTTATCGAACTAAAAGTTAAACTTCACTAGCATTAAAACATAAGTGAACCGAGGGCCTGATGCCAGGTTATCCGAAGTTTATAAATGCTTGCTAAGCAACCTAAGCATAGACCTGCTGTGGCTGCAGCTGAGAAGAGACCTATTAAGTGTATTATGTCTCAACGTATCAGCTGAGTGAGGGCAGAGGGAGAGACTTAACATTTTCTAAGTTTGTAAACATTCCACCATACTTAGGAGAGGGAGGTCTAGAAGTGGGGCCCATTCAAGCTCTTTGCTAACAAAAGGAGGCACTGAGGGAATTATTAAAGGCTGGATTTCTGTTTTCTTGTTAAGATGCAAGGAAAGAAAACCCTTTCATTAGCGGGGGGTGGGGCGGTGGGGGTGGTATGCCCTGATAAGCTAGAGAACCTGTTAGTTTAGTTGCACTGGAGTAATTCAACATGGGGAAATTCACAGGGCACAGGAATGGTTAGTTCAGTAGCCAAAAAGGGCAGTTCACCTGGGTGGGAAAAGAAGAAAATGAGGCCCAGATCCACAATTCACGTTTTTCTGACAGCCAGACTGGTTAAGCATGAAATGCCTGTGGGACTGACAGGGCTAAATGACAGGGGCTTTCTCATGACCCTTACTAAACCAATGCTCAGAAGCTGCCATGAGACACCTAAGCCTCAGTTTCCACAAGACAAACAGGAATAACAGCATGTGATCATCCTGGAGGAAAAGATGGGTACGCAGAGCAACTTTTCCTGATAGTTGCAAAAGGCTCAAATCTCTCTCTCCACCTACATTCCCTGTGTATTCACCTTCTCCTCTCTCACAGTCCCTCTCCTGATCCTGAGAAAATTAACCACCCCATGCATAGACTCCAAAGCTCTTTCTTCACAGCCAAGTTAGCTCAACTTAAGGCTCAAGCCAGTGGCCTTAGGACAGCTAAGGACATTAATCAGAAATGTTACCATGCTAAGATCATGTGTATACACCACAGCAATCTGCTTAGAGCTTCAGCCTCAATAGAGTAGGAGTATTTATAGCGCTTAAGAGCTCCTCTGTCTCTTGCCAGACATTCCTGTCCTTCTAACAAATAAGTCCTCAAACCATCAGATGAAAGATACTCCCCAGACATGAGAACTGGTGTTACATAAGCCTATGGGAAGGGGACTTCTGCAAGCAGCAGTAAATGTTCATTCCTCAAAGCACTCTAAAGGAGAGCACCCTGCACACTGCTGAGTCCCCAGGCCATCATGTACACAGGAACAGGGCCATCCAGTGAGATGCATCAGGCTCCAGGAATGCTGAAGTCTACATATTTGCCATTCAACACCAAAATGGCTTTTCAAGTTCAATCAGCTATAAATGTTGCTTTGTTTTAATTTTCCACTGAACTTCCTGGAACCTATTATCCAACTGTCAGGGATGTATATTTAGCAAGAGCAACATGGCCTCTTTGCCGCTGCCCCACTGCTCATGTCACCTCTAATAAATAGAAAATCAACCCCTTCCTCAACCCCTGCTCAAATTGACCCCCATGGTTTGGGGCTGATAAAGAACAGCCTTGTGTAGAGGCAAAAAACTGACCAAACCCCCATAGTTACTGCAAACCCCAATTCTCTCTTGGGTTAATGCTGCTGAAAGGTTTGCTAACAGTCCCAGGAAAACCCCTAGTGCCTGTACTCATCAGAATACAAGCATGCATGCATACCTCTATTTTAGGGGATGCCAGTAGAAATGACTTAACAGATTAACAGGGATCTCAACCAATACAGGCATAGCCGACTCTAAAATATCCAATGCTAATATAACACATCATGTTAAATAGGAAAGATTCGAAAAACCTAAATCAGGACTAAGAAGAATAAGCAAGGCAGATGTACAACTTCAGTTTCACCTCAGGAAGCAAGTTTGAAAATATAACCTCCTCTTAATCAATAGAACACGAGGCACAACTTTTTCCACTCTGTCAAGATGCTTTTGCCTTTTCAAGCTACTGACACTTTTTACTCTGACATCAAACAGTAAGAATAGACTAGACTTGAATGAAAAACACGTGTACCCTACTACTTTTCCAATTCACCACTTCTACCCACTGCAAATCCACCTAAATCCCCTAACTATCCACATGGCCTCCTTCCAGTTCTACAATATCCAACACAGCTCTTTAAGCTCAACAGAAAAGATGAAGTCTATCTATATTTAAAATACATATGGTCATACTTCCTAAATCATATAAATGTAAACCAAGAATCACGAGATTTTTTCTATAACCCAGAAACACAGAATAAACTAGAATTGAAGGCAATTTATAGGACTAACTCCATCAGCAAATTAGCTTCTGGTTATAGCTTTACGACAGCAGATCTAGAACAGGAAGAAATTCAGGATTTTTCTTTTCTTTCCTTTTTTTAAAAAGATTTTATTTATTTATTTGACAGATGGAGATCACAAGTAGGCAGAGAAGCAGGCAGAAAGAGAGGAGGAAGCAGGCTCCCTGCTGAGCAGAGAGCCCCAATCGATGCAGGGCTCAATCCCAGGACTCTGGGATCACGACTTGAGCCAAAGGCAGAGGCTTTAACCCACTGAGCCACCCAGGCACCCCAGGATTTTTCCAAAATATATCTGAAAATATTTGTTTTCCAAATATATTTTTTCAAAAATATATCTTACCTTTCATTCCACAACTAATAATGAATCAAGCTCCAGATC
Organism: Martes martes; assembly: GCF_963455335.1. Classification (NCBI taxonomy): domain Eukaryota; kingdom Metazoa; phylum Chordata; class Mammalia; order Carnivora; family Mustelidae; genus Martes; species Martes martes. Next base: position 26,161,315 of record NC_137902.1, read on the forward strand.
CACAAACAAGTGCACATAAAAATTGTAACTAAAAAGACCAAAATTCTCAAAAAGCTTCCACAAAAATCCAGCTTACTCTGGCCAAATATAACACACAAGAGCTGCATATCAGCCATGGAAGGTGGGAGCAATATCTCACTTATAAATGAAGATAGGCAAAACTACGAAAAGCCATGAACTGAATAGCCTAAAGAGAAAGAGCAAACTTCACATATACAACCTCTGGAGGCTGACTCTGAAGGGGGAGAATTAATATCAGGGTGGGGCGCCTGTGTGGCTCAGTTGCTAAACATCTGCTTTCGGTTCAGGTCATGATCCTGAGGTCCTTGGATCGAGCCCTGCATCAGGCTCCCTGCTCAGTGGGGAGTCTGGTTCTCCCTCTGCCTCTCCGCCGCCCCCCCCACCAAACTCCCCATCAGCTTGTTCTCTTATGCCCTCTCTCTTACTCACTCTCAAATAAAATCTTTTTTTTTTTTTTTAAGATTTTATTTATTTAACAGAGAGAGAGAGAGAGAGAGACAGAATACAGGCAGAGGGAGTGGGAGAGAAGCAGGCTTCCAGCTGAGCAGGGAGGCCGATGTAGAGCTCGATCCTAGGACCCTGGGATCATGACCTGAGCCAAAGGCAGACGCTTAATGACTGAGATACCCAGGCACCCCTCCAATAAAATCTGAAAAAAAAAAAAAAAAAAAAAAAAAAGAATATCAGGGGAAACAGCACACCCTCTTGTCATTTAATTTTACTGATTTACATTCATTTCTCCAAAGGCCATCTTATTTGTATTGATGACCAAAATAATATACACCCTTTTATCCACAGATTTAACATTTCGAGTTGGAAAGAAACTAATTATTTCAACTGTTTAAAAGTGACTCGGAAGATCCAAGACAAATTATAATTAGTAACTTTTCTGAGACACAAGTTTGAATCCTGCTCTAAAACTAATCTGTAACAGTAAGTTATTTTTTTTTTTTTTTTTTTTTTTTTTATTTTTTTTTTTTTTTGTAACAGTAAGTTATTTAGGTAGTGAGTGAGCTGGCTGATTCCTCAGCATCTGCAAATTTAAGCCTTCCCTCCCCTTTTAAGGAATGTTTCAGCTAAAGTATGTAACATTAGGTATAACCCAATGAATTTTCACAAATTTAACCACCCATGTAACCAGCACCCAGATCAAGACACAGAACACTACTAGGACCCAGAACAGAGGTGCCTATCATGATTTCTTCCAGTCACAATTTCTCCAAAGGTAACCATTATCTTGACCTCTACTACCAGTGATTGCTTTGCACAATCAATGCAAAGCATTTACAATATAAATGGTATTGTGTAGTATGGACTCCTTTGTGTTTGCCTTCTTTTGCTCAATATTACAGTGGAAAAATTCACCTGTGCTGTAATATGTTATAGTTCACTAATTTTCCTTGCTGTATAGTATTCCATTGAGAATATAGTATGTCAAATGAGAATATACCACATTTTATGTATCCATTTTATTTCTGATGGACATTTGGGTAGTTTCCTCTTTTTGCCTTCTATGAATAGCACTGCTATACACATTCTTTTTTTTTTTAAGATTTTATTTATTTATTTGACAGATGGAGATCACAAGTAGGCAGAGAAGCAGGCAGAGAGAGAGAAGGAAGCAGGTTCCCTGCTGAGCAGAGAGCCCAATGTAGGGCTCGATCCCAGGACCCCGGGATCATGACCTCAGCTGAAGGCAGAGGCTTTAACCCACTGAGCCACCCAGGCGCCCCTATACACATTCTTACAAACATCTTTTGGCGAATATATTTTATAAATTCTTATTAGGTATATCCCTAGATATGGAATTGCTGGCTCACAGGGTATAAACATTATCAGCTCACTTTAGTCATTCTGCTCTAGCTGTAGTATTCCATTGTGCCTTTGAATTTTTCTAATGACTAATGAAGTTGAACACCTTTTCTTATGTTCACTGACTGTTCAGATATTCTCTTTTGTGAGGTGTCTGTTCAAGTCTTTTGGCTATTGTTCTGTTGGAAAATCTGCTTTTTTCTTAATAATTTATACAAGTTCTTATAAAGACTTTTTTATTTGCCAAGTTTGGTGATTTGTGAATATCATTAGGAATATTTCTCTAAAAGTCAGGAGTTAACTCTATTTCATACACGTCTCTACCATGCTCTGGATAAAACCCAACTCCAACTAAGCCCGTATTTCAATTTTTAACCAGCAGTTCCAACCTCTGATCCTATCATCCTGAGTTCCCTGGCATCTAAGAAGTCTCCTGGCATCTAAGAATAGTAGGAAGCACTAAAATGCCAGGTCCCAGTAAGAGCTACAAATCATCTTCCCAATATAACAGGGACAAAGTGTAGAGAAATAGAGAGAAAGCAATACTTCTCCTAGGGTGAAAGCCCCTATAGCACACAGACCTGATTAGTAAATGGAAATTCTAGATAGCCTCTGAATAGAATACTTTTCCACCTTTCAAATAATTTACAGCTTAATGTCAGCTAAACTTAGTAACTTCTCCCATTTGTCCATGGCAAGGAGATTCTTGGCTGGCTTTCTATGGTCATTACAGGCCTTCTCATAGATCCCTGAAATATGATGTGGCCATCAAAATGTCAGCACTTACCTGCTGCCCACACTCTGGACACATGTTCCAGCTCTCAGGTCAGTGACTGATAACATAAGGAAACAAGACTAACTTCAGATCTGATTCAAGAACAGATACCTGGTAGTTCCCAAGTTCTTGAGAAAACGAACTAATAATGATAATGATGGCCAACTCCTTGACCACATCAAGAACGATCTAAAGTGAAAGTCCTTCCAGATCTACCACATAAGGGTGAAAGAAGCAGCACTAATAAATAGGAGCATCCAAGCTATGAAACAGCAATAATTCTCCTGATGAAAACACCAATGCTTAGAAAACTTCAATGATTCCCCATTTCTAACGGAATTAAGGAGAATAATAGAATTTTAGAGTTATAAGGAAACAAACACTCATCCAGCCCATTTCCCAACTGCGCGCACACGTGTGTGTGTGTGTGTGTGTGTGTTTGCAATGAAACTGACGTTAATAGAGGTTAAGTCATTTACTCAAGATCACACGCATAATTACGACAAAGCACAGTCTATATCCTTTTTTTTTTTTTTTAAGATTTTATTTACTTATTTGCCAGGGAGAGAGAGAGAGAGCACAAGCAGGGGGAGCAGCAGGCAGAGGGAGAAGGAGGCTCCCTGATGAGCAAGGAGTCCAATGTGGGTCTGGATTCCAGGACCCTAGGATCACGACCAGAGCCAAAGGTAGACACTTAACCAACTGAGCCACCCAGGTGTCCCAAGCCCAGTCTATGTTTTAGGTCTTCAGATTTCCGATTAGGTCTCTTTTCACTATACCCAGTGCCCTTTCTCAGTTGGCAGATAAGGCCCTCTGCAACATGAACCCAACCTACCTGTCATCCTTCTCTCTCACTACATTCCTTGCTCTTCCCCAAACCCTGAATTATCCTACCTCCATCTTTTGACAGCAATGCTCTCCTTTTACCCTTTAATTGTCCAAAACAGTATGTGTGACTCAATAAATGTGATTATCTTCTCATTCTACAACAAAGCACCCCTAAGTTCCTGGCATATCAAAGACACTCAGTAGAAATGTACTGAAATGACTCTTTAGGAGAGAAACATAGTTGAAAGGACTTTGCCTTCTATAGGTAGGAGAGAGATACTGTCCAGAATTAGAAGTGGTACCTCTTAATACTATTTCACTGTAATCAAGTTTAAAGCTAACACTTCCTCAGGCATGTGGGACCAAGAATGCCAATTAATAAGGAAAAGGAAGTCTCAACACCAGAGTTGGAAAGAAACTAAGGATCTCAGGATAGCTACATCATTTTACAAGTGAAAGAAAATGAAACACAAAAAGGTAAAGTTACTTGTCTAAGTTCATGGAGCTTTAGAACACTTAATAGCTCTGTCTGAGATTCTGAAGAGATATGGATCTTATCAGAAAAGTGTGTGTGTTTGTAGGGCGCCTGTGTGGCTCAGTGGGTTAAGCTGCTGCCTTTGGCTCAGGTCATGATCTCAGGGTCTTGAGATCGAGTCCTGCATCAGGCTCTCTGCTCAGCAGGGACCCTGCTTCCCCCTCTCTCTGCCTGCTGCTCTGCCTACTTGTGACCTCTCTCTCCCTCTCTCTCTCTAATAAATAAATAAAATCTTAAAAAAAAAAGTGTGTGTGTTTGTATATATACACATATACCCACATAATTCTCCATATAATTTCAGGAAATGTATTAATCTTCTGAATCCCATTCCTAGACCCCAGATCAGAATGTCTGACCTAAATCTTTCTTGAATCAATCTCTTGTATAAAATTTTATAAATTTTTTTATAACCACATAAGGAAGAACTTTTTCTTTTCTCTCTCTCTTTTTTAAGGACTTTATTCATTTATTTGAGACAGAGAGAGACAGAGAGAGAGCATGGGTGGGGGGGCAGAGGGAGAGGGAGAAGCAGAATCCCCTGAGCCAGGAGCCCGATGGGGGGTCTCAATCCCAGGACGCTGAGATCATGACCTGAGCCCAAAGCAGACACTAATATCTGAGCCACCCAGGTGCCCCAGGAAGAACTTCTTCTTATACTTAATTCCAATGTGAAGATTATGTTCCTGAATTCTAATACATCAAGACTTAGAAGTCCCTTCTTCATTTTATTTTACCTTTTTCTGAATTTTTTCCAGGTTTAAAAAAATATATATCTTTCTTAGAAGCTACAACCAGAACCACATATGGTATTCAAGGGGTTGGCATGCTATGATTTTGTTTTCAAAATCTTGTAGGATGAGGCCCATCATTGTAAGAAACTAAAGTCTTCAGCTATATAGCAAATAAGAAGCCCAGTGTGTTTAGAGAACAGTCTACAATGCCTTTCTGGGTCAGAATACAGACTACAAAAGTCAATGAATCTTAAATATAGTGTAGATGCCCCACACACATACACACACCCCAACTATATACTGGTTTGAACTTAAAGCTCATGTACGATTTTTCCATTTGTATATATTTTTATAGTTATTTTATTCCTATTAGAAGGACTCAAAATGTGAAGATTGAGGCTTCATTATATGCCTCTAAAAGCAGCAGGGTTTTTTGGTATTTTTTTAAGATTTTATTTATTTATTTGACAGAGATCACAAGTAGGCAGAGAGGCAGGCAGAGAGAGGGAGCAGAGAGTAGGCAGAGAGCCCGACACGGGACTCGATCCCAGGACCCTGAGATCATGACTCAAGCTGAAGGCAGAGGCCCAACCCACTGAGCCACCCAGGTGCCCCAAAACAGCAGGTTTGAAGTAAAAAAAGACCTAGACTCAAATTCCAGTTCTGGTATGACGATGGCAAATAAACTCTAAGCCCCAGTTTCAGCATCTATAAAATGGGAGATTTAAAAACCCTACCTCACAGGCTTGAGAATTAAATAAAATAATGTATATAAAACATTCAGACAAGAGCAACTCAGTAAATTTCTGTAAAAGCTAGGTAATGAGAGGGTAGCTGCTCATACATTAAAATATATGATAAACAATAATGTTAGAAAATTCAGAGTACTTGGTAGATAATTGAATTAAATGATCATTAGGGTCCATTCACCATTTTAATGCCACGCCTTAGCTTGAGGAACACTGAGGCTTTGTGGTATGAGCTACCTAAATACAGGACAGGAGGAGGCTTAGAAACATCCTAACCCTCACTTAACCTGTTCTTACTCATGTGTAGCTGCATCCATACTTAATCATCCTGAGTTATTCTTCAGATAACTGAAGCAATACAGAGTCATCAAGATTATCTAAGACCTCGGGGAGGCCATGCTGGCTTTTCTAGTGGAAGTCTGTATAAATATCAGAATCATTTTACACCAAGGTCATTTATGGTCAATTTTCACAAGGGTGCCTGGGCCATTCAATGAGTAAAGAATAGTCTTTTTAACAATTGATGCTGAGACAACTAGATACCCAAATGTAAAATGCAAAAGAATGAAGTTGGACCCCTACCTCATACCACTTACAAAAATTAACTCAAAACGGATGGAAGACCTAATGTAAAGTTAAACTAGACAAATCTTAGAAGAAAACATAGGTGTAAATTTTACACCATGGTTTTTCAACTTTGACATTAATGATAGTTTGAGCTAGATAATTCTGTTTTGCAAGTCTATTACGTACACTGTAGAATGTTTAGCAGCAACTCTCCTGGCCTCTACCTGATGAGATACCAGTAGCCTCCCTCCCTCCCCAATATATGCCTCAATATACTGCCAGATTTCCCCTGGGAGGAAAAACTGCCAGTTGAGATTCACTATTATAAATTAAATGATGCTCCTTATCCTCCTCCCTTGCAAAATTACCAATGTCTATGTCATGACTACCCGAATGGTTATTTGCTTAGTAGATGAACCCTAAGAACTTCTCAGAAAAGTCATTTAATACTCCATAAGCAATCATTTTTAGATGATCTCAGAATCCTGCCTAAATGCCAATATCCATCTGGAAAATTCCTAGTCCAACTCCTTCCAAGAAAAGAAAATTATCAGTATGATAATTTTTTTTTTGGTATGGCATTTTTTGGGGTAATAGCTTTATTGAGATCTAGTTCACATGCCATACAATTCACCTCCTTAAATTGTACAATTGAGAGGCGCCTGGGTGGCTCAGTGGGTTAAACCCTCTGCCTTCAGCTTGGGTCATGATCCCAGGGTCCTGGGATCGAGCCCCGCATCGGACTCTCTGCTTAGCAGGGAGCCTGCTTCCTCCTCTCTCTCTCTCTCTCTGCCTGCCTCTCTGCCTACTTGTGATCTCCGTCTGTCAAATAAATAAATAAATAATCTTTTAAAAAATGATTAAATTGTACAATTTAATGTTTTTTAATATATTTAGAGTTGTGCAACCAAGCACAGCAATTTTCGAAAATAGTGATCCTCTTTTATTTTAAACCACTGTCCTAACCAACTACTCAGCAAAACTACCAAGGAACTTAAAAACCAAAACCAAAACCAAAACCAAAGCAAAACAATAGGCTAGTCCCCTTGGCACTGTCTCCTCATAACCTAGAAAGGAGTAATGCTCCCCACTGCAATCAATGACTTAGTCATATGTATACAATAAGACAAGGTGTGAAAGAAGCAAAATGAATAATAGAGCTTTGCTTAAAATTTAGTGTCACTGCTGTGAAGAAACTAGGAAAAAGTAAGTCACTTCTAAACCACAGCCCTATACTAAGATCCCCAAACATTCCTTTTTTTTTTCCCTGCTTCCTCAATTCCAGTGCCATTAAGCTAAAAGGAACGTAAGTCACAGACCAGTACATGCTAGTAATACTGGTAAGCAACTAGTATAGCAGATATAGTAAGATCAGAATACTTTTCACTATCAGCTCAACTTGTTTTAATTCAGGTTCTGAGCTCTTGTATAAGACAACCAACCTACATGGCAGAAAGGTCAAGGTTTCACTTTAGAGCCACTCTTTCACTACTAGTACAACTACAATGCCACTTCGACCTTAACTTTTTTTTAGCTCTTGAATAATGCTTGCCCTGCTGCTGTCACTGTCTCATGCAGAGACTGTGGCTGGCAAGAGGAAATGGCTCTGGAAGCCACAGCTGTTATACAGACCAGCTACCATCTTCCAAGTATGAGAACCACTTCCAGCTCCTTCTTTGATCAGTTTGCTCAATCAAAATTTTAGCTCTAATCTGAAGCCAGTGAAAGAAGCTGTGGCTTCTGAGACCAAAGCTATTTTGTTGAAGAATAATATCAAGGGAACTATATACACAGCCAGAAAAGCAGCCAGCTGCAAGATACTCCAGAAATACTAGGCCTAATCTTTCCCTACCTTCCAGAAGACCTCAAGTCCCTTGCCAAGACATGTGAAAACGTATACTCCATCTGACTCATGGTTACTCATTTTTCTGTTTAACTGACTACAGCCATGCAGATGGCATGAAAGTTTATTCCCTCTCCTTTCAATGAATATCACTATATTTAATGTCAAACTTTTAATGATAAAAATAATAATAAAAAAAACCACTTAGTCATTTGTACTACATATCAGCTACTGTGATGAACATTTTATTTTATTTTATTTTTTAAAGATTTTTATTTATTTATTTATTTGACAGACAGAGATCACAAGTAGGCAGAGAGGCAGGCAGAGAGAGGGAGAAGCAGGCTCTCTGCTGAGCAGAGAGCCCGATGCGGGGCTTGATCCCAGGACCTGAGATCATGACCTGAGCGGAAGGCAGAGGCCTTAACCCACTGAGCCATCCAGGTGCCCCTGTGATGAACATTTTAGTTACATTATCTTATTTTTAATTTTCACGACAACCTTCTGAGAAAGGTTTTATTACTATCCTCATTTTTTACATTTATTTTCTAAAATTAACATACAATAAATTGACTTTTTGAGAGTGGGGAAATATACTGTCCTATGAGTTCTAACATCTGAACAGACATTTATTTAACCACCACACACTAAGGATACAGATCAGTTCTATCACCTCAAATGTTCCCTCTACTACCCATCTTTGTAGTCATACCCTCTCCCCACCTCTAACCCCCAGCAATCATAATCTGTTCCTTGTCTCCACAGTTCTGCCTTTTCCAGAAGGTCATATAACTGGAATTGTTCAGTTAGCATAATGGTTTTGAGATTCATCCAAGTTCTTGTATATATCAATAGCTTATTCCTCTTATTGCTGAGTAGCATTCCACAGTGTCCTTGTTTTGTAGAGAAGGCAGCTGAGGCTTAGATAGGTTAAGTAACCTGTTGAACAGCACCAAATTGAACCTAGTCTTCTAACCCGGTCTTTGTGGCTCTGGAACATATACCATTTTTTTTTTTTTTTTAAGATTTCTTAATGAATTGGGGGGAGGGGCAAAGGGAGAGAGAAAGAAACTCAAACAGACTTCACGCTGACTGCGGAGCCTAACAGGGGACTAGATCTCACGATCCCAAGATCAAGCCTGAGCTGAAACCAAGAGCTGGACATTTAACTGACTGTGCCACCCAGGCACCCCTAGAACCTATGCACTTAACCACTATATATATTGCCCCCATTAGCCACCTAAGCTCTAAGAGCAACCCATGATCCTAATTTAAACACGAAGAGCTCTAGACCCATAGAATAAATGACTTTCATATTTACTAAAAAGCAGGTTGAGAATAGACTGAGACCTCTAGCAATGATTCCAAAGCTCTTAAGGGAGCATGATATGGAAATAAGGGTAGCAGCTATCATCAGTGAAGCTGGTCTAGGTTTAGAATCCCAGTTCTACCACTTATTAAGTATGTAAATGCATACAAGTTCTTCACTTTTTGGAACCTCAGTTTTCACTTCTATAAAATGGGGATACTATTATGTTGAAGTATTCTTAGAAGGATTAGATGAGAAAACATATAAAGTTCCTGACATACAATATTACTGTCACCTAAATATGGGGGGCCCTGGTTGACTCAGTCAGAAGAGCATATAACTCTTGATCTTGGGGTCACGAGTTCAAGCCCCATGTTGGATGCAAAGATTACGAAGAAATAAACTGTAAAAAATAAAAATAAGAAACTTAAAAAATATATTATTGCCACCCAAGTTGAATAGAGCCAAAAAAGTCATGTCAAACAAAATACCTACTAAATACACAAGTCAGTATTTATTAAGCTCTGAAAGATATAAAGGACATAGTCCCTGACTACAAGGAACATTATTCTAATTAAAGAGACAAACACTTTCCCCCCCCCTAAAATTAATGCCATTATATAATATGATGCTAAACTGTGTGACTGGAACTATAAAATTATAGAGATAATCTCAATTTAATTTTAGCCAATAGCTTTAACTTTCTATTTAATTTTTTTTAAAGATTTTGTTTGAGAGAGAGAGAATGAGCAGTGGGGAGGGGCAGAGGGGGAGAGAGAGAAAGAAAGAGAAGCAGACTCCCTGCTGAGCAGAAGTTCAATGTGGGGTACAATCCCAGGACCGGGGATCATGACCTGAGCCAAAGGCAGATGATTAACCAACTGAGCCACCCAGATATCCCTAATTTTTTAAAAAAAATCAGAATCAAGACTCAAGTAGGGAAGGTAATCCACCTTTCTTCTAGTCTACAATATTCCTTAGGCATAGTTAAGGGCAAAGTCTTTACCAGTCAACATTGAGAACGTATTTTCAAAACTACTGGTTCCAAGTCTTTCCTTCCAGGTATCTGTGTCAATTTCAAAAATGGTATTTTCCCTAGCAGTCTTTGACATCTGAGAGGAAGAAAAATACATAATGTCCTAAATTCTGTGACAGATAAGTGACTGATGACTGACTAGTTTAATAAAACTTTTGGTTTCTTTAGAAAAACCAAGTATGCTTCAACTTCCATACCCAAAGGAATTCTGTAAGATCATTTCCTTCTCTTTTGCTTCTGTTTGGTCTTGGTGGGAAAATATATAAATAAACAGGCTTAGGGTAGAAAGGTAAAAAAAGACGAGAAAAAGCTGGCATGGTGGAAAGACTATTAAAACCTATCTAGGGGCACCCGGGTGGCTCAGTGGGTTAAAGCCTCTACCTTTGGCTCAGGTCATGATCCCAGGGTCCTGGGATAGAGACCCACATCGGACTCTCTGCTCAAGCAGGGAGCCTGCTTCCCCCTCTCTCTCTGCCTGCTTCTCTGCCTATTTGTGATCTCTGTCTGTCAAATAAATAAATAAAATAAAAAAAAAAAAACCTATCTGTAAGAGTTATTGTACTTTCTTCTGGTGCTTTCTATAAAACTTCTTCCTTCAACTGGTGTTTACTATGTGAATCTTTGCCAGTATACCAATAACTGGAAGTCAGCTCAGGTTTATCAGGCTTTTAAATTAAGCATATAAATAAAATACATACAAAATACGACTTACCAAATCCTTACTTCCCAAATTTACCTGGGAACAAAACCTAGTAACAGCTCTACAGCAAAGCATTTTACCAAGCCTCTGTCACAGCTACTTAGTAACACATTGCCCAGAGGTGGCAAGTCTGCACATCTATGCTGCTGGCTTAGTGCTCTGGACTTGGAGAAAATAGTTAAAAAATATATTTTTAAGTTCATATACACAAATGGTCGTTAGTGGGAGTGAAATCTCACTTGGGGATCAAACAGAACCAACAGGTTCATTTTTCCAGTCCTGCCTCAACTGAAGTTTTGTTTTGTTTTGTTTTGTTTTGTTTTGTTTTGTTTTAGTGATTTTATTCATTTATTTGGGAAGGTGCAGAGAGAGAGAGAGCATGAGCAGGGGGAGGGGGAATGGCAGAGGGAGAAGCAGACTCCACGCTGAGCAGAAGCCCTGACACGAGGCTCCATCCCAGGATCCCAGGATCCTGAGATCAGGACCTGAGCCAACGGCAGACGCTTAAGGGACTGAGCCACCCAGGCGCCCCCTGCCTCAGCTAAAGTTTTGTGCTTATAACTTGCTTAAAGCTCGGCAGGTCCTCATCATCTTAAGAAATATAACCATCCCTGGCCTGGATTCCCACCAGACTTTAAGACTGAATCTCTTAGCGCTATCACCTTACAAAAAGAGAGAAGCCAAATCCCTAGCCAATGTTCTAAAAACAAATATCTAAGGTTAGCAAACAAGCAAACTGCCAGGCATAACCATAACCCTTCTTTCTTAAGTCAACTGGGCAATTTTCTCATAAGAAACAATGAATGGAGTCAGGAGGCCTGAGTTCTAGTTTTCCCTCTAATAACCTGTGTGACCTTAGTCACATGATAACTACTCTGCTTTGTTTCTTCTTCTGTAAAATGAGAAGGCTGGAGCAGACTCAGAAATCACAAACTGAAAGCCAGGTTAAAAAAAATTTTAGGCTGGATCCAAAGATGTGGATTTTTTTGGTATATGCTGTGAGTTTTATTTTTTTTATAGCAATAAATGAATTTATTGAGAATAACTGAAACCATATTTTGGAATTACATGTTATTACTCACTACTTAACACAAATAAATATTTAACTGAGCATACAAATAAATATTTAACAGAATATTCTAGACAAATGAATACTTATAACAACAAACAGTTATTTAACTGAATCTATTAAGGGTCTAGTGACAACCTTTAAACAGTACAGCTAACAGAACTGCCTTTGTTCTAGCCTATTTTGGATTCCTCTTCTCATTCCATACTCCTATCCTAAGGAGACTAGGTTCTGAATAATATAATTTCTTTAACTTTTATTATGAAAATTTTCAAAATTACATAAATGCAATGCACTCCCTTGTACCATAAACCGAGCCTCAATAATGAGCAACTCAGGGCTAATCTTACTTTTTCATTATCCCCTCCTACTCCCATATTATTTTGAAGCAAATCCTGCACATCATATCATATCACCCGTCGAGAGCATAAGCATATCACTGTCATCACATTTAAAGAATAATAACTGCCAAAAATGTATAAAAGAATCTTACATTATATCAATTACTGCTTTAGTTAGTGCTCAATTTGCAACTATTTGATTTCTATAATTATCATAAACTTTTCTTTCATGTTATATCTGTTTGTATGCGTCAGAATCCAAGTAAGATCCATATATTGCAACTATTTGATACATGCAGTTAAAAAACAGAACTGAAGTGGGGTGCCTGGGTGGCTCAATCAGTTAAGTGTCTGCCTTCAGCTCAGTTCATGATCCCAAGGTCCTGGGATCGAGTCCCACATCGGGTTCCCCGCTCAGTGGGGAGTCTGCTTCTCCTCCTCTCCCCTCCAGTGCTTGTGCTCTCTTGTTCTCGCTATCTCAAATAAATCAATAAAATCTTAAAAAAAAAAAAAACAGAACTGAATGTTTAGAGATGGGGGTAGCCTTCTAGTTGGCTACAGTCCACAATGCTCCCTACACCCATACCCATTTCAGTTTTCTGCTAGGCCCTTTTAATTTTTTAAGTTTGGATCTCTGGAGGATCTGAAGTTTCTTCCAGTTCTAGGATACCTTAACCCTTGTAAACATTAATAGAGAAGCAAATGAGTGCAACTTCATGCTTAAAACTGAAAAACTGGGGTGGCTCAGTTAAGCAGCTGCCTTCGGCTTGGGTCATTGGGAATCCCTGCTCAGCAGGGAGTCTGCTTCCTCCCTCTCCGTCTGCCCCTCCCCACCACTTTTTTTTTTTTTTTAACGATTTTATTTATTTATTTATTTGACAGAGAGAGAGCGAGAGCGAGAGAGAACAAGTAAGCACAAGCAGGCAGAGCTACAGAGGAAGAGAGAGAAACCAGATTCCCCACAGAGCAGGGAGCCTGACGCAAGACTCAATCATAGGACCCCAGGATCATGACCTAGTGGAAGGCAGACACTACCAAATGAGCCACCCAGGAGCCCCCTTCCCCCAACTTATGTGTGCGCACACATATGCACTCTCTCTCTCAAATAAATAAAATCTTTAAAAAACAAAACTAAGGGGCGCCTGGGTAGCTCAGTGGGTTAAAGCCTCTGCCTTCAGCTCGGGTCATGATCCCAGGGTCCTGGGATTGAGCCCCGCATCGGGCTCCCTGCTCAGCGGGGAGTCTGCTTCTCCCTCTCCCTCTGCCTGCTGCTCTGCCTACCTGTACTCTCTATCTCTCTGTCAAATAAATAAATAAAATCTTAAAATTAAATTAAATTAAATTAAATTAAAAACAAAACTAAAAAACAAAAACAAAAACAAAAACTGAAAAACCAAGAATTGGCAATAAAGCTTGTAACTTAAGTATAAACTACAGAAATGAATTCCAAAAGAATCTGCTAGAGGAAGTGAAAGGAGTTGCCAAGGGAGTAGCATTTGATGGAAAGAGAAGGTATCAGGGAACACTATTCCACATCTTCAGCCTACCTCACAGGACTGCTGTAGGCTTAACTGACATATACCTATATATCTTCATATAAATTAACATATAAAATGCAAAGCATTTTAATATGAGTAAAAAATTTTAGGAGCGCCTGGGTGGCTCAGTGGGTTAAGCCTCTGCCTTCGGCTCAGGTCATGATCTCAGGGTCCTGGGATCGAGCCCCACATCGGGCTTCTGCAGAGCAGGGAGTCTGCTCCCCCCCACCCACCTCCCTCTCTGTCTGCCTCTGCCTACTTGTGATCTCTGTCTGTCAAATAAATAAATAAAATCTTAAAAAATATATGAGTAAAAAATTTTAAATCAAAATAGAACACGTTCACTTGGCATTTGTGCAACAGTAATCCATTTTCAAGGATTACTGAAAATTTTAAGAGATTCAAAGATCTCAAAATCATTCACTTGAAACTAAATGGCTATTACACAATTCTGTAACAAGCTTAAAACAGTTCATCTGAAAAGTGACCTAACTGAAAAACAGAAAAACAAAGGGAAATTGTAAAGCTAGGCTACCTCAAAACACATAGGAGTAAAGATATACTTCTTTAAATTATATTCTGTAATATTCTAACGTCAAAGTTTTCATTACAAATACAGTATAATGACATTCATATAGAACAGAATCCTTCTGAAAGGATTTCTAAACTTGTGTGAGAGGCCAATGGACCCAAAGAATCTTAGGACTTTAGGGACATTAGAGATCATTTGGTCCACTTTTCTCATTTTGGAGAGGAAAACTAAGAGCTCAAGAGAACATGAGATATTAGCACCATAGACAAAGTTCTAAGAGTCTGGGCCTCTGATCTCTGCAGAGAGACCAATGAGAATGATTGGGCACAGCAGTCTACAACAGAGGTAAAAAAGGACCTCATTTAATGGTTAAAAGAATGACACATGCTAGGTGACCATGTAAATCTGTCCTAGGCATGGTGCCCCAGCAAAGGGATACAGGACCTTTAACTGTTTAGAATTCCACTTTCTTACTTAGGAAGCTGGATATCATGTCTAGTTAAACAAATCCCCAAACCTAAACTTTTCACTCAGTCATCTCACTCTATGAGAATTGAAAACAAGAGGTAGGGCCTATCAGCACTCTTCACTTCTCTGAGAGCTGAAAACTATAACATTTTCTCCCAAAATCCTAATGTCTCTTCTTCATGGCCAACCAGTAAAAAACGGGAAGACAATAAAAGTGACCTAATATCTATTTTAAAGTACAAAGCTAAATCTTAGGTTATTTATAGGTCTGGTGTCAACCTTGTCCTCATCTCCCCTCCTTACACCTTGGATGGCCTGCTCTCCACACAAGGAGGCTCCCATGCATACTCTGAGCCAAAGGTTCTCACACAACCTCTCATTTCTACATTTCAGATGCAAATAAACTAGCTGATGCCCACTTTTCTGTGAGGACCCAAAAATACCGCTACCTACCTAGGTTTTAAATAACCCACAGTAATAGGGCAAAAAGGACCTGGCAATAAATATGAAAAGATAAAAAAGCATTATCCAGATATGAAAGGAGCTAACACAAATCTGAAAGGATACCATCCAATTTTTGTCAAATAAGTAGCCAAGAGTTAAGAAGAGATAAAGGAAAAAAATTCAAACAGTAAAACACTTGAGAAAATGCTAGTAATTAAAGAAATGTAAAACAAATTATAAAGGTATCACCTTTATATTGTCGCCACAAAGATGATTAAAGATTCATTATATGTAACATATTAAAGACCTGCAAAGAAGTTAACCTACAGCATTCTGATTCAACGTATTTTTATAGTACCATTAAAGATATTGTATCTTTAGGGGTGCCTGGGTGGCTCAGTGGGTTAAAGCCTCTGCCTTCGGCTCGGGTCATAATCCCAGGGTCCTGGGATTGAGCCCCGCATCGGGCTCTCTGCTCAGCAGGGAGCCTGCTTCCTCCTCTCTCTCTGCCTACTTGTGATCTCTGTCTGTCAAATAAATAAATAAAATCTTAAAAAAAAAGATATTATATCTTTAAAGATATCTTTAAGTATCTTTAAAAATAAAGATATTATACCTTTAATTCTGAATTAAATTGTGCTAAATGACTAAAAGGAACAAAACAATACGGCACATTGATTAAGTTATTTAAGTTATGTCTATGATGACAAGGATTAGAGAAGGTCAGAGAGATAAACAATGATTTTATGGAAAAAAGATTCTTTGTTTGCCTGCTTTGCCAGTGTTGTTTATACTCTTCTATAGAGTTAAACACAATTTTGGATCTCCTCTGGTTCAGTATAGCCCAAATAAAAGCAAAAAAATAAAAACCACCACACTCATACACACAAAACCCACATCCAGTGGATTTTCCCAGGTATGAATTTTCTACTAAGCCAAGTCAATGGCAACAGGAATCTGAGGTCAGAGTTCATTCACAGCTTCAGGCTGTTTCCTAGGAAGCCAAAGATGATCTAGTATCTCTGAGAAAGTAAATTGTTCTCCATTTTAATCATCCTCCCCCCCGCCCCAAGAACTAAATAACAGAGATTTCTCCTATCAGGTACAGAATTTGGTATATACCAACGTGGAGGAAAGATGGTAGTGTAACAGCATGGCTCACATGGTCACCAAACAGGCAGGACAGTGTCCCTGCTTAGTTTCAGGATCAACCTATGCATTCTTCCTCGTTTGATTATAGACCTGCTTGTCCTAGAAAGGTAAAGAATAGCAAATAACTCTTCAGGCTCTTTTCTGACTGGTATACAAAGGACCAGCTGAATCCACTGAGTAGCAGATAAGTAATTTAAATTGTCTCCATGCATAAGGCCTTTACCTCCATTTTGGAACTCCTGAATAGAATTCAAGAGCTCACATCTTTGTATATCTCAGTTGGAAGATCCATAGCAGCTCCATAAACTCTGGTCACTCTAGTCTATTTGTGCCAAATTTTAGAGGATAAGTAGTAAAAAAGATTGAGGAAGCACAAAGGATTCCCTGAATCCAACTGAGGGGTTCTCATGAGAAGAGGGCTCCTTGGACCAGCTGCCAGAGATGTCCCCTCGAAAGAAAAAGAAGAGGGAAGAGAGAGAAGGAGGAAGCAGTGGGAGAGGGAGGGATCATGCTTACTGGCTTGCTTTAGAAAAAGAGGGTTTTTATTATTGTTTATGGCTAAGATGACAATGGAAGAGAGAGAGATTCACATGCTGAAGCAATATTCACACATCTATTTGCCATATACACACTGGGTAATTTCAAAATTCTTTGAAAGAGTTTGAGAAAAGACAAAGAGAAAGGGCGGAGCAGACAGAACACAATTTTTCAGGAAAAAAAAAAATCAGTCAACCTTTAACTCCAAGTAAACATCTGAAATTTCCCAATTAACTTCCTATGTAGCCAGCCTCCAAAATAACACCTTTGTGCAGTCTTCTCTCAGACTGTATCAGGGTTGGTCTGGGTGACCAATATAATATGGCAGAAGTGATAGTACATTATTTCTAAGACTAGGTCAGAAAAGATAGTGTGGCTTCTGCTCTCTCCCTTGAATCTCTTTTTTGGATCATTCACTGGGAGAAAGCCACCAGCCAGGTAACAACATAGCAGCTCCATAGCAGCTTTATGGAGAGGCCTGTATTTTGAGGAACTGAGACCTCATAACAACAGTCACATGAAGCTCAGATATGATTCTCCAGCCCAGCCAAGCCTTCATATGACTGCAGCCCTAGCTGACTATCTTGACAGACTCTAAGCCAGAACCACTAACCAAGCAGCTCCCAAATTCCTGACTCTCAGAAACGGTGAAATAAAAAAATTTTAAGCTTCTAAGTTTTAGGGTAGCTTGTTATATAGCAACAGATGACAACATAACATCAAACTAAATAAGTTTGATGGGGAACAATACTATATGGTAATATCATGATTTCACCTACTCTGTGAAGAAAAGAATCACGTTCAAATTAAAAGTGGTATGCTGCCCAAAATATTACTAAAAGCTACAGGCTAAAGAAGAGGTTCCACTGAAGGGAATGAACGGTCTTTCTCTCCTAACACCAATTTAAGGACTGTCACAAAGAGAAGAGTCTAACACAATTCCCTCCCACTAATTATATTATCTATCCTATAGCCATAGACATGGGTTAGTGAAGGGTAAGTTTCACATGCACGCCACGATATGGGTGTTGTCCTGTATAAGAGCAGTCAAGGGTTAAAGTTGAGGCAGCAAACTTATCCCTAGAGATACATGCCTGGCACTAAGCTAAGATTCACAAGATTCTCCTTGAGTTTTCCTTACCTCTAAATGCTGGGATAACTGATGCTCACTGAATGCCGATATTTGTATGAATAAAAATGAAGGGATTTAGCAAATCTTGTTCCTGCACACAGTTGTCAAAAAAAATCTGACCTTTACAACAGGAAAAAGAGGGGGGATTTAAAGATTTAAAGAAGAGGCAGTGACTGTCTGATATATAACAAACCTTTGAAAAATTATGAAGCAGTGAAAATCCCCTACAGGTCCCAACAAAATGTGTCCAATTTGCATTCCAGCAAAGCTTTCCATACATACCATTTGGCTCCTGTGTGTACTTCCAGGCAAATAAATCCCAAGGAATAATCCCACTGGGACCTAAGTCTGATCTCTGATATATTACTGCTCCACAGCTCCAGACCAGCTCCACAAACTGCCTTTTTGGTTCCAAATAACTAAATCAAAGTCATCCTGATAAGCTTTGAAAACAGGGAATGTGAGGAGTGGTTTAATGAATGTTACAACTCAACCTATTATAGACCACAGTGTATTACTGGAAGAAAAAGAAGAAAAAAAAAAAAACCCTCATACTTTTACATCCCCAAATCTCTCAAGACCAAATCCAGACATACCTGTCATTCAACCACACCTGACTATAAAGCCTTATTCAAAGCCTGACTTTGATCAAATGGTTAGGATGCATTTGTAAACCTAACACCAGTGTGTGCTGGGGGGAGGTGCAACAGAGACTACAATTTTCTGTTTACTTTGAAAACTGGTCCAAACTCATTAAGAAAAAAAAAAAAGCAACAAATGAAAACAATAAACACTGAAATGTATTCTGATTTAAAATATTACAAGGAAAAAACCCAGCAAACATTATGGTAGGAAAAAAAAGTCTTTTCTAAAAGTTAGAAAAACCTAACACCCAACATATAAACTAGAGAAAGCAGTATCAACAAAAAAAGGAAAGCTAAATTTATACAAAAAACTGAGAGAGTTGGAAGTTCAAGCACCCTAGATTCCAGCATCAATTTTCTCCTTCCACAAGAAGAAAGCAATTTTCATAAAAGAAAAATAAATTTAGATAAGACATACTAAAACATTAACCATAGTGACTATTAGGCAAATCATACAATATATAAACACATGAAGTAGAAACTGATAACCTAAAAGAAAAGCTAAGAGAAAGGCATGTAGGAACTCAGTAATTTGATGCAAGACATCAAAACAAGAAACCATCAGGCCAGACAGCAAAGAAGTAGGAACATTAGAGTTTAAATATCTGTATGTGATCTCATATAAATAGTAATGGACTAACAACTGAAATCAGTTTATATAGCACCTTAAAAAGAACCAGTCACCAATCAGGAATTAGAGTTAACCCCCTTTCCAGATGGTTATTGAGTAAACAGGAAAATTAAGCTGGCAGTCTGTGAGCAAACTGAGCTCAGTTTGAGCTCTGTTTGAGTATAGTCAGCAAGACCAGTCCATTGCCTAGTCCAGAATTCTGATGGCAGATGAAACCAAAAATACCACCATCTACTCTCAAGACCCAAAGTGTAACCAACACTATTTTTTTGGCAAGTCAGATTTCAACCCTGTCTAGGCAACCCCTATCACCTGTGAACAACATGTTTGCTGCAGATTTTAAGATGCAAGTCATTCTTTACCACAAAAGGTAGAACCTCAATACCTTTTTTTTTTTTTTTTTTTTTTACCCCAGAAGAGCCATCTAGCTACTTCAAGAGAAGCATGCTAGGAAATTCAGAAAGATTGGAAAGTCCTATCCAGTCTCAAAAGATTTTGAAGCTATAATAAAAAAAAAACAAACAGAAAATCCCAAGTGTTGGTAAGGATGTGGAGAAACTGGAATCCTTCACACATTGCTGCTGGAACTGTAAAATGGTTCAGCCACTGTAGAAGACAGTTTGGGAGTTCCTCAGAAAGTTAAACATAGAGTTACCATATGACCCAGTAATTCCACTTTCAGGTATGTAATTCAAAATAATTGAAAGCAGGCACTCAAATACATGTACACACACAGTCCTAGCAGCACAATTCACCAAAGCAAAAGGTGGAAATAATCCAAATGCCCATCAGGGGATGAATGGATAAACAAATTGTGGTAGACATATACATTGGAATATTAATCAGCCATAAAAAGGAATAAAGTACTGATACATGCTACAGCATGGATGAACTTCAAAAACACCATGCTAGGGCGCCTGGGCGGTTCAGTGGGTTAAAGCCTCTGCCTTTGGCTCAGGTCATGATCCCAGGGTCCTGGGATTGAGCCCCACATCGGGCTCTCTGCTTGGCAGGGAGCTGCTTCCTCCTTTCTCTCTGCCTGCCTCTCTGCCTACTTGTGATCTCTGTCTGTCAAATAAATAAATAAAATCTTTAAAAAAAGAAAGAAAGAAAGAAAGTTCAAAAACAAAGAAAAACAAAAACACCATGCTAGGGACACCTGGTGGCTCAGTTTAGCGTCTGCCTTCAGCTCAGGTCATGATTCCAGGGTCCTGGGATCAAGTCCCACATGACACTCCCTGCTCAGTGGGGAGCCTGCTTCTCTCTCTGCCTGCTACTCCCCCTGCCTGTGCTCTCTCTGTCTCTCTCTCTCTCTGATGAATAAATAAATAGAATTTTTTTTAAAAAACCACTATGCTAAGTGAAAGAAACCAGACATGAAGGTCACATGTTATATGATTCTATTTATGTTAAATATAGAGATAGGCAGATCCATAGAAACAGAATGCAGACTGGTGGCTGCCAGAGGTTGGTGGGAAGCGAGAAGGGCAAACAACTGCTTAATGAGTACATGGTTTCCTTTTGGGGTAATAAAAATGTTTCGAACCTAGACAGAGGTGGTGGTCACATGACACTATCAATGTACTAAATGCCACTGAATTATTCCCTTTAAAATAGTTTTATATTATATAAATTTTACCTCAAATTTTTAAAAAAGCTCTTGAAAACAAGAGTAAAGACTCTCTTATCTCTAATTGTACTTTATTTTTCTAAAGTGCTTTTAACACGATATGAGCTTCCCTTCTGGGAAACCATAAACAAGTTCCAGTTAAAGTCTGCTAGTGTCTCCTCTGTAGCTTTTGTAGAGACAAGTAGTCACCTCAGGCCATGGTGCAAAGGGATCATTTTAGATTCTTGTAAAAGTGAAGTACTCCGGTAGCTTTCCACTCACCAAAACTGGCTGCCCTTAATCAGAAATGTCAGTGAGCCATCTCTGTCTTGCAATCCCACTGGAGGCTTACGGAACCTGAGCTTCAGCTGGCCACAAACTCCTTCATATCTTCTGAGATCTCATGAAGTCTTCCCATCATGCGAGACTACAGTAAGAAATTTCCCCCTCCTCCACCACAGCTCAGTGCACTTTTCTGGAGACAGGTACTTCACTGACTTTTGTCAAGCACTCTGAACAAGAGTCTTCCAGTCTTTTCCTCTAACCTAAGGACAGTTTCAATCTCACCAACAGATGGGATTTTCTGGTAGAAGCACTTTGAATAGTCATTCTTCATACTGTCACTTTTGTCTTTGACATTTTTCCCTTTCAAACTGTTGAAGCAAAAGCATTTTCAGAGCATGAGGTCCAGTCTGTGATGTTTAAAACCTGTTGTCACCTTTCCTCCCAGCAATAGCCTCCCAACCCCCTAGTAGAAGGCCTCAGTTACCCATGCCTTTCTTTAAAAACTCCTATAATTGCTGGTTTATAATATCTACCCTGTTTCCAGCCCATTCTAGGATGCCACGAAGATTCACGATACATACAAACTTCGTGAAGCTCCTCCTCATCGCTATTTCCGCAGCTTCCCTTTGGAGAAATCAGGCTTTTCCCAGGCTCAGAGTTAACTAAAAAGGGCAACAGTCACTCAGTACCAAGAGGTCTCAAACCAGGCTCTAAGATCACAACAATATATCATAAAAGCATAAACTGAAAAGTGTCCCCATTCCCATTCATAATAATAAAAAAAAAATTAAAAAGGAGTGCCTGGGTGGCTCAATCAGTTAAGCGTCCGACTCTTGATTTCAGCTCAGGTCATGATCTTTGGGTAGTGAGACGGAGCCCCACATCAGACTCCACACTCAGCGCAGAGTCTGCTCGAAATTCTCTCTCCCTCTTCCTCTGCCCCTCTCCCCGCGCTCTCTCTCTCAAATAAATAAACAAAATCTTTTAAAAACTGCTCCAGTAAAAGTGGTTGTTAATGGTATCAATTACCTCTTACCCTGTCAGCTAAAGCTGGAGCACTTTAAAAGTTGTTCTCTACAATCCAGGTATGATCCTTATGACTACTTTTCAAAGTAAGAGGTGCTATGCCATCCCTTAAGATCTCATGGTTTGTACCCCTAATAGTTTCCATCGCCCTGAGATGATCTTTTAATAATATCTAGGATTATCAGTATCATATCACACTTTACCTCCTCTCACTGCTCCCATCACTCATCCTTCTGTGTAGAGTACTCAGAGCCAGTAATTGCCATGTCTCGTTGGATTTTTAGTCTTTCTACCACATTGCATTGCATTTTTGTGAATCTCCTAACCGCAAGCCAGAATGTCAGTCTGCCTAACTAGATACTGGAACTAAAAAACTCACATACTTTATTCCCAGATAGTTACCTTGACATACGCCTGAAACAATCTGGTTGTGTTGGTGTGTATGTCAGGCTTTCAGTAGGTCTTTCTATTAAACCTGGATGTCTAACAACAGGGACCAGTGAGCAGCCCAAAGTTGACAGCAGGATAACAAGATCAACAGGACAGCAGGCCAGGATTCTCTGGGATCAGCTCCTTCAGTAGACAGAGCAGAATCACAAAGAGAAAGGGTGTCTCCCCACACGTTGTGATTAAAATAATTTGTATCCAAGTAGGACAGAAAAGCCCAGGAATAAGTATACTATGTTCACCTCTGTCTCTTGTTCCTCTTCTGCAAATGGCCCACTTGAAGGTTAACTACATTTCTGCCCTCATTCACATAAAAAGCAAATAAAGTTACCTCACTGCTTTTTTCTAAATCAGTCATTTTTTTAAAAGATTTTATTTACTTTATCTGACAGACAGAGATCACAAGTAGGCAGAGAGGCAGGCAGAGAGAGAAGGGGAGGCAGGCTCCCCACTGAGCAGAGAGCCCGACTTGGGGCTCGATCTCAGGACCCCGGGATCATGACCCGAGCTGAAGGCAGAGGCTTTAACCCACTGAGCCACCCAGGCGCCCCCATAGTCATATTTTAATAGAAACTTTTACTAACTGTGTAGCCTTGAACATGTTACTTTTTTTGGAACCTGAGTTTTATCTGTGAAAGGGGAATGCTAATAAAGGCCAAGTCTATTTCGTGAGTTTTTATGAAATTTAAATGAAAAAAACATATGCAAACTGTCACAGCCAAGAGCCTAAGGAAACATGACAACTAAAGGTAATGTGGTATCCTGGATGAGATCCTGCAACAGAAAAAAAGCATTAGGTAAGAACTAAGGAAATCTGAATAAAGTATGGATGTTAGTTAATATACTGTATCAATACAGGTTCATTAATTGTGACAGATGTACCATACTACTGTTAAGATGTAACTAATGGGGGAAACTTGGTATGGAGTGTATGGAAACTTCTTTACAACCTTTTTATAAATCTAAATCTATTTCAAAAAGGCTGTTTTGGGGATGCCTGGGTGGCTCAGTTGGTTAAGCATCTGCCTTGGGCACAGGGCATGCCATGATCCCAGGGTCCTGGGATTGAATCTGGTGTCCAGAGGAGCCTGCTTCTTTCTCTGCCTGCTCTGCCTGCTGTTTCCCCTGCTGTGCTCTCTCTCTCTCTTTCTCTGACAAATTAACAAATAAAATCTAAAAAAAAGTGCTCGCTTCGGCAGCACATATACTAAAATCTAAAAAAAAAAAAAAAAAGCTATTTTAAAAAGTAAAGAAAATATGCAAAAGTACTTTATAAAAATTGTAAAGTTCTAGTCATTTGTTAAATACTGCATAATTTAGTAGACTCAGTCCTTTATGGAGATTGTTGGTGGGTAGGCAGCCATCCTAATAGCTCATGTAACAGAGATGGCTTGAAGTTCTGGTGTGGAAGAGTCTAGCCCCCAGAAACATCCCAGCTGTTTCCTGCCAGCTGGTGCCTCATGTCTGACTTTCCATAGAGTTGATTCTCTTTGTATAATTATTTCTGTCTCTCAATCTGTCAGTTTTACTAAAAGAACAATTACTTTCTAAAGAGAGGCTCTACACAGGTATGTGCATTAAGATTCCAAAAATGTGAACTGTAAGGCATGGATATAGCTCTTTATTGGGTCCATTTCTTAACTGGCTGAAAGAGATCTGATCTCTACTCCCAACTTCAAACGTAGGAACAAACAGACACCCAGAGATAGAATTCAGCAAGTGTACCCAACTCCTGCCAACTCCTGCCCCAGAAAAAAGAAAGAAGAAGAAGAAGAAGAAGAAGAAGAAGAAGAAGAAGAAGAAGAAGAAGAAGAGAGCAAGAGTCCCAGAAGTGCAGGAAATTGTTTCACAGACGAAAGACAACACTTCCTTTCCCAGAACAATCCATCTCCCACACTGACATCCTGCTCCTGCTATATTTACCCAACCCAAATCTGCCGATGATATACTTCCAGCTGCACTCCTGCCACATGGTCCTGTCACTCAGCCACAGCACTCTGAGGGGAATCTGTCCAGAGGGCAGAGCCTAGAAATCACTACACACTAATCCATGCTTCCTCTATCGGTAGCCTTCAGAGTAAAGTGAGACAAAATACGGACAGTATTACTCCCTGTTTATTTTGGAAGTGACTGGGGAGACAAGAGGTACTTCATTTTATATAGTTACTAATTTTGACAGCTCTCATAGTAGCCAGTGGAGGAGCCTGAACAATGAAGGGGTTGAAATGGGAGGTTAAAAATAACTCTGTTAGTGCTGGCTGCCCAAAAAGCACCACTTAATAGCCTATTCCCACCCCAGCCCACTAGGATCAGGCTCTCAAGTCACCTTATTATGGGGTAAACTCTTCAGTTCTGAGTGGATGAATCTTAAAAGTCAAGGATGGGATCATTTCATTCACCCCACCTCATCTTACCTTGTAGCATACTCTACTGAAAGGGGAAAGCCCAAACACTGGACTGGGTAAAGGTAAATGCTAGACCTGACTCCCATTTTCCTATTTTAGCAGCTCTGTATTCTTCTTGGTCCTCCCCTTCCACTCCTGTATCCCCAGTCCCAAGTCCTTTTCTTTTGCTCCTTTCTATTCATTCCTCCTTAATTTCTGCCTCTCTAGTTCTTTCTTCTTTCCTTATCTTTTTTTTTTTTTTTTAATTTACCCTGGGCAAGGTTCCCTCAACAAAACACAACTGAGAGCTGATAAGGCCTTCATTATTAATATCGTATCATTAGCCTACGCTCCACAGTAGTAAAAGTGAAGAACCTGAGATGAAAGAGTACTACCTCTCTCTCTCTCTCTCTGCCTTTTCTTAAGGCGGCTCAGTCATGCATATTAATAAGATTTTTCAAAGGAAAGGAAAATAGAGGCAAAAGGAAAAATGCAGAAGAAAAAGAGGGAAGGAGAAAAAAAGGTGATACTAAACAAGGAAGGGGAAATGTTTTTCTCTCTTAAAGAACTGGACAATGGGCATTTCCAAACTTTACAGATTTTAAAAAGCTGCAGAAGGAGGGGGAAACAAAAAACAGAGAAGGAAACCAGCTACACATGACTGTTCCCAGTCTGTCTTAGAGGAGAAGCATTTATGCTATTGAGTGGTGAACAAATGCCACTAGGTGATGTTGCCATATTCTAAAAAATCACCAAGCCCTGTCAAGTCTCATTGAGATAAACCTCTTCCCAATTTTGAAAACTCTTTCCAGTTACTATTTTTTTAAAAAGCATCACCAAAGCTATAAAGAGATACAAACTTTAGGGTATAAAATTGTGTTCCTTAAAAAGAAATGAAATTCTTGGGGCGCCTGGCTGGCTCAGTTGGTAGAACATGCAACTCTTGGTTCCAGGTTTGTGAGTTGAAGGCCCATACTGGGTGTAGATTACTTTAAAATAAAATCTTAAAAGAAAAAAGAAAAGAAAAGAAAAGAAAACAAACTCTAAACATAAGCAAGCCAGGAAGACAGTTCATGTCCACCCCTAAGAAGTCCTTTGAGAACAGGTATTTTATTTTATTTTATTTTTTTAAGATTTTATTTATTTGACAGAGATCACAAGTAGGGAGAGAGGCAGGCAGAGAGAGAGAGGAAGGGAAGCAGGCTCCCCAATGAGCAGAGAGCCTGATGTGAGGCTCAATCCTGGGACCCTGGGATCACAACCCGAGCTGAAGGCAGAGGCTTTAACCCACTGAGCCACCCAGGCGCCCCAAGAACAGGTATTTTAATTAATTTATTTATTATTATTTAAATTCAATTAACATATAATGTATTACTGGTTTCAGAGGTGGAGATCACTGATTCATCAGTCATATAATACCCAGTGCTCATTATACCGCATGTCCTCCTTAATGTTCATCACCCAGAGAACAGGTATTTTATTATTTTTTTAAAAGATTTTATTTAGTTATTTGAGAGAGAGAGCATGACAGGGGAGAAGGTCAGAGGGAGAAGCAGACCCCCCGTGGAGGTGGGAGCCTGATGTGGGACTCAATCTCAGGACTCCAGGATCATGACCTGAGCCGAAGGCAGTCACCAAACCAACTGAGCCACCCAGATGCCCAAGAGAACAGGTATTTTAAACAACCAGTCAATATTTACCATCACTGCAGCCTGAAAATTGTTCAGGCAAGAATTATCAACATATGAGAAATCATGGGGGGAAAGTTTAATAAGGAGCAAAATCCTGTCCTTTTTTTTTTTTTTTTAAAGATTTTATTTATTTATTTGAGAGACAGAGATCACAAGTAGGCAGAGAGGGAGGCAGAGAGAGGGGGAGAAGCAGGCTCTCTGCTGAGCAGAGAGCCCGATGCGGGGCTCGATCCCAGGACCCTGAGAGCATGACCTGAGCCAAAGGCAGAGGCTTTAACCCACTGAGCCACCCAGGCGCCCCATGTCCTTTTTTTTTTTTTTTTAAGATTTTATTTATTTATTTATTTGAGAGAGAGAATGAGAAACAGCATGAAAGGGGAGAGGGTCAGAAGGAGAAGCAGGCTCCCTGCTGAGCTGGGAGCCCAATGCAGGACTCGATCCCAGGATTCCAGGATCATGACCTGAGCTGAAGGCAGTTGCTTAACCAACTGACCACCCAGGTGCCCCTGCAAAAATCCTGTCTTAAAGTCATCTCACAGATTGGTTATAGTTCCCACAGAAAAATAGTATCTATCCAGTGTAAAAACAAAGTAATGCTTTGACTAGGTGATCAAAATTAATATCACCATTGGAGGGGTACCTCTACATATGAAAGCATCAGGGTACTATCATCAGTAGTGGCATGTAGATTCATGCCCACGCATATCCTGAATTTATTGATTGATTGACTGATTGGCTCCATGCCCAATGTGGGGCTTGAACTCACAACCCTGAGATCAAGCATGACATACTACCAAATGAGCCAGCCAGGTGCCCCCATAACCTGAATTTAATCATGAGTAAACATCAGAACATCCTTTAAAAAAAAAAAAAAAAAAAGGAGAGAAAAGAAGAGAAAGAAGAAAAAGAAAAACAGCGTATAATCCTAAAAAATAAAATGCCATGGGGGTGCCCGGGTGGCTCAGTGGGTTGGGGCCTCTGCCTACGGCTTGGGTCATGGTCCCGGTGTCCTGGAATCGAGCCCCATGTCGGGGGTCTCTGCTTGGCGGGGGGCCTGCTTCCTCCTCTCTCTCTCTCTGCCTGCCTCTCTGCCTGCTTATGATCTCTGTCTGTCAAATAAATAAATAAAATCTTTAAAAAAATGCAATGAAGGACAAAGAGGGGCTGAAGAACTGTTCCAGATTAAAGGAGACTAAAAAAAATGACAACTACCTACAATATGTCATCCTTGACTGAAGGGGAAAAATTTTAAAGTTTATTATTGGGAACACTGACAAAATTAGAATATCAATAATAAAGTATTGTATCAATGTTAAATTTCTTGAATTTGATAACTGTAACAAAGATTATGTAAGAAAATACCCTTGTTCTTAGGAAGTATACACTGAAGTATTAAGGAATAAAAGGTGATAATGTATATATAACCTATTCTCAAGTGGTTTAGAAAAAAATTATATATCTGTGCATGTATACAGATAAAGAGAATAATGAAAACAAGTAGTAAAAGCGTATATGGGAGCAAACAGGTGTATTATCCTTGCAATGTTTCTATAAGTTTGACATTATTTCAAAATAAACAAAAAAATTCACCATCAGTTGACCTGATCAAATGTACTGACATCAGTTAGGCAGAGATAACACTGAAGCAACCTTTGGGAGGGGAACAAGCCAACTTTTCCTTCCCTTTGGAGCCTTTGGAGAAGGACTATTACTAACATAAAGATTTCCCATCCTCTGCCTTTTGTGATTTCATGCACACAACCCAGTTTTATAGATTCTTGAGCCTGTAGCCTACTTAGGAACCTGGCAAAGTCTTCCATTTTCTGAGAACCAAAGAGTTCTACCAAATGCTCCTTTCCTTCCTTACAGAGAACCTAGAGAATGGAATGAGTCTTAAAACCTCTGAAATGAGACTGATTAAGATGCTAATCTTGGGCTCACTTGGGAGGATTAATGAGCCATATTTGGATTCTGACAAAAGAAATCCATATTCCCTTGACTACTTTCCCCACAATGCTCTGACCAGGTGGGCTAAACCAAGAACTTCCTGGGCCAGAGGGAACCAGAATTCTCTGCCAGAGTCACCAGGCTCTGGTTACAAAAAGTATTTGGTTATGGTAGGTATTAATGATGTACCCTGGCAGTAGGCTCATCCCAGAAAAAAAGAGGCAAAAGAGAAAAAAACTACTCTTTAAATTCAGAACACAATAAGCTATGGAGCAATTGATGAGTCACTGATATTTTTGTGGAATATATCTGCATTCTAACATCCACTCCAACATTCTCTTTTAGAAATATTTTAACCACTGTTTAATTGTCTCACTATCTCACTATTGTCTCTTTTCCACCCTTGAAAATCCTAAGGAAAACTTTTCCTGAAGAAGAAGGGCATTTCTAAAGGGTATTCTCCCTGAGGACCCAAGGTTCCCAAAGGCTATTTCTAAATAAGGGTGCTTTCTCTGGGATTCAATAGATAAATACATGATGGGATATTCTACTAATTTGAAGCCACATCGTATCCAAAGTTACATGGGTTTTGATACTTCTTTCTTCACATGAAGCTGTTAGACTAAAGACATGACTAAAGACATGCTATTAAAAAGTATTCACGTTATTTTTGAATTGGGACTATTAGATCCAAGCTATAGCAAAGGATTTTCTTCATTCTTTTAGCACCTTAGCTAAATAACCATTAACTTCTTTGTTTTGTGTCCCTGGACTTCAAAATGCTAACAACTGTGTCAGAAACCCAAGCCTGAGAGCTGAATTTTATTAGAAAAGGCAAATAGCCATTGATATCCTATAGTACAATTTTAGTCCGTTCAGTTCTGAGATACACAGATTGGTGACTCACAGGTGAGTATTAGTGGACTGAGCCATAAGATATCCAAGGCTCTAAAGCAGCTAATGAAGCTACTATGCACTTAGTTACTGCTGCCAGGCAGCCAGGGCTAGGGCAGAGGGGGAGGGCAGGACAGACAACACAGACAAACACCACTGCTGTTCTTCTGACCATCCTAGAACCTCTTTCAGCACACCAGGACATACAACAATTTCCTGAGGTCTCATGTGGAAGATGGGCAGACTTCAAACCAGTGCCCAGCTGTCCACTCAAATTCCAGAGCTTCTCAAATCACCAGCGCACTAGACCATAAATTTTATGAGGACAGGAACTGTGTCAGTCCCCTTGAAAACTAGGTCCCTAATACCCAGTTCAGTGTCTGGCACACATTAAATGCTCAAGAAATATCTGTTGCCTGAATGTATAAATGAATTCCTGTCAAGAGCAAACTTCCTGGAGAAGATGCTGTTTTGGAGTCTTTCCAGAACAAATGACTCCATCCTCAACCCACCAAAAGAACTCAAAAGCATGGCCAAGCCATGTGTAACATAACATGCTATCCCCCCTTCCCTGAACAATGACATAAAAGGGATCAGGTACCTAGTCAGGCACAAGCACATCCACAATTCTATTTCCTTGGGGAACAATATTTATTCTAACATTCTCCAGGACTGTTATGACTCAAATGGTCTCAAATTAATCTCTGCCTTGCAAAAGCTGACTCATCCAGAGAGAAACAACCTATAAAAAGCACTGCTTCAGCCATTTAAAAAAAAAGGAAATCCTGCCACTTGCAACAATATGGATGGACCCGAGGATCTTGTGCTAATTGAAATGAAGAAGATTTAATGTATCTCACCTATACGTGGAATCTAAAAAAAGCTAAATTTGGGGTACCTGGGTGCCCAAGTCTATTAAACATCTGTCTTTGGCTCAGGTCACGATCTCAGGGTCCTGGGATTGAGCCCTGCGTCGGGCTCTGTGCTCAATGAGGAGTCTGCTTCTCCCTCTCCTCTACCCTGCCTGTGCTTCTCTCTCTCTCTCAAATAAATAGTCTTTAAAATTAATTAATTAATTAGTTAATTAATTAATTAAAGATTAATTAATTAATTAGTTAATTAATTAATTAAAGAAGCTAAATTCATAGAAAAAGAATGGTGCTTGCTAAGGGGGTGGGTGGTAGGAAAAATAGAAAGATGTTGGTCAAAGGGTAAAAACTTCCATCTATGAGATGAATAAGACAGCATGATGACTATGGTTTGACAATACTGTATTATAAACTCGAAAGTTGCTGACAGTAGATCTTAAATGTTCACACACACACAAATTATAATTATGCAAGGTGATGAATGTATTAACTAACCTTATTGTGGGAAAAATTTGCAGAGTGTATTTGTATCAAATCATCATATTATACAGCTTAAACTTACATAATGTTCTATGTCAATTAAATCTCAATAAAGCTGGGGGGAGAAAATAACATGTAACAGATCTTCAAAAAAATAAACAGATAACAGACAAGATAATAGACAGATATGCTCTACTGAAACCAAAGCTGATAAGGAAAATATGCAGATATAATTATAAGTTCACTGGTTTCCAAATGTCAAGGGGGCTAAGGCACTTCACAGAGTCTTTCACAGAATGTCAAGAACTCAACACCCTCTACAACTCCTTGCCTAAGAAATAACACTGCAAAAAAAAAAAAAAAAAAGAAATAACACTGCAGAGAGACAAATTCAAACCAGTGCCAGAACAGAAGTAAATTTTGACCATGACATACAGAAATACAGTCTACATTACAACTCAGAATACAATATCTCTAACTAAAACAAAAGTTCCCCAAAATAATACTTATCCTTATTATGTGTGATGCACAGATACTTTCTATTCTATTCTCTTTTTTTCCCCTCTCTCTTCATAACTGAAGCTGATACCAGAAAACAGGGAAGTGCTCAAAGGGGTTATATCAAAGGAACAAAGAAACTAATTGGAAGGGGCCAAACTCAAAATGATTTGAGCACCAAAAATAATCATAAATGGGGGCGCCTGGGTGGCTCAGTGGGTTAAAGCCTCTGCCTTCAGCTCAGGTCATGATCCCAGGGTCCTGGGATCGAGCCCCGCATCCGGCTCTCTGCTCAGCAGGGAGCCTGCTTCCTTCTCTCTCTCTGCCTACCTCTCTGCCTTGTGATCTCTGTCTGTCAAATAAATAAATTAAAAAAAAATCATAAATGTAATAAAGTATAAAGCACTGCGGGGCGCCTGGGTGGCTCAGTGGGTTAAAGCCTCTGTCTTCGGCTCAGGTCATGATCTCAGGGTCCTGGGATCAAGCCCCACATCGGGCTCTCTGCTCAGCAGGGAGCCTGCTTCCCCATCTCTCTCTCTCTGCCTGCCTCTCTGCCTACTTGTGATCTGTCTGTCAAATAAATAAAATCTTAAAAATAAATAAATAAATAAAATAAATTATAAAGCACTGAATAAATAAAAATTCACAAGCCCCCCACAAGAGGCAAAACCCCTCATCTGCCACCATCATTATTAACTCCACCTCCTTACTCTTAAAGTAGGCAGTTAAGGGAAAAAAATTAAGCATTTTCCCTGCTTTTTTAGGAGAAACTATGGTTCATCCTCCAGTTTATGAAAGAAAGTGATTCTTTACAGAGAACGCCAGCTAATCAATGTAGAAAAAAATAACAGAATTAGAAAAACATCATTTTGCAAACCCCACTAAGTGACTGGCAAAAATTCATCAGTAGATTATCATTACGGAAAAGGATTTTAGAGAACAGGATAGTCATAAGGTGCCAAATTATTATTTCACAGAGTACTTACTAATTGCAAAGGGAAAAGTAAATTTACTTTACAATGAGGAAATGTGGCAGTCACAACCAGAAGCAAGTAATCCAACTTAACACCACCAATAAGTGGGGACCAATCTGACAATATATACTTCCTGTGATGATAACAGTATGAAATACACAATATCACCTACAAAGTACTCTTGCCAAAAATCTAGTTAAGCATCTAATTAAGCCTTTAACCCTAACTTCTAGAACACAGGAATACATGAGATACAGGAACAAGTTATATGATACCACAAAGACAAAGACAAACCTAGAATGTACAACATTCTAAAGATAAATGGCCTACTCTCAAGAGTCAATGCCAAGGGGGAAAAAAGGGTGGAGAAA
The DNA here is from genome assembly GCF_963455335.1 of Martes martes. Lineage (NCBI taxonomy): Eukaryota > Metazoa > Chordata > Mammalia > Carnivora > Mustelidae > Martes > Martes martes. The sequence goes on from NC_137902.1 coordinate 26,194,184, forward strand.
ATTACATAAGATTTTAAAAGTCTAAGGAGATATAACTACCTAATGAAAGAGAATTTCACTTGGATTTTGGTTTATAAAACCAGCTACAGCTATAAAAGATGGCTTGGGGGCAAATCAGAAATTTTTAATGTGTCGGGGCGCCTAGGCGGCTCAGTGGGTTTAGGCCTCTGCCTCCGGCTCGGGTCATGATCCCGGGGTCATGGGATCAAGCCCCGCATCGGGCTCTCTGCTCAGTGGGGGGCTTGCTTCCCCTTCTCTCTCTCTGCCTGCCTCTCTGCCTACTTGTGATCTCCGTCTGTCAAATAAATAAATAAAATCTTAAAAAAAATTTTTTTAATGCGGACTGGATATTAGCTAATATTGATAAATTATTAAGTTTTTTAGGTGTGATAATGGTACTATGATTATGTAGAAGAATGTCCTTATTTAGGATGCATGCTTAAGTATTCAAGGGTAAGATGTTGACATGTCTGAAACTTATTTTCAAATAGCTTATTAAAAAATACACACATAAATATGGATAAAGCAAATTGGCTAAATATTAGTAAGTGTAAAAATAAGTGTGCAGAAGCTTAAAATTTTTCACAATAAAAAACTGAGGAGAAAATGCTATGTGACCCTTTAAAATGATTTCATAATCCACTAATGGAATGCAACTTGCAGTCAGAAATATACTACTCTGGGGACGCCTGGGTGGCTCAGTTGGTTAAGCGGCTGCCTTCAGCTCAGGTCATGATCCCAGTGTCCTGGGATCAAGTCCCACATCGGGCTCCTTGCTTGGCGGGGAGCCTGCTTCTCCCTCTGCCTCTGCCTGCCACTCTGTCTGCCTGTGCTCGCTCGCTCTCTCTCTCTAACAAAAAAAAAAAAAAAAGAAAGAAATATACTACTCTAGCCCATGGCAGGGCAGTCATAATACCTTAGTTCTCACTTTATTATCAATCTGGAGCCAGTTTTCTTAAACCTGTTGCTTGTCCAAAGAGAAGAATGAGTCATCATGAAAAATCTCATGTGGAATGAGGCTTTCTTATTCTGCAACTCCTTGTTGCAGAATACTCCCTTGCTAGGAGTCTTCCAAGTTTTGTATTTTTTCTGCCAATTAATAACTCACTTTATTTGAAAGAAAGAATAATCAGTGGAAAAATTCTACCAGCATCAGGGAAATTTCATGTGTCCCTCTACTTTTAGAGGATTTTTCCCAACGCGGGGCCCATCAGACAACACTGAACTCCTTTTGATCCTTTTCCTCCCCAGTTAATGTTCCCAACTACCCTCAGTCTCCAGTTCCCAAGCTGCTTTCCAGGACACCTGGAAGCAAGCTGCATGGCTGACTACAGAAAAACCCTTGCTCCCACACTACATCTGGCCCTGCCTTTCCACCAAATCATATGCCAATTTATTGCCCTCTGATGTACAGTCTATCAGGCCACTTCCTGGAAGCTCCCACTTCACACTAGGCCAGAAACCAAGGCAACAATGTGAGTTCTACAAATGGGCAAGTAATTGCTCAATAAGCGTGGAACAAGGAAAGGTCAGTTGTGATGTGTACACATGTAGCAGCCCTTCACAACTCAACCTACAAGTGGTAACAGTGGTAACAGAAGGCTGGTATTATAGAAGAGGTGTGCAGTGAGAAGCCTGACAACAGGCAGCCAAGAGTGCTCGTCCATCTAAGTCCTTCAGGATCTCCAAAGACCAAAATAAAGAAACAAAAGCCTTAATACCTGCTAAGGAGCATCTTACCTTCTGGTTTCTAGAAGTAAAACTGAGAGTTTAAGGGAGTCACCGCTCTCCATCAACCAGTCTTTCCTAATGAGGGGATCTGTGCTGAAATGATCAAATTCATTTTACTCTATACTCAGTTCTATCTTCTAATGGGTGCCAGGAGAGAAAAGACAAATGCACTCATCCTTTCCATTAACATATCCAGTATCACTTTAGTAACTAGGGTGACCAATCAAGCATCTATGAACACACAGAGGTGGTTAGAGAAGGCAAGGCTGAAACAAATAACTCCTTACTATCTCTAATCAAAACTGCACGTTGAATTTCAAATATTTGGCTTCTGAAAATCTCTTGGCACTTACTGTGAGTTTGAGTGGGTGGAAAAGAAGAAAGAGACTCTGCCTGCATCCTTGTTAAAAACAAAGCAGCAGCTGGCTTTTCCTCTTTTTACGCATCTGACTGCTGCCATGGCAAGCTGAGCACATACTCAGGGGGAAATTTCAGGCCTCAAGAGGTATCTGTGCCAAAGAGGACAATGGCAATGACAGTAATACCAGCAACTTTCACACCCACTTCAGACCACACTGTCACACCTTCCCTTAACCTCTATTAGAAAAAAATTAGGCTTCTTTGCCTCTGCTTCTGAATCCAAGCTATTAAGAAAGCCCTTTGTATCATAATCCACTTTCAGGTACATAGAGTGGAAATTTTGCCAGCAGACTAGTTTTGATGGCTAAATGTGTTTAAGTATTATGAGAGAAAAAGGAAGAGCTGTGCTCAAAAGAAACCAGACTATGCAGAGCTTCTTGATTCTTCTCCACAAAGTCTTCATTTTTCTAATCTCTAGGACAAACAAATGTTTGGAAGACCTTCTTGGTTTAGAAGTGTCAATTGAGGAGGGTTCAGATCATTCCCAGGAATGACAAAGTCATCAAATTACAGGCCTCTTAGAGTCACCTTATTGATACGAATATTCCCTGGGGGAAAAAAGAATCACAGTACCTTTATTTTATCTAACCATGCTGAAATGCCCATAAGTCTGAGGTCACTCAAGCTACCAAGATTCTAAGGTGCCAAAGTCAGTCTGACTCAAATTCAGGTCACATCCTAATGTGTTGCTCAACGATCTCCAAACAAATGCAATCTTTTATTTATAGAACAAAAAAGTCAAAAAGGGCACAGGAAATACATACTTATATAAGTGTGCCCAACCTTGTTCTTCCAACACTCAACCCATTATATGAATTTGTCTGCCAGATTCTATCATACACACTTGGTTCTTTCAGTCTCCACTTAGGCCTTGAACAAATCACAAGCTCAATTCCAAGTGGGACAAAGCTAATGACTCATTCAACCTTCTTATGCTGACTAATAATGATATATTACTTACTGCTCCCCAAACTACATGCCCCTACAGAAAAAGTGAGTATGCATTCAATCAGATAGAAGATGATAACTCCAGTAAAATTTTTATTCAAATAATATACCCTTACTCAATCTTTTCCCTGACAGAGACTACTTAAGTCTCTTTTCCTGATACCTTCCCATGTGCCAAATAAAACAGATTAACCTTTTTTTTAAAGATTTTATTTATTTATTTGACAGAAAGAGACAGTGAAGAGAGGGAATACAGGCAGAGGGATTGGGGGAGAGAGAAGCAGGCTTCCCGCTGAGCAGGGAGCCTGATGTGGGGATGGATCCCAGGACCCTGAGATCATGACCTAAGTCGAAGGCAAACGTTTAATGACTGAGCCACCCAGGCACCCCTAATACAGATTAACCTTGAGGTATGAGGCATCCTTGAACAGTTCACTTCTACTTAGAAGGGTATTTCTAAGAGACCTAAGCCAAACAGGTGTTAAGTCATCATTCCTCCCAGGTTGGCTTCCAGACTCTGTTTAAATGTTCTCTGCAAACCTCTGGAGGTTGTATGGATTCAAACCTCCTAGCTCTGAATTCACAGGGCTTGAGACAGACAGTACTCTACAGGTGTGTTTGTCCAGGATAAACTATATTTAAATAAACTCCTGATACATCCACTTTCTCCAGGCACCTGCTTCTCCATCTTAAACTCAAGTACACCATATCTTGTTGTCCAGTTAAAAAAATATCCTCAAAAAAAAAAAAAAAAAATCCTCTCCCTCAGAGTTACTCTACACAAACCACCAGTGTCTTTCGGAATATCTAAACCCTGGCGAGAACTGCTTTATATGAAAAAGCCAAATAAGCAAATATATAAGCTACAATTTTTGTTCATTTCTTTGGCTTGTTTGTTAGTAAGCCATGAAAAGATGGCAATAAACTGCCCTCAATCACTATCAAGTCATTCCATGCCTGATAGGGAACAATATGGCATGGAACAGAAGCCACAAAGGTTGCCTTGGAATGGTCAGCTAGAGTCACTAGTCTTGTAAAACCAGTGGCTATGAGTTGACTGTATACCATTATAGACCCCAAGTGTCTAATCAAAATGCCTAGAACATAGCAGATAGTCAACAAATACTGTTTAGAAGCAATTCAAGAACCCAGAACCAGAAGGAAATCAAATTTTGGTAAACCCCAGCAAGGAAAGGTCCAAGAAGATAAAACAATTCCACAGTTAATACAGATGCTTATACTGGGCCTCAAGACCATCTTGGTCTCATGACAAATACCCCCAATCCTCATAGGTCTTCAGAACTAAAAATGACTAGAGTTAAATTTCCAAAGGCAAACTCACTATCCACCCCCCAAACCTCCACCATCCCCAACACACACACACACTAAAAAGTCTCCCTCAAGCTCTGGCCCTAAAGGCTTTAAAGTAACTAAGAGGTAATCCCTTAAGAGAAGATTCTGGTTGTGATATTTGTAGACTATTACGCTATCTTTGCTTTAAACCAAAAATTTCCTGGAAAAGAAACTTTGTAATGATCTAAGTTTAAAGACAAAGAACAAAGGCAGCCTGTATCTGGGGGCAAATGACCACAGTCAAACACCACAAATCACAACTTACTAGAGCCCTTTCCATGAAGCTATACTGGAGGAGGGCACTAAGGCTTGCAAGGACTTTTCTAGTTGGGCAACAAAGAGATCAAAGACCATACACCATGTGGGCTAGAAGGATTCTTCTAAACTGCTTACTTTCTTTTCTTCTTTTTTTTTTTAACTGCTTACTTTCTTCAGACCTAAAACTTAAACCCAAGTATCCTGATTACTTTTCCTTTCCCTTTCATCCCCCTATCCCATGTCACAGATTGTACCATCTGGTCTAGCTGTAAGATTGAAGATTGTAAGATTGAAGGTAACTCCAATATGCAAGAGCCCAAAGATCTCTGGAAGAATAAAAGGAAACGTGTCTTTGAAATCCCAAACCATAGCAGGGTTTGGGCAGATGTAAGGGAAAGCAGTGGTTCTTCTGCCCCTAAGGCCAAGACACCCCAGCCCTGCAGGCAGCACAGAGTTAACTACCCACCCGCTTTGAGAAGCACAAAGGTACATCACTGCAACATGCCTAACATTTACATTGCCTCTCTCTGCTCATTAAACAGGTTTTGGTTAAATAATGAACAAACTGTATTACAGACTCCGATGAGAATTCCAAAATTATAAATCAACTGGGAAAGCCCATAGGGGCAGACAGACAGGGAGGGGGGAGAAGGATAATATTGACTAATATAAAGGGCGCAGCTTGACAGTGGATATTCCTGCCACACCTGATCAAACACACTCCGTGGGGGGAGGGGAAAGACAGCAAGAGAGGGGAGATGGGACAAGACAGCCTGAAATTTGCATCCGGAAAAGATTAAAACGGGTTCTTTGGGGATAGAGAAAATACATAATATATATTACTATAAATGCAAAACTGTACTAAAAGCTAACTCAAATGTCAAAGATTACAGCTTGAATAAATTTAAATATAAAAGCCATGTGCTTCTTGAGTTAATGAGAGAGACATAAAAGGACAAACTGGGCCAGAAGACTGAAGAGAGCCTTAGGCTGCCTTTGCTGGGTAATGGGTTCAGGGCACAGCAGCAACTATAGTCACAGGCTTCCCTCCATAGCTCTGACCCCTGAGGAAGAACTGGAGAATCCCACTACTCTTCCAGCCTACACTACATTTGCTGTTTTAAAAAATTAAGATGTAGGGGCGCCCGGATGGCTCAGTTGTTAAGCGTCTAGGCTTCAGCTCAGGTCATGATCCCCAGGTCCTGGGAGCGAGCCCCACATTGGGCTCCCTGCTCAGCGGGACACCTTCTTCTCCCTCTCCTGCTCCCCCTGCTTGTGTTCCCTCTCTCGCTGTCTCTCTCTCTGTGTGTCAAATAAATAAATTTTTTTTTTAAATTAAGATGTAATTCACATGCCATAAAATTTACCCTTTTAAAGCATACAATTCAATGTTTTAAAATATATTCACACAGTTGTACAACCATGACCACTATCTAATTCCAGAACATTTTCATCACTCTAAAAAGAAACCCTGTACTCATTTGCAGTCACTCCCCAGACCCCCTCCCAGCCCCTGGTAACCACACATCTAATTTAACTTTCCACAATAACATCCTAAAAGGATTCCTAAGAGGGCTTAAAGACCAAATGAGGGGCAGCAGTTAAGTCTCACTGATGGTGAGCTAAGGTTTTATCCAAAATAGCAACATGCAAACTTTGCTCTTAGGTACCCTGTATCTTCCAAGTGCAACCGTCACTTTAGATTTGGTATTAGACTATTTTATTACTCTAAATGCTACAGAGTACACAGTCATCATGCAGTTTGGGCAAACACTAACTGCGAATGTAGTCCAGAGACATGTATCTGTGAGAATAACTGGTATGGACTTAGCTAACCTTACTAGAGACAATGGACTTATTTCTTCCATAATGCTAAGATAATACTCCTGGAAGGGTAGATAGTGCTTATCTACTTAAAAGATTCTCTTTTTACAAGAAGAGAAAAAAAAATCATTTTGGTTTACTGACAATGTCCAATAATTATCCATTTCCAACAGTGATATTCTTAACCAACCATGCCAGCAGATAGCCTAGAAAAAAGCAAATCAAAAGCCTTTTTATAGGAAAAGTCTAAGCCCAAGTCAGTTTCATGAGTTAAACTGAATGGAAGTTCTAGAATTCCTGCCATACCTCCTCCAATCTAGGTGGGACACCATTCCCAGTCACACAGAGCAGGCAGTCCCTTCTGTTTCTCTTTCCAAGTTCAAAACCCTTTCCCAGCCTCCTACCACTAACACATTAATAGGCTTCCAAGAAAGCAGTCCTCCTGACACTGCCAATCAGAAAAATCTGTTTGTCTCAGTAAAAGAAACAAGAAATTGGTCATGGACTACAGAGTCCAGGACCACAGGGGCAGCTGACCCATAAACTTGCTCCTGGAAGCCAGCACTATGTGGGGGGTCAGAACCAATCAGAAGACTATGAAATGTCCCGTTTTGGGTCCACTCTGTCATTTTTTCAGGCAGGTAATATGTTAAAACCTAAGAACAATGGGCAACCTTGGCAGGCACCACTTCAACATCTGCCCTAGAAAATAATACCACCTTCTTCCTTGCTCTAGGAGGAAGCTTGGCAACACCAAGCTATGTGCCTAGTACCACTGACAGGTCTGGCTCCTCAGCACATTCTGGTTTTATTAGTTTCAAGCAGCAGATAATCTGGATTCCTGACTCAAAGATATAGGAAAATTAAGCAGCAGACTCAACTCTGGCAGCTCTTAGTTAGTCTAGAAACCCCAAGTCCTGAACTGCACCACTCACCACAGATAGGGTCTATTGAGATATGTCAAGGAAATGTCAGGGTAGAGAAAACAAGTATGGGATATGGATTAGACGGCAAGCAGAAAATGCAGCTCTCTCCGGAGAGCAGCACCATCTCAGCTCCTCAAGTCCGCAGAGTGCCCAAAAGGCCTACAAGGCTACTCCAGTCTCATCTCAGCCATTTTGGGTGTTTCCAAACACAAACAACACAATACTGTGTATCAATTGTTTGTCAAATGTTTCCCAGTATACTAACATGTTCAGTCCTCTTCACATCTCTTAAAAGATAGTACAGTTGACCCTTTAACAAACCCATGGGTTTGGGGCATCAACCCCCTTGCAGTTGAAAATCCATGTATAACTTTTGACTCCCCCAAAACTTAACTACTAATAGCCTGTTAGCCAGGAACCTTACTGATAACATAAGCAGTCGATTAATACATATTTTGTATGTCATAAGTATTATATATTATATTCTTACAAAAAAGTAGCTAGAAAAAAGAAAATGTTATTAAGAAAGTCATGGTGGGTGGGGAGCAGCTAGTGCAGTCAGTAGAATATGTAACTCTTGCCCTTAAGGTTTTGAGTTCAAGCCCAACATTGGGTATAGAGATTGCTTGGGGGGGAAAAGAAAGTTACAAGGAAGGGCAAATATATTTACAGTACTATACTGCATGTACTGAAAAAAATCCATATATAAGTGGACCTACCTACATGGTTCAAATCTGTATTATTCAAGGATCAAGTACAGGCTGAAACTTTGGCCACCAAAGAGTTGTAAATACCTACTCCCTACATTTTCTTTCCAATTGGGATAGGTAAGCTTTATCTGTAAAGTTAAAAAAAAACATCTGTGCAAGTGGCCAACTTCCTAAAGCAGCCAAGTCACTTACAGTACAGGCCATAAAATAAGAACATGCCACCTAGTTGCAGCTTTAACCCTGCTAACTGGCTAATAACCACTTCCTCTATACTTGATCTTTGGCTAACATTCCTGATGCTTTTCAAAAGAGTGAAACTGCTCCTTTAAAAAAACACATGGAGAACGCTTAGATAACTCCAGCCCATGTTTAGGAAGGTAGTAAGAAATTTTTCTCCAGATACTCTCCTACATTTCTCATGAAAGGAAAAATTTTATTACTTACTTAACTTTCAGAAACCTAAAAACTTTTCAACTGTTGTCTTAGATACGTTACTAAGATATGTTACTTAGATATGTTACTAGCTAAAAACCATTCCAGGAATATAAATTTCAAAAGACCTTTATGGTTGACAGAGGAACACAGCTCTGAGGCTTTCCCCTTCAATCTCTCTCCCCTTGAAAAACCCAACGGTGTTGAGATTTGCCTCCTCCTTTAATACATACATATACAACAGAGGCGCTTCCTGTGTACATTCTCCTCTAATTGTATGAACAGAAGCAATGTAGACCAGGGCACTAAACCTGGTCTGGATTCTAGTTTTGACTCCACCTCTTAGAATCAATGTGACCTCAACTGAATCACTTAAAATGTTTCTGGGCTTCAACTTTATTCATAAAAAGGGGACAATATCTGCTACACATCCCTCACAGGATTGTGTAAAAGTTCCATAAGGTAATAAACATGAAAGAGGCTTTGAAAATTCTAAACATATGAATATTAGTTATTACTATCAGGAAAACAGGGAGTAAAAAAAGGGATAAATGATTTTGGGAACACATGAAGACTGAAAGATCTATATTACACACAATTAAGGCCCTAAAAGTGACAAAGACTTTCCGTAAGAGAAGGGTTTTGTTCCAAGTACTTAAAATCTGACTTATAACAAATAATAATAAGACTTCACTTGTGCCACCAACTTCCTACCTCAGGGCATGCATGGGGCAGAGAAAGAAAGTAGTTAAAACAAGACCAAAAGTAACTTTAACTCAATCAATAAAGGGAGCTTATAATTCTATGAATGCTGATTCCCTACTAAAGTGGGACACCGCACCAGGAACTCAAGGAAAAGGATCAGCAATGCAGTAAACCAGGGCCAAACTACACCCATGGGCCAAACCTGGCTTGTACTGATTTTTGAAAAAAATTTTATTTATCACTCATTCGTGTAAGTATTAACTGTGTCTGCTTTTGAGCTACAACAGCAGAACTGAGCAGTTGCACAGCTGCTATGGCCTGCAAAGCCTACAATATTTACTATATAGTCCCTTGCAGAAGAAGTTTGTCTATCCCTGCAATAAATCAAGCATATGGTTTTTTACCAGTATAAATAATCCTACTTAGATGTGGGGACTTACCTGTTATATTGTTTAGAACCTCCTTTAGATGACTGAAACTATGCAGCAGAGGATCCCGTTCTTCATCCTGTAACACACAGGTTAAAAAAAAAAAAAAAAAGTCAGTATCAGACAAAGAGGAAAAAAGAAATAGCAGACAGATCAAGGGCACTTTGAATCCAACGATTAAGTTTCCCTTCTGAGGAAAAGAAGTTAGCCATGGTTCAGCTTTCCAGTTCCCCAATCCTCTATTTCATAAAGATACTCTGGGTACCTAAAATAGTAAATCCTGAAATACTAATCTATACCACAACCACAGCAATCAAGCTACCAGAGATTACCAGGGCCTTCATATGTGCTATGGTCTGAATGTGTGTGTCCCTTCAAAACTTGTATGTAGGAATGCCTGGGTGGCTCAGGTGGTTAAGTGACAGCCTTTGGCTCACGTCTTGGAGTCCCGGGATCGAGTTCCACGTCTGGCTCCCTACTCAGTGGGGAATCTGCTTCTCCCTCTGACCCTCCCCACTTCTCATGCTCTCTAATAAATAAATAAATAAAATCTTAAAAAAAAAAAAACAACAAAAAACTTGTATGTAAAAATCCTAATGTCCATGTGATGGTATAAGAGGTAGAGCCTTTAAAACATAGGTGGTTAGGGCCTTCAGAAGGTGGGTGAGGGCTCTGTCCTCATGAATGGAACTAATACCCTTAAAAGAGAGTCCCAAGAGGGCGCCTGGGTGATTCAGTTGGTTAAGCGACTGCCTTCAGCTCAAGCCACAATCCTGGAGTCTTGGGATTGATTCCGCAGGAAATCTGCTTCTCCCTCTGACCTTCTCCCTCTCATGCTCTCTCTTGATCACTTTCTCAAGTAAATAAATAAGTAAAATCTTAAATGAATGAATGAATGAATGAATGAGGCCCAAGATGGCTTCCCTACTCCTTCTCCATGTGAGGAGAAGTCTGAGACCCAGAAGAGGACTCTCACCTGACCATCCTGGCACCCTGATCTTGGACTTCCAGTCTCCAGAACCGTGAGAAATAAATTTCTCTTGTTTATAAGCCACCTAATCTGCGGTACTCTGTTATAGCATCCCAAAAGACTAAGATAATATATTATTCTATCTCTTTTCCTTCTTTATACTCATTATATAATCATACATATTCATTTCAAAGACATTGCTAGCTCCACTCTCACTTCTAAACCATTTTTATTTCTATTTTTTTAAGATTTTATTTTTGGGGTACCTGGCTGGCTCAATTGGTACAGCCAATTAACTTTTTTTTTTTTTTTAAGATTTTGTTTATTTATTTGACAGACAGAGATCACAAGTAGGCAGAGAAGCAGGCAGAGAGAGAGGGGAGGAAGCAGGATCCCCGCCGAGCAGAGATCCCGATGCGGGGATCGATCCCAGGACTCTGGGATCATGACCTGAGCCGAAGGCAGAGGCTTTAACCCACTGAGCCACCCAGGCGCCCCAGCAGGTAACTCTTGATCTCAGGGTTGTAGGTTCAAGCCCTGCATTGGGTGTAGAGATTACTTAAATAGTAAATCTGGGGGGGAAAAAAAGTCTTGAGCCTGGGTGGCTCCGTCTGTGGGCACCTATCTGCCTCTGGCTCAGGTCATGGACTCAGTGTCCTGGGATTGAGCCCTGCATCAGGATCCCTGCTCAACAAGGAGTCTGCTTCTCTCTCTGCCCGACTCCCTCTGCCTCCTGACTCTCTCTCAAATAAAATTTTAAAAATCTTAAAAAAAAAATCTCTGCAGCACCTGGCTGGCTCAGTCAGTAAAGCATGGGACTCTTAATCTCACATTTGTAAATTTAATCCCCACACTGGATGCGGAGCCTACTAAAATAATAGTAATAAAATAAGATTTTAAAGTAATCTCTACACCAAGTGTGGGGCTCAAACTTATAACCCCAAGATCAAGAGTCACATACTCTACCAACTGAGCCAGCCAGGCACCCCTAAACAATCAATTTTTATAAATGAACATGAGAAATTTCCAAACATACATACATATATTCACTGAGTTGGAAATGTCAAAACTTGTTCTTATAATTGTGCCAAATATTGTTTTATACAACTGTGCAAAAAATATCCTTGAACATATATATGCAACAAAGAAAGACAGCTTTACAACAGGTAATTTCTTAGTCATCTGATTGGCAAGATATGGTCTGCTTTATATACTCCCAAGGAGTACCACCAACATGCCACACTGCATGTATCAATTTGATAGCTAATTATAGTCCTAGGGAATCTAAAGGTAAGGCATCTTTCAGACATTTTGAGGCATATTTAAGAGGTCCCAAGTGCTACCTTCAGTTGTCTACAAAAATAGCTAGAAGAATAGTATCATCTTTTGGGTCCCAGAGGAAAAAAAGGCCTATAAATTTGACACTAGCTGGAATAAAACAGAAAGGTCCTTTATAGGGGTGCCTGGGTAGCTCAGTTGGCTAAGCGTCCAACTCCTGGTTTCAGCTCAGGTCATGATCTCAGGGTCATGATCTCAGGGCCACGATCTCAGGGTCATGATCTCAGGGTTATGAGCTCGAGTCCCACATCAGTCTGCTTCCCCTCTCTTCCTCTGTCCCTCCTCCCACTCATGCATTCGCTCTCCAAAATAAATAAATAAATCTTTAAAAAGTAAAAGGGTCCTTGATACCAAGAACAACTCTGAGTTCCTACTACTCTCATTATTACAGAAAAATTGATTACTGTTTTAACCATGCATCAGATCCCTTATAACTCAGGGACCAAACTATCTGCCCATTCCCCACTTACCAGTGGAGTATGAGTGCTCCATCGGGCATTTCGTTTGATTGCCCCAACCACAATGTTAATCTCCCCTTGAATGATGTAAATATTTTTATCCATCATCCTGGTAAACCTATCAAAACAGTTAAAAGGTAGTTATTATTTAGTTACTCAGGGCATATCCATGTTTAAATCAGACCTAATGTTTAAATCTGACCTAATAAGGTCAGAATTATGATTTAACTTCTCAGTACCATGATTCCCCACCAGTAATACCAGGATGGGATGAAGTCCATCTTATGTTATGAATCCAGCTACCTAGCTCTCCTAGAGGTCTCCAAAAGTTCAAGATACAACTCAAAAAGTATCAATCCAGAATTTCTCAAAAGCACCTAACAATCTCTAGCAAGCATGTCAAATTCTTCAAAGTCAATTGTTCCCCAAATCTCTCCTGTGAGGATTTCAGGTATGCAGATCTATCTGTTACTAGTTTGTTAAAGATACATTTCAGATCTTCCCTTTGTTCTTTTTTATTCCCTCAATAAAGTAACAATGGAACTTTAAGTTTAAAGAAATGAATGAAGGCTGTTAGAAAAACGGCCTTGGTTTGGAAACCACAGTTACAATGTCAACTTATAGACTACATCCATTCTACCAAGTCAGCTCCAGAAAACTGGATAGTGGCAGTGATACAACCTTTAAAAAGTTATGAAAGGTCAAGTTCACTTGCTTAGAGCAGGAACTCTCTAATAAGACAGATTGAAAGGCAGACTCATTTTAAAGCTCCTTCTGTATGAATCTCTAAAGTGAAGCTAAAATACTACTTTAGTACTTTAAGTGTTCCCAACTGAATTATCACAGGATTTTCTTTGCTGCCTAGGACAGCACTTGGAAAAGATATTTAATTCTCTTCCCAGGTGAAAATATAAAAAAACAGAATATCTTCTCAGCATAGAGAAAAACGTAGGAGCATGTAAAACCACTTTCCACTTTCCATTATTTAGAAACCCTCCTCACAAGGACAAAATTTTAAAAAGAAAGGGAAAGGACTACAGAGACATATAGTTAGACAAACATTTAGATCCGGCTCCAGGAAAGTTAAAACAGTAAGCCTATCAGAGTAAGGGGAGAAAGAATTCCACAAATACTACTTATTAAGCACCTACTATGCATAAGGAATCTTTCAGAGTTCTAAGGATACAAAGCAAATAAGACATGGATAGAGCTCTCAGACATATGGAATGGAAAAAAAAAACTGTAGTATATAACTCTATGTTTATGTAAAAAATCAACCAACCCACCCACCCTATATAAAATACTAGATTTGTTTTTGAAAATATGCAATATGTAACATACAGTACAATATGAAAAGCAAAAGAACAGCTTGTATGCAAATTAAGAATAGTACAACTGAAGTCTCTGTGTATTGTTCCTAATCATATCCTCCTCTTTTTCATCTATAGGTCTCACTATTCTAAATCTGATGTTTATTAAACTTTTATGTTGCTTTATACTCTTACTTCACTGATACATATTTTTAAAAAATAGTATTATTCTGCATATTTTTGTATTTTATTTAACTAATATAATATTGCACATATTTTTCTGATATTCGACCTTTTTCCCTGAAACATTATGTTTGTGAGTCATCCATGTTGCTAAGTGTACTTAATATATTTTGTTTAAATAACATATACATGTGTAAACAGAGAATAAAAGGTCTGGGCAGGGGCACCCAAGTGGCTCAGTTGGCTGGGTGTCTGACTTGATTACTGCTCAGATCATGGTCTCAGGGTGAGATTGGGCCCATGTTCAGCTCTCCACTCAGTGGAGAGTCTGCTTGAGATTCTTTCCCTCTGCCCTACCACCCCGCTCATCACGTGCACACACTCTCTCTCTCCCCCAAACAAATAAATATTTTTAAAAAAGGTCTGGGCAGGAGGCACCTGGGTGTCTCCGTGGGTTAAGCCTCTGCCTTCAGCTCAGGTCATGATCTCAGGGTCCTGGGATCGAGCCCCGCATCGGGCTCTCTGCTCATCGGGGAGCCTGCTTCCTCCTCTCTCTCTCTCTCTCTCTCTCTCTACCTGCCTCTCTGCCTACTTGTGTTCTCTGTCTGTCAAATAAACAAATAAAATCTTTAAAAAAAAAAAAAGGTCTGGGCAGATGACCCCAAACTCAACAACCATAGTTATCTCTAGACACGATATTATAAAATCAGGGTGTAATCAGAGGACACTTTAACCTTACCTATAATGTTTTAGTTTTAAATTTTTATAGGGAGAATATATTACTATACCATCAATATAATCTAAAATTAGTAACAAAGAAAGAAATGAGATATAATTTCTGCCCATGAGGCATTTACAGAGTCTAATGGGATCTAAAAGAAAATGAGCCATAGATATACAGAAAAAAATACATTCTTCCAGTAGGACCATTTGCACATTTTGCCTAAGACAGGGCCCCCAGAAAGCAAGAAGTATGAAAACCATTATAATAAAGGGAAAAAGGCACAAATTTTGTCCAGGACCATAATACCCCCTTCAAATCCACAAGAGAATCCAATATAATAAAACATTTACTTTAATGACAATGTAAAGAAACAACTAGGTTAAAAAAAGAAAAGAAAGAAACGAAACAACTAGGTTAGTCCCAGGAGATTTATCTGCTTTCCTAATGCCCTAGGCACACAGCAATGTTCTCTCCTGAGAAGATTCAACAATGAGAACATAACAACAATAAGAGGGAGGAGAACCAAGAAATAGAAAATGACCAAATTGAAAAATAATTCAAAGTATCAGAAGAGAAAAGATAAAATCTCTAGTATGGTTCCTTCCTTAAATTATTTAGGCAAGATGAATATGCTTTATACCTCTGGAAGGATTTTGAAGAAATGGCTAACAGAGGTTGCCTCCAGAGAAGGGAAGTGGGGAACTGGGATGAGAGAAAGACTTAATTTTCTCTGTATATTCTTTTGTATCTCTTGAATTTTGTGTCACACATATATATTACCTACTACCTATTTTTAAATTAGAATAGTGCAGGGGTGCCTGGGTGGCTCAGTCAGTTGAGCCACCGAGTTGAGCCATCTTAGTTTCCGCTTGGCCCCACTCACACTTGTGGGTGTGCTCTCAAATACACCCATCTTTAAAACAAAATACTTAAAGGGACACCTGGGTGACTCAGTCATTAAGCATCTGCCTTTGGCTCAGGTCATGATCGCAGGGTCCCAGGACCAAGTCCCACATCAGGCTTCTCCCTCTGCCTGCCACTCCCTCTGCTTGTGCTCTCTCTATCCCTCTCTCTCTCTCTGACAAATAAATAAATTCTTTTAAAAAAATAAATAATTACTATGAAAATAAAATAATTTTTAAAAAATATTTTTAAAAAATAAATTAGAATAGTGAAGAGTAGTTGTATTATTCCATACGTAAAGGATTAAGAGCAGTCATCAAAGTTAATTAGCTAACATTTACTTCAATCAGACATTATTACCTAATACATGCTAAGCAAAATACTACACACAGCATACAGAATTGTCACTACCCACCCACAAGGAATTTATAATCTAGTAGATTAGATAAAACATATACATATACACACAAACCCATATATATCTCCAATGCATGAGTAATACACAGTGTCACAGTAGTGGAACAAAGAAAATTACTTCTGGCAGAAGGCTCCGGAAAGGCAACTGAAAGACAGGATTCAGGGTTGTTTTTTTTTAGATTTATTTTTTTATCTGAGAGAGAGTAAGTGTGACAGAGTGAGCAGGGGGAGGGGCAGAGGGAAAGAGAGAGAAGCCAACTCTTCACCAAGCGTGGAGCCTGACAGCACGGGGCTTGATCTCAGGAATCCAAGACCATGATCTGAGCTGACATCAAGAGCCAGATGCTTAACTGAGCCACCCAGGAGCCACCAGACCAGATTCAAACAGTCAAAAATATAAGGAAAGAATGGCAACGGTAAAGGCTCATAGGTAGGAAATTTTAGTAGGTATTTAGGGGATTATGATTATTCCAAACTGATTGGAATATTATTCCTAGGGGAATAACAGGAGATAAAGCTAGAACAGCAAGTGTGGGGCATATCATGGATGGCCTTCAATATATAGTTATTATTCAGTAGGTGTAGGCATTCAGTAGGAATACCTACCATTATAAAAAATATTTTGGTAGTGCCTAGGTGGCACAGTCAGCTAAGTGTCAGACTCTTGATTTCATCTGGAGTCATGATCTCAGAGTTGTGAGATCTAGCTCTGTGTCAGGCTCTGTACTCAGCATGAGTCTACTCGTCTCTCTCCCTCTGCTCTTCACCCCGCTTGCAGTCTATCTCTAAAATGAATAAACAAATCTTTTTTAAAAATTTTTGAAAGGCCTGTAAAAGGACACTATAAAATAAGAGTATTTAATTTCTCTTTCAAAGAACTAAGAGAATGAGAGAAAACACTCATACTGAAAATAACACAGCAACAGGTAAACAACAACAGTATACTACAAATTGCAATTTTTTTTAAAAGCCAATTAATTAATTAATTAAAGGATCTACCACCTATTTGGAAGGTTTCCCAGAGAAAATAAATTTTGAACTGGGATTCCAACTGAAGTAATCAACCTAACATTCAATGAAAAGTGAATAAGCACCCAAAGCTAAGAACTTTCTAAGACAGTGAAGATCTAAGCAAAAAATCATTTTCTCAAGCTTCTTTTCTTAGTAAAAAAGAAACAACTAGAGGATGAAGAGAAATTCTTTTCAAGGACCCTACAGAGTTGCTTAATCTCCTGCCAGGCCTCTGAGCACTTTTCTCCTCACAGAGGTCTTCTTCCAAGGGAATCTGCCCTTCAGCTTCAAATGGGAAGCTTAGTGAACCACTTGCTAGAACCCTTTGTGACAAGGTCACAAAGAGAGTGCCCGGGTGGCTCAGTCAGTTATGCGTCTGTCTTCCCCTCAGGTCATGATCCCAGGGTCCTGGGATTGAGTCCCCCATTGGACTCCCTGCTCAGTGGGGAGTTTGGTTCTCCCTCTCTCTCTACCCCTCCCCCATGCTCATGCTTGTGCATGCACACTCTCTCACTCTCCCACGCTCTAATAAATAAAATCTTCAAAAAAAGAATTTTAAAAAATAAAGCATCCATTTCTAAAACAAAAAATCACAAAGGCCTGCAGAGACCTCATATAAGTATGGTAGAAAAGAATTTAAGGTCTATCTTGTATCAGAAATAACATGAGAAGGAACAACCAAATAAGCAGCAACTAACATCCCCAGCCAGATAAGCCACTGGCCCAGAGACTCTAAGCCACATATATCCTTTAAAAGTACTGTATGTTTAAAGCTGAGTCTACAGCATTCCCCTGGTGCTTTGTGGCATCCCAGTTACTCACCCCAAGAGGATCCAAAGAAGAGTCACTCTATCAACTAGCAACTCCCTCTAGATCTAAACAAAAGCACGAGAAACAGAAACAATAAATTGGATCCTTATTTCATGGAATTTTAAAAAAAAAATCTATTTCAATGAACTAAAGACTTAAATGTGAAAAAGGAAATCTGAAAACTTTTAGAAGATAACATACAAGAATATTTTTATAATCTCAGCACAGAAGAGAAGCACCTAAACAGAAAACAAAAAGCATAACCAGTTAAAAAAAAAACTGGTAAATTAAACCATGTTAAAATTAAAGACATTTGTTCAAAAAACACCATGAAAAAGAGGGAAAATATAGGTCACAAACTCAGAGAAAATACTGGTATATCTTATACATATAACTAATAAAGAAGCAATATTCATAATATAAAATGTTACAAAAACTGTAAGAATAGACATATAAACATACCCCCAAACTGGCAAGAGACATGAATAGGCATTTCACAGAATAAGGAAATACAAACAGCAAATAAATATATGAATACATTATTAGCTCCATTAATAATCAAGAAAATTATAAAATATGTTTATGAGATACCATTTTACAGCACAAAAAATTTAACCTGACAATATTAGGAGTTGGTAAAAATGCAGAGCAAGTGGCTAGTGGATACGTAAATTGATACAACTCATCTGGATTGCAATTTGGCATCATCTTGCAAAACTGAAGAACTTCATATCCTGTATCTCAGCAAGTTCACGGCTAATCCTATATCCCAGAAAACTCACAAAATATTTAGAATAGTGGCCATGGGAAGGGGGAATGTGACTAACAGAGAAGGATATACAAGCAGCCTCATTGTGGTGATATTTTGTTTTTTAAGTTGGGTAGGGGACGCTAATGCCCCATATATGCTATACATATTCTCTATGTATGAAATAGACCATCAAAAGTTCCTTCTTTTCTTTTCTTTTTTTTTAAGATTTTATTTATTTATTTGACAGACAGAGATCACAAGTAGGCAGAGAAGCAGGCAGAGAGAGGGGTAAGGAGGCCCCCCGCCGAGCAGAGAGCCTGACGCATGGCTCGATCCCAGAACCCTGAGATCATGACCTGACCCAAAGGCAGAGGCTTAACGCACTGAGCCACCCAGGTGCCCTGAAAAGTTCATCCTTTTCAAAATCATGGCTTTTGTTGTCTGTCTTTGCACTTGCTGTTCCTTTTCTGTGTTGAATATTTTTTTCTCACTCTCGTCCATCTGGTAAACCATTACTCAATCCATCCAAAAGTTAATGAGAAAGTCAGAATACCACAGTGGCTTCAAGAACCAGCTTTGGAAGCAAAACAGTCCTGACTATTACCATCTTTACCATCTTAGCCAACTTTCTTAGCCTTTTGAGCCCCAGTTTACAATGCTCCATTGCAAAATGAAGATAGTATCTCCTCATCTGTTGTGAGGCTCCATAAGAAGACTGTAAAGCACTTAGCATGGTATCAGCACTATCCAAACCTCCAAAAAATAGTTGTTATTATAATGCCTGCTCGGGGTGCCTGGGTGGCTCAGTGGTTTAAAGCCCCTGCCTTCGGCTCAGGTCATGATCCCGGGGTCCTGGAATCGAGGCCCGCATCAGGCTCTCTGCTCAGCGGGGAGTCTGCTTCCCCTTCTCTCTCTCTGCCTGTCTCTGCCTACTTGTGATCTCTGTCTGTCAAATAAACAAATAAAATTTTTAAAAATAAATAAATAATAAATAAAAAATATAATCCCTGCTCTTTGAGATCCTCTCTAGCTAACCCACTCCCCCCACAGAGTATTAGTAGTCCTTTCTGTCATCACATTACACTGTACATGGCTCTAAAGAACTGATACTGATTTATAATTATTCATTTAGTCTGTCTCTCCCATGAGTCTATAGGCAACTCAGGAAGACACCATGATTTATTTATCTTTTTATCCCCAATGCCTATAAGATAAATGATAAATACTGGAGGAGCAAATGAACAAATGGATGAACTAACATCAAAGACTGACTCTCAATATAGGGCAGCTCATATCCAGCACCTGTAAGAACAACGACTTCATAGAAGACAAGGACTTTAAGGCAGGCAGGCAAGCCTTCTTTCTGCATCCCCTATTTGTTTCTCTATCAGAAGTTACACAGGCTACTCTACAGACAAAAAGAGCCCACATTACCCACCAGTCTATTATATTTTCACATCTATTTTCCTGAAGTCTCCTCATGTGCTAAATGCATGTTCACATTTCTTCTCAGAAATATGTAATTCTTGGGCACCTGGGTGGCTTAGTCAGTTAAGCTTCTGCCTTCAGCTCAGATTCTGATCTCTGGGTCCTGGGATGGAGCCCTGAGTTAGGCTCCCTGCTCAGTGGGGAGTCTGCTTCTTCCTCTTCCTTTGTCCCTCCCCCAACCTGTGTGTGCGTGCGCGCGCGCGCTCTCTCTCTCTCAAATAAATAAAATCTTAAAAAAAAATTAAAAAAGTTGTCCTTATGTAATAAGAAATTAGATTCTCCAAAGGAAAAGACTGCTTTATGGTGCTTTGGTGTCTAATACAAAGCTGTGCAAACCAAGAAAATTGATGGGCTTTCTGAAAGGCCAGAAGCTAAATGACCCTCAACTGGCCCTTCCAAGGTTTAGCTTCACTCAGTCTCTCAAATATTCCAGAGAAGCACTAAAGATACAGATTGTTAAGATTCCCAGAGCTTGCCAAGGAATATAACACAGTTCTGTGCTAATAAAGCATAGATAGCGATCAAGAATTACTGAATTAGGGGCGCCTGGGTGGCTCAGTGGGTTAAAGCCTCTGCCTTTGGCTCAGGTCATGATCCCAGGGTCTTGGGATCGAGCCCTATGTTGGGCTCTCTGCTCAGCAGGGAGCCTGCTTCCTCCTCTCTCTCTCTGCCTGCTTCTCTGCCTACTTGTGATTTCTGACTGTCAAATAAATAAATAAAACCTTAAAAAAAAAAACCTTAAAAAAAAAAAAAGAATTACTGAATTAGTAAACAACTTATTGGACCAAGAAATTTACCCAAAGGGTGGAGGTAAGTGAAAGTCAAACCAGAAAGAGTTGGTGCCCTGACAGGCCACAAGTAGAAAATCAGGTGTATAATAATCAGGTGACCAGTGTACCTCAGCTCTGCCATGACAACTCCTCCCTCTATGGAGATTCTGAGACTATCCCAAGGTGATATGCAAGGTGAGCCACTAAGATATGTCCAAAGACGTCCTTTGGCAGACAGCTTGGAGATGAAAATGAAGAATGAAACAATGCTTCTTTTTCTCATTCATCTTTTAACCACTCACAGCACCCAAAGTGACAACTAACAGTGACAGTTTACAGAGTAGGACAAAGATAAAAAGTTAGCCTGTGCAATGATACACAGAGAACTACAGTGATTAAATCTCATAGGGCATGCCTGTCTTACCTATCAGGGGTCATCATCCACCCATGATGGATAGAATCCAATCCACAGACATATTTGTTCTATCTGGAAAAGGTTTTTAAAGACTTTAACTAGTTGCCAAGAGTTTAAAACACAATGATCTGAATTTTAAGTTTCTCCTGAAAAATAGGAAGACTGGTCATACTGTGCCCACATGCCAGAAATGACAGTCCCTGCTAATACATCCGTACAGTCCTAATATATTCATATCTGGCTTACTTTGCTCATTTACATTATCTGCCTTTTTTTACAAGCTTTTTTAAGCTTGTAATCTTTGGTTTATGTGATGGCAACAAATCGTTACATCCACGATCACTTCCATTATGACTGGGGCTCCAAATCAACAGACGCTCTATTATGTTTTCATGTAATTAAACAACTGCTGTTGAACATACTGAAATATAGAAAAAGAACAAAAAAAGCTAAATTATTATTTAAATGTAAATTATATTTACACCAGTCTTTCAGCCTGATGGTAAAACAAACCTCCCCTTCTCCCTTCAACTCAACTTCACCATTATCCCAACAGAATCATTCTAATCAGTCACACTGAACCACAGGGACAGACTGTGATCAGTCAACAGAAGTGGCAAACAAAGACAAGGATGATCCTTCCAGAGAGTACTGTATAAATACAGTGTGTCTCCTTAAAAGCAGAAGCTGCATCTTTTGCCTCTCTAGCTGCCCACACTAGCCAGTCTAAGTACCCCATCAATGAAGTTATTATCTAAAAGTGGCAGTCATCCTGCATTCTGGAACGTGAAACAGTAGTGGAACTCTTGAGTACTATGAGTTCAACTGGGATTGGTGCCCGGCTACTCATAAGGAAAGGTATCTACAACCTGAGCTCCCAGTGAGCCAATAAGCATCACTGTCAAGATTAGAAGGCACTGTCTGTCTACAGTCACCTCTGAAATATAGCTCAAATTCAAGTCTTGAAGGAAAAACAAATTTTCTTTTCTTTTTTTAATTGAAGTATGGTTGACATACAAAAAAAGAACAAATTTTCTGATTTGGGTGAGAATGGGAGGTGAAAAACTATTCCTACCTAGAAAATGACTTTTTGGTAAAGAAAGGGGAAATCTTTGATGCCTGAGTCACCTCCAGGCCCAACTGAAAAGATGCTGGATTGGTCACACCATCTACTCAAAGACTAGACTGCGCACCATGCAAAGCCTATCAACTCAACAAGGCTCAACGGGGCACATCAACCCAGGCAAGAAAGACAGGTTCATCAAACCTGGATACTTCCTAGGCTATATAATTTCATAAGCCACTTTCTATTTTTTTGGTAGAAATTCTGCAACTTATATCAGCAAGTTAAAATATAAACTTGTTTCCTGGATCATTTCCATCCCACTTATCTAAAATCAATAAATACAAACAATGCTATCCCCCACCAACATACACACACACACACACACACACAATTTCAGGAGAGCAGAGGGCATTAGGTAAGAAGAAACTGAGTTTAGTCACTGTCAATCCTATACAGTTTTTCCCTCTAACACAATGAGGTTTTGATCTTCCTTGTCACTACCCCCCCATGCAAAGTCCTGAATGCCAAGGCCAGACGAAGGCACAAGTCAGGACCACACACTACAACTAAGCCCAGGTACAGATAACACTTTTTGAGTGTCCATTACTTTCCCAAAGGCATTAGGTTGATACTGCTTATCCCTAGCTCATGCTCTAGGTAGGCCATTGCACATATATGCTACTGCTTTTAAGAAGTGGGTGTAAGTTAAACAGAGCAATCCCAAAACAGACCTTTCTATTTGTATCCTCCAGAGGGCCCAGAAAAGTGCCTTATATACCTGAATTAATGGCATAAAAACTTCTTTGTTGTGCACTAAAAAACACTATTTACACTATTCCTCATTTCTGAAGCCACTCTTTACCCTTGGGGAATTTTACAGTTTTACAATACAGCAGTTTATCAAAGGTTACCACAGTGCCATAAACTTCTTGGAGTTACACTCCTCCATCATTCACTCTGCTGCCCTGACCCTACCACTTTTAAATTAGCTGAACATCTTTCATGACCTTTTTTTCACCAATACTCAAATCCCTCTCTGTTCTTGGCCAAATGTATCATAACAAAGTGGCTCCCTTCTGATTAAACATCGCTTTAGGCCAAATGAAGAGAACACCTTGGGGGGAAATGCCAACCAAAACATACACCAGAAGAGAGTATCTGTAAAAGACTGTGTAAAGGAAGAAACAGCCTCAGAAGATTAAGTCCAGTGTTGACATACAGACCCAGACTGGTAGCTGAGCTGCCCCAGAAGTGGAAAGTCTTCTCTTAGCCCAGGTCTCCATAAGACTGGCCTCAATCCTTCCACACCTCTTCTCACTACCTGCGTCTAAGTTGCACTAGTTCATCATCCAGTGTTAATAAAGCAGTTCAGTTGTACTAAGGAGGCAGTCACACAGAAGTGGACGCTGTACAGGATCTGCAGAGACCTCATTTCTAAGGCTTAAAAATCAACCCTAAAAAGCAGATCCAATGTTCTTTAGGTTTGCTTTGAGCTTCTGAGGACTGGGCTCTTTAGGAAACAGAAAGCTCTAGAAGACGGAAGCTAAAGGCTAGGTGAAACCTGGGAACACAGGGAGAAAGATTCGGACACCCGAAAAGGATCATAAGTCAGAGATGAAGTCGCCCCTCCGGCCGCAGGGGCCTGACCTTTGCACCCCTGCATGCCTCCCAGTTCTCTCCCACAACAATCTCTTCCTGTTTAATTATTGTCCCTGCGTTCTTAAGCCACCCGGCTCGTCCAACTTAAGGGCCCGCCTCCCCTCATTCCCTACGGCGATGTCAGGGCTGCCTTCACGACACTGGAACTCTTAAGAAGAGACTTCGCTGACCTGTCAGCGGATCCAAAATGGCGGGGCCTAGTCCCAGGACCCGCAGCCGCTGCTCATGTCCAGCCCGGGCCCCGAAGGCGTCTTTAAGCGACTCTCCCGGCTCTGGTGGCAGATGGGAGAAGGGAAGGAGCCCGCTTCCTGGAAGTTGAGGCCGAAGTCAGGGACCGCACAGTCGGCCAGGAAGACTCGGCCGGAACGGGCGGTGGAGCCGGCTACCTTCCCTGTCAGCTCACTGACGTGGTAACTAGCCTCAGTCTAGCCCGCTGCCTGGTAACTGCGCGAGCCCTGGCACGCACAGCCAATCATAATTTTGTATCGTGAGAAGTGACATTCTAGCTACCCAATAGAAAAAGGAAATTGGCTTCGGGGGGCAGGTACAGCCTAAGAAGGCGAGATTACAAGGGACAGAAAAGGGTAGGTAGGGGACAACCAACGGATACGGGAATTCTCTGAGTGACAGTTATAAAAGCCAATAAAAATGAGAAATTTGTGCTGCGCGGTGAGAGAGGTGGAGTTAGGTAGAGTTCGGTTGCAGTGCGCGGTTTAGCAGTGGCTGCTGGGCATTATGGGGAGGAAAGCTACGATTTGCTGGAAAGGGGGCGGGGTCCGTTTTGAGAGCGCGAGCGGGCGACCCTGCTCTCCTGCCCACCACCGGCAAACACCTATCAAAGTTATATAGGCCAATATCTTGCCCCTTGAGGGATCACGTCCTTTCTAGGCAGTTCTAGGTTCTTTCCGTCCTAGAACCAGTCCTTCAATCTATTCCAACCTCCCCTCCCCCACCCTACCATCTGCCTGCCCTGTTTGACTTCTCATTAATGTGTCTGTCCCATCCCAACAGTTTCTGTGTCTTGTGCCCATTCGTATCATGCACAAATAGAGAAAAATGAGAGGAAACAGGAATCTTGGATATCTAATCCAGGCCTCAATTTACAGAGCAGGAAACCGAGTCCCCGTGTGGAAAGATGGCCCCCCGCGTTCACATAGCTAGTTAATAGCAGAGCAGAGAGACAAATCCAGGTGTCCTTACCCTCAGTCCAGCTCTCCTTTTCACTGCCTCTCACTACCTCTTATGCCTTAGTCTATCAGGCTGTGACTCCCAACTCTGCTCCTCATACTAAGCTTTGGACGTTCCTTACTTGCCTGGAAAAAAGCTAATCATGGGGGTTAGCCAACATCACCAGTAACAGGAAACTTAAGACTTTCCTGTTTGCCTTGGAAATGCTAAGAGGCCTAAGTGCTAGATGCCTAGCCCAATATTCACTCTTCTCCCCCAACTGTCTCTCCCCTTGCAAGAGATGATAGAGGTTGCCAGGATAGTTAGAATTACCTAGAAGTCAGAGTGTGTGGGAAGAAGACAGGTGGGTTTTCTCCTTGCTGATTGAGTGGTAGAATTCTCAGCCTCTCTGCTGGGATAGAGCCCAGGTGTCCGGGTAGACCTGAAGAGACTGCTTAGGGAGTGGAAAAAGATACCAACTTTCTCCCCATTTCTTCCCATTTATGGATGACCCAAATCCAGAGAAACCCCATACCT
Source organism: Martes martes (assembly GCF_963455335.1). NCBI lineage: Eukaryota > Metazoa > Chordata > Mammalia > Carnivora > Mustelidae > Martes > Martes martes. The sequence continues at coordinate 26,219,896 of NC_137902.1, forward strand.
AACCCCATAGGAATGTGGGAATGCTTTAGATTCCTCTAAGTTGAAGAGACTGAACATCAGACCCAAAGAACTCCTCAACAGCTCCCTGCACCTGCACATTGGGCTCCTGAACTCTGGGTCCAGCTTGGGGATCTTGCCTCTTTCAACCAAAGAGAGTCAGAGGAAGAAAAGACCACCTCAGCACCTCTTTCCACACTATGTCTGAGCCATTTCCATTTCCATTTGAAAACTGGGATTTGGTTTTCTGGGCCTGTCTCAGATTGAGCCAACTGGAAAATCCTAAATGGACCAAACTCCCTGTCTTCCTCATCTCCACTCTCATATACCTCTAAAAATTAATCAACCCAAAAGCATGAATGGTTGGGGGGCCTGGCTGGCTCTATCAATGAAGCATGTAACTCTAGATCTCGGGGTTATGAGTTCAAGCCCCACATTGGATGTAGAGATTACTTAAAAATAAAATCTTGTAAAAAATAAAACATTTTAAAAAGCATGAATGGGATTGTGTTAGAAATGAGGGCAAGAAAGTTGAACATGCCCATCATCTTACCAGGCAGAACATCTCCCTCTTAGATTTCAGTATCGAGTCCTACATTAGGCCTAGGAATAGAAATATGGGGAAAACATGGTACTTGCTCTCCTCAATTTTAGCATCAAAGAAGACATCGTATTAGCTGATCTCTTCAGTATGGTGGATGGGATAATAGAAGGTATGTGTAAGAGGGTTGTGGGAGCAAGAAGCTAGACATCTGGCTATCTTGGAAGTTCAGGAAAAGTTTCTCAGAGAAAATGAAACCTGATTAGAGCATAGAAAAATGAGTAGGAGTTGGCAAGATGAAGACTTGAAATATGTTACTGTCAGAAGAAAGGCCAGAGACGTGCAGGAAACCACTCAGAAATTGGAGATTAAGACAGGGTCAGGTCCAGGCAGCCCATGGGTCCTGTCCCTGTGCTTTAACAAAAACAAAATGAAAAAGAAAAAAAAAAAAAAAGACAGGGCCAGGTGCTGAAAGTTTTGTATGCCAGGCTAGGGAGTTTAGCCTTTAACCTGAAAATCAGGAGCCATTTCAGGATTTTAAGCAGAGACATGACTGGTCCGATTTCCTTAAGGAGCATACTATGTTATAGGGCTAGGGCCCTCAGGGTCACCCAACCTAACCCAGTCTCACTCCACATGTTCCTTGGGACATCTGTCCTGTTCTTGCAACTCCCTAGCGAGCAAGCACCAAGGCCATACCTTGCCCACAGGATTTAACTTGGTATCACCAGGGAGATGCTAGCCCTCTTAAAGCTGGGAAAGCATAACTGGGGCAAAGCCAAGGGTGCAGACTAACAGGTGAACCACCCAGACCTGAGTGCCCAGCCCAAGTCCTGACAGGGAGAGTTTCCTTTAATTCTGAGGGGTAGGCGGGAGTAAGAGGCGTGATAGTCACTCGGTGTCCAAGGTCACTCGGTGATGGTGGCAGGGTTAGAATGTTGGTAGCAGGGTTAGAATGACTCTTTGGTTTGCCTCATTGGAAACCCTGCTTTGTCCATGAAGCTGCCTTACTTGGAAGAGAGGAAAGGTGGGGGGAGAGGGTGGGAGACAGCCGAGAAGAGAAAGACGGATGTGAAGAAAAAGGCACAGAAAAAGATACATTAGTCTTTCAAAGTGACAGGAGGGAGGAGAGGGACAAACAGCAAGAGCGAGCGGCGGAGGAGAAAGAAGAGGAAAGAAAGGCAAGATGTGGGAGGACTGGAGCAGAGACAAAAGCGCGGAGAGACAGACAGCGACAAGTGGAGAAAATCTGCGAAACGTGAGCGGCAACAAAGCGTTGAAACCCGGTGGCCTCTCCCGGACGGTGCGTCCTCCCACCAGGCGCCCTGGCTGCCCCATCCCCCGGCACCACTGCACATCGCTCAGAGTGGCGGCCTGGTCCCAATTCTCCGGGGCCACCAGGGCCACTATACTCTCGCCCTCTGGATACATGCTCGGCTCAGCCAAAACGTTCTTGCTCCGCGAAGTTTCAGCCACGTGGGGAGGGGCGTGGCCCAGATGCTAAGGCGAGCCTTCGATTGGCCAAGGGGCGGGTTTCTTGGCGGCGCGCCGGCCGGACCCCTCCCCCGAAGGCGGGGCCTGAAAATTCACAGCTGGAAAGGGTGGAGCCCGGGCGGCGCAGCTGGAAGGGGGCGGGGCCCGACGCTCCAGGCTTGCCGCGGCGGGCTGGGGGCGCCCTGGGCTGCCATAAAGTGAATGGGCGCCGGCGGGGGGTGGCAGTCCGCCGCTAGGCTCACTCTCTCTCTCTGCGAGTCCGAGAGCGCCGGAGCAGAGCGGCGGTCCGGGCGCAGGGGGGCGGCCCCCACCCCGGCCGGGTGCCCGGCCCCTGGCCCCTGCCTGCCCTCCAGACTGCCGCCGCCGCCGCCGCTGCCGGGAGTCTGCCTGTTGCAGGACTCACTGTGAGTGCTCGACCATGCGGGGACAGGGGCTCATGGGGCCGAGGGGCCACGACCGAACTTCGGGATCCCCAAAACAGGACCTGGGTGGCTGAACTGGGGAACGGTGCCTGGGGAACGGGTCTAGACTGGGAGGGCATACTGCAGACCCGGGGCCGGGACTTAGGAAAACGAAAACTCAGCGTCGGGACTCGGGGGACAGACAAGAGGGAGACTCAAGGGATCCAGAGGGAAGCCGGAGACATGAAGCCAGGACAGGAGCTCCGCGAAGCAAGGAGTAGAGTCGGGAAATCATTACCAGAAAGCGCCCTGGAATTCGGGGGCGCGGGGCAGGCAGCCAGGGAGCGAAAGGGGTTGCCGAGGCCCTGGCCAGCGGGGGGAGCTGGCGGCGGCCGCACAGCGTGAGGGCAGTTGGCCGCTCCGAACGCCCCTCGTCCAGGGCTCAGATTCTAGGGGCTACGAGCAGGGGTGAGTCTGGTCGCACACGCTTCTCTTCCCCGCCGCTTCGCAGTTTGGATAGGAGCCGTGTTGTGGAAGCCTGGCAGCGACCGGGTCAGATGGCCGCTGTGCGGGTGGCAGGGCCGAAGCGGGGCAGCCCCAGTGACTAGGCGGCGGGGCTGGCATGTCGGGCTTGGGGTGACAGGGTTCGGATGGGTCTCGGCCTGGAGCCGCATGGAATTGGACGGAATGTCCGCAGCGCGCGGGGCTCAGAGCGGACAGAATGTCCGGGGAGGCTAGGTGGGTCTCTCCGGAGCAGGCGCTGTGTCCGGCAAAGGCGGACAGAATGTCCCTGGCCGAGTGGCATGTCTATGTATCGGGCCGCGCCTTGTCCAGCTGCGTGTGTAGTGGGGTTCGCTGTGGTGGGTCGCCTCAAATGCCAGCTCACACTTTGCAAACTACTTTCTGCTCCTAGGGGCTGCGGGATGGGGGTGAGAGGGTGCTGGGAGCACCCGAGTGAGAGTAAAGGCCTGGCCTTGGAGTGCGGTGGCGCTGGAGGACATTCCCTCTCCCACCCAGACTAGATCTGAGCATCACCCCACACATCTAGAATCCAAATTTGAGGAGAGAAAGCCAATGGCAGGACGGCTAGTAGAAGACAAGGGAAGGGGGAAATGAACCACAAGGGCAACGGGAGGGTAAGGAGGAGTCCAACACAAGCCTCCTTGACAGCTTCAGTTTCCTCACAAACTCTCAGGGTCAGCCCCTAATTCCAATACAGCTGATCAGACGGCCCTGGATTCCCACCTGGTTGTCAGCAGGCTAAAGGCTCCTTCCAGGAGCCCAGGCCCAAAGAGAAAACTGCAGCCCTTTAGCAAAGCAAACCCTGTGGTTTTATTTCCCTCTTGGCTCTCTCAACCCCACCAATCCCAACCACCCTGATGGCTGAGAGGAAGGAGGAAGGACACACATGGAATCCAGACTCTGGGGTCAACATGGGGCCTAGAGGGCCCTCCAAGACTGGTTGGGAAGGATGTCTCAGCCCTACCCAACTGTCCCTTTTGTTTTCTCTGTAACTGGGAAAGAGCCCTGATTCCTTTGGACCCATATAGTAACCACCCATGGTGACCCCAACTCTTTAACCAGAGCCCAGTTAAGCTAAAGGGAACAGAGAAAAGAAGAGAGAACTTTCCCAGTCTGTGTAAGTGAGCAAAAAAACTGGGCTGGGGACTGAGTTTTCATGAGATAAATGCAAGCTGATGCATTTAGCAATCAGTAATCTAAACAAGTGGGTCTGAACGTCTCAACCTCCACCCATGAATGATATGTAATATGTATTCCCTACACTCTCACCTCCATTCCTCGGTTTTAAAGTTTGCTTATCACTGCCCAGGACATTGTTTTTCAACCTTTTTTTTTTGGTCCTTGCCCCCTTTTGATAAATATAAAGTTACACCCCAATTACTCTCACCAAATTCTGATACATTTTTCAGCCACTTGTGCTCCCATCACCTTTGAAAAATCACTGAAATTATGGGTGAAATGAAAGTCTCTGAGTCAGGAAAGGAATAGGGAAGGCATTGCAGCTGGTTCCCTGAAGACCTTAGCCCAAAGTTCTGCATCTGTCAAAAAGGCCAAAAAGCAATGGCATTATAATGAAGATGAGTGGAAACAAAAGACAGAACTTTCTCCCATCCTTGCATAAAACCATGTAGCTGAGTGCATGCCGAGTCACTGGCTTTTGGGGAGAATGTTATGGACCTAGAGAAGGGTCAGAGAATGATCCACAGAATGGGGAGTCAGGCTGCTAGAGAGAGCAAACTTCAAAGTTTAGGCCTCTGGAAGGTGAAATAAGATGGAAGTCCACAAATAATGGAAGTCCACAAATAAATAAATGTGTTTGCTCCCCAAATCCTGAAATGGGAGATGAGGGGGCCTCGTAGAACTGGAGGGATGCAAGCTCAAGATGAATAGGAAAATGTACCTTGGCACACAGTGGGCAGCAAACTTTCAGAGCTCCTTTCCAGAGAGGAGGTAGAGGCAGGAAGTGGAAATGGAATCCTTCAGGGCCTGGGAGGATCCGTGCAAGTCAGAACCACAAACAGCTGCTGGGGTAGAGGGGGCAAGGCATGGAAAGAGCTCAGACCCTGGTTTTAGGAGAACTGGATTCGAATCTCTTCAATCCGTGTCATCTTGGACAAATTTATCTTCTTAGAGGTGAAATGAGGATGGATATTCCTGCTACCTGAGGTGCTTGTAAGAGTTAAATGAAATAATGTCTTTGAAAACCCTTTGCAAATGGAGAAGCACCACAGAAGTAAGAAGCATTATTGCTATTATTATGCCCAAACCGTGTAGGTCCCCTGTAACCCCAAAATCGTTGCTTGGAAGGATGGGGTCTCAAGTCTTAGAGAAGCCCAATAGCACCCCCGATCCAGACATGAGAAGATTCTCAATGACAGATGGAACACCCTATACCAAGCTTCCAATGCCAGCCATTACCCCTGCTCCTCTCCAAGAAGAGTTCTAGGGAGCTCCCCTAATGCTTAACTCCAAATATCCTGATCTGATCTCTGCCTGCCTCCTGATCAAGGATGTGAATATGGGCCTGGGACACAGGTCCAGGAGGGGAAAGGTGGGAAGGCTGGAGCTGAGCTGGGGATAGGCATGAGAGAAGGACAGAGCCACCCAAATCTTTTCTTCTCCATTCACTCCAAATGATGCATCCTAGAGTGTGGGGAGGAAGAAGGCAGCTAATCTGAAAGATCCATTAGGTCCTGAGCTTTGGGATTATCTGGAGTGTCTAGCCCATGGTCATGGGCAGGGACCCATGATGAGGATGATGGGAACAGAAAGGGAAAAAAGATAGACAGTGGGGGGAATGAAAACTGCTCTCAAAATTCTCTCTCCTCCTCCATTGTCCTCCTCAAGGCCTCCTTTACATTTTTCAGTTAAGTTCCCCCTTTTCCACCTTTCCCCTGCCCAATCCATTCTGCTCACTACAGCCAAATAAAGGTCTCAGAGATGCTGCTCTTATGTTTCTCCCCTGCCTACGAGCCTCCAGTGACTCCCACTGCTTGGAGTACTGCTTCTCAAAAGAGGAGGATGAGGAGAGCAGGCACGGCAGGAGTAGAAGGGCCATGACATTGCAGGCTAAATGTGGCCCATCTTCCTGGCGGGATGATGTCACTTGAAGATGTGGAGAGAAAACTTTATTTTTTTTAAGATTTTTTATTTATTTATTTGACAGAAATCACAAGTAGGCAGAGAGGCAGGCAGAGAGAGAGGAGGAAGCAGGCTCCCAGCCGAGCAGAGAGCCCGATGTGGGGCTCGATCCCAGGACCCTGAGACCATGACCTGAGCCAAAGGCAGAGGCTTTAACCCACTGAGCCACCCAGGCACCCTGAGAAAACTTTATTTTTATATCAAAATAAATACACTTAAGCATGGAATAGAATACAAAACTTGCTTCAATTTTTAGCATAAGGCTGGAGATCTCAAAGAAATTTCATACTGGTGGCAGCTGCTTGAGGTCATGCTCCCAGTTTCCCTGAGGGATGTTCTTTCTTACTGGTCTTGGGGGGGGGGTTGATGGAAAAGCTGGAGATGCTCTAGCTTAGACTTTATCAAACCTGAAGCACCACCCCATGCCCTTCCCTGGAGGCCCCCTCAACCTGACCTGTTTTCCTCCGATGCTCTCCCATTGCCCACACCGAGACCCTCGCCACGTTAGACTGCCTGTTGCCCTCAGAACCTGCCAGCTCATTCCCAGTAGTGCCCTATTATTTAGAAACCTCTGCTCCTTCTCTGCCTCCCCAGTTCCCAGCTCTGCCATGTGCTACATTCTCTGAGTCCCATAACTTGATACCACCTTACATGGGCTTCCATCTCTTTGACCTCCCCCCAGTGTGAGAATTAGGCCTACTTAGCCCATCATTGTCTATCCTGTTTGCCTCCCCAGACTGTAGGCTCCTAGAAATTAGGATCTGTGCCTTACCATCCTTAGGGATCTGTCCTAGCACCTAATACTTGCTGAAGGAAAGAAGGAAGGAAGGGGAATGGTGGATGTGGGGGCCCATTTCTCTGATCCCTAATTTACCCCTTGCTAAATTAACTCCATCAAATCATCGCTGCCTCCGCTCAAGTCTTAGGGTTTCCTCTTGGGTCTGTGACCTTTGTCTACAGCTGTCTGATTTGCTCGCATTTGCTCACGGCAGCTCAGCAGACCAGACAGGTTGGGTCCTCAGCATCCCTAATGAACTAAAGGGCCTTACTTCAGACCCAGGTTTCTAGCTGGGCTCCATGCTAGCTAAGGACCCTGGTTTATATTCTATTACCAACTTGCTACTTGCTGAACTGAGCCACAGTGCCACAACTCTATCCCTTCCATCTTTCAGGGTTTTCTCCCATCTCAGTGCTGGGGAACACCTCGTGCCCGGGCATCATCATTGCAACTGCTTGGGGGCTCTCTGGCTGAGGCCCTGATTTGCCCCTTTGGTATCAGGGCGAAAGTGGGTGCACATGGCTGTTGTCTTCTTGCCATGAGCTTGGGTCACTTGGAAACCATGACCGCCTCTCTCTGACCTCTCTAACCTGGGATAACCTGTGCTCTCCACTTTAATATATCTTGAATATTTTGTTCTCGCTGTGGTCCATGATAGGCTTCCTGTAATCCCAGGCTGTACTTCAGAATCAGAGCACACCTGCAGGTCCTTTCTTCTTCCCAGGGTGGGACTTGTCACCCTGACAGTGTGGAGCCTCGCCCATATATCCCCAGTAGGGTGTGTCAGGGAGGCTGGAGGGGGGACCAGCAGCCCCTCCCAGAGCCGGACTCAGCCCCCCTCTTATCTCTTGACTCTCTCTGGTCCTGCCTGGTGTTTCCTACCAGCATCCAATCCTGCAGCTTCCAGACCTACTGCTTGTCCCTGTCCACTGAGTGAGGAGAAGCCCCTGGCCTCAGTCCCAACGCCCCAGCTTCCTGACCTCTAACAGTTTGGGGGAGCTTAATCCTCAGCCAGCCTGTCTCCAGCTCAGACAACAGCCTGGCGCCCCCAGCCTTTGCCTGGCTAGCCCACCCGGACGCGAGTCTGTGGGAGGCCTGTGCCCCCACTGTCTAGCTCTCTGTTGCCTGCCTGGCTGTGGTGCTCTTGCCTTTTCAGTTTCACAGGCAGGACTCTTCTCGGCCTCCACCCCTCTTTCCACTAGTCCCACACTTGTCAAGAGCCTGAAGGTTTCCTTCTTGCCTTTACCAGTGGCCTTCTTGTAACTTGGCTTCGGTTACTCTGCCCATTTTGCTATTACTTTATTGGCTGGGCCCTCCTTTATGTTCAGGGCAGAGTAGTCACAAGGCACCTTTGCATCCCACTCTCAAATCCAACATACTTGCCTTTTTTCACCAGAGGAAATCTTCACTGGGTGATACAGGATCTCAGAAGGTAAACTCAAGCAAGGGCAGAGACAAGGATGAGATCCAATTTACCACTCTATCCTCAGCGCCTTACTCAATGCCCAGCTCATAGACGGCACCAAAGAGACATCTGCTCCATGAATGGCGGGGGGCAGGGAAGCAACTTGGATAGAGTTTTGTCCACATTCATCTTTACATTATGTAATTACATTATGCATTTTTTTAAACCTTCTAACAGTACTAGAGGTAGGTAGGGAAGGGAGTATGATCTCCATTTTAGAGATGACGAAATATGTCCAGAGAGGTAAAGTACTTTGTCAAGAACAAAGAGCTAGTAAGTTGGGGAGCCAGGACATGGACCCAAATCTTTTGTCCCCAAACCTAATTTCTTCTGGCTATTCCAGATTGTTTTCCTATGAGGGTCCTGGGCAGTTTCCACCCTCTACCTCCAAGCCATCCTCTTCCCTCAGACTTCTCCCCACCCAGGGAAACAGACTCTATACTCAGGGGAGTAGCGACCACTCCCCTGGCCCCTTTGGCCTCCTCCTCCCCCACAGAGTCCTTAGTTCTGGGACTGAGATCTGAGGTTCAGAGGGGCCAGGAAGGAGGGGGGGGGTGGAGAGTAATGGCGAGCTCCAAAACAGCCAAGGCAGCTGTCCCTGTCACAGAGAGAGGAGACTGTGTGACGGTGTGGGTCTGTCTGCCTGAATGTGGGAGCGCATGTGTGGGAGAGTATGTGTTTGTATGCCTCTAGCTCCAAGTCCAAGTGCTTATTTTGTCTGAGTGGGGGCTCGTGTGTGTCTGCATGTGTGTCTGTCTGTCTCGAAATACACAGCCTGAACTCTGCTTTCTCGGCCTCATCTCTTACTCTGGCCCTTATCTCTCTTCACCCTGCCTTCCTCTGCTGCAATGGAGGGTGAAACGGAGACACAGGTATGGAATGCTGGGGGAAGGGAAGTTTGGAATACTGGAGTTCTGGAGCCAAGGCAGACTGGAAAGAAAGGCACTGGTGGGATTTAGTTTTCCCTACAGGTGAACCAAATCGTCCCTCTTTTCCTGGCGGTGTTGTTCCCATGGCCTCTGGAGAAGCCAGGGGGATAGCCTGCATTTTGAGAGCACCTTGGGTATAAAGTAAGAGGAGACTTCAGAGCCCCCCTTTTTCCAGCTCTCAGTTCTAAGCCTTTTGAGCTCCTTGGGAAGAACTACTAGTCAAGGCTGCCACAGGTCTCACCCAAGGGTATCTCCCTTCTCTCAGAGCATCCCTGGGTCAGCCCCAAGCCTCTGACTCCTGACCTTAGACCTGGAAGGGGAGGGGAGCTGAGTATCCCCCACCCCTAGCCTGACTTCTCTCCTTCCCTGTTCCCTTCAGTCCTCCCTCTCCAACCCTCAGAAAAAGTCCAAGTCTAGGCCCCACCCCTCTCCCTGCAAACAGAACAGGGACTGCTTCTCAACCTCCTGCCTTGACCTCTGTTGCACCCCCAATCTCACTTGAGAGGTTGGGGGGGCAGCTGTCCTCCTTCAGCTGGTTGACGGGTGCATTTCCATGTGCAAATACAGGCCGATGCCCATCTGTGTCTCCCAGAGAGAGGCTCCTTATAAATTCAGAACAGCCAAGTGACACACATCTCAATCTAGGCTAATCCGCCACATTAATGCCACCCTGCACAGCCTGGATCAAGTCCCTGTTAATAGAGAGGCAGATGGACCCCTCCTACCCAGCTCTTCACCCCTGTTCCTCTGTCCCTAACCTCCTTTGGTTCTCCTCTGACCCAGAGGAGTCTGTCCAGACTTCCCAAGCCTCACTAGTGCCCCTTTTTCTTCCTCCCACCAGGGGGGGCTTGGGAGAGCCAGCAGCAAGGGGAACCTGCTGGGGAGACTTGGAGAGGGAGCTGGGCCATCTCCTGGGCCATGTCAAGCAAGGTTTGGGATAGGGAATAAGGGCAGGAAGGTGGCTTTAAGAAGCTCACATTTGCTCCTGGGAGCGGGGAGGTAGGAGTGCTGGTGGAGGCTCTAGTAGGAGTGTGATGTGTGTCTGCACAGACACAGAGGCAGACGAGGCCAGGACACCTAGGGATTTTCAAACTTGTTTTTGATCCCGGAACCCTTTCTTCAAATGCTATCTCTCTAGAAAGCATAAACAAAACAGGCCAAAGCAGGACTGCCCTGGTTGAAGCAGACCCATGCAAGGCCAAGCTAGACTTCTATCCCTGAGGCTGGCCCCAATTTCCAGTCCCTGAGGGGATTTCTGAGTAGGGCCCCCCAGGAACACAATTTGAAAAAGCAAATGAAGAAAAAGCAGTAGCTTACGAGTTTCCCAGACCTGGTTCAGATCCCAGCTTCACCATGCACAAGCTCTGTGAACTTAGTGGTAACTTCAAGTCTGTTCCCTCACCTGAACAAGGGTGATATTTAAGATAGATGCATTCTTGTGAGGAGAGAAATAACGAGGCAAAGGCCCATAGTAAGTATTCATAAATAATAGCAGTTACTATCTGTATGCGAGACATATTGGGCCTGGTTCAAAAATCAAATCTGTCCCACTGGAGAGTAACAGAGGTTTGGGCTATGTTCAGGTGTGATCAGCTGAGGGGCAGGTGTGAGTTTGTGGGGATACTGGACATACATGTGAGAAGGAACTGAAGTTTTGGAAGATGTGGTGTGCAATATCGTGGTTTTCCATGCAATAGCATGGTTTTCCTTAGCGGATTCAAGAAGTGTCTATTGCACACCAACTGGGCACCAGGCAGAGTTCTAGCTAGGTGCCCAGCAGTGAACAAAATACAGTCTGTGTGCATGTCTGTGCATAATGCCCCTGGGAATACCCCCTTCTCCCCTTAGCTGCTATTTCCCTATTCTGTCCTAGGGTACCCCACAGAGGGGTAGCTTTATGTCGGTAGCTGAGAAAGGGGCAGTGAACTTGAGGGGAAGCACTACTGGGAACCGGTTAATTGCGAGATTTTATCCCCATCCACCTGATCTGTGTCTTGTCTCCTTCCAGAGCCCTCCCTCCATGGAGTTCGGCCTGCTCAGCGAGGCGGAGGCCCGGAGCCCGGCCCTCTCGCTGTCAGATGCGGGCACTCCCCACCCACCCCTCCCAGAACACAGCTGCAAGGGCCAAGAGCACAGCGGTGAGCGCACCCCCTACTGGGGGTAGGGGAGATAACAGTTCAATCCCTCCTGGGGGTGACATCTGGCAATGGGGGAAGGCCGGGTGGGAGTGAGCGGTCAGTGGAGAAGGTCCTGGAGCCGCAGAATCCGCGCAGGCCTGGGCGCCCTGTGACCTGCCCCCACCTCGGCCCCCAGACTCGGAGAAGGCCTCGGCTTCGCTGCCCGGCGGCTCCCCCGAAGACGGCTCGCTGAAGAAGAAGCAGCGGCGGCAGCGCACCCACTTCACCAGCCAGCAGCTGCAGGAACTGGAGGCGACCTTCCAGAGGAACCGCTACCCCGACATGAGCACGCGCGAAGAGATCGCGGTGTGGACCAACCTCACCGAGGCCCGCGTGCGGGTACGGCTCTCCCAAACCTGAGCCCTCCACTACACGCCCGCCCCCGCCCCCCTTCCCCCTCCAGCCCGGGCTTCCTTCTCAGCCGCCGCTCAGCGAGCAGCCCTGGAGCCCCCAGCCGGCGCTCCCGCCCTGATTGCCTACCCTCGGCCCCACATCCGACGGGCCCCTGCCTCGGTCTGCTGCCCCGCACAGCCTCCTTTGCACTAGCCTCCGGCCTCTGCTCCGCCTCCATCCACCCTGTAGCTCCAGGCCGCTCGTTCCTTCTCCCCCAGCACTGTCTCCCGTGCTCTTCTTCACTCCTCCTCGACTCTATCCTACGTGCCCCCGCCCCAGACCCTATCGCCCTGACTCAGTCCTGTCGCCCACTCCTGTTCTCAGCACCCGGACTCGGTGCGCTCCTTCCACCCCCAGCCTGGCTGCCCCACTTCCGTTTCGTTTCTCCTCGGCACGGTCCCGGCCCGAACTCCGGGCTCTGTGACCCAGCCGCAGCCGCGTGGACCCGGGCCGGCCCCCCACCCGGCTCCGGCCCTGACAGCCTTTCTCCAACGCCCGCAGGTGTGGTTCAAGAACCGGCGCGCCAAGTGGCGGAAGCGCGAGCGCAGCCAGCAGGCGGAGCTGTGCAAGGGCGGCTTCGCCGCGCCACTCGGGGGGCTAGTGCCGCCCTACGAGGAGGTGTACCCCGGCTACTCGTACGGCAATTGGCCACCCAAGGCGCTCGGCCCGCCGCTCGCCGCAAAGACCTTCCCGTTCGCCTTCAACTCGGTCAATGTGGGGCCTCTGGCTTCGCAGCCCGTCTTCTCGCCACCCAGCTCCATCGCCGCCTCCATGGTGCCCTCGGCCGCAGCCGCCCCGGGCGCCGTGCCAGGGCCCGGGGCTCTGCAGGGCCTGGGCGGGGGGCCCCCCGGGCTGGCTCCGGCCGCAGTGTCCTCCGGGGCAGTGTCCTGCCCTTACGCCTCGGCCGCTGCAGCCGCAGCTGCAGCCGCCTCCTCCCCCTACGTATATCGGGACCCGTGTAACTCGAGTCTGGCCAGCCTGAGGCTCAAGGCCAAACAGCACGCTTCTTTCAGCTATCCCGCCGTGCCCGGGCCGCCCCCGGCCGCCAACCTCAGTCCGTGCCAGTACGCCGTGGAACGGCCCGTATGAATGGCCCGGTCCGTCTACCATCCCCGAGGGCGGGGGCGAGAATTCACAGCCTCCCCCGACTGGGGTCGTCTTGACTGGCTTGCCCCTACCCCGGGGTCTGAGAGGGGTGCTGGGGCAGCTCGGGGAGGGGGGCGCGGCCAGCTCAGGAGAGAGACTACCCGCTGCCGACCCTGAGGGGTCGACTGGGCCCTACACACCCTACACATAGTCCACGCCCCTGGGACTAAGGCCAGGAACAGGGACCAGTTCCCCGGGGGCCAATTGACCCTTGGCCCACCCCGCCTTCTCCAGACTCCCCTCCCCCATTTTCAAAGATAAACGAAATAAACGTGCGCGGACTGCCAAAGGTCTGATGATTCAGAGTTGCGGTTGAGCTCCCGCCCCTCATGCTACCCCATGTCTAAAGGAGTGCACAGGAAAGAAGTGAGGGCTTCAGTCCCCTCTCAGCTCCCAGCACCGGGATGGGGCAACTGGGAGATTCCTGGAGCAAAGTGGGGCACGTGCCCTGCGTGCGAATATGTAAGTGTGATTTAGGGACTAGCTACTTGGCTGGCGTTGGCCAAAGCTGGTGCTGCGGCGCCACCTCGTGGTCTCATGGAGGATAACGAAGTTCTGGTCAGGAACCCTCACTTGCGGGTGTCGATTCTGCAACTTAGGAAGCTTATGACCTTAGATAAGTTACACCGCCTTTCTGCACCTGTTTCTCACTGTTCCTATGAGGGGCTTGGGTCTCTAATAGCAATAAAATTCTGGTCTGTAACAGACATTTATTAAGTGCCTACTAGGCCTAGAATTCTTATTGTCTGCATGTGTGTGCCTCTCATCTTTCCACACAACTTCTTAGGCTTCTCAGTGATCACCCTGCTGCCAGCAGCCCTTTCCCGTCACAGCAGTCCTCTTCCCCCAAATCTCAAAACCCCAGAAGACTTGTTGAAATCTTTAATTTAAAAATGGAGCAAGAGGAAGATTTCTGGATAGAAATATAAATAACTCAGCTCTGGGGATCCTCCTCAGTTCTACCACCATCCCAGGGCTTGCTTGGCCTTCACATTAAAAATGGAAACATCAAAGTACTAGATTACACCCCACCCACGGCTGACACTTCTTGCCTGTTATAACTTCCTGCCACCTTGGAGCACAGATCCCATGGGAAAAACCATGCAGGGAAGGCCTCCTAATTATTCTCCCAAACCTAAGATCAACTCCTTGGTGCCGTGGCAGAGAGAGAGCCTGGGACTCCTTTTTCTCCAGCTTTTCACTGGCTCTTGGTCTTGGCTTTGACTTTGGGCACTATGTAGGTTTGGTGGAAGAAATGGGCAAAGAGGATGAAATAGGTCGTATACAAGACAAGGGACCAGAAACAGTGTTCCATTGTGGTGTGGCATCCCTGTTCCTGTCTCCAGATGTAAGTTAGGATGCCAACAACTGCTCCCATAAACATCTGTAGGATCTGCAGGCTGGTGATGAGCATAGGTAACCATGTGGGGGACTTCAGTTTGGCAGCCCTCAGAGTGTAGTAGATGTACATGATGGCATGCACACCGTAGTTCATGGTCATGAACCAGCCTCCTGCAGACACCTTGTTCTTGTATCCAAAGCTCGTATACACTAGCACTGAGCTGTGGTGGTACCAGTGCACAAAGATGAGTGGTCGCTTACGCAGGATGATGAAGGCCGTGTCTCCTGGGAAATGGAAAGTCATAGCTGGCTTACCACCCAGTGTTGGGACCACCCTCCCTGATGGATATAGGGACACAGGGGGAATTCTCAGGGCATGGAGAAGGGTCTTTGTAGCAAATAATTTAAAGAGGGGCTTGGGTAAGAGGTGTTGTTAGGACCCAGGGGTGGGGAAGGGATTCTCCGTGTAATGAGAGAGGTAGGGGAGCCCTGAGGAGGGATGCAGTTGACTGGGCACCAGAGAGACAAAGCCTTGCCACTCACCAAGTTCAATAACCTTGCTGAGAACAAAGAGACAGGACCAGAATCCGATTACGGGAGTGCTGGCAGAGTTGGAGAAGCACACAGTTTTCTTTAGGCTCCCCCTAAGTACCAGGGTAGCCATATAGCCCCATGTCCTCAGTGCCCCCAGGATACTGAAATGGGACAGAGGAAAAGGGTGTAAGGGTCATCCCCAGACATCAATTCACCCTTCTCCCTTGGCCTGGCAGGTCACTGCCTCAAGCTCCACCATTTACCCCCTTCCAGCAGAATGGCTCACAGCTTCTGAGATCCTGGGGCCAGGATCCAACCAGTAATCTAGAGGAGATGAGGGCTGGGGAAGGACCAGGGAATGCTGGAGGATGGGACTGAAAGTTGAGTTAGGGACTAGGGTTACTGGGATGGGTAGGAACCTGGGAGGGGATGGGGGATGAAATCTGGGAAGGAGGGGCTAGAGAAGTTATTAGAAGGTATTGGGAGAGGGTGTTAGATGCTGAGAGCATTAGAGGCTGGAGAAAATTGTTAAAAGTACAGACTCCATGAGCACAAGTGGATTCATGAAAGAGAGAGCAGAGGTTGCCAGTATGGGGCCTGGGGAAGAAGGAAAGCAGGGTAATATGGGA
This sequence comes from Martes martes, assembly GCF_963455335.1. Lineage (NCBI taxonomy): Eukaryota > Metazoa > Chordata > Mammalia > Carnivora > Mustelidae > Martes > Martes martes. Next base: position 26,235,384 of record NC_137902.1, read on the forward strand.
GGAGGATGGAAGCTGGGGAAGGAGCTGGAGCTGAGGGAATGGGTTAGGGAGAGAGTTAGAGGGAAACTTGGGGCATTAACTCACTTGGGGTTTCTAGAAAGCTTTTAGGGATAGAATGAGGATCTAGGGTCTAAAGGATAGGCAAGGAGTGGAGATGGGGGGGGGTCTTACCTGAAGATTGCAAGGCCGAGGGACCAAAGGGTGAGAGGCCCCTGCAAGTTGAAGCCCTTCCGTGCCTTCATGTAGTTCTGCCCCACAAAGATGAGCAGCAGGTAGACCAGAGCTATGGGGAATGAGGTTGCCCTGGCAGGCAGAAGGCAGAGGGGATGGGCTTATGGGTGGGTCCTGGTTAGAGGAATGCCCACTCATCTCTCAGGGTCAGTGCTCTGGGTTGGAGTCCTAACTCTGCCACTTACCAGCTGTGTGACTTTGGAAAAAAAGCTACTTAGTTCTCTGAGCCTCATTTTCCTTATTATAAAGGAGAAATAACATTCCCTGACAGTGTTAAGGTATATAAAGTACCTAGCACAGGGCTGGGGCTGTGTTCAGGTTTCTGTGATTACTGCTCTCAGTGGAATTGTGAGTGGGTGACAACTACATGTCTAGAACCAACCCAGGACTCTGGCGTTTAGAAGAATGTGGCAATAGTTTCTGCCTGTTTGGGTCATGGCAAATTGTCAGTCGACAAACTGACAAAAGTCAGTCCACAAACACCTCTGAGGAGCTTTAGGGCAAAGTCAAAGAGACTGGGGAAATCCTGAAAGGGGTTCCCAACTGTGTCTCCTTTTCCACAGCGGGGGACAATGGAGCATTTGGGGAACAATGTGATAATTGTGAAGTGCTGGTGTCCTGGTGTCCCTGGGCACCAGCACTATGACCGCACACCTGCACACACAGCCACAAAGGACAGAGGAGAGTCGTTCTAGAAGGTGGAGGGGAGGAGGAGTTCAGATCAGCCCCTTCCTCAGAGATCATATCTCACTCCCCTCTTTCCCTTCAGTTTCCATCTCCTACTTTCCTCAACCCATTTTCTTCCTTTCTCCCTCCCTTCCATCCTGTCTCTTCCTCTCTCATTCTTTCTTTCCTCCAGATCTAATCTCTGAGATGTCACGCTAACTGCACCTTGGACAACAGGGATATGGAGACAGTACAGGGGAGCCCCACACCTTTGCTCTTTAAGAAAACCGTAGCAGGGGTGCCTGGGTGGCCCAGTTGCTTAAGCGTCTGCCTTCAGCTTGGGTCATGATCCCAGAATCCTGGGATCGAGTCCCACATCGGACTCCCTTCATTGAGGAGCCTGCTTCTCCCTCTCCCTCTGCCCCACCCCCTGCTCATGCTGTCTCTCTCTCTCAGATAAATAAATGAAATCTTAAAAAAAAAAAAAAAAAAAAGGAGGAGGAGGAAGAAAAGAAAAGAGGAGGAAAAAAAAAGAAAAGAAAACAAAACAAAAACAAAGAAAATCATTGCAGGCACCCAGTATCTCCTCCCTCACCCCAACCCTCCCCAAATAGCAGTCGTTAAGGTCAGGACCCTGGCACTGCCCTTCGCCTTCCCCAGGTCTCACCAGTACTCCTCCAAAAGGGGCCTCATGTCCCAGAACAGCTCGAAGTTGTAAGGCTCCAACAACTGCTCTGTTCCGTCCGAGGCATTCATGGCTGTGACCATTTAGTTCTGCAGATGCCGAGGTCCGGAGCTTGAGAAGCTGGGCTAGAGGTTAAGGGCACCGAGGATGGAGCGAACTTTGGGGCAGGACAAAACGCACGCGGGACCCCAGGAACTCCGCGGCCAGCGAGGAGCGTCAGATTCAGGCACGTGGGCCACACTCAGACAACTTCCATCGCCGCGGCCACTGCGGTTTATGAAGCTGGATTGCAAAACTGCGGGCGCCGGGTGGGAGGGTGGGGGTACCGCGGCCCCTCCCAAGGCCAGGCAGTTATCCAATCTCGACTAAGATACGCCCCTGTCCTGCAACTCGCTCTCTGATTGGTCATCCTCAAGGGCACCTCCCCCAGGGGTTTCTCACAGCCAAACCCAAACGCCTGTGACAGGATCCCACCATGCCCACTTTCCCATCCTTTTCTCCCACACCTCCATGCCCACCTGCTTGGCTTAGCGCCTGTGGCCTTGCCGGTACCCGGACGTACCCATACCCTTTGCCTCAGTTCGCTTTAATCCTGACCTACTTGGCAGTGAGGAGTCAGTGGAGATGTCCTCAGCCTCTGATGCCTGCGTTCAGTAATTCGGGTGTCAGTTTCCCGCCTCCCTGAGTCCCTGGGGAACCCAGACCCCGGATGAAGATGAATCTCCCCTTAGTCCCATCTGCCCTCTTCAGGTCTGTGATTGTAGTGGAAAGGAGATACTTTTAATTTTTTTTTTTTTTGAAGATTTTATTTATTGGGGCGCCTGGGTGGCTCAGTCTGCCTTCAGCTCAGGTCATGATCCCGGCGGCCTGGGACGAGTCCCGCATCAGGATCCCTGCTCAGCGGGAAAAGCCTGCTTCTCCCTCTCCCATTTCCCCTGCTTGTGTTCCCTCTCTCACACTCTATCTCTCTCTCTCTGCCAAATAAATAATTAATCTTTAAAAGAAAATAAAGATTTTATTTACTTATTTGACAGAGAGAGAGAGAATGAGTGGTGGGAGTGCTATCTGAGTGACCTTCAAGTGTATCCCTTTGTCCCTGTACTTCACCTCTCACGTGGTGATTATCTTAATCATGTTAACCGATCGCAACACCTCCTTCGCTAATACAGTGCTTCTCTCTCTTCACTGCGTTAGAATTGGAAAGGAACTCCCAAACCTGGCTGATTGTGACATTCTTGAGTCCCAATCCCAGAGTTTCAGACCCAGTAGGTGGTCCCAGACTGTATTTTGGAAACCATCATTGCCCTCTCATCTAAAACCTACAATGGAGGGGCGCCTGGGTGGCTCAGTTGGTTAAGCGTCTGCCTTAGGCTCAGGTCATGATCCCAGGGTCCTGGCCTGGAATGGAGCCCCATGTCGGGCTTCCCTGCTCAGCAGGGAGCCTGCTTCTCTCTCTCCCTCTGCCCCTCCTCCTGCTCTCCTCATGCTCTCTAATAAATAAATAAAATCTTTAATAAAATAACATCTAAATTGGATCATGCTGCTTTCCTGCTTCAAACCCTTCAGTGGCTCTCCCCGCCCCCCAAAAAATTTTATTCATTTATTTGAGAGGGAGAGAGGAGAGAGAAAAAGAGCACACATGCAAGAGGAAGGTCACACAAGTGGGGGAAGGTAGACCCGAAGGTAGGCACAACCAACTGAACCACGCAGGCGCCCCCTTCAGTGGCTCTTGACTGCTTCATGCGTAGGCTGACACTCAGAAAGTGCTGGGTGCATATTTGATGGATGAATGAATAAATGGAAGGATGAATACTACAAGAATAATACAGGTGTTGTGAGAGCTGGATTCAAATCCCAGCTTCACTGTTAACTAGTCATGTTGTTTTCTGCAAGTTATCTAACCTCTTTGAGACTCGAATTTTTCATCAGTAAAATATAGACAGTCATACTTGCCTGCTGACCTCACATGGTTGGGGGTCAATACACAAATCACATAATGTCAAGGAAAGGATACTGTGGATTAGACAGACACATGGAAATGTCAGGGTGAGTCATTTTGGAAAATTTACAAATGCATATAGTGTAAGTATACTCGGTCCTGAGTGTCTCTCCAACGAAGATATTTTACATTGTCTTTCTCTGTGAAGTTTAAAGGTTTTATTTTATTTTTTACAGTTTTTTTTTTCTGGAAGGAGTGTTTTTTTTTTTTAAGAATTTATTTATTTATTTGAGAGAGAGCATGCAGGAACAGGGGAGGGGGCGGGCGGGGGGGCTTAGGGAGGGAGTGGCAGAAGGAAAGGGAGAAGCAGACTCTCTGTTGAGCAGAGAGCCTGTCACTGGATGGGATCCCAGCACTCCAGGATCATGACCTGTGCTGAAGGCAGACACTTAACTGACTGAGCCACCCAGATGCCTCTATTTTTTTTTTTAAGATTTTATTTATTTATTTATTTATTTGTTTGAGAGAGAGGCAGGGAGAGCACAGAGGGAGAGGGAGAAGTAAACTTCCTGCTGAGCAGAGACCCTGCCTCAAGCTTGATCCCAGAACCCTGAGATCATGACCTGAGCTGAAGGCAAACGTTTAACCAACCGAGCCACTCAGGCGCCCCGCCCCTATTTTTCCTTTTTTAAAATTTATCTATTTATTTGAGAGAGAGAGAGAGCACACATGTACACACACAGGCATGGGTCAGGGAGAGGCAGAAGGAGAGAGAGAATCTCAATCAGGTTTGTCTCTGAGCATGGAGCTGGACAAAGAGCTCCATCCCAGGACCCTGAGATCATGATCTGAGCTGAAATCAAGAGTCTGATGCTTAACTGACTGAGCCACCCAGGCATCCCCAAAGATTTTATTTTTAAGTAATCTCTACACCCAATGTGGGACTTGAACTCACAATCCCAAGATCAAGAGTCACAGGCTCCACTGACTGAGTCAGCCAGGCGCCCCTTATTATTTCTCAATGAATGCTTGTTTACCCCACTAGTCCTTGAGCTCCATAAACGCAGGGAATATGTCTATTTTGCTCAACATCATTCCCCTAACACTGGGCACATACTAGGTACTCGGATAATACTACACGACTGATTGGATGGGTGAAATCCTCAGCCTATAAACCTGGGTGACACTCTTTGTTTCCCCGGGATAAACACACACCCCAAGCTTGTCTGGCCTTTTGGCTCTTGGCCTCAGCTTCCTCATCTGGAAAGTGGGGATAATATCTACCTCAGAAGAATGTTTATGAGGATCAACGAGATCATATATTTAGTTAAAGAGCATTATACAATGTAAAGTGTTAAGCGAACACCAAAAAAAGATAAATTTGACAAATTTCAATTTCTTTTTAATAAAGCTGAATTAAATTAACTTAAAAGGAAAGTCACAATCTGGTGAATGGTTGCACAACAATATGAAATGTACTTAAACAATACTGAATTACACAGTTAAAATTGGTAAATTTTATGTTACCCCTATCTTCCCGCCATTTTTTAAAAATTTAAAGGAAAAGTTATAATGGGAACAGTTTTAAGATAAAAAGTTAATGTGCAGGGCGTCTGGGTGGCTCAGTGGGTTAAGCCGCTGCCTTCGGCTCCGGTCATGATCTCAGGGTCCTGGGATCGAGTCCAGCATCGGACTCTCTGCTCAGCAGGGAGCCTGCTTCCCTCTCCCTCTCTCTGCCTACCTCTCTGCCTGCTTGTGATCTCTCTCTGTCAAATAAATAAATAAAATCTTAAAAAAAAAGTTAATGTGCATACTACCTAAAAAGCTTGACCCTTAGTCCTATCTCTGACCCTTGGTAAGTGTCCAGTAAGTGGCTAAGAACATAGATAGGCTCATCTTATAGACTCCAGTGTCTCCAAATCTACCTGTCATTAGCTTCCAGAAAGATCGTCCTAAAAGACACATTATCTCATGCCATTTCTCTTTAAAAACAAAAAAAATTATCACATTTTAGCTTTAGAAAAGTCACAACTCCTTTACACAAGTACTGTATTTTATGTTTTTTAACCACTTTACCTCTCTCCACATTGTTTTATTTCTCCAGACATCTTCTCACCCTGACAAATCCTTCTCTTTGTTTGGGCTTAGCTCTAAAGGCACTTGACCTGCGAAACCTAACCTGCTTAAGAGTCAACTCCCTCCTTCTCTGTCTTCCACCCACAGGACTTTGCCCAAGCTGCCTGCTGGTATTGTGCTTCTACAAATGGAGTAAGTTAATTATGTATTTTCTATACTACCTGGTTCCCCCACCCTATCCCAATGGTCATTTTTGTTAGGGCGCTCATCCTTGAGGGAAACACACAGCACTTGGCACATAGGTGGCACTCAAAATACGTCTGTTGCTTTGAATTGATAGGCATCTAGGGGAAATACAAACAGTAAACATATACATATATACATATTTTTTTTAAAGACTCAACTTCCTTAGTAATTATGGAAATGCAAATTAAAGACTATATGTATAGTATGGTCCCATTAACAGCCATTAAACCAAGTAAAAATTAAATACCCAACGCCAGTCAAAGCCCTGGGAAAAGATACATCCGTACCTAGCTAGTGGCTGGGTAAATTGACTTAATCCTTCCAGACGCACACTTAGGTAACACTTAGCAAGAACAAACTGGTATGCTTTGGCCCAGTCCCTCACCTAGAAATTTAAAACCCAGTGATATAAGCCAAAAGAAAAAAAAATCAGTATGTACTGAAACACTTACGTCAAGCGGTGATTAAATTATTAAACACTTAACAGTACAAAACAGCTTACAGCTACCAGGTCATGGAGAAATATGAAACCATGTTTGTAAAATAATGTGAAAGAAAACAATATTTAAAACTGTAACTATCCTATTACCTCAGTTACCTCAAAGTGATGATGTTTTAATTTTTTTAAAGATTTTATTTATTTATTTGACAGAGAGAGAGAACAAGCACAAGCAGGGGGAGAGGCAGGCGAGGAAGAGGGAGAAGCATGCTCCCCACTGAGCAAGGAGCCAGATGTGGGACTGGATTCCAGGACCCTGGGATCATGACCTGAGCCAAAGGCAGATGCTTAACTGACTGAGCCACCCAGGTGCCCTAGTGATGTTTTTAAAGAGTGAAGTTGGAAAGAAACACTGAAACATGAAATCATTTGATGGGGTGGGTGAGATTGTAGGAACAAAATTCAAGTATTTTAAATTTTCTTTCATGATACTTTAAAATTGATGTCACAAGATTTTGGAATGCTACACATCCAGGGGGAAATGTTTTTAATAGCATAGGAAGTGCTCTGGATAGAATGTAAAATTCCATCCTATCTATGTAGGATATGAGACTATGGATAATACGGTCTCAGATTTGTGGAGCAAAATCATGGAAGACTGTAGATAGAATATTTGTAAACTTTCTGTAGAGGAAAAAAAAATATGGAAGAAAACTATGCTGAAAAAAAAAACACTGGGAGGAAATACACCAAAATGCTAACAGTTTGTCTGGATGGTGGAATATGAGTGTTTCTAAAATTATTTTTATAATCAGTAAATGTTCAAAACTAATAATAGGCGATTGAAATTTCTTGGGTTGAATCTCTCCTTTCCATGTGCTCTGTCCCTAAATTGGCTTTTCTGCTCCTACCTTTCCCTTCAGATCCTGCACAGTCATGTCAGATTATCTCCTTGCCCAGAATTTTTACTGTTTGGTTTTGCTTCTTTATTTCTTCCTGTGCCTTTGCTAGTTCTTCTTCCCATACTTCCCACCTCTTTAATGCTATTGATTTTTTTTTAAAGATTTTATTTACTTGACAGATAGATCACAAGCAGGCAGAGAGGAAGGCAGAGAGAGGAAGGGAAGCAGACAACCCGCTGAGCAGAGAGCCCGATGCGGGGCTAGATCCCAGGATCCTGGGATCATGACCTGAGCCGAAGACAGAGGCCTTAACCCACTGAGCCACCCAGGCACCCCAATGCTATTGATTTTTAAAGTCCTGTCCCTGTCCCTTACTCCTTCTCACTGTGTACTCTCTTTCCTGGTTAATTCCCTTTCATGATCTCACCTGTTACATCTACTTGGCTAACTCCAAACAACTTATCTTCCATCTTGACCTCTGTTCTCTGTTCTTGCTCATATTTCCAACTTCCCACTGGACTTCTCCATCTGGCTAATCTGAGTTACAGACAGCTCACATTCAGGTGTAGAAAGCCAGCCCACTTTCTTCCTAGACCTGTTCTTTTTGCTGACCTCCTTATTTTTTCTTTTTTAAAATAAGATTTTATTTATTTATTTATTTGACAGAGAGCTAAAGAGCGCAAGTAGGCAGAGCAACAGGCAGAGGGAGAGGGAGAAGCAGGCTCTCCACTGAGCAGGGAGCCCGACATGGGGCTTGATCCCAGGATCCTGGGATCATGACCTGAGCCGAAGACAGAGGCCTTAACCCACTGAGCCACCCAGGCACCCCAATGCTATTGATTTTTAAAGTCCTGTCCCTGTCCCTTACTCCTTCTCACTGTGTACTCTCTTTCCTGGTTAATTCCCTTTCATGATCTCACCTGTTACATCTACTTGGCTAACTCCAAACAACTTATCTTCCATCTTGACCTCTGTTCTCTGTTCTTGCTCATATTTCCAACTTCCCACTGGATTTCTCCATCTGGCTAATCTGAGTTACAGACAGCTCACATTCAGGTGTAGAAAGCCAGCCCACTTTCTTCCTAGACCTGTTCTTTTTGCTGACCTCCTTATTTTTTCTTTTTTAAAATAAGATTTTATTTATTTATTTATTTGACAGAGAGCTAAAGAGCGCAAGTAGGCAGAGCAACAGGCAGAGGGAGAGGGAGAAGCAGGCTCTCCACTGAGCAGGGAGCCCGACATGGGGCTTGATCCCAGGACCCTGCGATCATGACCTGAGCCGAAGGCAGACGCTTAATGATTGAGTCACCCAGGTTCCCCCCAACTTCCACATTTCTTTTTTTTTTTAAAGATTTTATTTATTTAAAAAAAAGATTTTATTTATTTATTTGACAGAAAGAGATCACAAGTAGACAGAGAGGCAGACAGAGAGAGAGGAGGAAGCAGGCTCCCTGCTGAACAGAGAGCCCAATGCAGGGCTCAATCCCAGGACCCTGAGATCATGACCAGAGCCGAAGGCAGAGGCTTTAACCCACTGAGCCACCCAGACACCCCATCCAACTTCCCCATTTCTATTTAAATTCACCACCAGGCTCCCAGGCTCCTAGACAGGACAGGCTACATAATTTGTGAGGCCTAATGCCAAATAAAAATAGAAGGTCTCTTGTTCAAAAATTATGAAGACTCTCAAGATAGTGGCAGCAGAACATGAAACTAAGTGTAAGGCATTTCTAAGTGCAGGGCCCTGTGGGGTTGCACAGATTACATGCCTATGAAGTGAACCCTGTGCCCAGGCTTAACCCTGGGGGCCCATCTCTGATTCCTCTCTCTCCTTTATTTTGGTTTGGTTGACAGGGTATATAATGCATCCACTCACAAAGATGGGAAACAATGTTAGAGGAATAAATTTGAATAGTGGGGTGAGAGGGAGAGAGCTTCAGTTTGGGCGCTATGAATGCAAGGAACATCCAGATCAGAGGATCCAATAACCAGTGTCTAGAACTCAGGTTGTCAATCTCCCTTCGACACTCAGGGTAGAGGATACCACTGAACTCTTGGCTGTGGATGAAACTGGCCAAGGTTAGGTCAAGCAGGGCCTTTCAAACTGGGGTCCATAGACCATTTATACTGTCATCTCCAGCTTGTTAAAAAGGAAATCTCCTGGGGTGCCAGGGTGACTCAGTTGGTTTACCTTAAGCATCTGCCTTCAGCTCAGGTCATGATCCCAGGGTCCTGGGATAGAGCCCACATCAATGGTGCGTGTGGCGGGACAGGGGGGTGGGGGTGACTCCTCAGCGGGAAATCTGCTTCTCCCTCTCCCTCTGCCTGCTGCTCACCCTGCTTGTGCATTCTCTCTCTCAAATGAATAAATAAATAAATATCTTTTAAAAAACAAAATCTCCTAGTTCACCCAGCCTTCTGAATTTGAATATATTTGGAGGTAGGTAGGGCTTGGAAATTACAGCTTCAACAAGCTTCCTGGGTGATTCTTTAGCTCATTGGAGTTTGGGAACTATTAACAAGAGTCAGAAGATTGAAGAAGCTACAACCCCAGGGGAAATACCAATGCACGAGGCTTTCATAATTTTTTGACTGAGACACACAAGGAGAAATACACGTCATGTTGTAACTCCATACATACATATACATTGGAAACAACATCTTTCATTACATACATATCCTATCCATGTTGTGTCTGATATTTTTATCCCACTGTGTTTCATTGTTTAAAAATGCCCATCATGGCATGCCTGGGTGGCTCATTCGGTTAAGCATTCGACTCTTGATCTCAGCTCAGGTCTTGATCTCGGGGTTGTGAGTTCAAGCCCCGTGTTGGGTTCAACACTGAGGGTGGAGACTACTTAAAAAAAAAATGCCCATCATGATCCACTAATAGGCTGCATATTATAATTTGAAACTCACTGGTTAAGGAGTTACCAGAAGGAGAGGGTGTTGCTAGGAGCCAGGAAAAACAAATCGGAACTCTCCACAGGTTCTTCAGAGTCTAAACTACATTTCAAAGTTTTTGAGGGTCATCTTTGTCATCTGTATCTGAGTAATTTCTTCACTTGTTAACTGTTACTGGACAAATGAATTCATGGAGGCCATGGCTCCACCAAGAGCCCATAGTGACCCCTGCTGTCCAAGCCACCAGCCCAGGTCAGAAGGAGGCTATGCAAGATGGGGCAGCACCACCAGATGTAGGTACTAAAAGGAAGGTTGCAAGTGGCTAGAGAGAAGCCACCCTGGCTTTGTCTTTGCCATCTGCTCACCAGATGCAAACCTGCTCACCAGATGCTCACCTGCTAAAGATTGTCTCTGTCTTGTGGGCTGCACCTTCCTCTCTTCTCAAGGGCCTCCCTGACCACAGCCTGTCTCACGTCCACTTACTGTCGACATCATCTATCTTAAAAAAAGAAAAGAAAGAAAAACATTAAGATAAGTGAAATAAGTCAAATGCAAAAGACTACGTATTGCGATGCCATTTATATCAAATTCTATTTGATCTGTGCTCAGGGCAGAGTCAGCTTGGGATTCTTTGCCCCTCCCCCACTTGCACACATTCTCTCTCTCTCAAAATAAAGTAAATAAAATCTTTTTTTTTAATAAACTGAACTTAGGGGCACCTGGGTGGCTCAGTCATTAAGCGGCTGCCTTCAGCTCAAGTCATGATCTCGGGATCCTGGGATTGAGCCCCGCGTCCGCTCGGCCCTGCATGGGGCTCCCTGCTCTGCGGGAAGCCTGCTTTTCCCTCTCTCACTACCCCCTGCTTCTGTTCCCTCTCTCGCTGTGTCTCTCTGTCAAATAAATAAATAAAATCTTTAAAATAAACTGAACTTAGACTCAGAATTTTTTAAAGAAAGAAATATGATCATTTTTAGACTCAAATTTGAAGTGGGTCATACCTGTTACATGAACATATTGATGTTTTAAAAATACAATTATAACAACAACAACTAACATCTACTGAGTTTTGCCATGTGCCAGGCATGGGTTAAGAATTTAGTAAGAACTTGAGGCATACAGAGGTTAAGTAATGTGTCTAAGATTATATGGTCAACCAGAAGCTGTGAATTTCTTTTCTTTTTTTAAGATTTTATTTATTTATTTGAGAGAGAGAGAGAGAGCATGAGAGGGGAGAAGGTCAGAGGGAGAAGCAGACTCCCCATGGAGGTGGGAGCCCGATGTAGGACTCGATCCCAGGACCCCAGGATCATGACCTGAGCTGAAGGCAGACACTTAACCCACTGAGCCACCCAGGCGCCCGCAGAAGCTGTGAATTTCTGAAGGTGACTGGATCCTTATAGCATGGAAGAGGCTAAGGTGGAGTGGGACGTGCTTCCTGTGGGAGTAAAGTGGATGTGATAAGAAAGGAAGTTGACTGTACTGGCCTACAAAGGGCCTTGGTGTGAAAACTGAGCCGGAACAACTAGCAGGCCTCAGAGAACAGGTCCAGCAGCTCAAGATCTTGAGAGTCATGTTGTAGGGGTTACACCCCAATCAGAATTCTCTGTGTAGAATCCAAGGGAAATAAGCTAGGCATGCAAGACATTAAGGATATCCAGTATGAGCCAAGAAAACCTGATCTTGGACAGTTGGCCACCTATCAGGGGTGTAGGGCTAACATGTGCCTTTCAGCAGCTGGAAGGGCCAGGATGGATGAGAGGCATTCAGGGAAAAGAGGAAAAATTGGGAAATAGTCAAAGGGGTAGAAGAAGTATAGGGTCCATGATAGAGAAATCGCCCCCAGTTAGTCCTATCCATGGCTTCAGGGACAGAATGGGCTCAGGAGGCCAACTAGTGGATGGAACCGGGTGTTGCTTAATTAATCCTAAGGACTGAGCATCTCTAGATGGTCTGATTAGGAGGCTGAGCCACTGCAAGCCAGTGTCTTCACCTTGACATTTCACCCAGCTGATTAGATCTTCTCCTGGGATCATTTCCAAATCTCAATTTCTACTGCTTCATTGAGAGCTCACTCTTCTGATTCCTCTGTGGAAAACAACCAGCCTCCTTTGGTTTCTCCCCTGCATATCTGAGAGCTTGGAGAAATGTCAGTTCTGTCCGCGAGACAGGGAACTAGTTCATCAATACTATCTGAATCAGTGTATTCAATAGCTAGTTCCACTACCTTAGAACCCGAGTCCATAGCTGGACTATTGCTAGTTGGTATGAGCCTAAATCGTACTTTTTGTTTTTTGTTTTCCTAACTGTGTCATCCTGCCTCCCCCAATTTATTAGAACTTTTCTGAGAGCCAGGACCATGTCTGTCACACTATCCAGTCTATCAAAACCTCAAGGTTCTACCGCCAAATATATACGTTGCTCTGTCCACTACATCCAAACGGATCTAAGGCAGGAAACTAATAACACACTCAATTTGGCTAATTCTAGAGAAGTTTGATAAGGGAACTATTAAACTAATAAACCGGTGTAGAGAAATACAGGTGGTAGCCACTTTACCCTTAGAAGGAAGGAATGGGAGAGGGGAGCCATTACTAGAATAGAGAGACACACAGAGCTTTGTGGAAGAGGCTGCCTGGCAAGAGCTATTACCTGTTATCAGTTGCCAAAGGTGCTCATACTGAGATCTCTTCCCAGTGCTGCACATTGGCCAAGTTCAACCAGAAGCCAGAGGGCCTAGGAGCCAGTTAATCAGTCTACATAGGTCAACTTCCAGAGGAGGACAGAGTGAACCTGGAAGGGTAAACAGAACATCATCATCTTTAACCTAGACTCTTGCAGTAATCTTAACCTATTGTCTGATTTCTTCATAGCTGCCACAGTAATCCTTTTTTATCTGATGTAATTAAATATATGATGATGAAAGTCGCCATTTTAACAATTTTTTTCATTTTAACTAATTTATTTGGCAGAGAGAGAGTGCACAAGCAGGGGGAGTAGCTGGCAGAGGGAGAGGGAAAAGGAGGCTCCTCACTGAGTAGAGACACCAATGTGGGGCTCCATCCCAGGACCCTGAGATCATGACCTGAGCCAAAGGCAAACGCTTAACCAACTGAGCCACCCAGGGACCCTTATTATAACTTTATATTAAGTTTAAATTGAGAAGTATTACAAGGTTTTAAGGAGAGGAATTACATCAACATATATATTTATATAACATATAATTTATAATTTCTACATCTATATTACTTATATATAATATATATTTATAATCTTTAAAATCTATATACAGATAGATTTAGATTTTTTCTATATATTATATACATATAGATTTTATTTTATTTTTTTAAAAGATTTTATTTATTTATTTGACAGACAGAGATCACAAGTAGACAGAGAGGCAGGCAGAGAGAGAGGGAGGAAGCAGGCTCCCTGCTGAGCAGAGAGCCCGATGTGGGGTTCAATCCCAGGACCCTGAGATCATGACCTGAGCTGAAGGCAGACAACTTACCTGACTGAGCCACGCAGACACCCTAGATTTTAAAGATTATATTTATTTATTTTGAGAGAGAGCATGAGTTGGGGGAGGGACAGAGGCAGAGGGAGAGAAAATCTCAAGCAGACTCCACAGTGAGCATGAAGCCCTACGTGGCTTCACACAACCCTGACATCATGACCTAAGCTGAAATCAAGAGTGGAATGCTTAACCGATTGAGCCACCCAAGCACCCCATCTTTTGAAATTTTAAATCTTATGCTTGATCCTAGGACCTGAGGATCATGACCTGAGCCAAGGCAGATGCTTCACCATTTGAGCCATCCAGGTGCCCCCATTTTAACTTATTTATTTAATATTTTATTTATTTATTTACTTACTTACTTACTTACTTACTCACTTATCAGAGAGAGAGAGAGAGCACAAGCAGGCAGAGTGGCAGGTAGAGGCAGAGAGAGATGCAGGCTCCCCCCTGAGCAAGGAGTCTGATGTGGGACTCTGGGATCATGACCTGAGCCAAAGGCAGCAGCTTAACTGACTGAGCCACCCAGGCATCCCTTTTTTAAACTATTTTAAAGTGTAGAATTCAGACGCATTAATTATTTTTCGCAACCATCACTATTATCTATTTCCAAAATTTTTTATAACCCCAAACAGAAACTTCCCACTAACCAATAATTTCCCATTTCTCTCACCCACTTTCCATCTCTGTGAATTTGCCTATGTCAGATAATTCTTATAAATGGAACCATATTTTTCCTTTTATGTCTGACTTCTTTCACTTAGCATTATGTTTACAAGACTTATCTATGTTACACTATGTATCAGAACTTCATTCCTTTCTATGGCCGATTAATATTCCATTGAATGCATATACCACATTATCCATTCATCTGTTGATGGACTCTTTGGTTGTTTCAACCTTTGACTATTGTGAATAATGCTACAATGAACATTAGCATACATGTATTTGAGTCCCTATTTTCAATATTTCTGGGTATATATATATAAGAGTAAAATCTCTGGTGGGACGCCTGGGTGGCTCAGTTGGTTAAGCGGCTGCCTTCGGCTCAGGTCATGATCCCAGGGTCTTGGGATCGAGTCCCACATCAGGCTCCTTGCTCAGTGGGGAGCCTGCTTCTCCCTCTGCCTCTGCCTGCCTCTCTGTCTGCCTTTCTGACAAATGAATAAATAAAATCTTAAAAAAAAAAGAGTAAAATCTCTGGGTCATATAGTAATTCTATGTTTAACTTTTTAAGGAACTCTAATGCAGACTTTTAAAAATGATGTAAAATTCACAATGTCTGACTCAAAAAACCCTAAACATCTAAAAAAATAAAAGCAAGAAAATATTATCCATAAACAGGATAAAAATCAATCAAAAGAGGCCAGTGGTGGATCTAGGGCTACAGAGACCCAGGTTCCTGGCAGCAGGGTGGCCCACAAACTGATAGCAAGGATATAGCCAGCCCGCCAAGGCCAGATATAAGAAGCAAGGGACTGTCTTGGCTGGGTATCACTGGCCCAGATGTCAAAGAATGGGATGTATTCAAGACCACTCTGGGGCCATTTGCCAGCGAGCACAAGCAGAAGATCCAGAAGCATCCTCAAGTTCCAAGTACAGTTCCAGGATATGTGTGCCACCACTGGTGTGGATCCTCTGACTTCTGAAAAAAAGATTTTGGTCTGAGATGCTGGGGATATAAATGATCAAACTGTGCCTAGCCCTTTCATTTCCACTAAAATGGAAGATAGAAAAAAGATCCAAATGAAACTTCTTTGGAGAACTTTGAAGGACCTACAACAATAGGTATTAAAAGGAAGAAGAAATTTTGCCTACGACATCAGCCAAGACAACCTGATCAGGGTCATTAAGTAACTAAGGCCACTGGCTTCAGCATCACCCCTGTGGGTGGCACTTAACTCATCAGTCTGTTCTGAGTGCAATAGAGATCACACTAGTTGTTGTTGCTGGCAGGGAAAATGGCCACATGAACACCAGGGAGATCAAAGCTAGACTAAGTGAGACAAGTTCTGGAACATCTGCTGAAGAAGAGGTCAGTCTGGTTGGACGCAGAGGAGGCACACTACTGTCTGCCAGCTCTTTCCACTGACCTCTATTCCCATAAGATTACCACTGATAAGGCCAGAGAAGTCCTCTTCTGAATCTGAGAGTGTGGAAGAGGGCACAGCAGCTGGCAGGGAGAAGAGAGAGGAGCTACTGGTAAATAAAACCTGAACAACTTTGTTTAAAAAAAGAGAAAAATATCAACCAATAAAAACAGATCCAGAAGTGCGCCTGGGTGGCTCAGTGGGTTAAAGCCTCTGCCTTCCGCTCAGGTCATGGTCCCAGGGTCCTGGGATCAAGCCCCACCTCGGGATCTCTGCTCAGTGGGGAGCCTGCTTCCCTTCCTCTCTCTCTGCCTGCCTCTCTGCTTACTTGTAATCTGTCTGTCAAATAAATAAGTAAATTTTAAAAATCTTTTTTAAAAAAGATCCAGAAATAATGTAATGGAACTAACAAACAGGGGCATAAAAACAGTGATTATAAAAATGTTCTAGGGAGACTGGATGGCTCAATCAGTTAAGCATCTGCCTTCAACTCAGGTTATGATCCCAGGGTCCTGGGATTAAGTCCCATATTGGGTCCCTACTTAGTGGGGAGTCTGCTTCTCCTTCTTTCTCCACTTCTCCTTCCCCTTCTCTCTCTGCTGTGCTCTCTTTCTGTCAAATAAATAAATATAATCTTTTAAAAAATGATCTATAAGTTCAAAAAGGCAGGGGAAAACATGACCACAAAAATTAGAGAAAATGAAGATACAAGAAAGATCACTGATGAAACGTCTAGATATTAAAAAAATACATTATACAAAATGGAAAATACACTGGATGGGATAAAAGCAGATGCTGAAGAAAAGATTAGTGATCTGAAGAAATAAAATAGAAAATAACCAGTGAGGAGTCCAAGATGGCAGAGGAGTAGGAGACCTTAATTTCTTCTGGTCCCAGGAATTCAGGTAGATAACGGTCAAATCATTCTGAACGCCTGTGAACTCACCTGGAGGTCGAAAAAAAGAATAGCTGCAACTCTGCGAATAGAAAAGCAACCACTTTCTGCAAGGTAGGAGGTGAGGAAAAGTGAATCCGAGGTGATTTATGGGAAGGTAGACTGCAGGGGGTGGGGGGGGGGGTAGGGAGCCTCCATCAGCTGGCTGTTGGCAAGTGATAGAGCAGGTGAGCGCAAGATCAGAACTCTTAGAAGTCTGGGGCGCCTGGGCAGCTCAATGGGTTAAGCCTCTGCCTTCAGCTCAGGTCGTGGTCTCAGGGTCCTGGGATCGAGCCCCGCTTTGGGCTCTCCATTTAGCAGGGAGCCTGCTTCCCCCTCTCTCTCTGCCTGCCTCTCTGACTACTTGTGATCTCTCTCTCTCTCTCTCTCTCTCTGTGTCAAATAAATAAATAAATAAAATCTTTAAAAAGAAAAGAAAAAAGAATTCTTAGAAGCCTGCTTCAGTGCGGGACATCACCCAGGTGGCTAACTGGGGCAGAACAGTAGGTGGGACAGTATGGTGTCAGGATCCTCAGGGTCACAGGAAGACTGTGGGTGACTGAGTGCAGCAGAGCGCCCAGGTATCGGAGTGGGAAGCCGGCTGCAAACAGCGAACCGAGGAGTGGGCTCTCCCTCCTTCCTTGAGACCGTACTTCCTCGCCCAGGAGGAGCAGCACGGGAGCACACTGCAGGAGTCAGCAGGGTTTGGAGACTCGCAATGGGGGCTGTGTGTAAGAGATAGAAACGTTTGGTCACAGGCCGGGTGAGCACGGAGCACGAGGCCAGAGACCAGGGAGACAGGAGTGACTGGCCGCTTTTCTCCAAGGGCGCACTGAGGAGTGGGGCCCTGAGCTCTCAGCTCCCTCGGGGCCAGAGTTTGGGAGGCCGCCATTTCCATTCCCATCCTCCAGAGCTCTATGGAAAGCGTTCAGGGAAACGAAAGCCAGGAGAGCAAATTGGAGCAGATTACCTAACCCGGCCCCTGGCAAGCGTGGTGCAATCCCATCTTGGGCAAAGACACTTGAGAATCAAGGCAACAGGCCCCTCCCCCAGAAGATCAGCGAGAACATCCTGCCAAGACCAAGTTTATCAATCAATGAGAACTGCGGAACTCCAGAACTATGGAAATACACCACATAAAATTCATAGCTTTTCCCCCATGATTCTTTAGTCTTTCAGCTTTATTTTTAATTTTTTCCTTTCCTTTCTCAAGAAATCTCTTATTTTACCAACTTCTTTTTAGAATCTTTTTTACTTTTCATTTTTGCAACTACATTCTATCCCTTCATTGTATTTAATCTTATTTTTGTATATATATTAGCCTTTCTTTCTCTACAATTTTGGGATGCAGTTTCTTCTAACAGACTAAAATACACCCCAAATCTAGTGTATGGCTCTGTTCTAGTTACCTGTCTGCCTGTCTGATCATAACCTTTTTTAAGTCTTTTAAAATTTTCACCTTTACAGTTGCATTCTATCCTTTTAATATATTTATTTTTGTATATACATATAGGTTTTTCTTTCTTTACAATTTTTAGATGTAGTTTCTTCTAACGAACTGACCAAAATACACTCAGGAGATAGTGTATTGCTCTGTTCTGTTCACCTGTCTGTTTATATCCTTTCCTTTTTTTTTGTTTTTGCTTTTTTTCCCCTCTTTTGTTTTTTCTTGTCCTTTAATTTCCATTTTTACAGTTACATTCTATCCTTTCATTGTATTTAATTTTATTTTTGTACATATATAAGTTTTCTTTCTTTACAATTTTGGGACATAGTTTTCTAAAAAACAGACCAAAA
Organism: Martes martes; assembly: GCF_963455335.1. Taxonomy (NCBI): domain Eukaryota; kingdom Metazoa; phylum Chordata; class Mammalia; order Carnivora; family Mustelidae; genus Martes; species Martes martes. The sequence goes on from NC_137902.1 coordinate 26,253,810, forward strand.
TACACACAAAATCCAGTGTATTGCTCTATTCTGCTCACCTGTCTGATTATATTCTATTTCTTTCTTTTTTCTTTTTTTCCTCCCAGTTTTGTGTCTCTTCTGATTTGTTTAGTGTATATTTCTCTGGGGTCATTGTCGCCACTTTAGTGTTTTGTTCTCTCATTCATCTGTTCTTCTCTGAACAGAAGGACAAGATGGAAAAACTCACCTCAAAAAAGAGAACAAGAGGAAGTACTGACTGCTAGGGATCTAAGTAGTATTGACATAAGTAAGATGTCAAAACTAGAGTTCAGAATAATGATTATAAAGATACTAGCTGGGCTTGAAAAAAGCATAGAAGACACTAGAGAACCACTTTCTGAAGAAATAAAAGAACTAAAATCTAACCAAGTTGAAATTTAGAAAGACTATTAATGAGATGCAATAAAAAAAAACGGAGGCTCTTGAAAACAGTAGTGATTTAGCAGAGTGGCATTGCTGGGTTTATTTGTTAGGAATTTCATGGTTTTCCACTCATATTGCTAATTTTCCCGGAAATATTTATAATCTGTTAATATTTACAGTCTTTTTTGCAATCTACATAGTTTCACCACTGACATTCTGTAAAAAATCAATCAGGAAAGAACAGCTATATAAAATGAGTTTGGCCATAGACATTAAAAGATGTAAATAGGGTGCCTGCATGGCTCAGTTGGTTAAGTGACTGCCCTTGGCTCAGGTCATGATCTTGGAGTCCCAGGATCAAGTCCCGCATCAGGCTCCCTGCTCAGTGGGGGTCTGGTTCTCCCTCTGACCTCTCCCCTCTTGTGCTCTCTCTGTATCTCAAATAAATAAAATAAAATAAATCTTTTTTAAAAAAATAAAACACATAAATACTTACTGTTCTCTATGTTTTTATAAAATTTATCTTTTGGGAGTCAGATAAAGTTTTGACTCCATACAAATACATATGTGGAACAATATAGCTCCTGTTTGAAAATGAAGAGGTAAAAAACACAATTAATCTGACCTATGAAGCCTATAAATAGTAGATGATTTAACTCAGCTAATATCTGTAAACCACTAACGATTGTGCAAGGTTCAGGCCAGAGGAGAGGAAAGGTGAGTGCAGAGAGATTGCAGAGTATGATCAGTGTATAATATAAGATCAGGATGTGATATAAGATATACTAACTTCGGGCACCTGAGTGACTCAGTCATTAAGTGTCTGCCTTTGGCTCAGGTCATGATCCCAGGGTCCTGGGATCGAGCCCCACATTGGGCTCCCTGTTATCAGGCCTGCTTTTCCCTCTCCCACTCCCCCCTGCTTGTGTTCCCTCTCTCACTGTGTCTCTCTCTGTCAAATAAAAAAACAAAATCTTAAAAAAAAAAAGATACCCTAACTTCAAAATGTAACCCTACTCTTACCTTTCCACTTTCCATCCATGTTCATTTCCCTGTGAAAATAGTCACTGCTCTCAAAAAGTGCCTGGAGAGTGAGCCACATAGTGAGGGGTGTCCATGAGGGTATAGATGTGGGAGAGGCATAAAAGGGGAGAAAGGGGTTAGGAACAAATACGTGGAAATGTAAGCACTCATTCTGAGGTACAGCAAACCCCCCATTATGACTAGAGGAGTGCAGGTAGAAAAGTTATGAGAGAACAGATTAGAAAAAGACCTCATGTACTAAGCTAAATTCGGTAGATAATACGGAAGTCATAGAGGTATTTTGAGTGATTTTGAGTGAGAGAATGACATAATTAAAATAGTGCCTTAGGAAAATTCAGCTTGAGACCAGTTGAGAAACTTGAAATCAAGCAAGAAGGAATGAAAGCATAAATCAGTCCTTTAGCAATGGGAAAGAGAAAACATATAGATACAGAGAAAAGAGAATCCACAGTGTATCATATTTTATTGAATGTGGGGGACAAGAGAATAAGAAAGAAGTAAAGTGAAATAAGTCAATCAGAGAAAGAAAATCATCGTATGATCTCTCTGATATGAGGAATTTGAGAGGCAGGGCAGGGGGTTGGGGGAGTATGGAGGGAAAAAATGAAACAAGATGAGACCAGAGAGGGAGACAAACCATAAGAGACTCTTTAATCTCAGGATACAAACTGAGGGTTACTGGGGGGGTGGGAGGGGAGTGATAGGGTGGCTGGGTTATGGACACTGGGGAGGGTATGTGCTATGGTGAGTGCTGTGAATTGTGTAAGACTGATGATTCACAGACCTGTACCCCTAAAGCAAATAATATGTTATATATTAAGAGAGAGAGAAAGAAAGAAATAAAAGATGGTTAACATTGGAGCAAATATCCACCCTTGCTACAATCACCTGTGGCTGATTGGTCACCTGGTAGGAACATGACCTTGTAGTCCTGCCACTTTAACACGCATTACAGGTAGAGAATTAAAGCTAAGAAATGGGAAAACAAGGCACCCCAAAGTCTTAAACTCTACTAAAAAATTTTTGTGTTAACCCTGTTTAACCTAACAACCACGTACACACTTCAAAACTAGATTGAGATCAAAGCTATTAGGGTGTAGATTCTGTAAATCATACTATCATACCTCTCTGTAAATCATATCATACCTCACCTATACTATACTATACTATGCTATACTATTCTGTGAATAGTATAGGAATCAAAATATGCCACCCCCAAATATGCCCTTTGACATAAGGATTACTTTGAGCTAATAGCAATTGAGATCCAAGAAATGTGAAAAGAAGCCATCCTGGAGCTTCCCTTCTCTGATGAAAAACAGATACTTCTGAGAAATCCCCTTTCCTGGGGAACTTTTAGAGCATTAAGACAGAAAGTCAGCAGTGAGATGGACCTGTGCAAACAAAACTTATCTCCTTATGTTCCTCCAGTGTATTCACCTGCCCACAGTTTGATGCACTTGGAAGCCTAAAACCTGTGTCTTTATCCTTGTTACTTTTCTACAAGTTTATCATTCTTCATGAAGATGCTGTATAAGTGCAAGTCCTGACCACCTCTTTGAGTTACTCATCACTTAATTTCTCTAATGTGCATGTATGCTATCCAAGCTAATAAATGTATTCTCCTCTCATTAAAAACAAACAAACAAACAAAAAAACAAACAAACAAAAACAGGAGGAGGCTCTAACTGTAGGATAAATGAGGCAGAAGAGAAAATTAGTGATATAGAAGACCAAATGATGGAAAATAAAGAAGCTGAGAAAAAAAGATAATGAACTACTGGATCATGAGGGAAGAATTCGAGAGATAAGTAATACCATGAAGTAGGATGATATTGGAATAATTGGGATCCCAGAAGGAAAGGAAAGACAGAGGGGGACAGAAGGTATATTAGAGCAAATTATAGTGGAGAATTTCCCTAATCTGGGGAAGAAAACGGACTTCAAAATCCAGGAGGCACAGAAAACCCCCTCAAAATCACTAAAAATAGGTCAAGAGCCCTATTTCATAATAGTGAAACTTACAAATCTCAGAGACAAAGAGAAAATCTTGAAAGCAGCTCGGGACAAGAGGTCCATAGTAGAAACATCAGATTGCCAGCAGACCTTTCCACAGAGACCTGGCAGGTCAGAAAGGACTGGCATAATATATTCAGGGTGCTAAATGAGAAAAATATACAGCCAAGAATACTTTATCCAGCTAGGATGCCATTCAAAATAGAAGTAATAAAAAGCTTTCAGGACAAACAGAAAGGAAAAAATTTGTGATCACCAAACCAGCCCTATAAAAATATTAAAAGGGATCCTCTAAGCAAAGAGAGAGCCCAAAAGTAACATAGACCAGAAAGGAACAGAGACAATATACAGTAACGGTCACTTTACAGGTAACACAGTAGCGCTAAATTCGTATCTTTCAACAGTTACTCTGAATGGGCTAAATGTCCCAATCAAAAGACACAGGATGGGGCACCTGGGTGGCTCAGTGGGTTAAAGCCTCTGCCTTCGGCTCAGGTCATGATCTCAGGGTCCTGGGATCGAGCCCCACGTCGGGCTCTCTGCTCAGCAGGGAGCCTGCTTTCCCTCTCTCTCTGCCTGCCTCTCTGCCTACTTGTGATCTCTGTCTGTCAAATTAAAAAAAAAAAAAAAAGACACAGGATATCAGACTGGATAAAAAAAAAAAAAGGCAAGATCCACTGATATGCTGTCTATAAGAGACTCATTTTAGACTGAAAGTCACCTCCAGATTTAAAGTGAAGGGGTGGAAAACCATTTATCATGCTAATGGACATCAAAAGAAAGCTGGGGTGGCAATCCTTACATCAGATAAATTAGATTTTAAACCAAAGACTGCAATAAGAGATGAGGAAGGACACTATATCATAATTAAAGGGTCTATCCAACAAGAAGATCTAAAAATTATAAATATTTATCCCCTAACATGGGAGCAGCCAATTATATGAGCCAATTAATAACATAATCAAAGAAACATATCAAGGGATGCCTGGGTGGCTCAGTAGGTTAAACGTCTGCCTTCAGCTCAGGTCATGATCTCAGGGTCCTAGGATTGAGTCCAGCATCATGTTCCTTGCTCACCAAGGAGCCTGCTTCTCTATATGCCTGCTGCTTCCCCTGCTTGCTCTCTCTCTCTCTCTCTGACAAATAAGCAAATAAAATCTTAAAAAAAAAAGAAAAAATATCAATAAGGTCCTGGGATCAAGCTCCACATTGGGTTCCTGCTCCACAGGAAGCCTGTTCTCCCTCTCCCACTCTCCCACCTGTGTTCCCTCTCTCTCTCTGTCAAATAAAATCAAATCTTTAAAAATAATAATAACAATACAATAATAGTAGAGGACTTTAACATCCCTCTCAATTCAATGCACAGATCAAGTAGAAAATCAACAAGGAAACAAGGGCTTTGAATGACGCACTGGACCAGATGGACTTCACGGATATATTCAGAACATTCCATCCTAAAGCCACAGAATACACATTCCTCTCAAATACACATGGAACATTCTCCAGATTAGATTACATACTGGGTCACAAATCAGTTCTCAATTGGTACCAAAAGACTGGGATCATTCCTTGCATATTTTGGGGGCACAGTGCTTTGAAACTGGAACTCAATCATAAGAGGAAATTTGGAAAGAACTCAAATACATGGAGACTAAAGGACATCCTACTAAAGAATGAATGGGAAACCAGGAAATTAAAGAAGAATTTTAAAAATTCATGGAAACAAGTGAAAATGAAAACACAAACTGTTCAAAATCTTTTGGATGCAGCAAAAGCAGTTTTAAGAGGGAAGTATATAGGGGCGCCTGGGTGTCTCAGTGGATTAAAGCCTCTGCCTTTGGCTCAGGTCATGATCCCAGGGTCCTGGGATCAAGCCCAACATCAGGCTCTCTGCTCGGCAGAGAGCCTGCTTCCCCCTCTCTCTCTGCCTGCCTCTCTGCCTACTTGTGATCTCTGTCTGTGAAATAAATAAATAAAATCTTTAAAAAAAAAAAAAGAGGGAAGTATATAGCAATACAAGCTTTCTTAAGAAACAAGAAAGGTCTCAACTATACAACCTAACCTTACACCTAAAGGAACTGGAGAAAGAACAGCAAATAAATCCTAAACTCAGCAGGAGAAGAGAAGTAATAAATATTAGAGCAGAAATCAATGAAATAGAAACCAAAAGAACAGTAGGACAAATAAATGATACTAAGAGCTAGTTCTTTGAAAGAATTAATAAGATTGATAAACTCCTGGTCAGACTTATCAAAAAGAAAAGAGAAAGGACCCAAGTAAATAAAATAATGAATGAAAGAGTAGAGATAACAACCAATACTGAAGAAATACAATTATAAGAAAATATTATGAGCAACTATATGCTAACAAATTGGGCAGTCTGAAAGAAACGGATGCATTCCTAGAACCGTATAAAGTACCGAAACTGAAACAGGAAGAAATAGTAAGCCTGAACAGACCCATAACCAGCAAGGAAATTGGAGCAATAATCTAAAATCTCCCAATAAACACGAGCCCAGGGCCAGATGGCTTCCCAGGAGGATTCCACAAAGGATTTAAAGAAGAATTTATATCTATTCTTCTGAAGCTGTTTCAAAATATAGAAATGGGGAGTTCCTGGGTGGCTCAGTGGGTTAAGCCTCTGCCTTCAGCTCAGGTCATGATCTCAGGGTCCTGGGATCAAGCCCCAAATCGGGCTCTCTGCTCAGCAGGGACCCTGCTTCCCCCTCTCTCTCTGCCTGTCTCTCTGCCTACTTGTGATCTCTGTGTGTCAAATAAATAAATAAAATTAAAAAAAAAATAGAAATGGAAGGAAAACTTCCAAACTCTTTCTATGAGGCCAGCATTACCTTTTTAAAAAGATTTTATTTATTTATTTATTTATTTATTTATTTGACACAGAGAGAGAGAGAGCACAAGCAGGGGAGCAACAGGCAGAGGGAGTGGGAGAAGCAGGCTCCCACTGAGCAAGGAGCCCAATGTGGGGCTTGATCTCAAGACCCTGAGATCATGACCTGAGCCAAAGATAGACACTTATCTGACTGAGCCACCCAGGAGCCCCTAGCATTGCCTTGATCCCAAAACCAGACAAACACCCCACCCAAAAGGAGAATTACTGACCAATATCCCTGATGAAAATCGATAAAAAATTTTCACCAAAATACTAGCCAGTAGGATCCAAGAGTACATTAAAAGGATTATTCACTATGACCAAGTGGGATTTTTTCCTGGACTGCAAAGTTTGGTTCAATGTCTACAAATCAATCAATGTGATGCGCTACATAGATAAAACAAAGGACAAGAACCACATGAAATGACAGGTGTTGGCAAGGATGCGGAGAAAGGGGAACCCTCCTACACTGTTGGTGGGAATGCAAGCTGGTGCACCCAGTTTGGAAAACAGTATGGAGGGTTTCAAAAAGTTGAAAACAGAGCTCCCCTGCAACCCAGCAACTGCAATACTGGGTATTTACCCTAAAGATACAAATGTAGTGATTCAAAGGGACACATGCACCCCAATGTTTATAGCAGCAATGTCCACAATATCCAAACTATGGAAAGAGCCTAGATGTCCATCGGCAGATGAATGGATAAAGAAGATGTGGTATATACATACTATGGAATATTACTCAGCCATCAACCCCCCCCAAATCTTGCCATTTACAATGACATGGATGGAACTAGAAGCTATTATGCTAAGTGAAACAAGTCAATCAGAGAAAGACAATTATGACCTTACTGATATGAGGAATTTGAGAAACAAGACAGGACCATAGGGGAAGGGAGGGGAAAATGAAACAAGACGAAACCAGAGAGGGAGACAAACCATAAGAGACTCTTAATCTCAGGAAACAAACTGAGGGTTGCTGGAGTAGAGGGGGTGTGCAAGGGATGGGGTGGCTGGGTAATGGACATTGGGAAGGGTATGTGCTATGGTGAGCACTGTAAATTGTGTAAGACTGATGATTCATAGACCTGGACCTCTGAAACAAATAACAAATAATTCACTGTATATTAACTTAAAAACTAAACAAATGGAGAAAAAGGTTAAATATAGAATAACCATATAACTCATAAATTCCACTCCTTCGTACAAACCCCAAAGAACTGAAAACAGGGACTCAAATAGGTACTTATAGGCAAATTTTCATTGCAGCATTATTTACAATAGCCAAAAAGTAGGGGCACCTGGGTGGCTCAGTGAATTAAAGCTTCTGCCTTCAGCTCAGGTCATGATCCAAGGGTCCTGGGATCGAGCCCTGCATTGGGCTCTCTGCTCAGTGGAGAGCCTGCTTCCTTTTCTCTCTCTGCCTGCCTCTCTGCCTACTTGTGATCTCTCTCTGTCAAATAAATAAATAAAATCCTTTAAAAAAAATAGCCAAAAAGCAGAAACAACCCAAATATCCATCAACAGATGAATGAATAAACAAAATGTGACTATATATATATATATATATATATATATATATAAAATTATTATTCAACCAAACAAAGGAATGAAGTTCTGATACTTGCTACAACATGGATGAACCTTATAAACACCAAACTAAGGGAAAGAAGCCACACACAAAAGGATAAATATTGTCTGATTCCACATAGATGAAATGTCTAAAATTGGCAAATTCATAGAGATACAAAGTAAATTAGAGGTTAGTAGGGACTAAGAGCAGGGGGAAATGGGGAGTTATTTCTTAACAGGTAGAAGTTCTGTGTGGGGTAATAAACAAGTTTTGCAAATAATGGTAATGATTGCACAATCACTGTAAATATAATTAATGCCACTAAATTGTACACTTAAAACTGTTAAAATGGAAGATTTGATGCTATGTATATTTTACCACAGTAACAAAATGAAAGCAAAGGAAATATTTTTAGACAAACAAAAGATGAGAAAATTCAGGCACTCGAATTTCGATGAAAGAGAAAACTCATGTTCTACAAGATGACAAAAGAAGTTTTCCAGGCAGAAGGAAATGATACCATGGGGAAATTTGGATCTGTATAACAATGTAGAGTGCCAGAAATAGTAAATATACTGGTAAATGTAAAAGACATTTCTTTAATCTTTAATCTCTTCAAAAGATAATTGGCTCTTGAAAGCAAAACTGACAACAATGGGGTTTAGAGCACATACAAAAGCAAAATGGATGACCACAATAGAACAAAGGGTGAGAGGGAAAAAATGGACATATACTACTGTAATGTTCTTATACTACACATGAAGTGATATATTAGTTGAAGGTAGAATGATATTTAAGATGTATTTTATAGGGGTGCCTGGGTGGTTCATTCAGTTGAGCACCTGCATTTGGGTCATGATCCCAGGGGCATGGGATGGAGACTTGGGCTCCCTGCTCAACAGGAAGTCTGCTTCTCTCTCTGCCCCTTTCCCTGCTCCTGCTCTCTCTCTCTCTCAAATAAATAACTAAAATCTTTTAAAAATTAAAAATAAAATAAAAATGAATTTTATATACTCCAGGGATGCATGGTTGGATCAGTAAATAGAGCATGTGACTTGATCTTGGGGTTTGAGTTTGAGCTCCACATTCAGTATCAAGATTACTTTAAAAAATAAAATCTTGGGGTGCTTGGGTGGCTCAGTGGGTTAAAGCCTCTGCCTTCAGCTCAGATCATGGTCTCAGGGTCATGGGATCGAGCACCGCATCAGGCTCTCTGCTCAGCGGGGAGCCTGCTTCTCCCCCTCTCTCTCTCTGCCTGCCTTTCTGTCTACTTGTGATCTCTGCCTACTTGTGTAAATAAATAAATCTTTTTAAAAATCTTTAAAAAATGTATTTTATATACTCCAGAGTAACAACTAAAGAAATAAAGATATAACTAATATGCCTAATAGTGGAGACAAAATGGAATTATGAAAAATAGTCAACCCAAATGAAAGCAGGGAGACAAGAACAAAGTAACAGAGAAGATGGGACAAATAAGAAATGCATAGTTCAGGGGCACCTGGGTGGCTCAGTAGGTTAAAGCCTCTGCCTTTAGCTCAGGTCATGATCCCAGGGTCCTGGGATTGAGCCCCACATCGGGTTCTCTGCTCAGTGGGGAGTCTGCTTCCCCCCCCATCCACCTGCCTCTCTGCCCACTTGTGATCTATTGTCTGTCAAGTAAATAAATAAAATTTTAAAAAATAAAGAAATGCATAGTTCAAATGACAGCTTCAAACTCAACCATACTGATAATTACATTAAATGTAAATGTTGTAAACACCCAATTAAAATGTAATGATGACCAGATTGGATAAAATACTAAAACCCAACCACATGTTGTCTACAAGAAACTCAACTTATATATATACAGATAGTTAAAAGTAAAGGGATGAGAAAATGTCTACGTACAAATAAAAATCAAATGAATGTTGAAGTGGTATATTGGAAGAAACAAACAAATCCATAATTGTAATTGGAGATTTTAGCACTTGCTCCTTAGTAACTGATAGAAAACTAGACAGAAAATCAGTATGATACAGATTTGAAGAACATGTTTTTGTATTCTTCAGCGTGGTTTATACAATCTGACCTAACCGACAGCCATAGAACCCTCCACTCAATTCCAGAATACACATCCTTCTCAGGTGTACAAGGACATTTACCAAGACAAGCCATAGTCTAGGCCATAAAACAATTTTTTAAACTAATCTCTACACCCAACATGGAGCTGAAACCCATGACCCCAAAATCAAGAATCACATGCTCTACTAACTGAGCCAGCCAGGCACCCAGGATGAGTGATGTTGATAGTGTGAGAGGCTGTGTGTATATGAGATCAAGGAGAACATGGGAACTCTCTGTACTTTCTGTTACTTTTTTTTTCTGCGAACCTAAAATTTCTCTAAAATATAAAGTCTATTGATTAAAAAAAATGTCAAAATCACGTTTTCTCCTTTATTTTGTTAATTGGTGATTGTATCAAATGGATTTTGAATGTTAAACCAACTTGTATCTCTTATAAGTACCATGTAAATGGATTTGTGTGTTTTGTTGTTGTTATTCTTTTATATACGGTCTGACATTCTTTCCTTTTTGTTAAAGCACTTGTGAGCATTTAATGAACTTCCCTCTATGTGGCTTCCAGCTACCAGGACACTGCCTGCCCCCTTCAGTCTTCTTAACTTTTCTTTTGATGAATTTGACCTCTACAGTGACAGGCTGCTTTGGTAGCTTTCTCTTCCCCAGAATCCGAATTGAACCACATCAATGACAGGAGAAGCTCCAGTCTTGTTTTCAGCAGCATTTACCAGTGTCTGCTCACTGATCAAGGTCCACAGTTATTAAGGTTGACAGCTGGGCAAGAAGCTCTAGTTTCCCTTTAAGTGATGCTGCCTAAAACAACTTTCCCAAAGTAACCTGGGTGATATTTGTCAAAACTGATCCTGTGATGTTGCACGTCACTGGCATTACCCCAATCCTCTGGGTACTTGCCCATGCAGCCTTGGCCATGGTTCATGTGGCCCCAAAATTCTGGGTCTTTCTCAATCTGGATGGCATGTTGGCGGCAAAGATGAAAGAATCTGATATTCTTTCTCATTGGAGTGGATTTTGGGTGGGGTTTTTTGAGCGTTTAGACCATTCACATTTTTTAAATGACTTTATTTATTATTTGAGAGAGTGAGAGAGAGAGAGAGCACAGGGTGGGGGAGGGTCAGAGGGAGAAGCAGACTCCCCAGCGAATGGGGAGCCTGATCGTGGGACTCGATCCTGGGACCCCAGGATATGACCTGAACTGAAGGCAGATGCTTTAACCAATGAGCCACCCGGGGCCCCTAAAGCATTCACATTTAATGTAACTACTGATATAGGTGGCCTTAAAACTACCATCTTGATATTTGTTTTCAATTTTTCCCATCTGTTCTTTGTTCTAGTATTCCTCCTTTTTTGTTTCCTTTTGGAGTGGAAAAGTAACTTTTGTATTTCAAATTTTCACTCCTGTTTGGCCTTTTAGTTGTATTTTCTCTTGTTATGCTTCTAGCAATTACTTCAGAGATTATAATATGCATCATTACAAGAGCTTACCTCCATTTATGCTACTTTGATAGTTGATCTTAGGAGCTTGAAGTTTATCCTGCTACATGTTTTTCTCTATTGTATTAATTCTAATAGTTGTGTCATATTCCATTGTATATGTATTATTATTATTATTATTTAAGATTTTATTTTTAAGTAATCGCTACACCCAACAAAGGACTTGAACTTAGAACCCTGAGATCGAGAGTTGCATGCTCTACCTAGTGAGCCAGCCAGGTGCCCCTGTAATATTATTGAAATAAGACCACAATGCAGAAGTTTTGAAACATGATTTTTGGCATTTACTTTAAAAATCTGCATGCAGGAAAGAGTGAGAGGAGCTTCTCCCAATCAGAATCTGGGAAGTATTTCACCTCAGTTTTTAACACATTGGTTTCATGCGTTTTCTTATACAGAAGTCAACTCAAGACCTGGTGTCTTCCCAGTTTTTCCAGAAATCATTTTGGGATCTAGAGGTGAAGAAGGCCCTGATCCACACAAGTAAACAAACTTCAAAATATTAAAAAGGTTGTGGTATCTATTTTGAAAATGGCAGGGAGTACTAATGTTAATTAAAATAAAATGTACATTTGAAAACAGTATATAGACTTTGAAATATACATTTTGAAAACAAGTGGAGTCACAGTAAACAAGATGAAGTATACATCTGAAAGAAGATTCAGATATTTATTTGAAAACAAAGGAGTCCTAGTACTGTATTCAGAGTGTTCAATCTTTTGAATATGTGACTTACATTTCCTTTGATTAAGGGACTAGCAGATTTCCCTCATCAGAGACTGATATATCCACAGGTTCCCCACCATCCCCTGATGGGTCACATTTATAGCAACACCCAAGTTGTCAAGCTTTGGCTCCAGGATCTCCCTCTATAGTTATTTATCTAAGGGGTTGGGGGGTGTGTGTGGAGATATTTATTATTGACATAATCAGAACAGCTGCCAACAGCTCTGTAAGCCATCAGCTTTCATTTCAACTACTATTGCTGGTCTGCTGGCTGCTGTCACCCTGTTGTCCACAAGCCAATGCCCACACTGCTGCCAGATAATCATAATGGGGCTTAGGTTGCTGCTGACCTTTTCTTTTCTTCAGTGTCATGGCTGTCTGCCTGGCCACTACCTCAGCAGCTGCCGATGCTACCAACTTTAGTGCTCAAAACCCTCTGGATAAAGGGATAATTCCTCTATCACAACCAGAGGGAATTCCCACAGCAGAGATGTTGTGCTCCTAAAGACTCAGGTCATTCCTTGACACTACAGATGCCGCCTTCACTGAACAGACTTTCTGAGAGAGTCAGAAAGTGCTCCGGATTCCTGACCACCACAGTCCTACAGTCTAGAGACACCAGTGAAGTGTACCATGAGGCATATTCAATAATAGTATTTTTCAAACTAAAAATACTATTATCTGTGTTTCCAGACTTTGTGGATGTTCAATATACAGACTGGAAACCCTGCTCATAACAAAACCCAGCTATGCTGTTTGGTCCAGCCCATTCCAACAGATCCCAGCTGGTGATGTATCTTTCCAGTGATTCTGACTTTTTCAGAAATCCTTAGGCCATCTGGGAGCACACGTTTCAATTTCTTAATATGGACCAGGTTCCAATTCCTGCCTTACACACACTCCTAGGCCTCCTCCATACCTCATGTTTCAGTATCTGTCAACACCACGTGAGTCTTTTTTTTTTTTTAAAGATTTTATTTATTTATTTGACAGACAGAAATCACAAGTAGGCAGAGAGGCAGGCGGAGAGAGAGGAAGGGAAGCAGGCTCCCTGCTGAGCAGAGAGCCCGACATGGGGCTCGATCCCAAGACCCCGGGATCATGACCCAAGCCAAAGGCAGAGGCTTTAACCCACTGAGCCACCCAGGCGCCCCTAGTCTTTTTTTTTTTTTTTTAAGATTTTATTTATTTATTTGACAGAGAGAGATAGCGAGAGAGAGAACACAAGCACAGGGGAGCTGGATAGGGAGAACGAGGCTGGAGAGGGAGAAGAAGCCTCCCCTCTGAACAGGGAGCCCAATATGGGGCCCCACCCCAGGATGCTGGGATCATGACCTGAGCCCAAAGGCAGATGCTCAGTGATGGAGCCACCCAGGCACCCCACCACATGAGCATTGAAAGCACTATACTAGGGGCACCTGGGTGGCTCAGTGGGTTAAAGCCTGTGCCTTTGGCTCAGGTCATGTTCCCAGGGTCCTGGGATTGATCTCCACATCAGGCTCTCTGCTCACCAAGGAGCCTGCTTCCTCCTCTCTCTCTGCCAGCCTCTCTGCTTATTTGTGATCTCTGTCTGTCAAATAAATAAATAAAATCTTAAAAAAAAATAAAGCACTATACTATTGGGGCATGGGGTGGCTCAGTGGGTGAAGCGTCCAACTCTTGACTTCTGCTCAGGCCATGATCTCAGGATTGTGAGATCGAGCCTTGCATTGGGCTCTCCACCCAGCAGGGAATCTCCTTGAGATTCTCTCTCTCTGTTTTTTTCCCCCTGCTCCCTCTCTCTCTCTCTCTCTCTGGAAGTGAACAAATAAATCTTTAAAAAATAAATAAAAACAAAGCACTATCTTATTGTTGAAAGGCTGGTCTGGAGTAAGCACACAGTTGTATTGCTACACACCAGCCTAATAGTGTCTCATCTTTAACTCAGCCAAAATACTATCCTGTAAATTTATTATTATGCACATAAGTAAACTAACACTAATTAACAATAAACACTACTGGGGCACCTGGGTGGCTCAGTGGGTTAAAGCCTCTGCCTTCAGCTCAGGTCATGATCCCAGAGTCTTGAGATTGAGCCCCACATCGGGCTCTCTGCTCAGCAGGGAGCCTGCTTTCCCCACCCTCTGCATGCCTCTCTGCCTACTTGTGATCTCTGTCTGTCATATAAATAAACAAAATCTTAAAAAAAAACAATAAACACTGCTTTTAAGATTGGATTGCAAATCCTTCAGAATTATTAAATATTGGAAATATTATAATGCTCCTTCTTACCCCTATATAAAAAATAAAAATAAAAACAATACCGATGTTAAGTCAAGTATAAGAAATTCCAACAAAGTTGCATTTTCTCAAGATGTTTTACTCAATACCTTTTAGAATACCAAATATCAAGAGGTGCCTGACAGGCTGCCAGTAGAGCATGAGACTCTTGATCTTGGGTTTGTGAGTTCAAGTCCCATGTTGAGTGTAGACATTACTTAAAAATATAATCTTAAAAAAAAGGGATACCAAATATTCAAACTTTTTTTTTTTCTTATTTAGCTACCCTTGCTCTGTTGGTATGCTAAACAAGTACTTAATGTCTCTTTCTGTCAGCGTTGACTCTTGAAAATATATAATTTTCCACTTGTGTAATTCTCTAGAATACCTCTCCCTAAAAATGGAATTTGTCAAAAGGCATAACATTCAAAATTTTAAAAGATGGGGTGTTGGGGTGCCTGGGTGGCTCAGTGGGTTGGAGCCTCTGCCTTCGGCTTGGGTCATGATCCCAGGGTCCTGGGATCAAGCCCCATGTCGGGCTCTCTGCTTGGCGGGCAGCCTGCTTCCTCCTCTCTTTCTCTTTCTCTCTCTGCCTGCCTCTCTGCCTACTTGTGATCTCTATCTGGCAAATAAATAAATAAAATCTTTAAAAAAAAAAAAAAGATGGGGTGTTTGGGTGGCTCAGTCAGTTAAGCATCTGCTTTCTGCTCAGGTAGTGATCTCCTGGTCCTGGGACCAAGCTCTGCATGGGGCTTCCTGCTCAGCAGGGAGTCAGCTTCCCTCTCTCTCTCTCCCCCTCTGCCCCTCCCCACTGCTCGCTTGTTCTTTCTCTCAAATAAAGAAAATCTTAAAAAAATAAAATTTCAAAAGATATTGACAAATTGTCCTCCTTAAGAACTGCATGAACTTGTACATTTACTAACAATATATAAGAATGCCTATTTTCTCACTCCCTTACAGGATTTCATTAATCTTTGCCAAACTAGTAGTTTAACATGACCTCTGTTATATGTGTCAGTTTCTATTTATTTAAGTATTAGTGTGGTTGACCATCTTTCTATATTGGCTATTTTAATTTCATTTTCTGTAATCTATGCATGTCTCTTACCCAATTTTTTATAGGGTTGTTTTATTTTCTTTAAATTTTTTTTGTGTAGGAGTACCTGGGTGGCTCAATTGGTTAAGCATTTGCCTTTGGCTCAGGTTATGACCCCAGAGTCCTGGGTTGGAGCCCTGCACTGGGCTCCCTGCTCAATGGGGAGCCTGCTTCTTCCTCTTCCCCCACCGCCCCACTCATGCTTTCTCTCTCTCAAAATAAATAAATAAAATCTTTAAAAAAAAAAAAATTCTTTGTAGGGGCGCCTGGGTGCCTCAGTGGGTTAAGCCTCTGCCTTCAGCTCAGGTCATGATCCCAGAGTCCTGGGATCCAGCCCCACATTGGGCTCTCTGCTTAGCAGGGAGCCTACTTCCCCTTCTCCCTCTACCTGCCTCTCTGCCTACTTGTGATCTCTCTGTCAAAAAATATTGCCTGTCCTATTTTGCAAATATTTTCTCATTTTTTTTTCTATCTTTTGGCTTTGTGTCTCTCCCCCCCCCACCCCCTGAAAGATGTCCTACATTTTCCTGTAGTAAAATTTACCTGTCTCTTCCCTCCTCCTGGCTTATGGGTTTGCCTCTGAAAAGTCTTTCCCACTCAAATACTTTTTTTTTTAATAAAACGTGTTTTTTTTTTTATAAAACGTGTTTTTATAAAACACGTTTTTCATGTTTTATATCTAAACCTTAGTTCCATCTGAAGTGGGGTATTTGGGGGTTTTTTTGGAGGGGTTGTCCTTTTTGTGCGTGTGCATGAAAAAAGTGAGGTGTTCTTTCATACCTTACTGGTAGTTCTGTAAGATGGTGAGGTACTCTGAAAAACAGTCTAGCAGTTGCTTAATATGATAAACAGAGATTTACCATATGACCCAGCAATTTCACTCCTAAGTATACAGCAAGTATAGATGACAAAGAATTACATGAAAAAGAAAATATTCATTATCTTGATTATGGCAATGGTTTCACAGATGTAAACCATTTGTCAAACCTTATAAAATTTACACCTAAAATATGTGCAGTTTATTTTATGTAAATTATACCTCAATAAAACTGTGGGAAAAAAGATAGGGAAAAAAGGTAACTATTTAAAGCAAATGTGGAACAACTGGGTAGCTCAGTGGGTTAAGCGTCTGACCCTTGATCTCAGCGTAGGTCTTCATCTCTGGGATATGATTTCAAAACCTGCATTGAGTTCCATGCCCAGCATGGAGCCTACTTAAAAAATTTTTTTAAATAAATAAATAAAATGTGATAACAATGTATTTTTGGTTTTATAATGTGTTTAAGTAAAATGTATGACAACAATAACACAAAGAATGGGGTATGAAAAATGGAAGGCTTTTATATTATACACAAAATGGTATATTGCCTAAAGGTAGACAGCTATCAAAGATGATGCATATTGTATCCTTAGAGCAAACATAAAAAGTAAAATGAAGAGGTACAGCAAATAAGCCAATAGTGGAAGATAAAATGGAATAATAAAAAGAAAGAAGAAAAACAGAAGGGGAAAACAAAATACATAGTCAAATGATAGATCTTAACCTATTTTGCTACTTACATTAAATATAAATGGTCTAAACACATTAGTTAAAAGGCAGAGATTATCAGACTAGTTTTTTTTTTTTTTTAAAGAGGCTATTCTGTTTTTGAGAAATCTACTTTAAATATAAAAACAAAAGTGAAAAGTAAAAGAATAGAGGGACACCTGTGTGGCTCAGCTGGTTAAGTGTCTGCCTTTGACTCAGGTCATGATCCCAGGATCCTGGGATTGAGTCCCACATTGGTCTCCTTGCTCAACAGAGAGCCTGTTTCTCCCTCTGCCTGTCTCCCTCTCTCCTCTCTCCTCTCTCTCTGTCTGACAAATAAATAAAATCTTAAAAAAATAGTAAAAGGATTGAAAGAGATAATACTATTCAAACCCTAATTAATAGAAAGTTGGAATGGCTCCACTGATATCAGGAAAAGCTAAGAGAACAGAAAGGGGAAAAAAGACAAATCCATAATCATAGTTGTTTCAAAATGCTTCTCTCAGTAATTGAACAACTAGACAGAAAATCAGCAAAGATGTGGAAGACTTGAACAATACTACCAACCAACTTTCCCTAGTTGACATTTATAGAACATTCCATCAACAATACCAAAATAGGGGTGCCTGGGTGTCTCGGTGGTTTAAAGCCTCTGCCTTCTGCTCAGGTCATGATCCCAGGGTCCTGGCATCAAGCCCTGCATCGGGCTCTCTGCTCAACAGGGATCCTGCCTCTCCCTCTCTCTCTGCCTGCCTCTCTGCCTACTTGTGATCTCTGTCAAATAAATAAATAAAATATTTTTAAAAAATTTTTAAAAATATCAAAATATACATTCTTTTCAAATGCACATGAAATAGTCACTAAGACAGACGATTTGCTGGGACATAATAACATAATCTCTATAAATACAGGAGGACTGGGCGCCTGGGTGGCTCAGTGGTTTAAGCCTCTGCCTTTGGCTCAGGTCATGATCTCAGGGTTCTGGGATCAAGTCCTGCATCGGGCTCTCTGCTTGGCAGGGAGTCTGCTTCCTCCTCCTCTCTACCTCCCTCTCTGCCTACTTGTGATCTCTCTGTCAAATAAATAAATAAAATCTTTTTTAAAAATAAATAAATAAATACAGGAGGACTGAGAAATTAAAATCAGGTAAACTATAGACCAAAATAAGGAAAACAAATAATAAACCTTTTAGAGGATAGTATAGGATGGGGGGATGGGTTAACTTGGTGATGGGCATTAAGGAGGGCATGGGATGTAATGAGTACTGGTGTTATATGCAATAGATGAATAACTGAACTTTACATCTGAAACTAATGATATACTATATGTTAATTAACAGAATTTAAATTTATTTTTTTAAAAAGAAGATAATATAAAGTATTTTCATTACCTCAGGATAAAGAAAATTTTCTTATTTTTCTAAATATTTCTTAATTTTTTAAAAAAAGATTTCATTATTTATTTGTGAGTAAGAGAACTCAAGCAGGGGGAGAGGCAGGGGGAGAGGGAGAGGCAGACTCTCTGCTAAGCAGGGAACCCAACAAAGAGTTCGATCCCAGGACCCTATCATTGTGAAGGCAGATGCTTAACAGACTAAGCCATCTAGGCGCCCCAAGAAAATTTTCTTAAAGAACAGACAAAAACACTAATTAAAAAAAATATATTACTAAGCATGAGTCCAACAGGAAACAGACAACACACTCAGATTAAAATGGTCTGAGAAAAGGTCCTTTATATTAAAGAGATTACTTACAGGGGCACCTGGGTGGCTCAGTCATTAAGCCGCCTGCCTTCTGCTCACGTCATGATCCCAGGGTCCTGGGATCGAGCCCCACACTGGGCTCCCTGCTCCCAGGGAAGCCTGCTTCTCCCTCTCCCACTTCCCCTGCTTGTGTTCCCTCTCTCACTGTGTCTCTATCTGTCAAATAAATAAATAAAGTCTTTCAAAAAAAAAGATTACTTACAGCAATATGCGTATAGGAGAGTTTAAGACAGTGCTTTGACTGTGAGCTGCAGGCAGCGGATGTTACCACATTTGATCTTGAGCAAAAGCAGTGACTGTAGGGAGGTCTGATCCCTCATGGAAAAAGTTTGCAAAGGAGACTGCCTGAAGGAGAGCAGTGAATTTTTTATTTGAGGACACAGGAGGTTGGGGGTAGAAGAAATAGATACCTACTCTCATTCTCCACCTTCTTATACTATCCTACTGGAACACCCACTGGACCAAACCGAACCAGAAGCCAAAGGGCACAGAGCCCCATGATGTAATTCCTAGAGGTCAAACTCCCCAGACAGAGACCCAGTGGAGAAAGGTAGAAAGTGTATATAGAGGGGCAAATGGAAGATATCTGGCATTTGACTAAATGAGAAAGCAAACTTTCTGTTCAAAAAAGAGTACAATAAAGAAAGTAAGACAAGACACAGAACTGGAGAAGATACACAGTATAAAACCAACAAGGAATTGTATCCAAAATATATAAAGAACTTCTACAAACCAATAAGAGAAAGACAGACAACCCAATTTTTAAAATGGACAAAAGACATAAGCAGACATTTTCAGAAGAGGAAATCCAAATAATAAATGAATATGAAAAGGTGTTCAACCTAATTAGCAGTCAAGGAAATCCAAATTAAAACCGCAATAAGATAACATTCTACCAAAAGCTGGTGGTGGGAATTGATTTAATAACTTACCTAGTGGAGGGAATACGGAACAAGAATGCTCTTGAGGTACTGGCAGGAGTGTAAATTAGTAAATACCTTTGGAAAACCAGTATTATATGGAAAATTGAAGATGCATTTACTCTGTGACCAGCACTTTCCCCTCTGGTTTTAACTCAAAAGAACTCTCACACATGTACACCAGTAGACATTAATAAGACTGTTCAGAGTAGCATCACAGGCTGAATGCCTGTCAACAAGTGAATTAATAAAAAAATGGAAATATACAGCGGGCTACTATACATCAGTGAAATAAGCAAGTCACAGGAGAATATATATACTATGGTATATCTACATAGAACATTTAAATTATGTAAATAAGCATATATATATTCTTATGTATATACATACACACACACTTTAGGGATACATATATGTAGTATTTAGGAGTAGATATATAAAGATAGTATAGAGATATACTCCTATATACTATAATATATAGTATATATAATATACTATGTCTCTCTATCTATCTACCTACCTACCTATATCAGGATACTTCAGGAGATGGGGAGGAGAGGAAAAAGGAGATGACAGGAAAGGGCAGAGGTGAGAAAAAATTTAGAGCAAAGTCTTAAGGGCCCATCTGTGCCAGGCACTAGCCCTTTATTTGTTGGATTATGGGATAAATTGGGAGAGAAGGTGTGTGTCCCCCCAGATAAGAATATTTTGAGGGTTCTGGAGAAGAAGTGAGTTGCCCGAAGTTACTTGTGAGTCCCAGGCAGGGCAGAACTAAAATCCAGAACTCCACATTCCTGCTCCAATGCCCTTCTTACCACACTGTTGTCTCATCAGTGAGCCCCTATGTTATATCCTTAGCCCTCAGCCTGACCCCTCCACTAAGCTCCAGTGGCATAGATTTATGACTTCCCAACGTTTTCATTTAGATTCTCAAAAGCTCCCAACCAAATTTTTCCATTATTCCCCATCCCAGTGAATAGCATCACCATTCATCCAGTTCTTGGGAATAAATATTTGAGTCACTCTTTTTTTTTTTAAGATTTTATTTATTTATTTGACACAGAGAGAGAGATCACAAGTAGGCAGAGAGGCAGGCAGAGAGAGAAGGGGAAGCAGGCTCCCTGCTAAGCAGAGAGCCCGATGCGGGGCTTGATCCCAGGACCCCAAGTTCATGACCTGAGCCGAAGGCAGAGGCTTAACTCACTGAGCCACCCAGGCGCCCCAAGAGTCACTCTTTTTTTTTTTTAAAGATTTTATTTATTTATTTGACACAGAGAGAGAGATCACAAGTAGGCAGAGAGGCAGGCAGAGAGAGGTGGGGGAAGCAGGCTCCCTGCTGAGCAGAGAGCCCGATGTGGGGCTCGATCCCAGGACCCTGAGATCATGACCTGAGCCGAAGGCAGAGGCTTAACCCTCTGAGCCACCCAGGCGCCCCCAAGAGTCTCTCTTAATACCCCGCTCTTCCTCACTGCTCCTCTATCCCCATTGCACCAACCAAATTCTAATTTATTTCCTAAATATTTCTTAACTTTATCCATCTCTATCAATATTCATTACCACCACTTTAATTCAGGTGACCAAAATGATCTCACCTGTGGTAGCCTAACTGATCTCAAAATATCCACTCCAGAACCCTTTAGTCTATTCTCACAGCACATAGATTAGGTTTCGCAGCATGCAAATCTGATCATGAGCTGATCATGCCTGTAACAACATTCAGTGATACTGACAGAATATTTAATATCAGCTGATTACTGTACTGATAATTTTTTAGATGCAATAACAGAAATGCAGTTATATTTTTTAAGGCTTTAAGATTTAGAGATATATATGTAAATTATTTATGAGTGCAATTAAGGTTTTCTTTTTACTTCAAAACAACCCACCTGGGTGGCTCAGTTGGTTAAGCATCTGCCTTCAGATCATGGTCCCAGGATCCTGGGACAGAGTCTCGAATTGGGCTCCTTGTTCAGTGGGGAGTCTGCTTCTTCCTCTCCCTAGGCTTGCTGCTCCCCCTGCTTGTGTGCTCTCTCTCTCTCTGATACATGAATAAATAATCTTGAAAAAAACAACAACAATCCAATGGGAATAGGATGGGGAAAGGTATGGGTTGAGGTATTAGAGATAAAACAAGATAGACCATGGATTGATAAGAGCTGAATGGGAAGATGGGGACTTATTATACTATTCTCTACACTTTGGTATATATTTGAAATTTTCCCTAATAAAAAAAATTTTAAATACACACATATATACTCACTGCTTCATAACTGAATATGTCCCCCTAAAATTCATTTCTTGAGATCCTAACTCTGAATGTGATAGTATGTGGAGGCAGGGCCTTTGGGAATTAATTAAGTTTAGATGAAGTCATTAGAGTAGAGCTTCCATGACAGGATTAATGTCATAAGATCAGAGAGCTTGCTTTCTTCCTCCCCACCATGAGAGGACACAGCAAAAAGCCATCTGCAAGCCAGAAGACAGCTCTCACCAGGAACCAAATATGCCTGCATCTTGATTTTGGCCTTCCCAGACTCCAGCATTGTGAGATAAATTTGTTTAAGCCACCTAATCTATGATATTCTGTTACAGCAGCCCAAGCGAAGACATACTCTTTCATAGCTTCCTATTGCCTTCAGAATAAAGACCAAAATCTTAAACATACCTTACAAAGGCTTTGCACGCTGTGATCCCTAGGTGCGTCTCTAGGCTCATCTTACACTGCTTTCCTCCTTCTTCTGCAGAGACCTTTCAGATTAGGGTCTCCATCATGCTCCTTCTCACCAAAAAGCTTTTATACATACTATTCCCTTTAGCCAGAAAATACACACGGCCCTTCCACCTTCACCTAATTAACTCTCACCATCAAATCTCCGCTGAAACATCACTTTCTTAGTAAAAATTTCCATTACTATGTTGACCATATGTCCTGGCTTGCCTAGGGCACTCTCAGCTTATGCCTGTTTATCTCAGCCCAATTAACTGTTTTCGCTTTCACTCCCAAAAGCATCCCAGTTTAGCTGATAAATTACATGGTCACCCAGTCTGTAAGGAAGTCCCACCACCACATGGGTCAGCTGCCCATTACATGTTCTCATAGCTCTTTGCACATTGCCTTCATTGTACTTAGGTTTATATTTATGCGTTTACTTGTAATGATTAAAATCTTTGCTCATTAGCCTGGGTAAACTTTGGTTGCTGGGACTGTGTCTTGTTTTGTTGTTGTTGTTGTTGTTGTTGTTGTTGTTTTGTTTTTCGTTCATGATTGTATCCTCCTCATCTCTCACACAGAATCACATATGTACCTGGTACATAGCAAGCACTCATAATTGCTAAATGGATGGCTTTCTGTGTCTGGAAGGTTAATTTATTGAAATACTCTGTACTCCCCCCACCTTCCAACCCACTTCCAAGGTGGAAGCCCGGCCATTTGTTCTTCTCAATCCTGAGCTCCTTAAGGGGATTATGCTGGGAGAAGAGGAGACACAGGAAGACAAGGAAAGAGTTCCAGAACCTATGAGCTTCCAGGCCTAGGAAGGACACAGGTCTGCAGTTTCCATAAGGAGTGTGGACCTGTAGGTAGTCCCCTGTGTGAAAACCAGAGGGGAAGGCTGAGGGTTCCATGGTGAACATCGTGGTTCCCTTATAAGCCATATTGCCTCTTGCTAGCTTTCAGGTTAACTGGTCACCAGTCATAGATAACCAGAACAGACTAGAGACCAGAGAGCCTCCCCTCCCCACTCTCCAGAACCAAGGGTCTTCAAATGAGGGCTTGCCTGTTTTATTCATCTCTGTATCCAAAGGTTGACAGCAGTCTGTGGAATGTAACCGGACGGAGGACAACAACCTTCACACAGCAGTGGGCAAGAGCCCCATCTACTGGCCTCTTTAGTAACTGCAGATGGTTTAAGCAGGCTGCGCAGGGAACTGGAGATGAGAACTCAGTGACCAGTTGGAACTTGGCTTTCCTGGCAGTTGTATTAGTGCCAGAAGCATTGCGCTGGACTATACTCATCTCCTAACATACATGGGTGGACCAAAAAAAATAGTAACTCCTGATCCGGGTACAAAAGGTCACTGCCATTGAACAGACTTAGCATTATCTTGCCCCTACCTCCCACACACCCCTCCACTTGCTCCATCCCAAAGTCCCTCTTCTCCCACTAGAAAATTTTCCTCTTTCTTGCAATGTCATGTGCCTTCCTTATATCTGAAATTGCTACTCTTCTCTGAATCGTGGGCCAATGCCAGCTAAGTCTTTCATTACTTGTCCCCTTTGGGGTGCTACTCTGGCCCTTGGTGTCAGGACTTAGCACGGTGTACAGAACTGTTCCCAGGTCCAACTTCCCCCATTAGACACTGAACTCTCAGAGAGTTCTATGGCTGGTTCAATATAGATACTCAAACAATGCTGAATACAGGTAGATGGATATTCAAAGGACAGAGACTGCATTTTTATCTCAATGTGCCACCAGTTGCAGTTTTATCAACCCTAAGCAAATCACTTGATACTCAGCTGTTTCAACTGTGGGCAATTTTGTCTCCCAGGGGACATGTAGAACTATCAGGAGCATTTTTAAGAAGATTTTATTTATGTGACAGAGAGAGAGAGATCACAAATAGGCAGAGAGGCAGGCAGAGAGAGAGGGGGAAGCAGGTTCTCTGCTGAGCAGCCTGACGTGGAGCTCGATCCCAGAACCCTGAGACCATGACCCGAGCCGAAGGCAGAGGCTTAACCCACTGAGCCACCCAGGCGCCCCTCAGGAGCATTTTATTTTATTTTATTTTATTTTTCCATTTAAAAAAATTTAAATGCAATTAACATGTAATGTATTATTGGTTTCAGAGGTCCAGGTCTGTGATTCATCAGTCTTACACAATTCACAGTACTCACCGTAGCACATACCCTCCCCAATGTCCATCACCCAACCACCCCATCCCTCACACCCCTCTCCACTCCAGCAACCCTCTGTTTGTTTCCTGAGATTAAGAGTCTCTTACAGTTTGTCTCCCTCTCTGGTTTCATCTTGTTTTAGTTTTTCCTCTCTTCCCCTATGATCCTCTGCTTTGTTTCCTAAATTCCACATATCAGTGAGATCATATAATTGTCTTTTTCTGATTGACTTATTTCACTTAGCATAATAGCCTCTAGTTCCATCCACTTCATTGCAAATGACAAAATTTCTCTTTTATTGATGGCTAAGTAGTATTCCATTGTATATATATACACCACATCTTCTATATCCATTTATCTGTCAATGGACATCTGGGCTCTTTCCACAGTTTGGCTATTGTGGACATTGCTGCTATAAACATTGGGGTGCAGGTGCCCCTTCAGATCACTACATCTGTATCCTTAGGGTAAATAGCCAGTAGTGCCATTGCTGGGTCATAGGGGAGCTCTATTTTCAACTTTTTAAAGACCCTCCATACTGTTTTCCAGAGTGGCTGCACCAGCTTGCATTCCCACCAACAGTGTAGGAGGGTTCCTCTTTCTCCACACCCTCGCCAACATCTGTCGTTTCCTGACTTGCTAATTTTAGCCATATTGACTGGTGTGAGGTGCTATCTCATTATGGTTTTGATTTGTATCCTCCTGATGCCGAGTGATGTGGAGTTTTTCATGTGTCTGATGGCCACTTGGATGTCTTCCTTGCAGAAATGTCTGTTCATGTCTTCTGCCGATTTCTTGATTGGATTATTTGTATTTTGGTTGTTGAGTTTGATAAGTTCTTTATATATTTTGGATACTAGTCCTTTATCTGATATGTCATTTGCAAATATCTTCTCCCATTCTTTCAGTTGTCTTTTGGTTCTGTTGACTGTTTCCTTTGCTGTGCAAAAGCTTTTTATCTTGGTGGAGTCCCAAGAGTTCATTTTTGCCTTTGTTTCCCTTGCCTTTGGAGACATGTCTAGCAAGAAGTTGCTGCAGTCAAGGTCACAGAGGTTGTTACCTGTGTTCTCCTCTACAATTTTGATGGATTCCGGTCTCACATTGAGGTCTTTCATCCATTTTGAGTCTATTTTTGTGTGTAGGGTAAGGAAATGGTCCAGTTTCACTCTTCTGCATGTGGCTGTCCAATCTTCCCAACACCATGTATTAAAGAGACTGTCTTTTTTACATTGGACATTCTTTCCTGCTTTGTCCAAGATTAGTGACCATAGAGTTGAGGGTCTACTTCTGGGCTCTCTATTCTGTTCCATTGATCTATGTGTCTTTTTGTGCCATTACCATACTGTCTTGATGATTAGAGCTTTGTAATAGAGCTTGAAGTCCGGAATTGTGATGTCAGCAGTTTTGGTTTTCGTTTTTAACATTCCTTTGGCTACTGGGAGTCTTTTCTTTTTCCATACAAATTTTAGGATTATTTGTTCCAGCTCTGTGAAAAAAGTTGATGGTATTTTGGTAGGGATTGCATTGAATGTGTAGATTGCTCTAGGTAGCATAGACATTTTAACAATATTCTTCCAATCCATGAGCATGGAGCATTTTTCCATTTCTTTGTCTTACTCAATTTCTTTCATGAGTGTTCTATAGTTTTCTGAGAAAAGATCCTTTGCCTCTTTGGTAAGGTTTACTCTTAGGTATCCTTCAGGAGCACTTTTGGCTTTTCAAACTGGGAGATGATACTGACACCCACTCGTAGAGGCCAGGGATGCTGCCACACACACTACAAAGCACAGGACAGTCCTCCACAACAAAGAATTATCTGGCCCCAAATGGTAATGGTGTTAAGGGTGAGAAACCTTGATCTAATAGGTTTGGGTTGCAGTGTAGCTATAACCTGCAAAGCACAAACCTACAAGGTATTGGAAAGTCTCTAAACTTTTGTCTATATGAAGTAAGTCCACTGCAGAGGAGCACGAGCCATCATGTGTGCGATTCTCTGAACTTAGGGATTTCAGGAACAGTGCCTAAACCCATCAGCACTGCGTAGGAATTCTAGATCCCTCACCAACATAAAGTTTCTAAGAAATAGGATCAATTCTGCATATCAATATTTGGCAAATGAATGAAGAAACAGACAAACATCAAAGAACAACAACAACAAAAACGTTGCCTGGATATAACCATTCACTCTAAGATATGAGTCAAGACTTTGTTCAAAAGGTATGTTGCATATCACAAGGACACCAAGGAATGTTATTCCCCAAATCTCCTTTTACTGTGCGAGTGGCAGTCACAGAGTCCTTACAATGTGCTAGGGACTGTGCTAAGCGCTTTAGATAAATCCTCAGTCCTTACAACAGTCCTCGAGGGTAGTCAGATTTTATAGACAAGATAAAAAAATACTTTGTCATTTTAAATATGAGAAAGTAGACTCAGAGGGATTAAATAATCTTTCTAGTAAGTGCTGTGTTAGACAATTTGCTAAACTGCTTCATTTGTGTAACATTTTACTTGCATATACATATACATACACACACACACACACACACACACACTCACTCATAATGTATATATACAGCAGGTTGAGCTCTGCCAGGCCCTAAGGAGAAAGGAGGTCTACTAAGTTAAAAAGGCAAACAACACTAGGAAGGGTTATATTTATGAAATGCAAAAGAAAAAAACAAGCCATAGTTTTGTTTTAAGGTTTTATTTATTTATTTGACAGAGAAAGACACAGCGAGAGAGGGAACACAAGCAGGGGGAGTGGGAGAGGGAGAAGAAGGCTCCTCGCCGAGCAGGGAGCCCAGTGTGGGGCTCGATCCCAGGACCCTGGGATCGTGACGTGAGCCAAGGCAGATGCTTAACGACTGAGCCACCCAGGTGCCCATAAGCCATAGTTTAACCAATGAACAGTAAGCTGGGGCGCCTGGCTGGCTCAGTCAGAAGAGCATGCAACTCGATCTCAGGGTTACGAGTTTGAATGCCACGTTGGGTATAGAGATTACTTAAATTTAAAAAAAAAAACAAAAAACTTAAAAACAAAACAAAACAATAAGGTTACAAATTATTCAACTATTTTAAGGAGAAAAGTTAATGGACACATATTATATTCCATTTTAAAATGAAAATACCTGAGGGGCACCTGGGTGGCTCAGTGGGTTAAGCCTCTGCTTTCAGCTCAGGTCAGGATCTCAGGGTCCAGGGATCGAGCCCCGCACCTGGCTCTCTACTCAGTGGGGAGTCTGCTTCCCCCTCTCTCCGCCTACCTCTCTGCCTACTTGTGATCTCTCTCTGTCAAATTAATAAATAAAATCTTTAAAAAAATTAAAAAATAAAATGAAAACACCTGAAAAAAAAGTTTTAATCTGTGATTAAGGGCTAATCTCCTTATTTTTCTTCCCTTTTTTTTTTTTTAAGATTTTATTTTGAAGTAATCTCTATATCCAACATGGGGCTCGAACCCACAACCCCAAGATCAAGCATTGCATGTTCCACCAACTGAGCCAGTCAAGTGCGCCAGGGCTAATCTCTTTACTACATCAAGAACACTTACAAATCATTAAGAAAAAGATAAATAATCTAGGGACACCTGTTGGCTCAGTCAGTTAAGCATCTGCCTTCGGCTCAGGTTCCCAGGGTCCTGGGATCAAGTCAGGCATCAGACTCCTTGCTCATCAGGGATTCTGCTTCTCCCTCTTCCTGAGGCTCCCCCTGCTTGTAAGCTCTCTCTCTCTGCCAAAAAGATAAATAATCCAATTAAAATAGGAGACAGGGTTGGTCACACTTCATGGAAAAAAAAAATACAAATGACTGAATGTGTAAGAGAAATGCAAAATAAAGCAATGGAATAGATAAATAAAATGTGGTATATACATGTAATGGAATTTTATGAGGCTTTAGGAAAAAAATCCTGTCACATGCTACATTATGGGTAAATCTTGAGGACATTATGCTAAAATAAGCAATCACACACACAAAAATACTGTATGACCCCACTCATGAATTGTCTTAAGTAGTCAAATCATAGAAAGTAGAAAGATGGCTGCCAAAGATGGCAAGAAATTAGTGTTTAATGGCTTTAATTTCAGTTTTGCATGATGAATAAATTTTAGAGATCTGCTGCACAACAATATCAATATCCTGAACATTACTGAACTGTACACAAAAATGGTTAATGGGGCACCTGGTGGCTCAGTCAGTTAAACATCTGACTCTTAATTTGGGCTCAGGTCAAGAACTCAGCGTCATGATATCGAGCCCCGTATCAGGCACTGGGCGTGGAGCCTGCTTGTCCCTCTCCCTCTGCTCCTCCCGCAGCTCGCTTGCTCTCTCTCTCTCAAATAAATAAATAAGTAAAATCTATTTTTTTTTAAGATTTTATTTATTTATTTGACAGAGATCACAAGTAGGCAGAGAGGCAGGTAGAGAGGGGGAAGCAGGCTCCCCGCTGAGCAGAGAGCCTTGATGCGGGGCTCGATCCCAGGACCCTGGGATCATGACCTGAGCCGAAGGCAGAGGCTTTAACCCACTGAGCCACCCAGGCACCCCAATCTTAACCATTTTTAAGATTTTACTTATTTGGGGCGCCTGAGTGGCTCAGTGCATTAAAGCCTCTGCCTTCGGCTCAGGTCATGATCCCAGGGTCCTGGGATCGAGTCCCGCATCAGGCTCTCTGCTCAGTGGGGAGCCTGCTTCCCCCTCTCTCTGCCTGCCTCTCTGCCTACTTGTGATTTCTCTCTCTGTGTCAAATAAATAAAACCTTAAAAAAAAAATGGTTAAGATTGTGGCACCTGGCTGTCTCAGTCGGTGGAGCATGTGACTCTTGATCTTGGGGTTGTGAGTTCAAGCCCCACAATGGGTGTAGAGATTACTAAAAAAGAAAAAAAAGTTAAGATTGGAGACTAGCATTACCCAGATACCAAAAGCACACAAAGACACTCCAAAAAAAAAAAAAAAAAAAAGAAATTACAGGCCAATAACCTTGATGAACATAGATATAAAAATTTTCAACAACATATCATCAAACTGAATTCAGCAATACATTAAAAGGATCATATACCACAATCAAATGGGATTTATTCCAGGATTGCAAAAATCATTTGATATCTGTGAATCAATCAACATGATATAAATTAACAAAATGAAGGATAAAATCATATGATCATCTGGGGTGCCTGGGTGGCTCAGTTGGTTAGGGGACTGCCCTTGGCTCGGGTCATAACCCTGGGATCCCGGGATTGAGTCCCGCATCAGACTCCCAGCTCCATGGAGAGTCTGCTCTCCCTCTGACCTCCCCTCTCATGCTCTCTCTCACTCTGTCTCTCTCTCTCAAATAAGAAAGTAAAAAAAAAAAAAAAAATCAAATGATTATCTCAACACATGCACAAAAAGCATTTGAAAAAATTCAATATCCATTTATAATAAAAATTCTCCACAAAGTGGGTAGAGTGGGAATATACCTCAAAATAACAAAGGCCAAGGGGTGCTGGGTGGCTCATTCAGTTGAGTGTCTGACTCTTGATTTCAGCTCAGGTCATGATCTTGGGGTTGTGAGACTGAGCCCCACAACTCCTTGGGAGTCTCTTTCTCTTCTCCCTTTGCCCTTCCCCCCAACTCTGGTTCATGCTCTCTCTCTCTCTCTCTCTCTCTCTAAAATAAATAAATAAGCAAAATCTTTTTTTTTTTTAAGATTTTATTTATTTCACAGAGAGAGAGTGCACACAAACAGGGGGAGCAGTAGGCAGAGGGAGAGGGAGAAGCAGGTTCCCCACTGAGCAGAGAACCCAACGTGGGGTTCCATCCCAGGACCCTGGGATCATGACCTGAGCTGAAGGCAGATGCTTAACTGACTGAGTCACCCAGGTGCCTCAAATAAGTAAAATCTTTAAAAAAATAAAAGTCATATATGACAAAGCAACATCATACTCAACGGTGAGAAGCCAGAAGTTTCTTCTCTAAGATCAGGAACAAGACAAGAATGTCCACTCCTGCCACTTTTATTCAACATAGTACTGGAAGTCCTAGCCACAGCAATCAGAAAAGAAGAAGAAATAAAAGGCAATAATTTTTATTTTATTTTAGTTATTCATTTGACAGAGACACAGAGAGAGAGAGGGAACACAAGCAGGGGAGTGGGTGAGGGAGAAGCAGGCTTCCTGATGAGCAGGGAGCCCGACCCGGGGCTCGATCTCAGGACCCTGGGATTATGCCCCAAGCTGAAGGCAGACGCTTAATGACTGAGCCACCCAGGTGCCCGAAAAGGCAATAATTGTTTAAAAAAAAAAAAAAAGTAAAACTGTCACTATTTGCAGACGACATGATACTATATACAGAAAATCCTGAAGACTCCAAGAACTATTGGAACCAAGAAATTATTGGAACTATTAATTGAATTCAGTAAAGTTGCAGGATACAAAATTAATACAGAAATCTGTTACATTTCTTTACACTAATAACCAACTCCCAGAAAGAGAGTAAGAGAACAATCCCTTTGCGGGTGCCTGGGTGGCTCAGTCATAAGCTCAGTGTCATGAGATAGAGCCCCACATTGGGGGTTTTCTTCTCTAAGTGTGCAGTCTGTTTGAGATCCTCTCCCTCTGTCCCTACCCCCAATTTATGTTCTCGCTCTCTCACTAAAATAAATCTTTAAAAAAAGAGAGGGGGGGGTGCTGCCTGAGTGGCTCAGTGGGTTTAGTCTCTGCCTTCGGCTCAGGTCATGATCTCAGGGTCCTGGGATAGAGTCCCGTATCAGGCTCTCTGCTCAGTAGGGAGCCTGCTTCCTCCCACCCCCTACCCCCAGTGCCTACTTCTCTGCCTATTTGTGATCTCTCTCTCTCTCTCTCTCTGTGTGTGAAATAAACAAATAAATAAAACCTTTAAAAAAAAAAAAAAAGAGGGAGAGAGAGTGAGGCACCTGAGTGGCTCAGTTGGTTAAGCATCTGCCATCGGCTCAGATGATGATCCTGGGGTCTTGGGATGGAGCTCCTACATCAGGCTCCCTCCTTAGCAGGGAGTCTACTTCTCCCTCTCCCTCTTTCTCTGCTCCTCCCCCAACTCATGTTCTCTCTCACATGTTCTGCTGTCAAATAAATAAAAATCTTTAAAAAAAAAAAACCTGCATCAAAAACAAAATACCTGGGGCCCCTGGGTGGCTCAGTGGGTTAAAGCCTCTGCCTTCAGCTCAGGTCATGATCCCAGGGTCCTGGGATCAAGCCCCACATCGGGCTCTCTCCTTGGCGGGGAGCCTGCTTCCTCCTCTCTCTCTCTCTGCCTGCCTCTCTGCCTTCTTGTGATCTCTCTCTGTTGAAAAAATAAATAAAATATTAAAAAAAAAACCACACCAAAATACCTGAGAATAAATTTAACTGAGGTGAGAGATCTGTACTCTGAAAACCTTAAGTTAAAATGTCCATACTGGTGACGCTTCTTTCCCTCTCCCACAATACCTCGCGCTCTTCCTTTCCAACCCGGGCCCAGCAGAATGGCTCCCGCGAAGAAGGGTGGCGAGAAGAAGAAGGGCCGTTCTGCCATCAACGAGGTAGTGACCAGAGAATACACCATCAACATTCACAAGCGCATCCACGGAGTGGGTTTCAAGAAGCGTGCCCCTTGGGCACTCAAAGAGATCTGGAAATTTGCCATGAAGGAGATGGGAACTCCAGATGTGCGCATTGACACAAGGCTCAACAAAGCTGTCTGGGCCAAAGGAATAAGGAACGTTCCATACCGCATCCGTGTGCGGTTGTCCAGAAAACGTAACGAGGATGAAGATTCCCCAAACAAGCTCTACACACTAGTCACCTATGTACCTGTCACCACTTTCAAAAATCTACAGACAGTTAAAGTGGATGAAAACTAATGGCTGATTGTCAAATAAAGGTATAAAACTGCAAAAAATAAATAAATAAATAAATAAATAAAATGTCCATACTACCCAAAGCAATCTACAGATTCAAAGCAATCCCTATCAAAACACCAATAGCATGTTTTAGAGATTACTTAAAAAATAAAAAAATAAAATAAAATCTTTTTTTAAAGATCTTATTTATTTGTTTGACAGAGAGAGCAAGCACAAGTAGGCAGAACAGTAGGCAGAGGGAGAGGGAGAGGCAGGCTCCCCAATAAGCAGAGAGCCCAATGTGGGGCTTGATTCCAGGATCCTGGGATCATGACCTAAGCCAAAGGCAGACAAGACACTTAACTGAGCTACCCAAGTGCACCAAATTTAATCTTTAAAAAAATAAATAGAAGTAGGTGCCTGGGTGGCTCAGTTGGTTGAGCAGCTGCCTTTGGCTCGGGTCATGATCCTGGATTCCCAGGATCAAGTCCCACATCGGGTTCCTGGCTCCGCAGGGAGTCTGCTTCTCCCTCTGACCTTCTTCCCTAACTCATGCTCTCTGTCTCTCTCAAATAAATAAATAAAATCTTAAAAAAAAAATATATATATATATATATAAGTAAATTCAAAAAATGAATCTTTTTTTAAAAGATTTTATTTATTTATTTCAGAGAGAGAGAAAGACATAGTACAAGCAGAGGACGGCAGAGGAAGAAGCAGACTTCCTGCTGAGCAGGGAGCCCAACACGGGGCTCAGATCCAACAGGATCCCAGAACTCCAGGATCACAACACAAGCTGAAGGCAGATGCTTAACTGACTGAGCCACCCTGGCTGCACCACCCCTCAAAAGTTTTTTAATTAAAAATATTTTGCCCATGGGGCGCCTCGGTGGCTCAGTGGGTTAAAGTCTCTGCCTTTGGCTCGGGTCATGATCCCAGGGTCCTGGGATGGAGCCCCACATTGGGCTCTCTGCTCGGTGGGGAGCCTGCTTCCTCCTCTCTCTCTGCTTGCCTCTCTGCCTACTTGTGATCTCTCTCTGTCAAATAAATAAATAAAATCTTTTTTAAATAAATAAAAATATTTTGCCCCACAAAAATAGAACAAATAATCCTAAAATTTGTGTAGAACCACAGAAGACCCTGAATAGCCAAAGCAATCTTGAGAAAGAAAAACAAAGGTGCAGGTATGACACTCCCAGCCTTCAAATTCTACTTCAAATCTACAGTAATCAAAGCAGTATGGTACTGGCAGAAAAACAGATACATAGATCAATGGAACAGAAGAGATCCCCAAAATACCATGTTTATATGGTCAATTAATCTATGACAAAGGAGGTGACAATATAAAACGAGGAAGAGGCAGTCTCTTCAGTAAACAGTGCTAGGAAAACTGAAAAATCTCACACAAAACAATGAAACTGGACCCCTTTCTTAAGCCATATACAAACATAAATTCAAAATGGACTAAAACCTGAATATAAAATCTGAGGGAGCCAGGACACCTGGGAGCCTCAGTCGTTAAGCATCTGCCTTCAGCTCAGGTCATGATCCCAGGGTCCTGAGATCGAGTCCCGCATCGGGCTGTCTGCTCAGCAGGGAGCCTGCTTTCCCCACCTCTCTCTGCCTGCCTCTCTGCCTGCTTGTGATATCTCTCTGCCAAATAAATAAAAATCTTAAAAAAAAAAATTTTTTTTCATTTGATCCAGCAATTCTTCTGTCTACCCAAAGAAAACAAAAACACGAATTCAAAAGAATACACGCACCCCAATGTTCTTCATTATTTACAATAGCCAAGATATGGAAACAATCTAAATATCCATTGATTAATGGATAAAGATGTAGTGTGTATTTATATACTGTGTGTGTGTATATATACTCAGCCATAAAAAAAGAGTAACATTTTGCTATTTGCAACAACATGGGTGGATCAAAAAGATATTATGCTAAGTGAAGTCACACAGAGAAAGACAAATACTGTATGATTTCACTTATATGTAAAATCTAGGGTGCCTGGGTGGCTCAGTTAAGTGTCTGCCTTCAGCTTGGGTCATGGTCCCAGAGTCCTGGGATCAAGCCTCACACTGGGCTCCTTGCTCAGCAGGAAGCCTGCTTCTCTCTCTCCCACTCCCCCTGCTTGTGTTCCCTCTCTCACTGTCTCTGTCTCCGTCAAATAAATAAATAAAATCTTTAAAAATCAAATCAAATCGAATTGAATCTAAAAAACAAACAACAAAACAGAAAGACTCAAAATACAGAGGACAGGAGCACCTGAGTGGCACAGTTAGTTAAGCCTCTGTCTGACTCTTGGTTTCAGCTCAGGTTGTGATTTCAGGGTCATGAGATCAAGCCCTGAGTCAGGGTCCAAGCTCA
Organism: Martes martes; assembly: GCF_963455335.1. Classification (NCBI taxonomy): domain Eukaryota; kingdom Metazoa; phylum Chordata; class Mammalia; order Carnivora; family Mustelidae; genus Martes; species Martes martes. The sequence goes on from NC_137902.1 coordinate 26,288,676, forward strand.
GTGGAGTCTGGTTAAGATTCTCTCTCCCCCTCACCAAAAAAAAAAAAAAAAAAAAAAATTCTCTCTCCCCCTCCCTCTGCCCTCCCGTGCTCATGTGAGCACATGTGCTTTCTCTTTCTTTAAAATAAGTGAATACGGGCGTCTGGGTGGCTCAGTGGGTTAAAGCCTCTGCCTTCCGCTCAGGTCATGATCCCAGGGTCCTGGGATCGAGCCCCACATCGGGCTCTCTGCTCAGCAGGAAGCCTGCTTCCTCCTCTCTCTCTGCCTGCCTCTCGGCCTACTTGTGATCTCTCTCTGTCAAATAAATAAATAAAATCTTTAAAAAAAAATAAAAAATAAGTGAATAAATCTCAAAAAACAAAAAGTACAGAGGGGACACCTGGGTGGTTCAGTCCATTAAGTATCTACCTTTGGCTCAGGTCATAATGCCAGAGGCCCAGGATCGAGCCCCGTTTCAGGCTCCCTACTCAGCGGGAAGTCTGCTTCTCCCTCTGCCCTTCACCCTGTTCGTGCTAATAAATAAATAAACTCTTAAAAAAAAAAAACAAAAAAACCAGAGAACAAACAGTGGTGGTTGCCAGAATGGAGAGTGGGGGCATGGGCAAAATAGGAAGGGGACTAATGGATACAAGCTTCCAGTTATAAAATCAATCACAGGGATGTAAAGTACAACATAGGGAATATAGTCAATAATATTATAATAACTGCATGATGAGATATAACTAGACTTGTGATCACTTCATAATGTATATAAATGTATACATATGTATACATATATAAGGGCACCTGGGTGGCTCAGTTGGTTAAGCATCCAACTCTTGATTTTGGCTCAGGACATGATCTCATGGGTTGTGGGACTGAGCCCTGCATCAGGCTGCACGCTCAGTGGGGAGTCTGCTTCTCTCCTTCTTCCCATCAGTGCTCTCCTAAAAAAATCTTTAAAAAATTATAATGTGGGGGCGCCTGGGTGGCTCAGTGGGTTAAGCCTCTGCCTTCAGCTCAGGTCATGATCTCAGCGTCCTGGGATCGAGCCCCGCATCGGGCTCTCTGCTCGGCAGGGAGCCTGCTTCCCCCTCTCTCTTTGCCTGCCTCTCTGTCTACTTGTGATCTCTGTCAAATAAATAAACAAAATCTTAAAAAAAAAATTATAATGTGTATCAATGTTAATCATGTTGCACACCTGAAACTAATAATGTATGTTAACCATACCTCAATTTAAAAAAAATAGAACTAAGGGAAGCCTGAGTGGCTCACGTCATGATCCCAGGTCCTGGGATGGAGCCCTGCATCAGGCTCCCTGCTCCAGGGGTAGGCCTTCTTCTCCCTCTGCAATTTCCCCTGCTTGTGTTCCCTCTCTCTGTGTGTCAAATAAATAAATAAAATCTTAAATAAAAAAGTAGTTAAGATAGTAAATTTAATGTTTTTTACCACAATTTTTAAAAAAAGAGACACAGGGTACCTGGCTGGGTCAGTCAGTAGAGCATGACTCTTGATTCCCCAGGCAATGAGTCTGAGCCCCATGTTGGAGTAGAGATTACTTAAACAATAAAATAAAATGGTTAAAAAATGGCAAAGGTTATGTATACTTAAAAAAAAAAAACTCTTTAAAAAAGATTTTATTGGAGAGATTGAGTGAGAGAGAGCAGAAGCAAGTGGGAGGGATAGAGGAAGAGGGAGAAGCCAACTCCCCACTGAGCAGGGTACCAGACATGGGGCTTGATCCTGGGACTCCAGGATCATGACCCGGGCTGAAGGCATATGCTTAACCAACTAAGCCACCCAGGCACCCACCAAAAATATTTTTTTTATAGATTTTATTTATTTATTTATTTGATAGACAGAGATCACAAGTAGGCAGAGAGGCAGGCAAGAAGAGAGGAGAGGGGAAGCAGGCTCCCTGCTGAGCAGAAAGCCCGATGCAGGGTTGGATCCCAGGACCCTGGGATCATGACCTGAGCAGAAGGCAGAGGCTTAACCCACTGAGCCACCCAGGCGCCCCCCCCCAATTTTTTTTTTAAAGATTTTATTTATTTGACACAGAGAAAGCACAAGTAGGCAGAGAGGCAGGCGGGGGGGCGGGGGGAGCAGGCTCCCCGCTGAGCAGAGCCCGACGTGGGGCTTGATCCCAGGACCCCGAGATCATGACCTGAGCCGAAGGCAGAAGCTCAACCCACTGAGCCACCCAGGTGCCCCCCCAAAAAATATTTTTTAAAGAGAGAGACTGGGATGCCTGGGTGGCTTAGCAGGTTAAGCCTCTGCCTTCAGCTCAGGCTCAGGTGGTGATCTCAGGGTCCTGGGATCCAGCCCTGCATCTCTGCTCAGCAGGGAGCCTGCTTCCCTTCCTCTCTGCCTACTTGTGATCTGTCAAATAAGTAAAATCTTAAAAAAAAAAAAAAAAAAAAGACGACGACTCAGCACTTTCATTTATCCAAATGATCCAAATGTTGGGGAAGAAGGCAAAGCACTTTCCATAAACTGTTACTGGAACTACAAATTAGTACAATGGCTTTGGAGGGCAATAATAATTAAAATGTTAAACATACATATCCTTTGACCCAACAATCACTGTTAGAGTATTTCCTAGAAAAATATCCTCACAGGACAGCAGCTGCCATGTCTGGCCACAAGAGTGGCAAGAAACTCCTGAAACAGCCCATGAAGCAGGCCAAGGAGATGGGACGAGGAAGGTAAGACATTCAAGCAGAAACAGAAAGAACAGAAGAAACTCGAGGAGCTTAAAGCAAAGGCCAGGGGGAACACCTCCTCCCACCACAGGTGGAATTAAGAAACGGGAGAAAAGATAAGCGGTTCCTTGTGCCTGAGTCAATGATGATCCTTAACTCCATTCCTGTTTAAACATCTGGCTTTCCTATCATACCATCTGTTGCTATCTACAGCTAGAATGAGGTTTTAGAACCTGTTGTACAATTAAGAATAAACTCTTAGAAAAAAATTTTTTTTTAAAAATCCACAGATACTCGGTTCCATGTACAAGAACATTTGCTATGCAGGGCACCAGACTGTTTCAGTCTGAGGAGTGTGTGACTCTTGATCTCGGGGTTATGAGTTTGAGTCCCACTGGGGGTAATTTACTTTAAAAAACAAAACAAAACAAAAAAACAACAACACAACAGAAAAACGAATACCCACTGTGGCTCTATTTGTAGTAGCAAAATACTGAAAAAAAAAACAAACATCCACCAATGTTACTGGCTTGCATAACTTACTACTGCTTCCTACTACAATGGAGTACCATGCAGCCATTAAAAATGAGCTACTGTGTTATAAAATGAGCTCCAAAGTTATGAAACACTGCATATAGCAAGCTACCCCATTTGTGTAAGGAAAAAGATGAGTGGAAGCATGTAACAGTACCTTCAACAAAACTATGAAGACACAGAATCAAGTCCCAGGAAACAGCTAAGATGGAAATTTAATTTTCATTTTATTGTATCAGATTTTTTAAGTATATCTGAAAACGAAAGCATGAGAATAATGAAAAAATACCAATTCTTTTTTCTTTTTTAAGATTTATTTATTTTAGAGATAGAGCACACCCACAAGCAGGGAAAGAGCAAAAGGGAGAGAGAATCTCCAGCACACTGTGAGAGCGGAGCCAATGCAGGGCTCAATCCCACGACCCACGACCAAGAGTCAGACACTCAACCAATCAAGCCACCAAGGCGCCCCAATTATTTTCAAACACTCTTAGTTTAGTGGCTTTCAACCTTAGCTGCTCATATTAGAATCACTCAGAAGATTAAAAAAAAATCCTTACACCCTGGCCCCACCAGAGAGCACCAGGGTCTGACACACTCAAGCTGGTCTGGGATGGGCCCTTGGGTTTCAGTATTTTTTAAGTTTCCAAGATGATTCTAATTTTCAGCCAGTGTTGCAAAATCACTGACTTAGACCAGGAATTAGTAAGTTTTCCGTAGAGGGCTAGTTAGCAAATACTGTAGACTCAGTGAGCCACATAAAGTCAGCCACATATTCTTTCAAGCACTTTTAAAATGTAAAAAACCAAGCCCCATGTTGGGTGTGGTGCCTACTTAAAAACAAATAAATAAATTAAAATGTAAAAACCATTCTTAGCATCAAAGCATTACAAAAACAAGCTGCGGACCGGACTTGCCCATAGGCCATTCTGCCAACCCCAGTTTTAGACTATGCACGATCTGGACTATGGCCTGGGACAAGGCACCATGACACAAGATATGACCACGAAAAGCCAGAAAACTGCTGTCAAGAAAGTTCTTCAGTGAACTCACAGGTCTCACTCCAGCCCTCTAACTGGCATCCAAGTTGTTCTGGTTTAAATAGGTGAGAGGGCTTTGGACTCACAATAAAAAACTCCCAAGACACATTATACACCAGCCAGTTTATTATTTTGTAGTAAGAAGGATAACTCTTACCATGGAGACTGATGTACCTATGTCAGCATGAAAGCTGCATATCCTTCCTAGAGGCAGTTACATGGAAAACCAACTTACTATCAAGTTACCTGGCAAGTATGGAATCGGAACAAGGGGAGGCTAATCTTAAAACCTACACCTCCCTCGTACATGAAGCTAGGGCACATTTTCCCACCACAGAAACAGCCCCAGCCTCCAGTTTGCTGTTGCCTCCTCCCTCCACATCTTGCTCTGGCCAAGCACTGTCATCTCCTACAGCTTTAGGATCACTGCCTTGGCCTCAGAGTCGTATTTCTGCTCACTTTTTTTTTTTTTTTTTTTTTTTTTTTTTACTGTTACCTCCACTGTTACTGACAGTTAAGGTTCTGAAAGGGGCACTTCAGATGCTCCCATGTTCCAACTACAAACAACAATCTTGTTGGGATGCTCTCCCAACCCCACCAAGTTTTACCACCTAATATGCTTCATGAAGGTTCTTCCCATTTCCGTTAGCACATACACAGGTTACCTATAAATTTGCCTAATGTAATCTAATTCCTACTGAGGATTGAGGTTTTTAGTTACAGTTTTTATTCTTCCATTTTCTTGATCAGTGATTTCCAATCACATAAGAGTTAATGAAGCTAATTTTGTGTCACCACTTTTACTAAAACAGAAATACCAAGTGATATGTACTTTTCAGATTAATGTTATTTTGTTCTCTAAAATGTAAAAAACAAGGAAATGCAGTGTTTAAATTAGTACTACTAAGGGTCATCAAAAAAAGTCTCTGAACAATAGAAAAGTTTATGCTTTCAAATTAAAAAACTAAACATATACTGCAAACATTAAATGTTAATATTACAGAAAACAAGATATTTAGACTAACCCCACAGCATTCACACTACACCAGAATTTTAACTGTAACAAAAAGGGATTTTATCCCCAAAAGTAGTTACGTCCATGCTCGCTGAAAACATCAGTCTTAAACCCCATGAAAGAGGATGAACTACACAGTGCATGCTTAGCAAACATATACATTAACCATTCTTAACTGCCCCTTCCCAAAGCTGTGAGGGGTAGGACGGATGAATGTGAACAAATGACAGAATTCTCCAATTATAAAAACTCATAATGTAACCTTTACTACATCTTGGGCAATAGCTAAGATTTTATCTGTGGGTACCCACCTGTGAAATCACAACAAAAATCAATAGGAAATGATTTAATATAAAATATACAAATTTCTCAGCATGAGGACTTCCACAGAACCGGGAGAAGGGAATGACAACTAAAATTTTTCTTTTTCTTAAAAAAGAACACTCCCCTTATTATGTCCTTGCTACTCAACACTCAAGAACAAATCTGTACAAAACTACAAACACAGAAAAGGGCCAGAGAGGATGTTACAATGCAAAGTCTTCGGACCTCTTCTAAACTGCTGTCCTCGCCAAGCCCCTTCCTTAATAGAGCTGAGGGTTTCCCAGGTCCATTGGGGAAAGTAAGTGGCATTGGATCATCACCCCTGCTTCAGCACACATGGCCCCAGGTCACTCGCTGTCAAACTTAATGGAATTGACCTGGACAGAGATGGAGCCTCCCCGGTAGCTGCCCCGCTTCTTCTTGGTTTTCTCGTGCCGGAACGATTTGCCTTTGGTGAACTTCAGAACCTGATTGGCGCGTTCCCCCCAGTCTCCAGCTGCACCCCGCTGGTAAGCAGAGAGGAGTGGTTAATACACAGAAGGACAACACCAAGGCCCTGTTACTTTCTTCTCCCTGCTCAAGGCAACATGAACCAAAAACCTGCCCTCTCTTCCACCCAGCCCCCTTAAGAACAGCAAACACGCTCTCCCCTCACCTTGGCATCAAAGGAATTGTCTGCCACTCGAGCATCTACCTCAATTTCCTCCTCCCTGATCCTTCGGAAAGGGGATGATGCCCTTTTTTCTCCCTGGAGAAGAATGAAGAAAGAAATAAATTAAAGACAGTGGCCATTTAACAGAAAAGCCCTCCTTAGCTACACATGTTCGAGAGTGCCAGGCCATGCAGAGAGTTGTCAAGATCTCACGACCCTGAGGGGAAATCAAGAGTTGGAGGCCTTAACCAAGTGAGCCACCCAGGTGCCCCTTTCTACTCTTTAAAGGCTGGCTCCCGGCAAGAAAACAATATAACTTACTTTCTTCCTTTTTGGAAATGTATTGGGAGTCTGGGGCTTTATCTTCTTGGCTTGAGGAGTCTCTGCCTCTTTGGCAGCCTCATTCTGCTTCCGCTTCTTTCCTGAACCTACAAAACAAAAAGCCACACTCAGGAGACCAGTTTCCTATTCCTCCTCCCACGTTCCCACACCGAGGGCATAAAACTGGAAGCCTAACTGTGGGCCTCCTCCTCTCCCTACCCCATCCCCCAAGTGTATATCCCACCCATACTTGGGGGGACAAACCAAGGAGACGGATTCTTTGGATATAGACCTGGCTTAGAAACTGCTACTGCTGCCTTTTTCTTTTCTTCTTCTTCCTCGTGGCTATCCCTGTCTGCTTTTCCATTCTGCGTAGTCACTGCAGAAGTCCCATTGGTCTTGAGGGCTTGTGGCCTTACACTGCCCTTGCCCTTAGGCTTCTCCTTCTCTTCTTCCTCACTGGAATCATCAGAGGAAGAACTGCTGCTGCTCTCGGCCTTTGCTTGCTTTGTGGAAACAGCTTTGGAAGAGGCTACAACTCCTGCTGCTTTCTGTGGCTTCTTTTTAACTGGGGATTTTGACATCTTTTCTTCCTTCTCTTCCTCACTGCTAGAACTATCTGAATCAGAGCTGCTGTCCCCACCACCCTGGGGGGCCTGTTTGGTAGGCAAAGATGGAGCTGCTTTGGCCGCTGCCTTGGACTTGGGGGTGACCACAGTTGTCTTCATCTTTTCCTCTTCACTAGAACTGCTCTCCTCCTCGCTGGAGCTGCTATCAGCCTTTCTGGTGAGAGGCTTCTGGCCACTACCTACAGGTTGCTTGGGAGCTGCGGCTGGTTTAGCTGCAGGTTGCTTGGGAGTGGCAACCGGCCTACTTGGTAGATTCTTGGTGGTACCGGCTGATCTGGAAGGAGCTTCATCCTCAGAACTGTCAGAGTCTAGACAGAGAGCAAAGAATAAATAGAAATCAGACTGAAGAGAGCCCCTGGAGCTCCCACCACCCTGAGGGCCTCCATATACCTCACCTGAGCTGTCTGAAGAGCTCTCTGGCGCTTTCTTTGCTGTAACTGGTTTAGTGTTTGCTTTAGAGATGACTGCCTTAGCTGGAGGTTTCTTTTCTTCCTCAGAACTTGAATCTGGAGAGAACCCATGGCATTAGGCTGGGACCAGAGTCCCAAGCCAACCAAAAGCAACAAAAAGGAGGCTGCAAAGACCCACACAGAAACTTAAGCCCTGTCTTGCTTCAGTGAAAAACAAAAGGCATAGAGGCATTTTTGTCTTTTATATTCCTCATCTACTCCCCAGGCCCATTCTTCACAGAGGGGACTCACCAGACTCATCGCTGCTGTCCTCACTGCTCTCCACAGGCTGCTTCTTCTCTGCAGCTTTCTTGGGAGCCTGGGTTCCCAGGGACTTCTTGGATGGGGCAGCAGAAGGTGGGGGGACTGAACTATAGGGACCTGTTTAAAAAAAAGAAAAAAAAAACACAAAACTATAGGGACTTGCTTCCCCCTGCTTATGCACACGTGCACATGCTCTCTCTCTGTGAAATAAGTAAATAAAATCTTTAAAAAAAGGAAAGACAAGTGTTGTGGTGGGGCTCCACGCTTAGCAGGGAGTCCACTTGGGATTCTCTGCCTTTCCCTCTGCCCCTCCCCCCCACCCCTACCTTGTGCACATGCTCGCTTGTGCTCTCTAAAAAAAAACAAATAAATAACTTTAAGGGAAAAAAAACCTCACCTGGTTTTTTCTTCATGGGTTTTTTCTGCTCTTCCTCCTCCTCCTCACTGGAAGAGTCCTCACTGCTGGAACTCTTCTGGGTAGGGGCAGCCGTTGCTTTCACTGGAGCTTTGGCCACGACTTGCTTTTTAGGTATAGTCTGCGTCGTATGGAAAAATTAGTTACCACAGGAGAAAGTTGGTCCAACTAATCTTGCCAGGAAATGGAGACACCCTCACTCCCCCACCCCCCCCACCCGTCCCCTGGTAGAAGTTATGGCCCAAACCGTCTTAGGTATGGCTGCCGCCGCTGCTGCCTCCTCCTCCTCATCGCTGCTGCTGCTGCTGCTGCTGCTGCTCTTCTTACTGGCCACTTTCCCATTGGTTAGTTTAGGTGCCACGCGAGCTGGCGTACCTAAGAAGGAAAAAAAAATTGGGTAAGAAATACCAAGGCCTTAATGGACCCTGGAAACCTGTTAGCTTAGAGCTTAGGAGTCTATCAATTCTCTTGCCTTCATTTTACTTTTTTAAAAAATTTTATTTGTTTATTTGACAGAGAGATAGCTAGAGAGGGAACACAAGCAGAGGGAGTGGGAGAGAGAGAGAAGCAGGCTTCCTGCTGAGCAGGGAGCCCGATGTGGGGCTCAATCACAGGACCTTAGGGATCATGACCTGAGCCAAAAGCAGACACTTAACTGAGCCACCCAGGCACCCTAATTCTCTTGCCTTTAGAGTAGGCATGAGGGAAACTGCCACGGATGACTATCAAAGGATGACCTCCTGACCAATTTCAAACACGAGACTATCTTTAATAAATGATATGATGTGGTGGCTCCTGGGTGGGTCAGTCCATTAAGCATTTGACTCTTCATTTCAGCTCGGGTCATGATCTCAGGGTCACAGTATCAAGGCCTGCAACAGGCTCTGGGCTCAGAGGGGGGTCTGTTTGTCCCTCTCACTCTGCTCCTCCCCCAGCTCATGTGTAAACATTCTCTCTCTCTCTCAAATAAATAAAATCGTAAAAAAGAAAAAAAATGTAAACAATTCAAATGTACTCTATGAAATCTTTTACTCCGACTTCATTCAGAGAAGCTCCTATAAATCATAATCTGTCATCACAAGAATACTACAAGAAAGACTTTAAATTCTTACAGGTCCTACAGAGTAAATGCATAGGAGAGATGATGACAATGAAAAATACAAAACATAGATGTACAAGTGCTCATAACAAAATGGCATTTATAGGAATGTAAATCATCTATGAACAAGAATGGCAAATGGATACTTTTTTTAAGACTTACTTTATTTGTTTGACAGACAGAGATCACAAGTAGTCAGAGAGGTAGGCAGAGAGAGAGGGGAAAGCAGGCTTCCTGCCAAGCAGAGAGTCCGATGCAGGGCTTGATCTCAGGACCCTAGGACCATGACCTGAGCCGAAGGCAGAGGCTTCAGCTCCCCAGTGCCCCGGGATACCCTTTATTTTAAAGATTTATTTATTTTAGGGGGCACTTAGATGGCTCAGATCTTAAGCATCTACTTCTGGCTCAGGTCATGATCCCAGCATCCTGGGATCGAGCCCCACATCAGGCTCCCTGCTCAGTGGGGAGCCTGCTTCTTCCTCCCCTGTTCTTGCTTTCTCTCGCTGTCTCTCTCCCTCAAATAAATAAAATCTTTAAGAGAAAATAAGTTAAAAAAAATAATAAAGATTAACTTATTTGAGGGAGAAAAAGCATGCAAGACTGGGAGCACAGGGAGAGGGAAAGAGAGATTTCTTAAACAGACTCTGCTGAGTGGAGCCCAACATGGGGCTCAATCCCATGTCCCTGGGATCAGGACCCAAGCTGAAATCAAGAGTTGGACACCCAACCGACTGAGCCACCCAGGTGCCTCTGGATACCATTTTTTAAAACACATTTTTTGGGGCACCTGGGTGGCTCAGAAGGTTAAGCCTCTGCCTTTGGCTCAGGTCATGATCTCGGGGTCCTAGGATCAAGACACGCATGGGCCTCTCTGCTCAGCAGGGAGCCTGCTTCCCCCCTCTCTTTGCCTGCCTCTGCCTACTTGTGAGCTCTCTCTGTCAAATAAATTTTTTTTTAAAAAGCAAAGATTTAAAACGAAAAACAAAAAAACTACATTTTTCCTCACTGCAGACTGTTTCTCTAGCTACTAATCCCTAATTATGAAATGTTCCACTTATTAATAAAAAGCCTCTTTAAGAAAAAAAAAGACACTAAGCAGTATTTCTAATTCAACAACAGTGCCATTTCACCCCTATGCTAAATGAGCAATTTTTTTCTTTCTGAGAGAGAGCAGGCGAGCGTGGGCACAAGCATGCACACATGGGATGGGGAATGGCGAAAGGAGAGGGAGAGAAAGAATCTTAGGCAGGCTCCATGCCTAGCGTGAAGCACAACGTGGGGCTCAATCACAGGACCCTGAGATCATGACCTGAGCTGAAGGCAGAAGCTCAACTGACTGAGCCATCCAGGTGCCCCTGAATGAGCAATTTTAATACTAGTCCCCAGAGCAAACTAGTCCCCAGCCTGGCCTCTTGGGAATGGAAAGAGTACCTGGTTTGGCTGAGGCTTTAGTCTGAGTTTTAGCTGCCACAGGTGTTGTCTTTGGCTTCTGGTTCTTTGGTGACTCATCTTCTGAGCTTGAGTCTGAATCAGAATCAGAGCTCTTGGCCTTCTTAGGAGGAGCTTTGACTGCCTTGGGTTGGGACTTAACTCCCTTCTGTGAGGAAACACACAATGAAGAGAATCAGCAAGAGGTTCTGGGTACCCAAAGGGCATCCTAAGGTGGAAACCATCCTAGACTACTTTTATTCTTTAGGAGCTAATGGATCAGTAAGAGCAAATAAATGCTGAGCAAGACAACATCTGAGGGCACCTGGATGAATTAGTTGGTACAGTATGCATCTCTTGATCTTGGAGTCATGAGTTCAAGCACCATGTGTGACACAGAGTGTACTGAAAAAAGACAGTATCTGAAAAGGGCACCAAATTCTTCATGGGAAACAAAAATATTGGGGCACCTGCCTGGCTCCGTGGGTAGAGCATGCAACTTGATCTTGGGGTCATGAGTTTGAGTCCCACACTGGGAACAGAGATTACTTAAAAATAATTTAAAAATCTCAAGAAAAAGGGAAGGACGGACGGATGGACAGATGGATGGATGGAAGGAAGGAAAGAAGGTGGAAAGGGAGTCAGGGAGGAAAAGGGACTCCTGGGTGGCTCAGTCAGTTAGGCGTCTATCTTCAACTCAGGCCATGATATCAGGGTCCTGGGATGGAGCCCCACATCTGGCTCCCTGCTCAGTGGAGAGTCTGCTTCTCCCCCTGCCCCCGGCCCTCCCTTATGTGTGCACATGTGCATGCTCTCTCTCTCAGTAAATAAAATCTTTCTAAAAAAAGGAAAGAAGGGACGCCAGTATGGCTCAGTTCTTAAGCGTCTGCCTTTGGCTCGGGTCCTGATCCCAGGGCCCCAGGATCAAGCCCCGCATCGGGCTCCCTGATCAGTGGGAAGCCTGCTTTCCCTCTCCCAGTCCCACTGCTTGTATTCCCTCTCAATGTGTCTCTGTCATATAAATTTTAAAAAACCTTAACAAGGGGCGCCTGGGTGGCTCAGTGGGTTAAAGCCGCTGCCTTCAGCTCAGGTCATGATCCCAGCATCCTGGGATCGAGCCCCGCATCGGGCTCTGCTGCTCAGCAGGGAGCCTGCTTCCTCCCTTCTTTCTCTGCCTGCCTCTCTGCCTACTTGTGATCTGTCAAATAAATAAAGTAAAAAAATCTTTAAAAATAAATAAATAAATAAAAATAAAAAACCTTAACAAAAAAAAAAAAGAAAAGAAAGAAAGAAAGAATAAGAGATAAAGAAAAACTCAACCCTGTCCTTGCCATTCCCTGCTTAAGAGTTCCCAATACCTGTCTACAAAACATACTCTTATTTACTCTTGGGATCTTAGACAGTGTCCCAGAAAAAATGAATGCCACCTTGGAAACAGAATGGCTTCCCCTAGATTCAGAGTGCAACTTCACCCTCACATACCCTTTCCAAGCTTCATTCTTCTATTTTCTCCGCCATGGTCACCTGTTATATATTTTACATATTTATGTATTTAAAGATTCATTTTATGGGGCGCCTGGGTAGCTCAGTGGGTTAAGCCTTTGCCTTCAGCTCAGGTCATGATCTCGAGGTCCTGGGACTGAGCCCCACATCGGGCCCTCTGCTTGGCAGGGAACCTGCTTCCCCCTGCCCTGCCTACTTGTGATCTTCTCTCTCTGTCAAATAAATAAATAAAATCCTTTAAAAATAAATAAATAAATAAAAATTCATTTTATTATAAAGACAGAGGGGGCATGCACACTCACACACGCTTGGGAGTGGGGGGAGGGGCAGAGGGCGAGGGAGGCAGAGTAGCAGAACCCCTGCTGAGCAGAGAGCCCAATCGGGGCTTGATCCCAGGATCCTGGGATCATGACCTGAGCCGAAACCAAGAGTAGGAGGCTTAACCGACTGGGCCACCCAGGCGCCCCTTATTTATTTACCTTTTAAGTAATCTCTACATCCAACATGGGACTCAAACATGTAACTCCGAAATCAAGAGTCCCATGCTCTACTGACTAAGCCAGCCAGGCACCCCCGTAGTCACCTGTTATACACCCACTGGCATCCCTTGGTTCCAAGCTATAAGCCAGGACTCTAGGTTTCTTCTTTCTAATCCCTTCAACAACCTCTTTCCTTCCCAAAGGTGCAAACCTGAACAGGCTTTTTCTTCTTGTCATCTTCCTCCTCATCATCACTGGATTCCTCACTGCTGCTGCTCTCTGATGCTTTGGCTGCAGCCTTTCCAGGATGCCGAAGCAAATTGGCCCGCTTGGCAGGTACAGCTGAACAGAACCACAAACCCCAGTGAGAATCAGCCACGTGGTATAGGCAGGCTACAAATACCTTTCTGGGAACCACTAACACCAATTCCTTGTCCAGCCTTACCAGCTTTCTTAGCTGGAGGTCCTTGGGGTTCTTCCTCCTCACTACTGTCCTCACTGCTATCACTGGATGAAGTCTTCTTCTTAGCCTTCTTACTCACTGGTCCATTTGCCTGTACCTTCCGCTTCGGGGCCTTGGCGGACCTGCTGAGGTAGATGAGGCTAACTTTTGGGGGATCAGGATCTTCCCACATCAAGGAACACAGCCCAACTCCTTGGGGGAAAACCAGTCACAGTGATACAGGAGGACTTACTTGAGCCAGAAGCTGTAGATGTCTAAGAGAGAAGAGGCATTGGCATCCTGTTGGGTCTATAGGAGAAAAAAAGAACTCAGTTAGAAAATTTTATCCTGGTTGTTCTAGCAGGAAATCAGATTTTATTCTCTCTTTAAAAGTGACCTGCTTTGGGATGCCTGGGTGGCTCAGTTGGTTGAGCCGCTGCCTTCGGCTCGGGTCATGATCCCGGGGTCCTGGGATCGAGTCCCACATCGGGCTCCTAGCTCAGCGGGGAGCCGGCTTCTCTCGCTGCCTCTGCCTGCCTCTCTGCCTGCTTGTGTGTACTCTCTCTTTGACAAATAAATAAATAAAATCTTTAAAAAAAAAAAAAAAGTGACCTGCTTTGGGGTGTCTGGTGGCTCAGTCAGTTAAGTATCTGCCTTCAGCTCACATCATGATCTCAGGTCCTGGGATGGGGCCCCGCATCAGGCTCCCTGCCTAGCAGGGAGTCTGCTTCTCCCTCTACCCTCTGCTCACACTCGCTTACTCTCCTCCTCTCTCAAATAAATAAACAAAATCTTTTTTTTTTTTTTAATTTGTTAGAGAGAGAGCGAGCGAGCACAGGCAGACAGAGTGGCAGGCAGAGGCAGAGGGAGAAGGAGGCTCCCTGCTGAGCAAGGAGCCCGACGTGGGACTCGATCCCAGGACCCTGGGATCATGACCTGAGCCGAAGGCAGCCGCTTAACCAACTGAGCCACCCAGGTGTCCCAATAAACAAAATCTTAAAAAAAAAAAAGTGACCTCTTCTATACTTGCTGTATTTGGTGTAAATGTTATATCTTTCTAAGACTTCTCTTACTTGCACAAAATAAGAGGAAAAAAAAAAACAGGGCGCCTGGGTGGCTCAGTGGGTTAAAGCCTCTGCCTTCAGCTCAGGTCATGATCCCAGGATCCTGGGATCGAGCCCCGAATCGGGTTCTCTGCTCAGCAGGGAGCCTAATTCTTCCTCCCTCTCTCTCTGCCTGCCTCTCTCCGGACTTGTGATTTCTATCTGTCAAATAAATAAAAAGAATAAAATAAAATAAAAAAGAGGAAAAAAACCCTATTTATGTACTTTCCAATTTTTGACATCAAAAACTTGGGATACTCACGGTTTCTGTCACCATCTATCCCCAGTGAATCCTATTTATGAAAGCCTTTAAAAAAATGTGCTCTCCCAGGATACTGGGTGACTCAGTCGGTTAAGTGTCTACCTTCGGCTCAGCTCATAATCCTGGGGTCCTGGGATCCAGTCCAGTGACAGTCTCCCTGCTCAGCGGGGAGTCTACATCTCTCTCTCTGCCCCTGCCTCCCTTGTGCTCATACGTGCGCAATCTCTCTCTCAAATAAAAATAAAATCTTTTAATGTGCTTTCCCTTTAAGCTAGCAATGCATTCATTTGTCTAGGAATTCATCCTTACCCATGAAACAAAAACACTAACAGAAGAGAGCGTTTCCTGCAATATGGTTTATAATACCAAATCATTGGAAACCAGCCTCCAAAACTGGTTAAAAAGCTAAGTTATAGGGGCACCTGGGTGGCTCAGTGGGTTAAAGCCTCTGCCTTTGGCTCAGGTCATGATCCCAGGGTCCTGGGATCGAGCCCCGCTTCAGAGCCTGCTTCCCTTCCTCTCTGTCTGCCTGCCTCTCTGCCTATTTGTGATCTCTGTCAAATAGATAAATTCTTTAAAAAAAAAAAAAAAAAGCTAAGTTATATACTCAGTACAAAAATTACTTTCAGCTATTAATTACACTGATAAAAGACTGTAAGTTGAAACCAAAAGAAAATGAAAACATTGCAGTGCCATCAAGAGTACAGGCTCAGAGTTACATGTGTATAAATGTGAAATTCACCTCTGCCTCTGTGTGACCCTGAGCAAATAACTTAATCTTTTCAAGACTGTTTATTTCTCTATAACATGGAGATAATACTGTACATCTTATTAAGTTGTTGAGAGAATTAGGGATAATGCATATAAAGGACTTAGCATCTGGAAACACCATCTGGCCTTCAGTAAGCTTTGCAGAAAGATTAGTATTTGTTATATAAAAAAATCCTGGGGCACCTGGGTGGCTCAGTGGGTTAAAGCCTCTGCCTTCAGCTCAGGTCATGATCCCAGGGTCCTGGGATCGAGCCCGGCATTGGGCTCTCTGCTCAGCAGGAAGTCTGCTTCCCTTCTCTCTCTGCCTACTTGTGATCTCTGTCAAATAAATAAAATCTTAAAAAAAAAAAAAATCCTGATTCTGAAAAAGACCCAATTCCATCCAGCCCATTGTGAAAATACTTTCTGCAGCCTCCCTAATGGTCAATTAAAAAACAGTTCCCATATGAAAGCAGTTGTAGGAGATCACAAGGCAGGCTGTCCCAGCTTAAGGTAGCCCTTTCTGAAGCTGATTTGATCCTGTCTTTGCGCAGCCTGATTCTGCCACAAAGAATAAATTTAACTTCTGAGTCAAAGGCTAAGAAGACTGTCAAAGACTACACTCTACCCTCTTTCAAAATGCTTTCCCATGCATCAGGATTTTTTTTTTAATTAAAGATTTTATCTATTCATTTGACAGAGAGAGAGCAAGCACAAGCAGGGGGAGTGGCAGAGAGAGAAGCAGGTCCATGTGGGGCTTGATCCCAGAACCCTGAGATCATGACCTGACGCTTAACTGACTAAGCCACCCAGGCGACCCATGATTGCTTTTCTTGCGGGAGATTCCAACCCTTTCACATCCCTGGTCCATTTTTTACATATGTTTGGACCATCCTATATTACCATAACTATGTATTACCATAACTATGATAACAGCTTTCACTCACTGATGCTTCCTGAGCACCAGACACTGGGATTGCCACTTCATATTTATCACGTTACTGAAATTCGCAAAAATATTATAAAATGGATGATGGCATCTCTGTAGGAATAGAAACAAACTCAGAGAGGTTCAGCAAGCTGTTCAGGTTACACATCTTAAGAAGCAAGAGAGCCTAGTCCCAAATCTAGATGTGTTTGATTCCAGAAGTCAAAGATCCAAGCCCACTGCCTGGTAGGGCTGTGATGCTCAATTCTGCTTTGGTATACCTCTACTCTCACTTTCTTCTTTACTAACGAAAATCCCATCCCCCATTTCTAAAGCAATTTCATCTTTGAGTCCCGGGTAAATTCGACTGAGTTCTGGTCAAGTCACGTTTTGCATCAACCAACGTAAAACCCAAGAAGGAACCAAGAGCCTCCAATGCCTCCGATGGGACACCACGCTTCCTCCAGCTCGCCGCACTCCGCCAACCACGTGACCTGGGCCACGAGGAACCCACGCTGCCGTCGCTGCACAGCTCAACAGAAAAAGGCAACAAGACTCAACGCTACCTAGTGAGACCTCGTGGGGGACAAGTTGCCGAGACTCCAGGCTCCCGGGTCACCGCCGAGAGCTCGGCACAAAGGCCCCGCAGATACTGACTGGATTGGAGGACCCTAGAGACCTCGGTACCCGGAAACCTAACCCTGTGAGGGCCCGAAGTCCTGTGGTCCTCCCACCCCTGCCCCTGTCCCAAGCCCGCACTCACAGCGCCTGTTGCCTTGGCAAATTTATTGGCCACCTCCGAGAGCTGGTTATCGCGCAGAAAGCCGAGCACGAGGGGATACAGGTCGCTGGGAACCACGCGGCGCAAGCTGGCGTCCGCCATCCTCCGGGCAACACGCGTCACTACCGTTGCCGACGCTCACGACTCAGGAACTCGGGAACCCGGACGGATGGGGGCGGACCCACTGTGACGTCATCACGCGGCGCCGGCGTACAGCGGAAGGGGCGGGCATACTCCGCAGGGCAGTCCCGCCTCCAATTTGGTGGCAGGATCGAGGTGAAATCTATAAACTCTTTCCGGTGCCACAAGCGTCGCCATCTTGGTGAGGGCGGAGCCCTCCGTCCACCACCTTGCGAAGGCGGAGCCCTGACGTCACGGGTCACGCCCTCGCCAGTGGCGGGAAAACTTCAGCCTTCGCGCGCCCTTTCAGCTAGAGCCACCGTTTTTTTTTTTTTTTTTAAGAGCTGCAACTGGGATTTGCATTCGAGTAGAGTGGACCGGAAGGCTTGAGCTGTCTTTGGAATCTCTAGACTGGGTCACAGGATCTCCCAGTCACCCCCATTCGCGGCGCCAGCCGATTCCCACCCTTCATTTTCCCTTCCTGAAACACCCAGAGAGGCCCTCTATGTCGGATACCATTCCAATTCTCACCTTCACTGCAGAGGATTCTTCAGATTATCCAAGGTAATAGTGGTAACAGACGATCCCTAAAACTGCCCCTTTCAATCATGATTTGCCCTTGAGACAACCCCTTCCCCCTTACTTATTCATTCAGCATTAAGTCAGCTCCTTGAAGGGAAAAGCCATTGTGAACGAACCCTGAGCGACACAGTAGCAATCTCTGCAAACCTATAATCCTAGAAATTATCCTTCCATCTCCTGAATCACAGTTCACACCTGAACTCTCCCTGTGGGAGAACTAGAAAACCCTCCCAATGCCTCTGTCTTGAGTATTCAAAAATTAATGCCCAGGTCTGCCAAGTTAATTCCAAGTTCCATTACATTTCAGTTCACATCAGCAGGCATCAACCCCTTTACCCACTACTGTTTGATTGCTTCCCCATTAACACCTGTCAGGGAAGGTAAGGATCCACTTTCTGGAGGGACATACTTCTCCTTTGCTGTTCTCAAAATAGGCACTCTCCTAGATAAACTCCTACAGATCTCCCTCTTACCCATGTTTATTCACATGTATGCATTCTTCTGAGTAACTATTGTGTGCCAAGCATTGTGCTCAAGCTAAAATTGTACATACATGTACACATAAGCCTCAGTTTAGAAAACCTTTATTTGGAACAAGTATGAGCTTCCTCTAGGTCCTTAGTGGGAAAAATCCCTTCCTTGGGACTGTAGCATCAGCATCCCCCTGTCTGAAATGCAGAATCTCAGGCCCCACCCCAGAAGTCAGAATCTACATTCTAAAAAGATCACCAGGTAATTCAAATTTCCTTTTAAACTTGAGAAGCACTGCCCTAGAAAACTGATTTCACTGACAACACATCCTAAGGAACAAAGTTTTAAGTCCAACAGGATTTTGCACCTGACCAAAGAAAGGTCCTAGGAACTAAACGGAGATAAGCATGTCCCTGATTGTGTTCAGATTGGAAAAGTGAGTATGTCTGGCACTAGCACCATTGAAAGAAGCACAACAGCACTTGGGAATTCTCTCTAGTTGATGTTTATTAGTCTGCATAGTAACTTAGATTTTCCAAACACTGGGGTACCCCTCAGCCCCATCAGAACATAGGAATGCAAGTTAACTTATTTCAATGCCTGTTATAAAAAATGAATAACCCTTTAAAAAAATCTGATTTAACACATTTTTTATTTCACTTTTTTCCATTTCTTTATAAAACAGTCATTTCCTCACTAGCAGCTCTCTCCCCTAAAGTGGGGGAGGGGAGGGTGGAGGAGGTTGGACACCTCCAAAGAAAAAGGGGAGGGGGAGAAGGGCCCAGGGTTACCTCCTGAGGTTCTTCTGGGCCTGTTTCAACAATGTGTCAAAGTCAAGAGAATCAAATTTGCTCTTTACAGGAGCAGGGTCAAAGTCTTCCCGGTTGGAGTCTATAAAAATAGAGACAGACATCAAGGTCTCTGACAACACTTCCCTACCACAGGGTCCTCGAACAGCCAGCCTCCTCCCACCCCAATAATGGATGGAAATAGTATCACCCTGGTTTTAATTAAAAAACAAAACAAAACAAAACAGAAGAGCCCCCATTTCTCCTCTCATCCCACCCCCAGGTTCTTTGTGTCACATTCAGCATTGTTAGCTCCATGAAGGAGAGCCCCACTCTCAAAAAGGCTGGGAACCCTTCTGGGGACAGTATGAAGTATACCAAAGCTTCAGGGTCTCTTCCACTCACCAAGATCGGAATAGCTTCTCTTGCAGAACTGCCTGCGGCCTCCAAAGCAGAGATCAAAGGGTTGTTCATCTGCCTGCCTCAGCTTGTGGCCACTCTCAATGGCTGCAAATGCCTCCTCGGCATAGCGGTAAGTGACGAAGCCGTAGTTGTCACTGGTGAGGAAGATGAGGCAAGGCCAGGATGGCTATCTGGGCACATGCCATGGAAAACAGGTACTTCCCAGGGTACAGAGAGGGACTGGGGTGGTTCTTCTCATTCCCCAATGGCCAACCCTCTGACTGTGGGAGTGAAGCTATCATCCTACATTGCCGAGCACACCAGAGCAAGGGGGAAAGACCAACAAGCATCACGGTAGATGAATGGGAAGGAAAGGACATTCTGACCTTAGGGCCCAAGCTTACCCTTGGACACGGAAGTGGATAGTGCACTCCTCAATCTCTCCGAAAACAGAGAACCTCTGTTTCAGTTCTGACCTAGTCATGCGGCCAGGTATCTTCCCAATGAAGACCACTCTTCTCTCCTCCTATGTTGGAACAAGGAAAATTGATACATCATGACCCAGAGCTACCAGTGTAGGAGACACTCAAAGCTCATGGCCCAGGGGCAAGCCCCATTCTCCCAAGACCTGTTCCTCTACTCACTATTGCACGCTCCTTCTGCAGCACTCTCTGCCTTTGGTAATGGTCATGTGAACGGTAAGAGCCGTACCTAACATGAGAAGAAGGAGCCATCAGCCCCCCAGACATTAGATACCTCAAGTCTCAGAACTCTCAGGCACTTGCATCCCAGATGCACAGACTCCATAATCACATACTCACCGCCGCCTCCTGTCACTTCTCCGTCGGGGTGATGGGGAGCGGGACCGGCTTCTAGAACTGGATGAGGAAGATGAAGATGAGGAGGAAGATGAAGAGGAGGAGGAAGAAGAGCATCTTCGGGAACGTCCAGAGGAACTGCAACTGGATCTGGAGGATAAAGGGGCAGGCGGGAATGCTGGGAGCGGTGCAGAAATATTCTACTTACTTACCTCACCTCGGCCCCAGCCTTGCCTCCCTGTCAGGAAGCTCAGGCCCAAAAACAAAGCAAAGCAAAAGAGGTCTAGAAGAACTCCAAAGATGACAAAACTGAGGCCCTCGTGAACTTTAGATGTATCTGGAATGTTTTAGAGTGTTTTGGCACAAATCATAGATCATAGTTATTTTCAATCATGCAATTAAAAAAATATTTAACAAGTCGGTAAGAAGAAAAATAAATGGAGACTCAGAGATAAAGGGCTGCGCCCTAGGTCTTACAACTAGTTGCGGGTGCCAGGCCTAGGTCTCTGGGTTCCTGCTCCCCTAACATGTCTCACAGCAGTGCTGTGACCACGGCATAAAAGGGAGGTGACTTGTTAGACCTGTAATAGAGATAATTTCTCAAGAGGTCATTCTGGTTCCAAAACCAAGAATTCTTCATGCATTAAGCAGGAAAATTTGAGTCTGTTACTGAGAAAAAGGTGCTGCCCGAAAATACATGAGGCCACAATAACAAAGGAATTGTCCACACTCTGTCCTCAACGGAAGAACTGCCATCAACAACCCACTATCCCACCTTCCGACAGCCCACCAAGAAAAGAGCAGAAGTGAGAACTGATATAGTATGTGACAGATTAAACACAGGCAAGATCCAACCCTAATGGTCTCCCCAAGGCAGGGCTCAAGGAAGCAGGAGACCTCAGGGATACCCCAAACTCAAACAGGGGATAGAAGCTATCTTCTCACAGCTTGCCTCCTTCAATAATTCAAGAAAGGGGGAGAAGACAAAAGCCAAGGACAGAAGTGGAAGCCTTAGAGTCTGAGAGTATCAAACTCAATGTGCAAAAGCTTTCAAAGTAAACTGGAGGAGAGGACATGGACTTCTTACATGAAGAGGACCTAAGAGGCCATCAGAGCTCACCTTCGCCACCTCTTGTGTGGGGGGGAGAGGGACCTGGACCGGGACCGGGATGAGGAAGACGACGATGAAGATGAAGAGGAAGATGCTTCGCTGGTCCGGTTGGACCCAGAGCTGACAGAACGGCTGCTGCGGCCCCGACAGCCCTGCCAGCCCCGGCTTGGGGGGCTGGCTGACCTGCAGGCTTTTCGGTAACAGCGCACTGACCGCTGCTTGGCTGAGGGCTCGGGGGGAGTCCTAGTGTTCATGTCATTCCGGCAAGGCGAGGCCTCAGGGGACAGCAAGGCAGATGGGGCGAGGCAAGGAGCTGGGGGATCTGCCTGCTCACTGCTAGTCCTGTGATCAAGTGGCTCCTGTGAGGCAGCTGTGTGTGGGGGGAGGGGAATGACTGGGCCCAGAGACAAGACAGGTTTGATGGTGATGTCCTGATGGCGTTTGACGTTCCATCGGGAGCCCACCTCTGGAATGACTAAGGCAGGCATCTTTTTGGGGGGAGTCCTGCTCCGGACACAATAATCATGGTCCCCAGAGCCCACATGGACTGGACTAGGGCCATGGACCCCTTCTTGGAGGCGGGCTGCAGCTGGATGTTTGGCCTCTGTAACTCCTTCAGGCTTCAGGGTTCCCTCCTGGGCGGTAGACTTAGGAGATCTGGCTTTGGCCAGCAGTGAGACAGCAGCCAGGGGCTTCCATAATTGGTGGGGAGGGGTAGCTGGTGGGGTGAGCCCTGTGAGGGGAGGGAGGATGGAGATAGCAGGATGAGATCCGATTCTACACTTCTTAACACTGCGTACATAGGCTCCACAGACCCCCACCTCATGTCACAAAGTAAATAACAATAGTCAACAGCCCAACTTCTCCCACTGTTGCAACTACTCCTTCCCCCAAGTTCCCTATCTTGGGGACAAAGCAATAGAAACCCAGCCAGCTAGGGTCCTCCTGAACCCCTCAACCTCTCACTGCCCAAACCTAGCTATGACCAGCTCCTGCCTGGTCTACTTCTCCATTCTTAGACCCAGCCCTCCCCGCAGCACTGCCTGATTTCAGGGCTGCATCTTGCCTGGATTCATGTAATCATCTTCCAATAATCTCCTACCTCAGGCTTCACACCCATCTATCCTGTCTTCTACATTCCCACTAGAGGGAGCACCCCAAAATCAACTGCTTCCTCAATACACGAGATAAAGTCCAAACAACTTAACACGGCATTCAAAGTTCCCATAATCTGACCTCCTACTTACCACTTCAGCTTCATCTCTTGCTTAAATTCTACCCACCATTCCCATCAGCCACTATATTCTAGCCAAACCAAACAACTCCCCCAAACATACCAGGCTGGTTTTGTTTCTTCCGTTCACTCCAGCTGCTCCATCTCCCTAGAATGCCCCATCCCCTAAATCTATCTGATTGGTAATCTATCTCATTACCAATCTATCTGATTGATTTATTCAAACCTCTGCTTCAAGGATTACACCTTTTATATATAACCCTCCCCTGACTGTCCCATCTCAGACCCCACTATAAACCACAAAGGCGGGGCACCTGGGTGGCTCAGTGGGTTAAAGCCTCTGCCTTCGGCTCAGGTCATGATCCCAGGGTCCTGGGATCGAGCCCCGCATCAGGCTCTCTGCTCGGTGGGGAGCCTGCTTCCTCCCCTCTCTCTGCCTGCCTCTCTGCCTACTTGTGATCTCTGTCTGTCAAATAAAAAAAATAAAATTAAAAAAATAAATAAATAAACCACAAAGGCTTCTTTAACATCTTTAACATATAATCTCTCTGATCATTGGCTTATACATCTGCTCCCTGGACTATGAGAACTTCAACGATGAAGATCAAGATCTCTGTATTCCCAACATCTACACACACCCGGTGCAGGGCAGGCTCTATAAACATTTGCTGCATACTAATCAAAGGCAGAGTTCCCCACTCTGAACCCACCTGCCACGTTGGCCAGTTCTGGGGCTTGTAACCGGTCTAGGGGCCTCTTCTCCTGGGGAGTGTCAACGCTGCTGGCAGGGGGGAAAAGGGAAAGCCTGGTTCATTGCCTCCTCAACATCTTGCATATCTGCTTTCCTTACAAAGGAATGGGAGAGGGGTGTATGCAGAGAAGAAGGGGATACAAGGGGCGCCTGGGTGGCTTAGTGGGTTGAGGCCTCTGCCTTCAGCTCAGGTCATGATCTCAGGGTCCTGGGATCGAGCCCTGCATCGGGCTCTCTGCTCAGCAGGGAGCCTGCTTCCTCCCCTCTCTCTCTCTGCCTGCCTCTCTGCCTACTTGTGATCTCTGTCAAATAAATGAATAAAATCTTAAAAAAAAAAAAAAGGGGGGGGGATACAAAAACTGCCCCTATTACTCTCCTCCAGCACAATGGGCTCTTAGTGACCGAAATGTGGACTGGGTCTCAACTCCACTCTGTTCAATTCTAGGAGGCAGGCTGGCTATGACCTTGAATAGCCCCCACTTCCTTTAAGCCAGGAACCTTGCCTACCTAGCTCAAAACAACCCAAAATCAATGTGGATGGGTGCCTGGCAGAACAGGATAGGGTAGCATGAACATGATAAATGAAAAAAAGGCCTCTCAGTGCTGGAAGACTGGGGAACAAGGATGTCCAGGGTGCCTCCTTCAAGGAGTCAGGAGAGCCCTAGCCATGAACATCTTCCCCACTTGACCTTATACCATCACCAGTGTTGAGCAAGCTTAAAGTTTGTTAAAGAAAGGAAAGAAATCCCCAAAGGCACAATTTGCCAGAAGATAAAAAGTACCTCCAGGACATTTGGAATCCCAGACTGCCATCAGCAGAGGATGGTACACATCCCCCTATCTCACCATCCAAGACAGTGTCCAATAGTGCTGGGCTGAGTGAGGCACAGGGTAACAGGGAGAGACTCTAAAGCTAACTGAAAGTCCCTGCAACATAGGCATCCAGTTGAGAGTCCTGCAGCGCCAGCCAGCTGCTGACCAACAGCTAGAGGGTAACTTGCTTGTATGTCTCCATACTCACCCTGAGTTTCCTATAGCCAGGCTGTCAGCAGGAGCCAGGGGAGGGCATTCCTTTTTGGCTGCAAAAAAACCAAATTAGTTAAAAGGCCAACCAGATGTTCCAGACTGAGAAGGTGCAGAAGGGCTTGCTTTGAGGCCCAAAGAAGAAAAATCCACTTTACCTACATATTTCACTGGGCTCTCCCCAAGAGAGATCCACTGTCTTCTAGTAGGTACGCCAATACTGTTTTTAATCACGTCTCTGCTCAGAGACATCTGTTAATTACTCACTAAATCTGAGACAGAGCCCAAACTTCTAAGCCTAGCATATAAGGTTCTATGTAACCTAACTTCCTGGACTTGTGGTCTATTTGTTCTACACTTACCATATTTTATATTTTTCCTTGTACTATATAGATATTTGTTACTAATTCAGGGGTCATTTCTGCTGTTTTCCTCCCCAATCAGACCATAAGCTCCTTGAGAACAGGACACAATACCCTCACAGTACCTAGGGCCCTGCTTTGTACTGAGAAAGGTGAGCTATCCCTTGCCTTCCAAACACACCACACACCACCCTTCCTATAGCTGGCCTTTATTCCCACACACACACATCCTGTCTTTCAAGGCCCAGCTTGAGAGCTACTACTATCCTCTACAAAAATGTCCCCAACCAATCCAACCCTCTTGGATCGCCACATCCATTCATTCTTGATAGTTCTTGGCATGCTGTATCACCACCCTCTCCCTGGCTTAGGTTGCACTGCAGTGAACCTTATCTCCCCACTCCTATCAGAATGAGATTAATTCTCTGAGACTGCCCCTCCACCACTCCCTTCCTTACATCTAAGTTAACAACAGGGCTGGACCAAAGAAAATAGCAACAGAAAGGGGTTCAGCATAGCTACCCAGGCTCCTCACCTTCAGATTTCTCGAACTGCTCCAGTAGACTGGACAGGTCTGACGCCTCAATTCCTGTGAAGCACAGAACACAGGACTGGAAACGAAAGTACCCAGGTCCTAGAATTCCCCAATCACCTCACTTCTTCCTTTATGTTCCCCCTGTCCACTCTACTAAGGAAACAAAGACAGCAACAGAAAGCAGGAAGGAATCAAACCAACCCAGAGCTCTGGAGAACACTCCAAACAAACAATCCTCCAAACAAACCCACAAAGCCCAGCCCCATCAAAGTGGTCTGTCCTGTTCTATAGAGTATGCTCACCATCTAACCCCCATGCCCTTCACTCACATCAATAAACTGTGCAGCACTTACCAATCTCACTGATGAAAGCCTGTACCACGTCCTCAGGGCCTTGAGTACGTGGGGTAGGCAAGAAGGAGAGCTTCCTTAGACGGGCTGGGTGGACAGCAGGCAGCTTAGTTACAGTGCTCTGCTTTGATGTTGGTGTGGGTGTGGGTGTGGGAACAGCCTTGACAACAGGAGAGGGGGGCTTCTCCCTGGGCCTGGTCTCCTGGGTCTCAGGCTTTAGCCTCTCTGATACAGGCTCCTCAACAGCCACACTCTCAGCAGACAGACATGGTGGAGCCTTGATCTGGGGGCTTTGTACTGGGGAGGACACCTTATGTTTCAGATGGGGAGACGCAGGCACTGATTTGACCTCCACCTTGGTGGGCTCCACCTGTGGAGCTCCCTGGCTAGCTGACCCAAGACTGAGGGAAGGAGCCACTGACCCAGGAAGTACACCTTCAGAAGGGCCAGCTGGAATGCCACTGGGCTCCACCTTGGGTGGAGGAGCAGCTCTCCCAACAGATGCTAGAGGCAAAGGAGGTGGTGGCACAGTAGGCCAGAATGGAGGGTGTTGCAGCCCTGGGCCCCATCCCAAGGGCCCATAGGCACAGCTGGAGCTATAAGGTGGGATTGGGGCTGGAGGGGGTACCCAAGGCACATTGCAAGTGGGGGGCACAGCATAGGTGCCAGGAGTACCAGACACTAGGGGCACTGTTGGTGGGGGGGGCAGACAAGGATAGCCAGAAGGGGACACAGGGGGATAACAAGGCCAGGGTGGTACAGGAGCATAGTGAGTATAGGGATCAGGTGGCACTGGGCCCATAGACACTGGAAGACTGGGAGGCTGCAAGGGTGGTGGGGGCAGACTGGGGATCCCTTGCCTGCTTGTAGGAAGGGGCAGCATGGGGGTCATGCCTAGCCCACCTGCGGGGAAAGGCAAAGCAGTGGGCATTGTGGGAGGCATGGGCTGCACAGTAGGAGGTGGGGGTCTTGCTGGTAGTGGCAGCTCTTGGGATGGCAGCTGCTCTGTGGGAGTTGAGGCCATAGCTTTGCTTGCAGGTGGTTCAGGACTAGGAGAAGCAGGGCTGGGACCCACAGGCACAGAGCAAGCTTCAGGAGGAACCTCAGGGCTTCTCTGCGGACCCGTCTTCTTGGATGAGGCTGGTGGGATGACAAGACAAGGGATGTCTGCTAGTCCTGTGGGGGTCTCTGGGAGACTGGGCCACTTCCCAGCTGGGGGCTGGGGACTTCTCTCTTCTGCCTCTGCTTGGCGCTGCTGCCTTCGTCGCCGGTACTCTGATAGGCTAAGAGGCCGAGGTCTGGCTTCCTGGGTTGTAGCACTGGTACCACTTTCTACCTTCAGAGGACCCACAACCTCCTGGACTTCAGGGATGATGGCCTTTAGGGAGTCCAAGGACTCTGACTCTGGAAGGATCTGGGGAGCTGGACTCCCCTGGACTGATGACATGGCACCACGTCTGGGATCAGAAGGCCTAGACTTAACCAGCACAGGATCAACTGGACCCAGGTCATTGGGAACAGAGTCAACTGGTGCTGAGCTCACTGGGACAGGGTCACCTGGTGGCAAGTTATCTGAGATGGGAACAACCACTGTAGAGTCAATTTCTGCTGAGTCAGCCAAGACTGGGTCAATCAGCACTGGGTCAGCTGGGAGAGGGTCCACCAGCTCTGAGTTTGCTGAATCATGGTCACCCAATGCAGGATCAACAGGTACAGGATCAGCTAGAACAGGATTAACTTCAGTGGGATTGGTTTCAACAGAGTCAAGTGGCATGCGATCTGTTCGAGCAGAGACATGGGTTGGAACAAGGTTGGCTTGGATGCTGTCAACCAGATTGGAGTAAAGGTCTAGAGGATCTTCTTTGTCAGGACTAGCTTGCCCAGCACTACTCTCCAAGTTCCCAGGGCTAGGTTTCTCCAAGGCAGCTGCCCAGGCCCGAGCCCAAGCCCGGGGCTTCCCTCTACTACGAGGAGGCCCAACCTCTCTTTGAAGTTCCTCCTGAGGCAAGTTTCCTGCCTGAGAGGTCACCTCTGTAGCCATGGTAGACTGCCCACGAGAAGCTGACCTCAGTCTCCTGGCATAGCCTTCTGCACAGGCTGCTGGCTGCTCTTTGCTCTTCTTCTTCCTGCCCTTTCGAGCTCTCTGGGAGCTCAGCATTGTGTTGGCTGGTGGGTTCTGAGGCCCCTTGGGCATCACTGGCTCCATGACCTCCCTGGGCTCCAACAAGCAGACTGACTCCAGTTTTTCCTCTGAGTCCACTGACAACCCCTCTTTCTCAGGGCAGAGGTCTTCCTTGGGCACAGGAACCTCTGTCTCCGACTCTAGCGTAGGCATGAGCAGCTTCAAAGCTGGACTGGCCTCTAGCGAGTCATCCAGGAGCACAGGCTGGGGCCCAGCAGGGATCTGCCGTACCACAACTGGAATCTCCAGGTCATTACCAGCTGTGGCTGCCTGGCCCACAATCTCTAGCACCACACAGTCCTCAGGCAGTGTCAAATCATCTGGCTGCTCCTGAAGCTCATCCTCGAGTGATGTCAGCTGGGTAAGGCTGGGCAGGCAGTATGGATGCATGGCCCGCACCAGCTCACTCAAGGAGGAGATACTCTCATCACCAGCTATCTGCACTGCCATCTCTGCTGCTGCAGTTTTATCTTCCTCCTCAGGGCAGGCCAGGTGCATAGGGAAGTCTGGGATACTGCTCACAGAGTTGTCGAGCTCCCCAGCAAGCAACTGGCCGCTGAAGCTGGCCACCTCCTCCTCTTCTTCCCCATCACTACGCTGCTGGGGAGGAGGGGACTGGCCCCGGCGGGCTCTTGATCTTGGGGGTCTCCAGCTAGGAAGCTTAGGGGATGAGGTCTCTAAGAAGGAAGGTGGAGAGAAGTCCCAAGGAGGATCTGAGAGAGACATCTCAACCTGTAGGAAAGAGGAGAAGCTGCACAAGTTTTCTCCAGGGATACATTTTTCTAGGCCTGTCCCCACACACTCCTCCCTCCTGGGAGTCTCTGAGGCTCCCTTGGTCAGGCTTACCCCACTCACTCTACTACTGCCTGTGCTGGGCCCCAGTGGGTCAACGGGGGTGATGAGGTCACGTTCCGGGGGTGTCCGGGAAAGGGTGAGCAGCTTGTGTAGCTGAGAGGGAGGAAAAGACCTGAGATGAGTTCATGCTTCACAACTATATGAGAAGGCCCACAGTCATGGCTCTATCCTTTGCAGCAACCAACACCATCCCACCCCCCCCCCAGTGGCAGTCCCACACTCACAGAGGACCCCTCCCGAGGTGACACAAGCAGTTCTGAGTCAGGAATGCTGTCAAACGGAGACAGGTTCTCGGAATCTGCATTGTCCAAAATTTCTGTCAGAGCTGTGAGCAGCGACACTTCATTCTGGTCCTCCAGAGATAACCTGCTCTGCTCCAGAAAGACAACAGGAAGGTTCCACCATCATCCCTAATGATCTACCAGCCACTGAGAAGGACTGAACGCCAAGAGAAATAGTCTCCCAGGCTGAGTTCAGCTCAATTTCCCAGAGAGATCTGAATGCCAGAAAGCATGGGCTCCAATCTCATTCACTGCCATCTCCCACCTCCCTATTGCCAAGAGAGGCCTATCAGAATTGAGGCTAGGCTTATGTTTCATATACTCCCTCCACCCTCGGGGAAGATGTGGATGCTCAATAGACAACCCTTGGCTAGGCTGGAATTGGACTCAAAACAAATTGGAACTCTCTGGACATGTAAGATGGGGGCCCATGCAGGGGAAAAGGCCTTGGACCATTGTGCAAGCCTGCCAGGGCATCCTCACATTGGACATGGTCTAGCATCCTACAGCCCAACTCTCACTGAGAGACAAAAAACACACTTCAAGGACTTGGTTTGGGGGGCGCCTGGGTGGCTCAGTGGGTTAAAGCCTCTGCCTTCTGCTCAGGTCATGATCCCAGGGTCCTGGGATCAAGCTCCACATGGCATCGGGGCTCTCTGCTCAGCAGGGAGCCTGCTTCCTCCTCTCTCTCTCTGCCTGCCTCTCTGCCTACTTGTAATCTCTGTCTGTCAAATAAATAAATAAAATCTTTAAAAAAAAAAAAAAAAAGGACTTGGTTTGGGTATCCAGGAACCAAAATCCTGGGAAAACAGAACCACTGGGCCACATCCTCAAATGCAAAGCTCCCACCTGAAGACATTTAAGCCCAGCTCCAGCTCACCTCCCCAAGGCTCCCAAAATCCTCGATGAGGGAGATGAGGGAGGCATCCATGTAGCTCTGCATGGTCCCCAGCAGCGTCTCATCCTGCAGTATCAGCTCTTCCATCTCCAGGTCCTTGTCCCTCAGGCAGGGGCCAAGCCGAGACAGACTGACAAAACCAGAATCATCCCCCTCCTCGTGCAGCAGCACCTGGGGCAAACAGGATGGTCATAAGGACTGCAAAGCATGGGACTTCCAGGGTAGCTGTGTGACAGCCTCTCTAAACCAGGAGCTCCACCAATCGCCTCAGACTCAGCAGAAGCACCACCAAAGCCAACCAAACCTCTGGACTTGCTGGGTAGAGAGAAGTACAACCCAACCCATGAGCCAAAACACCAGTCAGAATGGCAATGTTCAAGGACCTTCTGGGCAAAAAAAAAGTTTGGACTTCATCCAGAAACAGTTGGAGCCACAGATTATTAAACTAGGGAGTAAAAACATGAGAAAGATCAAAATTGTTCAGAAAAGTTGTCTGCTGGCAGTCGTAAAGGCAGATAGTCTGATGGGTACACCAAAGGAGAGGTGGTCAGCACGGAGGCAATTTCAGCTCCAACCACCTTACCTTCCTCAAGTCCCACTCGGGCCTTTCTCCTCTGCTTAGCTCAAACTCAACCTTGTTCAAGACAACTCAGACTTCCCCAACCCATGCTGATCTCTCCTCATACCCAATCCAATTAGGTTCCCGTAGCACTCATTTTTCTGGCAATCATTATATTCTTTGCATCATTACTAAAAGCGGATTCTAAGTTCCTTTGGAGCCAAATAACCCTTTGTACCATAACAGCCTATATCCTTCTTGGAACTTGGAAGGGTTTAAACTGTGCTTCTACTTCCTGATGATCTATGATGCCTGGCACAGTATCTTATAAAGAGTTGACATACACACTTAATTCACATTTTTTTTTTAAATTTTGAAGGCCCTACAATGTGCCACTCAACCTAT
This sequence comes from Martes martes, assembly GCF_963455335.1. NCBI lineage: Eukaryota > Metazoa > Chordata > Mammalia > Carnivora > Mustelidae > Martes > Martes martes. Next base: position 26,319,505 of record NC_137902.1, read on the forward strand.
CAGTGGTAGTCCCAAAGGAAAAGTTCCCCACCTCAACCATGTGAGCACAGAAGAGAAAACCTGATTCGCTGATTCAGTACACAGAAAAACCCCACCCTACTACTTGCCTGAAAACCAGCAACATCTTCAGCCTTGACAGGCAGGGAGCCACCGGCCCAGGCCTGTCAAGAGCGTGGGCGTGGGCAGGGCCAGAAGGAGCTAGAAAGGGGCTGGCAAGGCCAGAGGCCAGAACCAGGGGTATCTCCACTATGGGAAACAGATGATGAAGGCCAAAGAACAGGAACAAACAAGGACAAGCTAATTCCCCATCCCCTTCTGCAACTCTGTACCTCTTCCAAAGGGGGGAGGAGGAAGGCAACAGATGTGACTATACCCCCCTTCCCACCCTCCTAACCAAGCTGAGGAGTTAGTTCCAATGCCCAGAGAGGAAAGGCTAGATACATTTTAGGAGGCCAGCTCGAGAGAGGAAGTGAAAGGTGGCGAGTTTTAGGCACTAACTCCTCCCAAGCCTTCACAATCCTGTAATTACAACCAGCAGTTGAATAGCACCTAGCTCAGCAAACACTCCTGCGTGAGCAAGGACGCTGCATCTCAACTTGCCCTGCCACCTACCTGACCCAGCCACTAGGCCAGAATCTTAAAACAATGCCCAGCTCTGGGACCCACTCACCACCCCCATTAGGCAGGTACTGGAGCCCCAATCAGAGATACCCCCTCTCTTCCCCTGACCTCACCTATCCCTCAATCCCCAAAGAGCACAGCACTCAGACTACCAAAATCATCTAGGGGCTAAACCCAGGCTAAAAGCCAGCCACCAGCATCCCTAACTTCAGCAACCTCCTAACTGGCTCTCTCACACGCAGTCTTGTCCCTACAGGGTTCAAAACCAGCTACAAACTATTAAGAACACACATCTGATCACTTTTTAAGGTTCTCCCTAAACCCCTCCAATGGCATCTTACTGCTCTTAGCACTAGATTTAAACTCCTTAATATGACTTACAGTCTTCCCCACCGGGCTCCTCTGCTCCAGTATGTGTTCTCTCTTACCACTGGGCCTCTCTCTCTATGCAACAGACATACAGGTCTCTCCATTTCTTCAATAAGTCAGGTTCTCTCCCACTTCAAGGCCTTCCTATACTATTTCCTCTGATGAAAGCTTTCCTCCCCCACAACACACAGCCTTCAAGTCTCAACTTAAAATGTCCTTTCCCAGACCCTGCTCATTATACAAGCCCAAATATGTTGCACTTTCCTTTTGTCCCACTCATCATTTATTACCTGTCTATCCCAATAAAACCATATGAGCCTAGAGAACAGGGACTATGTGTTGTTTACCCCAGGATCCCTTATGTCTGAACGTAGTATCTCACTCAATAAATATTGGTTGACTGACTAGCTTCCACATATCCACCTTTCTTAGGGGGGAGGTGAGAGAAGAAACAATCTCTCCACGAGACCCTCTCCAACCCCAGAAGACCACCTAAACTGGATTACAGCTGGGCCATGGATCCTTCCTGCCTCTCCCCTAAAAGGTGAGCAGCTCCCAAGCTAGGGCTTCAGAAGCAAGGGCCTGTGGACTGGTCTGCTGGAACTAAGATTGCCTGCAGCCCAATTCCCACCTAGAACCAAACCCAAACCCAAGCTAAACAAAACACCCAAAAGCTTTCAAGGACTCAGCTTAATTGCTTATGAAATAACAGTTCAGACTAAGTCCTGCCCACCATTCTAGGTGGCAACTTTTAAGAAACCCTCTGCTGAGGAGTGAGATAACACTTTCTAAGTATGGAGAAATGAAGACCAAGGAAACAGAATCTGACAGAAGCAGCCACCCCCATCCAATAAATGTTCAACTAGTGTTGAATAGTTCTTAAATCGCCTCCAATTTTTCCCATCCCCAGCAAAATTCCAAAGAGCTTTAAATACAGATCACCTCAATTTTTATGTGTCAGTTCACAGAAGCAAGCCTTAGCTGCTTCCTCAAAAGAGAGACTGAAGGAAAAAGGGAAGGAGAAAGGATTCTTTCCCTTACTTAGACTTGTCCCATGTATGCGTTGACACTCCCCGTGCACCTTGAATCACGAATGAGCCAGGTCCGCAGGCAACCAAAACGCCAGTGCCCATGACTCACAAGCCACCACAAGCCGGTCAGACAGAAGCCACCACAAGCTTACTCCACAACGCTTTAACCTCAGCCTTCTACCCTCCCCAAAACACTCCACCATCCGCAGGGAACTGACTCCCCGCACATCTGGAAGGTCCTTCACCGTTCGCTATCGAGGGGCCGGGGACCAATGCAGGAGAAAAAAACTACTCCAAGACCCTGGGCAAAGTTGACTCTACCAGCCCCTACCTTCCTCCCCGGCCAGGGGCCCCCAACCCGGTTGGAGATGGCGGGACGGGCTGAGACACACCCAGTTCCCAGCAGTGCGGCTCCAACGCCGATACGAGATGCCGGGCAGCCTGGAGCGGGAGCCACGTGGACATACCCTCCCCGCCCCCACGTGGACCCGCGGGCCACCCCCCACCAACCAGAAGCCCAACCCACGTGGGTGCCAGAGCCGCCTAGAGGGGGAGGGGAAGCCGACAAGTTCTCCCGGGAAAATTGCTCCCCCCACCCCACGTGGCTTCGAAAAGGCACTGCAGCGCGGTGCTAGGAGCACCCCCACTCAGCATCCTTAGAGACAGGTTTTAACCCTGGATTCCAAGTCCCAATCTCTGACCCCCAGAACGGGCCATGTTTCCAACACCCGGCTATGCCCCTCCGGCGTTCCGAAGGAATGGCTGTGGGGACCCCCGTCTCTGCCTGCGTTCCTCCAGCAAACAGCCCAGGTTCGTTCGGCCCAACCCGTCTCCCGCAGCCAGCCGGCATCGCCTCCCAAGAGCTTCCTCCCTTTCCTGTGGCGTCCACGTGTCACCGCCCGGCACACGCCGCTGTGCTACCAGCCGCGGGCCGCCCGCCAGCCTCTCACCTGCTCCCCGCCACTCACAGAGCCCACAGTCCCATACGGCGTTTGGCTCCGACTCCCCCAACTGCTGCCGCGGACTCCACCGCCGGGGTCAGGTCCGGGGCCCCCACTCAGAGACGGCGCGACTCCGTCTCTCCGTCCCCGGCGCGCCGCCATCTTGGCCCCTGAACACCCAGCGCAGCTCTGGTCGCCGGCGCCGCCTCGCCCAGCAGATTGTGGGAAGGGAACTACAATTCCCGGAAGACACTGCAAAACTACGGATCCCAAAAGGCCCTGCGGCGAGACCCACTCCCACCTGGGAAGAGGGCTCTGGCTTCGCAAAGGACCCTGGGAATAGTAGTTGCTTTAAGTGGTACCTCAGTGGCACGTGCTACAGTAATATCGTCATGCTCGGTTTTGTGTTCTGTGGGTTGGGGAGCGTGCGGTAATAAAGGGAGCGTTAGCATTTACACATCTCTTTATTTTCCTAATTTGTCCAACTGTCCAAACGCCCTCTTTATCTGACATTCTATAGTGCGGTACTTTTCCTTTTACGACGTAGCCCCAGTGCACCTATGCTTTGAATCAGCACCCCCTAGTGGGCACCCGCACCCCAGGAGCTAACTTTCACCTCATCTCTTACTGCGCCACTACCGCTAGTTTAATCTTTTGTTGTTGTTATAGTTTAATCTTCCTTTATTTCTAGTTTCATTAGGAAATATTTAATATACACCACTGTGTAAGTTTAAGGCATGTAATATGATTGATTTGCAAATGCTGTGAAACGATTAGCACCATAGATAGATTCAGCTAACCCATCTTCTCACATGGGTAAAATTTTTTTTCTCCTTGTGATGAGATTTACTCTTTAACAACTTTCCTATATATCATACAGCAGTATTAGCTATGTAATGTTGCACATTACCTATCTACTACTAAGTTATCTTATAAATGGAAGTTTGTAGAGCTTAATCTTTTTTTTTTTTTTTTTTTGTAGAACTTAATCTTAAAATACATCCTTGGGGTCTCTCTGGGCTACTCAAGAAACCTACATTGACACCTCATTACCAAAGTATTTCCTGCTGCTTCACATACCTTGCTGTCCTACAAAGACAACTGGTGTTCTCCTGCGTTTTTCTGTTTGGAATATTCGAACTTGGAAATATCTTTCATGACCTCTTTTATCCAGGAAAACTTTCTGATTATCCCAACCAACCATGATCCTTCGCTATATTTCCACAGTCCATCACTATCACTGCTAGTCATTCATTTGCCTTTTAGAAGCTCATTCTTACTGTTTCCTTATTTTTAAAAAAGTTTTCTAGGGCACCTGGGTGGCTCAGTTGGTTAAACGACTGCCTTTGGCTCAGGTCATGATCCTGGAGTCCTGGGATGGAGTCCTGCATCAGGCTCCCTGCTCAGCAAGGACTCTGCTTCTCCTGCTGACCTCTCTCTTCTCGTGCTCTCTCTCTCTCTCTCAAATAAATAAATAAAATCTTAAAAAAAAAAAAAAGTTGGGGCACCTGGGTGGCTCAGTGGGTTAAAGCCTCTGCCTTTGGCTCAGGGCATGATCCCAGGGTCCTGGGATCAAGCCCCACATCCCCGCTGTTTGCTCAGCAGGGAGCCTGCTTCCTCCTCCCTCTGCCTGCCTCTCTGCCTACTTGTGATCTGTCTGCCAAATAAATAAATAAATAAAGTTTTCTATTTAAAAAAGTTTTAAAATCTTTTCAATGATGCTGAAGAGGGTGGTGCAGTCCATTAAGCATCTGACTCTTTGGTTTCAGCTCAGGTCAGGATCTTGGGATCTGGAGATCTAGCCCCAGTTGCACTGACACTCAGGGTAGAGTCTGCTTAAGTTTCTCTCTCCCCTTCCCTATGACCCTCCCTTTCCCCCTGTCTGCCCATGCTCTCGCTGTTGCTGTCGCTCTCACTCTCAAATAAATAAATGTAAAAAAAAATCAAATAGACAAAAACCATAATTTATATATATAATATTGCATATTATATATATAAGAAAATATAAATATAAAAACCAAATAGCACAAAATTATGCATATATATATACACATATATGTGTACATGTGTATATATATGTATATGGCACAAAACTATATAGAAAATGTTCTTGGCCTGCAAATTCTAGTTCTACTCCATAAATTTAATCCTTGTTGCTTCTGGTATGTTTTCATCCACACTTTTTGTATGCATGTAAAAATATATAGGGAAAGTTTAAGTTCTGCATTGGGTGTAAATATTACTTAAAAATAAAAAATAAAAAAAAAAAATCAGGATGGCTGGGTGGCTCAGTCGCTTAAGTTCCTGCCTTCAGCTCAGGTCATGATCCCAGGTCCCGGGATTGAGTCCTGTATAGGGCTCCTTGCTCCGCAGGGAGCCTGCTTCTCCCTCTACTTGTTGCTTCCCCTTTGTGCGTGCGCTCTCTCTCTCTGACAAATAAATAAATAATCTTTTTTAAAAAGTCTTTATCAGGCTGCCTGGGTGGCTGAGTGGGTTAAAGCCTCTGCCTTCAGCTCGGGTCATGATCCCATAGTACTGGGATGGAGCCCCACATCAGGCTCTCTGCTCAGCAGGGAGCCTGCTTCCTCCTCTCTCTCTGCCTGCTTCTCTGCCTACTTGTGATCTCCATCTGTCAAATAAATAAATAAAATCTTAAAAAAAAGTCTTTACCAAGAAAAAAAAAGTGACTATTCCATATATATGATTCTATAACTTGCTTTTTTTCAATATACTAACAATATTCTAGTAAAAATATACTAGTCTTTACTGAGATCTTATTTACTGATACCTTAGTGAGTACCAGTTCCATTATATGACTATACTATTATTTAAGTTATATTTAAGTTATTTCAAATTTTTTACTATTACAGATTAAGTTACAGTGAACATTCTTGTACACGTGTACATGTATCTTCACCCATTTGTACATTCTATCTATGGAATAGTTTCCTTCCAAAGAGATTGCTGAGTTAAAGGGTATACAATTGAAATTTCAGCGGATAATGCCAAACTGCTCTTTAGGAAGGTTATATCAACATACATTCTCACACACACACAAAAAAATTCATGAAAGGAAAGGACCTCTGTTAGGGACTGAATTGTAACATTCCTCCTCATCCAGGCAAAATTTGTATGGTGAAGGGCTCCAGCCCCAATATGAGTGTATTTGGAGATACAGCTTTTATGGAGGTAATTAAATTTAATGACATCATAAAGATGGGAGCCTAATCCAATAGGACTGGTATCAGAAGAGAAAGAGAGACCTGCAAGCCAGGGAAAGAGGTCTCACCAGAAACCAGCTCTTCGAGTACCTTTATCTTGAACTTCCAGTCTCTAAAGCTACGAGAAAACAATTTTCTGTTGTTTAGGCCACTTAGTCTATGGTATTCTGTTATGGCAGCCCACATAAATTAATACAACCTCCTTTTATTTTCTCAATATTTCAAGTGTATTAGCTTTGTCTTTCCAAATGGGCTTTAAAAGCCACAAATTCAGAAACTGAATCTGTTCACCATTTTTTCATAAAATTGTGAAATGAGAGAAACACTAAATTTTATTTCCAAGAATTTGGAAATAATTTGCCTGTGAGAAATCATTAAGAACCAATACGGGATGGCACAATTGTTCCTCTATGGAAGAAACATATCCTTTTTTTTCCTCCAAAAAGGGATTTTTTTTTTAAGATTCGATTTGTTATTTGACAGACAGAGATCACAAGTAGGCAGAGAGGCAGGCGGCAGGGGGTGGGGGGAGAAGCAGGCTCCTCACTGAGCAGAGAGCCTGATGCGGGGCTCGATGCGGGGCTGGATCCCAGGACCCTGGGATCATAACCCGAGCAGAAGGCAGAGGCTTAACCCACTGAGCCACCCAGGCACCCCCCCTTCCAAAAAGTGATTTTATTATAGCACTGGGACAGGACCCTTGGGCAGAAAAAGCAGCCTGGAAGAAACAAATTCTAAGAGATGCCCAATAAATACTGGGTGATTTGGGCTCTAATTATGGTCATTACTCTGGTGATAGGGCTTTGGGAAGAACATTAATGTTAAAGCAGAAAACTGTGCCATTTTGTTTTTTCATCTTCTGATGAAACAGTCTATTCTCATAAGTATGTCTGCATGGAATCTACTCAAAAAGATAAGGATATATAGGGGCACCTGGGTGACTCAGTTGGTTAAGCATCCAACTCTTGATTTCATCTCAGGTCACAATCTCAGGGTCCTGGGACCAGTCCAGCATAAGGCTCCTTGCTCAGCAGGGAACCTACTTCTTCCTCTCCCTCTGCCTCCTGCTCCCCCTGCTTGTGCTCTCTCTCTTTCTCTCTCTGTCAAATAAATAAATAAAATCTTTTTTTTTTTTTAAAGGGGGGGTGGTGCCTGGGTGGCTCAGTCATTAAGCATCTGTCTTCAGCTCAGGTCATGATCCCAGGGTCCTGGGATTAAGCCCCATGTCGGGTTCCCTGCTCAGCAGGAAGCCTGCTTCTCCAGCTCCCACTGTGCTCCCCTGCTTGTGCTTTCTCTCTCTCTCTGTCAAATAAGTAAATAAAATATTTTTTTTTAAAAAGGTAAGAATATATCTTTGGATCTCCAGTGCCGCCCAGACAGGTGTGTCATAGTTTCTTGTCTCCTTGGCCAGTGCATTTCTTCCTTTCTTATTTTTTTTAAAGATTTTATTTTTCAGGGGCGCCTGGGTGGCTCAGTGGGTTAAAGCCTCTGCCTTCGGCTCAGGTCATGATCCCAGAGTCCTGGGATGGAGCCCCGCATCAGGCTCTCTGCTCCTCATGGAGACTGCTTCCTCTTCTCTCTCTCTCTGCCTGCCTCTCTGCCTACTTGTGATCTCTGTCAAATAAATAAATAAAATCTTTAAAAAAAAAATTCTCTCTCCCTCTCCCTGTGCTCCTCTCTCCTGCTAGCTCTCTCTCTCTCTCTCTCTAAAATAAACAAAAAAATCTTAAAATAAATAAATAAATAAAACCTCATAGACCACCAAACTTTGGGAAACTCCCATCATGTGTCCTTGCTTGACTCCATGCTCACCAAAGACTTACAGGATATAGTAACTGACTTCCCATACCATTTTCTGTCTTTTTTTTTCTCTTTTTTAAGATTTATTTATTTAACAGAGAGAGACACAGCGAACAAGGGAACACAAGCAGGGGGCGTGGGAGAGGGAGAAGCAGGCTCCCCGACTGAGCAAGGAGCCTGACTCAGGCTTGATTCCAGGACCCTGGGATCATGACCTGAGTCAAAGGCAGAGAGGCTTAACCCACTGAGTCACCCAGGCGCCCCTTCCCATATCATTTTCTATGTTGAGAATGTGTGTTGAATCAAGTGAGACAAAATGCCCAGTTCACACAACATATTTTCCAGTGTGAATTAGCAAATCAGCACTCTGGTTTATTCCTTGAGTGCCTACTATATACCAGGCACTGTTCTAGCCATTGGAGATACAGCAATGACAAAATAGAAAACAAAAACCCTCCCTAGTGGAGCTCAAGTACTACTGGGGAGACAATCTGCAATGTAAATAGAGTCAAAATAATATCAGAGAGCCATTAAGTGCTATCAGAAAATATTTGGGGGGAGCCTGGGTGGCTCAGTGGGTTAAAGCCTCTGCCTTCAGCTCGGGTCGTGATCCCCGGGTCCTGGGATCGAGCCATGCGTCGGGCTCTCTGCTCACCAGGGAGCCTGCTTCCCCATCTCTCTCTCTGTCTGCCTCTCTGCCCACTTGTGATCTCTGTCTGCCAAATAAATAAATAAAAATCTTAAAAAAATATATTTGGGATAAGAGTGTAAAAGGTTAAGTGGGAACAATTTTATATGGTGTGAACAGGTAAGGCCTTTGAGGAGACATGTGAAGTAAGACCAGAAGCACATGGAGGACTTAGCCGTTCGAAGAGCATTCTGAGGTCAGAAGAACAATCAGCACATAGGCTGTGAAGTGGGAACCCATAACCTATGTGTTGTGTTTCAAAGGAAGACGAGTTTAACTAAAGTATTCCAAGAAGAGGGAGAGTCTACCAAGATAACGTTTCACGTGTATTTAATCTGTGTGAGTCAGTCTCCTGAATCTGGTATGTTCTGATTCACTACTTAAATTGAATCTCTAGGCCTGTAACCAATGCTGAAGACCAGACATGGTGCGTTTGGAAACCTTCAGATGGCCCCCAATAATCTCTGCTGCTTCTTATTCACACTCTTCTTAGCCCCCCACACACCCCTATATTGTAGCAGGATTGATCTGTATGACCAATACCATAAAGTACAACTGATAATCTATCACTTCTGAGATGACATTACCAAAAGACTAAGGCTTTCAGCCCAGGTGCTCTTGTTTCTTTCTCTCTCTGAAAGTAATGTGCCATGTTGTGAGAGCAGCCTTATGGACAGTCCACGAAGCAAAAAACTGAAGCTTCTGTCCAACAGCCACTGAAGAACGGAGGCCTACCAACAACCACGAGAGGGAACTTGAAGCAGATTCTCTAGCCCCAGTCAAACCTTGTGGACCCCGACAACAGCTTGACTACAATGTTGTGAGAGCCCCTGAGCTAAAACACCAGCTAAGCCACTTCTGGATTCCTGACCGGAAAAAAATTGAGTGAAATAACAGAAGCTTATTGTCTTAAAATGCTAAGTTTGAGGCTAACTTATTCCACCGCATTAGATAATTAATATACCTGGACTGTAGTTACTCTGCCGTGGACCTGCAGCCCTTCAGGCACTTTCTCTCTGGGCGCTTAATTTTTAGTTCCCAAAACCCACTTTTAAGGAATGGTTTAATCTTCCACTTGCTGCCATATGTCATTGGATTCTTTCAATATCCCCAGAAGAAGTAGAAAAGCAAAGATTACTATCCCCCTTCTACTGAGGGAAAAATTGAAGCTAAGGAAGGGTTGATCCACTGGGGCAGAGGTACTCAGTGAGGCTCCTTAGTTCTATTTCTGTACTAAGCAGGTGCTTATTGAAAGAGAAATGAATGAATAGGTTTCATCTACTTGGTGGGAATGCTCTGAAGGGCAGGGACCCTTTTAGGAAAAAAAAAAAGGAACTGTTCCCAAACATAGGCATGCATAAGAATCATCAGAGAAATTTCTTTAAAATGGAGACTACTAGGGGTGCCTGGGTGGCTCAGTGGGTTAAAGCCTCTGCCTTCAGCTCAGATCGTGATCCCAGGGTCCCGGGATCGAGTCCCGCATCAGGCTCCCTGCTCAGCGGGGAGCCTGCTTCCCCCTCTCTCTGTCTCTGCCTGCCTCTCTGCCTACTTGTGATCTCTCTCTCTGTGTCAAATAAATAAATAGAATCTTTTAAAAAAATAAAATAAAATAAAATAAAATGGAGACTACTAAAACTAAATAAATAAATAAAATAAAATAAAATGCAGACTACTCAGATCCTCTTCCTTCTCGGGAAAGATTTCTTCCGTCCGAAGGTGGGGACTTCTGTATATTTAACAGGTTTCCTGGGAGATTATGAGTGGTTTTTTTTTATGATTTTTTTTTCTTATGATTTTTCTTATGATTTTATTTCTCTACACCCAATGTGGGGCTCAACCTTACAACCCCAAGATCAAAAGTTGCATGGTCTACGGACTGAGCCAGTCAGGCACCCCTTCCTGGGAGTTTCTTACACACTTTAGAAAACTGCTTTGGCAGACAAAGAAGTGGTGGTTGTATATGGTGATGGTGATAATGATGGTAAATGGACAAGAGGGAAAGGCATCATGTGCTCGGGCAGAGGAGGATAAATCCTGTCCAAATTCTTATATCACTCACCAAAGTTGTAGGACATATCCTAGGTTCTAGGCGTTCTGTTAGGTGCTAGGGATATAGCCATTAAGACATATATCATCTACATCCTCAATGGAAAAAGAAAATTCATCCTTGAAAGAGAGTGATGCCAATATTTGTGGGTGTTTCAGGGGTAAAGAAATGTGGGAGAAAATATAGCAGGACAAAGTCAAGGTCAAAAGAGGGCGTTGGATGGGACAGGTTCTAGGAGCTGGAAGCAGGAGCCCACCTCTTTTGGGAACAAGCTGACTTAGTTGCTTCTGCTGCCTGCCTCTCTGTAGGGCTTCCCTCCCTCCCTCCTTTCCTCACCTCACCTCTTCCCCTCAGTACCTCCTACTTTACTTCATCCCATGTCTACAGTCCATCTTGCGCTAATGATTGGTATTAAAAAATACTGGAATGTCATTGAATTATTCACTTTATTTTTTTTTAAGATTTTATTTATTCATTTGACAGACAGAGATCACAAGTAGGCAGAGGGGCAGGCAGAGAGAGAGGGGGAAGCAGGCTCCCTGCTGAGCAGAGAGCCTGATGCGGGGCTCCATCCCAGGACCCTGGCATCATGACCTGAGCAGAAGGCAGAGGCTTTAACCCACGGAGCCACCCAGGCGCCCCAAATTTTTCACTTTAAAATGATTAATACATGGCATGTAATTTCACCTCAAAAAGAAAAAAAATACTAGGTGCTCATATCCATCCATCCCAATCAGCTAAGCTTGCCATCCTCTTGGACATGTCATTATATTAAAGTCTTTCTACATAGGCTTCCTGCCTCCCTACCACACCCCAGGTCCACCTGCCAGGCAGCTCTTAACTTCCCATTTTTGCCAGTACCACAATTCTGAAAATTGCTCCAAGGGTGTTCTCTCCTTCCCCAGGTCTGGTCCATAACTAAAAGTAAACCAGGGAGAAGAGCACTAGGTTGAGTACTTGTTAACTGTGTGGCCATGGGAAGATATTTAACCTCTTTAAGTCTGCTTCCTCAAGGACTTAAACCATTTACTTTAATCATCCATTCAACCGAACTGAGATGGTATTTCCTTAAAGAAAACAGGGCCAGGGGCTCCTGGGTGGCTCAGAGGGTTGGGCCTCTGCCTTCAGCTCAGGTCATGATCTCAGGGTCCTGGGATCGAGCCTGGGATCGAGCCTCGCATCGGGCACTCTGCTCATCAGGGAACCTGTCTTCCCCTCTCTCTCTGCCTGCCTCTCTGCCTGCTTGTGATCTCTGTCAAATAAATAAATAAATAAATAAATAAATAAATCTTTAAAAAAAAGAAAGAAAGAAAGAAAACAGGGCCACTAGATCACCTGGGGTGGGAGGGGTTCCTTCCCAGAGGGAGATGAAGCTGGAAACTGAGGTTTAAAGGAGGCATTAACTAATTAGTAGACAAGAAGAAGGAGAAGAATGTTTTACAGACAAGTTCAAATTTATTAATCTCTCTGAATCTCAGTTTTTTGCTTGTTCAGTGGAGGTAATAACATCTTCCTCCTAAGATCGTTATGAAAAGTAAGTGGGGGGGGGCGCCTGGGTGGCTCAGTGGTCAGGTCGGCTCAGGTCATGATCCCAGGGTCCTGGGATTGAGCCCCGCATCAAGCTCTCTGCTCAGCAGGGAGCCTGCTTCCCTTTCTCTCTTTGCCTGCCTCTCTGCCTCCTTGTGATCTCTGTCTGTCAAATAAATAAATAAAATCTTTAAAAAAAGAAAAAAGAAAAAAAGTAAGTGGGATTGCAGGTATGAAACACCTAGCACAGTGCCTGGTACAAACTGTAGGATTGACACAGTTTTGCTTCTTTCTTGACTTCCAGCTTCCATATGTGTAATCTAGAATGGAACTTCAGATTCATTCACAGAAGGCAAAGTCCCTATCCAGTGGGTTGCAAGACCCTTTGTCCACCCAGGTGATTGGTGATCACCATGGAATCTGGCCAAGCTAGTTGTTTGGAATGAGTGGCCTCAGGGGTAAGTGGTCACAAGATTGGGGGAAGGCAATCTCATGGACAGTAGAGAAAGAAAAGGTTCAAAGCAAGCAGTCCCTCTCCTCCACACTATTTCTAATCCTCCAGTCCAATCCAGCCCACTCCTGACACTCTAGAAATAAGAGATAACCCCACAGAAAGCAGAAAAGAGCTAAAGTATACTGAGAACTGACTATATGGCTGGCATCAGGCTAGGTGACTGGACATACCTTGTCTACTGATTCTCACCAAGCTGCAGGTACCAATTACAGAAGGTAAGGCCAGAGCTCAGAGTAGGGAAGTCAGTTGTCTCATCATTTGCTCTAAAGAGGAGCAAAGCTGGAATTCAAAACCCGGTATCCCAAATTCCAGGCGTGGGTTCTGTTGTTTTAGATTCCCCTTACTCCCTCTAGTGCTGACCTCTGCCTGGGGGAATTCGAGGAGATAGATATAGGCAGGGGATGCTGCCAAAGAAACACCTGCGTAAGTATGGATGGCTTCAGTCAGGTCTCTACAGCTCCGCTCTCCCCTCCCACCCCTGGAGTGGGGGAATCCACAAGGTGGTTGGGAATGCAGGCCTTAAGAGTGTGGCTATGATCACAGCTCCCCTCCTCCACCCTCTCCTAAGCATATGGAGGGGATCTGCCTCTCTAGGCAGGCCCTCTTTTTTTTTTTTTTTTTTTTTTAGATTTTATTTATTTATTTGAGAGAGAGAGAGAGATCACAAGTAGGCAGAGAGGCAGGCAGAGAGAGAGGGGGAAGCAGGCTCCCCATCAAGCAGAGAGCCCTACTTGAGGCTTGATCCCAGGATCCCCGAGATCCACGACCTGAGCCAAAGGCAGAGGCTCAACCCACTGAACCACCTAGGCGCCCCCAGGCCCTCTTTTCAATCCCCAGACTATGCATCTCCCCATCATTTCATGCTCCCTCAGCAAAAACAATGGTGGAGAGAAGGGGGGGTGTCTTGAACCTCCACATCTGCAACCCTCCCCCACCTAGTCGAGTCAGCTGTGCAAACTCTGGGCAGGAGTGAGGGCAATCAAGCATCCCCTCCCCCAAATTACAAAGGGGAGGAGGATCCCCTACCCAGTCTGGGCCAGAAGCCCTAGAGAGGGGACACCAGCCCAGGTCCCCAGTGTCTACTTCCAGAGCCCACCTTAAAGGTTAAGCTGGTAGCTGGGGACCCCCCAGAAGGAAAAGGGCTAGCTCTCCCAAACAGCTCCCTTCCCCTCCCTCTTCCCTGCTAATAGGTATTTCCTGTTTATGAGGCTGCTAAGGCTGGGCTTTTGGGAAGGGATGGAGATGGAGGCCCCCCCTTCCTAGGGCTGGGCTGGGGAGTCCTTGAGGAGTGCCTGAAGGTTGGGAGGCTCCTCCTTGGGGAAGAAGTGTTCGTTACACTGACCAGGCCGACTTTCATCCTTCCCACCCCCCACCAACGCCTCAGCCCCTTCGGGTAGGGGTCACTGGAGGGGTCTCCTTCCTGTTCTCCCCAGTCTCGAGGCCCCCAAAGCAGAGCAGCCTGTAGGCGAGGGGGGAGTGGGGGGGGGAGGCCCAGACTGGATGGAGAAAGGGGGAAGGGAGGAGAGTGTCTTGACTGATGAGTCAGAGCCCGCAATGGGGAAGGAAGGCCTGCGGATTACCCCCTCCCCAGCCCAACCTGGCGGTCATTCCACTGCCCCCCTCCCCCCAGCAAAATGCAGATCCCAGCCCTTAGGCTGGGGAGGGGGGGACCCCACTTAATTAACCCTTTGGCTCTAGTCCTAACTGGTTTAGCAGGCACAGGAGGGGTGGTTAATTTAGGGAGGAGGTGAGCTGGGTTGCTTCAGGAATTAGGAGAGTGCTCTCCCCGCCCAGGTTGGGGTGGAGGGGGAGGGGACGGGATTTAAAGGCTTTCCAGAATAAGACTGGGGTCTCAGAGAGCATGAGCGAGGGGGAGGAAGGGGGTGTCGGCAGTCCCTTTTCCTTCCCCGAGCGCGCCAGAGGTGGAGGGGAGAGCTACACCTCACGGCCCACCCTGGCTCCGCCTCCCCCAGTCCCGGCTCCCGCTCCGGCTCAGCTACGCTCCCAACTCGGCGGCACCCGGAGGACGGACACCGAGTGCTAGGCTTCGCCTCTTCTTTCTCCCCCCGCCCTTCCCCTCTGGGGTCTCAGCCTCCGTCTCCTTTTTTAAAAGCTGCGTCACATGCATGCCGTTCCCTCAACGCTCCCGGCCCCTCGCCGCCCGCCCGCCGCGCAGCGCACGCACGTCGTCGCTCGCTGCGCGCTCGCCCGGGTCACTTTGACACGGCTCTCCCCTCCCACTAGCAGGCAATTAGCATATTAATAAAGCCCGGCCCAGCCCGGCTGGGGCTGGAGAGCGAGCGCGGACGACAGCGAGAGCGCGAGCGAACGCGGGAGGGAGAGGGGGTGAGCGGCGGCGGCGGCGTTGGCGGCGGGGAGGGCGGCGGGAGCGCACAGACACGCACACGCACACGCGCACACACGGACACACACTCCGGAGACGCACACCCGTGCGCACACACGCAGAGGCAGCTCGCCTTCCTGCCTGGCTTCCTTCCTGTCTGCTCCGCGCCTGACAGGCCCCTCGCTGCAGCCAGGGGCCGCCAGCACCGGGCCGAGGCCGGGCCGGGCCGGCGGCGAGGGCAGCGGGGCCGCGGGTGGCGGCGGCGGCTCATGCCCGGCCTGTCCCCGAGCGGGGCGGGCACCGTGACTCGGCTGGGCCCCCAGCGGCGGGCGATGTGAAGATGTCAGTGGGCTGTGCCTGTCCTGGTGAGTGGGGCGCGCGGCTGCCCGGCCCCTCCCTCCCAAGCCCTCCCGACAGATCCCTCACCCCTTGTTTGGCGAGAACTTGTGTGGGGAGCGTCGATGGCATGGCGGAGGTCGGGGCTATGAGGGGTATGCGGGGCCTTAGTCCGGGGGAGGGCTCTCAAATGCTGATACGTAGAAGCCCAGAGGCAGAGAAGGGGGTGCTAGGGGTAGTCAGTGTGTCCGTGGCGGGTGTGTGTGTGTGAGTGTGTGTGTGTGTGTGTGTGTGTATGTGTGTTTTGGTGGGGGACGCTAATTGAGGAGGGGCTTGGGGGGCTGAAATTCCCAGAATTCCAGGGTGTTAGCCAATCAGAAGTGAGTCTGGACTTTTGACCCCCCCTCAGGTCATCATAGAGTTGTGATTGGCTGGTTTGGGTTGCCCCCCCCATCCCTGCTGCCTATTCCCTCTTACTTTTCCTGTGATAACCCCCCTCCAGGCTGTTTCTGTGGACTGTGTTTGGGGGGAGGGATTGATTGGGGCCCATCTTGCCCCCCCTTCCAAATTTTCCTGCCTGTTGCCAGGCGAGGTTAGCCCTCCTGAGGGACAAGAGGTACCCTGGGGACGGGGGGGGCGGCGCAGATAATTGGGCCCTCGGGGTCTGGCATCTCCACCCTAGTGGGAGGGATAATATGGTGGCTCCAAGCAAGTTAGGAAATAGAGTGATTTGTGGGAGTCAAGTTCAGGGGGGCAGTACTTGACCCCAGAGTGAGAACTTGGAAGAGGACTCAGGCCCAGATCCCTGTCTCCCCAAAACACTTATCAGCTCTTGCTAGTGACAGCCTGGGTGTGAGTTTTTTCCTGGGGAGGGGGAAGGCTCTGCCTCATTGCCAGAAGGAAAGAGAGAGGCTGTGTCACTGGAGAGGTGGTCTTCAGAGGTCGGCAGAACATTGTTTATCCTCCTCCTCGGGACTCTGGGTTTTTGAATTATGTGCAGGAGCTCCTCTTGTCCCAGGCTGGAGTTAGCTTTCTTCTGAAAGTCAGGTGTCCCAGCATCTAGCCTGGTTTGGATCCTTGGCTTCTCCACAAGCCCTGTTCTCTGGGGAGCCCCATACTCCACAACTGAATCCCCACTACACACACACACACACACACACACACACACACACTCACAAACAAACATATACACCCAATCCCCAAGGGGAGCTGCCAGTGCTGAAGCTTCCTTGAAAATCATGTGACACAGGCCAAGCTGGGCTGGGCACACATTGAAAGTGCCTGCTGAGGCTGACGTTTAAGGGCCATGGGGGAGTCCTTAAGGGAGGGAGGACTAGTAGAGAGAACCTGAGGATCCTGGAATATCTGGGTGTGGGAACCCCTGGCTCCTGCTGCAGAGGGTGGGGGAGAGGAGGAAAGGGAAGAGCTCACCAAGCTGGAATTCTGCTGTGCCCTTCCTCCTCCTACCAGCTTGGTGTGCATGTTTATATGTGTATTTTCTTTATAATTGCCCTATGCTGGGTACCCATTCAGATCCATCCACACTGTGAGTCCTCCCCATGGCCTTCATCCTCCATCACCACACAGGAACTTAGCAGAAACTAAGGCTCTGAACAAGCTAGAGGGCTGAGTCTTAAATTTTGATTCATAGTTCCCACAAATAGTGGGTAGGAGGTGGGTATGGAAGGGTTGTCAGGCTAGAGGTAAATGAGAGGTTGGTCCTAAAGTTGAGGCAGGGTGTCTGGGTCCAGGAGGAGAAAGGATAAAGTTTCCCCTTCAGTTTCCCTGGGAGCAGCATGGGGATGGGAAGAGGACCCATGGCACAGGGGTGTGTGTGTGGTGGAGGACAGCTTCAGTCAGTGCCCCAAAAGACATGTTCCTTTTGTGTGTCTGGGTGACACTCCTGGCTGGAGGAAAGGGGAGCAAAAGATGGCTAAGACTGGGGAGTTTTTTTTCCTGACTGTGAAGAAGTCTTTTGGATTGATAGCACAGAGAGTGGATGGAGGTTAGACTTCAAGGAGAACCAAATGGGGAGGGGCCTTGGAGTGGCCTGGGGGTGGGAAATGTTGGGAGTTGGAGTAAGGGAGGGGACCAGGCTTGTTTGGTTGGATGGGAGCACATGGTTGAACACAAGGGCATCATGGCAGCATGTACAGTCCAGGCCCAGATACACCCCCCACACTTGAGCAGGCCTGGGGTGGGGGCCGAGGCGCCCTGGCAGGCCGCCTGCCTGCTGCCTGCCTGCCTGTCTGAGTCTCTCCTTTGTGCTCTGCTGTCTCCCGGCTCCTCCTCCTCCCCCAGCCCAGCAGAGACAGCACATGCCCCACACATGTGACTGAGGGAAGCCAGAGCACACGCAGACCCACACACATGCAAACGCGGAAGGAAACACCACAAGATACAGACATATACACCCCTACCCCCCCAGCTCCCATAATGCTTTTGGAGTAGGTAATAGCTTCTGAAGCTTTGGTCAGGAGCAGGGAGAACCTCTGCTAAGGGGCATCACCAGGGCAGGGCAGGTTGCTGAGAGAGCCTAGGCCTGTCTGGGGCAGCATGTGGCTCAGAAGGGTTAAGGCAGGGAGGAGTAGGGGGAGGGGAGGAGGCAGCAGTGGTGGCGGCTGGGAGCCAGGAGAGGAGGATGGCAGAGCGCCAGGCCAACGGGAGGCCGGGCACAGACAAAGGAAGGGGGGCAGGCACACTGGAGGCCTGGGTCAGGGAGCCCCAGGGGCCCGGGCAGGGGGCAGTGCTGGTACCTTATCCTGTGGGTTGGGACAGGCTGCTGCCCTTCAGAGTTCCAGCTCCAGGACGGGTGCTCTTCTTTCCTTCATCACCTTTGTCGTTCTTGGCTGCTCTGTGCTTTCTCCCCACTGCACCATCCCCTTCCCTGCACCACCAATTTTAGGGCCTTCTGACTTCGACTTGTTTCTTTAGCTGGACCTCTTTTGCTCCTGAACAAGTGGGGGAATTAAGTCAGAACTGAGAAAGGAGCAGACTTGCTAGAGAAGGGGAACCAGGAGCAGGGCCCCTTTTTGAGTGATGGGCCAGAGTCCTGATACTTCTTGGTATTTGGGGGCCTTTCTGAAATTTGAGGAGACAAACTGGGTGGGGGTTCTGAGCTCTAAACGGGGGACAGAAGCCAGAGCACACACCCATCCCTCTTCCTCATGTAGACAGTCATTTGGAACCTGGAGTGGCCATTCCTTGGAGGGGGAAGGGAGTAGGAATGGCTGCCGTGCCCCAGGGCTGGGCTTGTATGAGTGGGGCTAGAAGTCCAGGGTTCCAATTCAGGCCCTCCTGTCTCAACTATAATCTGCTCAAGTTAGCATCGTATTTGGCCCCGTATTCAGTAGGGATCTCTTGAGGTACTGCCTTATGAATGCACTTTGGGAAGTTTAAAGGCATTAAACAAATGACAGGAATTGTCCTGTCAGTAGGGGAGAAGTGTGGTCATCTCAGAGTGGGCTGTTTATTTGGGAGTCAGTGGAATATTTCAGTTCCTGGTGGTAGGCAGTATGTTGCAGGGTCTGGCTGAATGTCATAGATTTCAATATGTTTGTGAAAGCTGGAGCATATCCTATGGTCAGAACATGATGGAGAATGGTATGCAGGTTTCAGGGAGGGTGGTGTATGGGGTAAGTCCCTGGATAATAGACAGTCAGGTTGTGTATGTAATAGTCTGTCGCAGGTTTTGGGGGTATAATGCAGCTTAGGGTGTGTGTGTTGGGGTCAAAGGGCATGTGTCGCAGGTCCCAATGTGTACAGAAGTCAGGGCTGTCATAGACTATGTACGTGTGTGTGTCTTGGGTTTGGGTTTATTTGGTTTTTGAGGTATGTCGCAGGTTGAAGTCTGTATCAGGTTCTGATTTATGTGAAAGGAAGAGGTGTTATTCATTGTGGAGGGTGTTCAGGGAGCCAGGTGCAGTAGGACTGCAAGTCAGCCTTGGTGTCTGTCATGAGAAACCTTGCTGTGGGGCTGTGCGGGGCTGTGCGGGGCTGTGCGGGGCTGTGTGAGTGTGCTTGGGGTGGGGGGGCAGGGCAGGGAATAAGGATCAGAGACTCAAATTGCAAAGTGATAGGAGGTCTATATGGCTTCATCCCCTCCTGTGTGTGTGTGTGTGTGTGTGTGTGTTTCCTTTCTCCTTTTTCCTATCTGTCCAGGTAGTAGGGCCTGGACCACTATCCAAGTTTTAGAAACACCTCCTGTCTTGGGATTTCCCTGTTGCATTAGAAAGCAGGCCCTACTTCAGTAACCACATACCATTTTTCCCCCCTGGGATGAGGGTAGGACTCAGCAGCACACTAGGTCCTTTCTGGGGACTGCTGGGTGGGCAAATTGGCCTTCCCTAGCTGTGACAGTGCCTCTTTCCCTTGCACCCATGAGACTCTGGTGGTGGGGGTTAGGGAAGGGGGTTAGGAACTTAGCTGGGTTGGGGAGAGGGAGCTTGGAATGTCCCTCTCCCTCCAGTCACTGTTTACCCACTGAAGCAGAGTGTGTCTCTGTCAAAAATAACCCCCTGGAGGCTCCCCCCAGCTGCTCTGGGATTTCACCAGGGGCGGAAGCCCAGGGTGGCAGCTCTGGCCAGCCTTCCAACCTGAAAGATCACAGGGGGAGAGGAAGAGAGATTTGGGGGATGTTGGGGAGGTAGTTTGAAGATACTGGGAGTCTTCAGAGAGGAGAGCACCCTTTTCCATCCCTGCCAGTGGCTCTGGCTAGCCTGCTCACCCCGGAGCACCAGGCTTGGGGCTGGGGGTTGGGGGCATTTCAGTTCCTGGCCTCACACACCTCCCCTCTCCAGGTCTCTCCAGGCCCAATCTGTTCTGTCTCCATCTCTCCCTGTGTCTCTCTCGGTCTCTGTCTCTCTTTTGTTTTTCTCAGCAGTCCTCCCTGCCTGCCTCCGTCTCTCCCTCCCTCCCTCCCTCTCTCCCTCTTCCTCTTTCCTCGCAGGGAGGGGGCGGGGCCGGTGGGGGCAGCTCCACCCTCTGCCCGCCCTGGGGCCTCATTCTGAGAGAGGCTCGGAGATCCGAGAGCGAGCGGGGAGGGAGGGATAGAAAGGGAGAAAAGGAAGGGAGCCGGCGGGCGCTGCGTGTGTCTGTGCGTGTGCAAGTGTGAGTGAGTGTGAGTGCCGGGCCCTGCCTCTCCTGGTGCCCCGGTGGAGGGGCCTGCTGGCCTGGGGAGGGCGGGCGGGCTGCTTGGAGGCAGAGGCAGCGAGAGGCGGCGGCGGGGAGAGCCGAGGAGGAGGAGGAGGAGAGAGGAAAGAGCGGAGCAGCCATTGTTGAGGGAAACCTTGCAAACAAAGAAGGCTCCGGACTCCCCGCGGCCCCCCGCCCCCCAGGCCGGCCCCCTGGCCCCCAGCCCCCGGCCCAGTGGCCATTGTAACTTTCCCCCGGGGCTGTGGCCGCCGCGGGGCGGGCCAAGGCTGTGCGTGCGAGTCTTTGTGCGGCCGGCAGAGTGGAGCTCCCAGCCAGGCCTGCCTGTCCCACTCGGGACATGAGCGGCTGAAGTTGGCCCCCTCAGTCCTCACCCCTGCCAAGGCCCCTCTGGGCTTCCAGCCGCTCCCTGCACCTCTCCTGGCCCCCTCAGTTCTCCCAGGTAAGTCTGGGCACCCTGCAAGCCTGTTGGGAGTGGGTGGAAGATCCTGGGTCTGGCCCCGGCCTGCTATGCTAGCTGGGGGAGAGGTGCCCCAGCTCATAGAGGCCAGGGCTCTCAGGCCTACTGACCTGTGGTCAGCCCCCAAAGGGAGGGGGCCTGCCCTTAGGTCAGGCTGGTTACCATGGAAATGCCCAGCTGGAGGTGCCCCCCTCAGGCCCAGGATGCAGCTTCCATCCTGAGAAAACTTTACTAGTTCTGGGCCTACCTCTCTTCTTCCTCCTCCTAAGGGCTCCCAGATTGCTAGACGTTGTGTGTGTGTGGGGGGGGGGGGGGCAAGTCTGACTCCAAGGCTGATGACACATCCCCTTCACCCCCACCCCCTCTTTGCTCCCTCTACCCCTGCTGCTGGGGACAGGCAGCAACAGGGACAGATGGTCTGGGTGATGTTCCCTCCCCTTCTCTTCTCACTCCCAAGCCCTTGTGCTGGGGCTACTGGGAGTTGCTATGGCTCTGAGGAGGTGCTGAGTTTGTTTGTGTCCATTCACTGGAGGTATAAATAGAGGCCTCAAAGCTTTGGGCTTTAGCTCTTAGAACTGGTACCCAGCCCCAGGCAATGTCTGCCAGGTCTCTGGTGAGAGAAATTGAAGCTCTGAAACTTTTTTCAGAATTAGAGAGGAACCCAGGTGTGCTGCCTATCTTCTGAGGGTCTTGAGCTGACACAATCAAGTAGCCCTGAAACTGTGGGGCAGAGGCAGTGATGCTTTTGGGGAAAGGATGGCCTAGGAAGGGGGCAAGGACTAGATCTTATAATCTAGACTCTTGGGTTCATTGGCCAGACCTGGCCTTTCGTAGTCTCTGGGAGCTGGGGGTTCTTACATGGCCTTAGTCTACCCATCTACAGAGTGGGGAGACTGGGGACTGGTGGGGGAGTCAGCGGGGAGGACTGTCTCTTTCTTAAGGATACAGACTCCTCATTCAGTCCAGACGGGCATGTGAAGGCTGTGTGCTGGGAGCATGTGGATTGGCCTGTGAGAGATCATGCACTGGGCAAGGGCCTGTTGCAGGAGCCCTGGTCCTGCCTGGGGCTGCTGGGTTCCAGCTCTTGGTAGGCATGTCAGGGCGAGCTGAGGGTGGAAGCCTGCTAGGCAGGATGAGGCACACGCATGTGCAGGCACACACAGGCTCTAAGTCTTGGCACCTTCAGGAACTGTGTAGTATAGGCCCCTTTGGGACCCTCCTTTTGCCCATATTGTGAGGAGGGGGCCCTGGAGAGGTAATTAAATGATGCATGTTGGCACAGGGTCTTCTTTTGTCTGTTCCCCTAAGGAACAAAATAGATTTTGCATCTAATTTGGGGAGAGGGGTTAGATACAGCCAATATGGTCACCCTTCCAAACGTAATCAAGTTCTAGGGATGCCAGGAAGCACCTAGGGGCCAGGACCTTCCTAGCTGTGCCTCAGTTTCCCCTCCTATCTGGTAGAGAGGGGGAAGATAGGATTGCAGGGGTGCCTGGTTCATATCCAACTATGAATGTAAGATTTCCAGGAAATAGTACACCAGGAATAGTGTGCTGCTCATTGAGGTAGATAGGGGACACGTGTGCCCATGCATAGAGAACATAAGCAGAGACCTCTGTCTAGTTACCAGTTGCCTCCTAGACGGAGCCCCCGGGAGCCTAGGTTCCTTCCCAGGCCTAGGTTTGTAAGTAGAGTGGAATCCATTGGAGGCCTGTCTGTCTCCTTTTCTCTACTGCAAGTCTCAGACATGAAAGGAGGTTGAGGCTTTGGGTTTCTGGTTTGGAGACAATACTAGACCCACGGTGGGTGTGGGGGAGGGGGCTAGGCTGATAAGGGAGTGGCCGTTGGTGGAGGAGGCAGAAGGCCCAACTGGTTATCTGGCGGGAGGCACCCAGCAGGCACCCACTCCCCTTTATCTTTCTATCCCCTGCCCTCCTGAGACCCTGGGGTGGGGAGGAGGGGCAGGGAGTTGGCAAATTTCTCACACACACACACACACACACACACACACACACACACACCTCATATCCCCTCCCCCAGCTTGGTCTCTAGAGGGCAATAGAGGGGTGGAAATACGACAGGATATGGGAATCAGATCTAGGCCCAAGTCTTAGCTCTGCCACAGTTACTAGCTCTGTGATTTTGGCAAGACCCCTTGAGCTTCCTGTTGCCTCATCTGTAAAATGGGGATTTTTGTAGTTGACCCTGCTACCTCACAAGGTGGTTGTGATGATTGAACAATATAATATAGCTGAAAAGGGGATTTATCAAAATTAGATTCTAATGTTTGGATATTCATTTATTTTATGGTTATCGACATTTCTTCCCAGTTTCAATTTTGTTATCCAGGGCTCAGCCACATGAAGAAATATGGTCTTGGGTATTAGGGCTGAGGACTTCTAGTTTCATGATAAAACAAAATTGAAGCTAGATTTAGAAGCAGAGGTAGGTGTTCCTTTGGGTCATCCCCATCCCCAGTCCACCCACTCCAGGGGCTCTGGAAGACTAGTCCCTGTCCGCACAATCTAGAAGACTTCCAGGAAAGATCTGGGACTCAGGGGACCCTTTCTTCCTTTGCCTTCTAGGTTGTTCCTCAAAGTCGTTCAAGCTGTACTCACCGAAGGAGCCCCCGAACGGCAACGCCTTCCCCCCCTTTCATCCCGGCACCATGCTAGATCGGGATGTGGGGTGAGTCTTATCGACTTCCCATCTCTTCTTTAGATGGGATCCTGCCTGAAAGGGGGAGGGAGTGACACTCCCCAATAATTCCTGTCTTCCACTCCATTCTCATAGCCTCTTCCCTTACACAGCCCAACTCCCATGTACCCGCCTACATACCTGGAGCCTGGGATTGGGTAAGTGGAGTCCAGCAAGGAGGGAGGTGCTTTCCATTATATGGCTGAAGGCAGAAGTGGGGGGTGGGGTGGGAATGCTCTTTTCCTACTAACCTCCCTTCTTCACTTCCCCCAGGAGGCATACACCATATGGCAACCAAACTGACTACAGAATATTTGAGCTTAACAAACGGCTTCAAAACTGGACAGAGGTATGACCAGGGGAAGAGGGCTGGGAGGAGGAGGACCATCTGGGAACCCCTGTGGGTTGTCTTCTAACACACACACACACACACACACACACACACAAACATACAAACATCCTGCCCTGTGCTCCTTAGGAGTGTGACAATCTCTGGTGGGATGCTTTCACAACTGAGTTCTTTGAGGATGATGCCATGTTAACCATCACTTTCTGCCTGGAGGATGGACCAAAGAGATATAGTGAGTGGCCTCTGGGGGTCCTGCTGGTTCTGCTGTGAGAGTAATACCTCCTGTGTCCATCTAAGGACTGGGAGTAGGTATTTGTCTCTGGGGATCTGTTTTGGCAATGATGGCATCTGCCTGACCCCTTTGGAAGTCCTTCTGTTCTATTGAGTTTGTCCCATCTCTACAGCCATTGGCCGGACCTTGATCCCACGCTACTTCCGCAGCATCTTTGAAGGGGGTGCTACGGAGCTGTACTATGTGCTTAAGCATCCCAAGGAGGCATTCCACAGCAACTTTGTGTCCCTCGACTGTGACCAAGGCAGCATGGTGACCCAGCACGGCAAACCCATGTTCACCCAGGTCAGCAGCCCAGCTGGATGTGGAACACTGAAGCACTTGGGTTTGATTCCCCTCCTTTCTCCCAAAATATGCTCAGCTGTTCCCCAGGGAGGCAGAACGGGAAGTGCCAAGACGAGAAGGGAGGGTAGGCATGCACAGCACCCATCAGGCATTTACCGAGTTTGCACGTAACGGTTTTCTGGGCCGCAGCGGTGCACCGGTGAAAGAGAGCCTGCCCTCATTGAGCTTATAGCAGATGAGTGTATCACTAGCTACTTGGGAGGAGGATAAGGGTCTATTCAGCATTGCTGCTGTGCGTGTGTATGTGGGGGGAGGGGGTTGACAGGTGTGTGAGCGTGTGGTCTTGGTTAGTTATGCGCCCAGATTCAGGGGCAGGTGGCAGAAGTGTATTCAGTGGGAGGGTTATGAGCAAACGGGAGAACAGGTGCACTTTCAGGTATGTGGGGAGGGGGCAGGGACGTGACAAGCTTGTCTCCAGGTGTGTGTGGAGGGCCGGTTGTACCTAGAGTTCATGTTTGACGACATGATGCGGATAAAGACGTGGCACTTCAGCATCCGGCAGCACCGAGAGCTCATCCCCCGCAGCATCCTTGCCATGCATGTGAGTCGTAGGCAGCACCCAGGCTGCCAGGGTTGAGGGCAGGCACTGGGAAGGGTGGCTGGAATAGGGTCTGGCGTTTTGTGACCGTGACCTCAGACAGAGGGTTAGAGTATCTCCGTCTGAAGAATGGGTTTCATAGCAGCTCCTCTTCTCCCTCAGGAGCATCACAATGCTCAGGTGATAGGTCAGATGAGCAGGTGCAGCCCAGGTGCTAGTGTTCTCTTCCTCCTCCTCACCTAGGCCCAGGACCCCCAGATGCTGGATCAGCTCTCCAAAAATATCACCCGGTGTGGGCTGTCCAATTCCACTCTCAACTACCTCCGAGTGAGTCCTTGATTGCACAGTTTCTGCCCATCCCACTGGGTGTCCGCTCCGGTCAGCTCTCCCCTGACAAGCCACCTTGTGGTCTCCCCTCAGCTCTGTGTGATACTCGAGCCCATGCAGGAGCTCATGTCCCGCCACAAGACCTACAGCCTCAGCCCCCGTGATTGCCTCAAGACCTGCCTTTTCCAGAAGTGGCAGCGCATGGTAGCACCCCCCGGTAAGTGCCTTCCACCTGCCCCTGCTCTTACCAGGACCCAGTGGCACTCCCCGGCCCTGGTTCCGTCCCCTCACAAAGCCCCTTCCTCACTCCTGGGTCTGCGAGATTGGGATCCGGGTAGGCTCAGGCTCTTTAGGAACCAGAATGAGGCAAGGGACTGGAGGTCTTTCCCCTCCTAAATCTCCTTTCCCTGGCACAGCGGAGCCCGCACGGCAGCAGCCCAGCAAGCGGCGGAAACGAAAGATGTCAGGGGGCAGCACCATGAGCTCGGGGGGCGGCAACACCAACAACAGCAACAGCAAGAAGAAAAGCCCAGCCAGCACCTTCGCCCTCTCCAGCCAGGTACCTGTAAGCATCTCGGCTTTCTTCTCTCTTCTGGGCTGCCCTACTGCTGACCCCTAACCCTTGACCCTGCCCCAGCCTGAGCTCACTAGCAGGCATAGAAGCAAAGACAGTTTTTCCTGGTGTACTCGGCCAGCATGGGCTGGCTCCTGTCACTGATGAGAGTCCTTGTCAGTCCCATGGCATGGTTGTGGTCACAGACTCAGAACATAGGACATGAAGGGACAGAGACAGCCGTGAGAACATGGATGTTCAGGAGAGACAGCTTGGAGGCACACATATCATTAGAGAGACACACACTGACAGAGGGACACACGAATTTGAACGTGTGCACATCTAGAATATGCACATATGCACATGCACACACTTTCCCCATTGGTGTTTTGCTATCTGCTTCCTCTGTCTTACATGTGGACGAAGTTTAGGAGCCCTCTGAAGTTTGGGGGAGATGAACTAGGGAGCAAGGGGAGTAGATTGACTTCTCCTAGAACCTAGTGTTTGTGGGTTAAAGGCTGTGACGCTCTGCAGTCCTTCATTGGGAAGGATTCCAGGGACTGAGGGTGTCAGAGGAGTTGGGGTTTTAAATTGGGGTGAGAAGGGCTTGGGGGTATTGAGTTTCCTGGGTGGGTATTGGGGCTCTCTGCTGCCCTGGGCCGGGCGAGCCCCTGCCCCGATTATGTTTGGGGACCTCCGCCACTCTCAGGATGTGATGGTGGTGGGGGAGCCCACCCTGATGGGCGGGGAGTTCGGGGACGAGGACGAGAGGCTCATCACCCGGCTGGAGAACACCCAGTTTGACGCGGCCAACGGCATTGACGACGAGGACAGCTTTAACAACTCCCCCGCCCTGGGCGCCAACAGCCCCTGGAACAGCAAGCCTCCATCCAGCCAAGAAAGCAAATCGGAGAACCCCACGTCACAGGCCTCCCAGTAAAGGCCTTGCCATGGCCACCCAGTGCTCTGCCTGCCTGCCCCACCCCTCGCAGCCCCAGGGAGCAGAAGACAGAATGAAGAGACTGAGCATCTAAAATGGGCAGCCTCCATCCACCCACTTCAGGGAGGAACTGGACTCGCTGGGGGCAGGTGCCAAGATTTGCCCCCCAGTGGCCCTGGGCTGGGCCTGGCCTCTGCAGAGCCTTTTGGGGGAAGGGGTTACTCATCTGGATGCCTGCGTGGACCCTGGGCCTCTCAGAAATGTCCTGACCATCCCCCAGGGCATTTGCCTCCATCTTCACCCCAGGTTCTGGGTTCCCCATCCTCCTGATCCCACCCCCTTCAAGCCTGGGGTTGTTTATCCCACAACCCTTAGGGACTTAAAGTTATGGGGCTTGGTTGAGTGCCCCTTTCCTAAGCCTTCCCCTAGGTGGCTGGTAGTAGAGGGCTGAAGCTCTGGCTCCTCCCTGCAGCCACCTATCCCAGCTCCCAAGTTTTTTAAAAAATAATATTATTAAAAATGTAAGTTTAAAAAAAAATCACTCATGTACCCCCTCTTTCCCTTATTAAAAAGTCCAGCTACCTCCCTACTCCTGGCAGATGTGGGGCTTGGGGCCCAGGCGGAGGTGAGTGTGGGGGTGGAGGTGTGCATTGCCATTTTTTACAGTTGGAGAGCTTCAGACCAAGGACATACTTTGCCATCTCTCTTCCCTTTCCTCTGGGGTGACTGGAGTTGGGGAAGGCATGCCTTGGGGTAGGAGGCCATTGATGGCCTCATCTTTGTGACAACCCCCTGCTGTTGTCTCCGTCTCCCCATCCTCCAGGACTCTGGCCTGCTGTCCTAGTGCTTGTGACTCCCACTGTTCCATCCCCACCCCCCTCCCCCATGGTGTGTATGTTCTTACAAGTCCCCCACTAGAGCAGCCGTCTTGGATGGGGGGAAGGGAGGCACCCTCCCTTAGGAAGTGTGGAGGGAAGGGAGCGCTGTGTTTGTTGCTGTTTTTTGTTTTGTCTCAGTTGGGCAGGCATGGGATGGGGGCGGGGGGCTCATCCACTCTCTCCAGTACTCTCTTCCCCCCAGCTCCTCAGACTGTGTATTTAGTCCTCCCCTGTCCTCCACCGAGGGGAAGGAGCCACAGAGGGTGTCCCAGCCCTAAGCCCACCTGGGAGCAATAGACCTCTATTCCCCAGCCGAAGTAAAGGGTCTTCATCTCCAATATCGCTTCCATCCCCTTCTTCGTAGAAGGGAGGGGGGAAGCAGCCAGGATCCTCAGCTCTGTTTCACAGTTGGACACTCGGAGGCTCTGGGCCCAGGGTGAGGCCAGGAGTAGGGTCCCATGGGTCTGGGCCCTGCTCTGTGGCTTCGCTGCCTTTTCCTGTGGCCAGTTCCAGAAGTGTTAGCACCATCTCTCCCCCCTACTCTTCCTTCTGGATTCTGGGGTCCCCCGCACCCAGTTTCCTTCACTCCAGCTGCCACTGTTGAGCGGGTATTGTGTCAGGAGCTGAGGGAAGGGGTGGGGAAGATGGATGTCCCACCTCAAATGTAATGCCTTTTTTTTTTTTTTTTTTTTTTGGGCCATTTGAGTCATGTATGGTACCGATCAATAAAGAGACTTTTTGGTTTGAGAGTGTTGTCTTGGTCATTGATGCCTAAAAATTCTGTCCCAAGCAGTCTTTTCCCCCACCCCCGCTCCTCACTCTTCTGCCCTTGCTCCTCCTGTCCCAGA
Organism: Martes martes; assembly: GCF_963455335.1. Lineage (NCBI taxonomy): Eukaryota > Metazoa > Chordata > Mammalia > Carnivora > Mustelidae > Martes > Martes martes. Next base: position 26,348,322 of record NC_137902.1, read on the forward strand.
CTGGCCCTTGTCTTCCTCAAAAGTTGACTTCCTTGTCCCCTGGGACAATTGTTCCTCACCCCCAACTGCCATGGGGCTGCCAGACCAGTGGCCTTCCTGAGGCAGGTTTCCTGGGATGGAAGGCCCTGGATCAGACTTTTGGGGGAGGGGGTCAGGGCCGGGGTCCTTGCCTAGGCTTGGGTTGGAGGAGCTTTGGGTGGTTAGAATGACTGGGAGACTTGGTCCTGTTTTTGTCAGTGAGATTCCTGTCCCTACCCAGCCTCCAGCTTGCCAGCCCAGCTGAGCTCCCTGAGCTGGTGTCCCCTGGTGTTAGGTCCTGGATGAGGAAGTATGAGAGTAGCTGGGTTTGCCTGCTGACTTCGGGTGGGGACACGGAGGAGGGTGCCTAAGTGCAATTGCTAGGGGCAGCCAGAAGCTCCTTGGGTAGAAGGAAGAATAGCCTGCTTTTTAGACTCCTTTCCAGGTGGTTACTCCTCCCAAGTCGTCTTCTCTCTAACCATTAAAGAAGATCGGCAAGACAGGGAGACCCTGCTGTCAGCTGGGGGGTGGGATCTTAGCACCCACCAATTCCACTGCCCAGGCTCTTCATCCCAAGCAGGGGAATCCAGCCTCTCGGACTATTCTCCTACTAAAGTCTATGGATTTGAAGTAGCCTCAAAGACCTATACCTCTACTCTCACCTCCCCAGCGGGCAGGAAGAAACCAGAGGAAAGGACTGACTACATGACCCTTCTCACCCCTTCTCCAATCCACACAATTAACTTGGCCCCTCCTGCTGCCAACCCAGCTCCTCACTGCCCATTGCCTCAGGACCCCAACGCCTGCATTCGTGCACATGCCACTTCATTCCTCTGCAGGCCTGACTTGATGGACATTTACCAGCCAGATCACCCTGGGAGTGGTAGCGAACACCTACCAGCAGTGTGATCGCGTTTGGAACTATGTGTGTGTATAGCCGGCTTTCTTGCCGGAGTGCGTGCCGGTGTATGTATGTGGCCACCGGGCTGGGAGAGGGCTTGGATATGGGTATGTAATGGAACACTGCATGTGTGACTGTATGTAGGCTTATCTATGTATTTGTTTATGGGACTTGTCTTGGTGGATTTATTTGTTCATTGAGCCCTCTCTAGGTGCCAGGCCTAACTCTAAGTGGTAGAGATAGGGTGCTGAACAAAGCAGAGAAGGCCTGACTGCTGGGTGTGAATGGGGGGCTACAAGTACGTAAATGAGGGCATGTTGTCAAATGCATGGCTTCGCAGTATTGTGTTGTGTTATGGGGCTGCCGTGCCAGCAAGTGTGTGACAAAGTTGCAGGTTCATATCTGTGTCTCTGTGTGTGTGTGTGTGTGTGTGTGTGTGTGTGTGTATGTGTTTTAGAAGAGGCAGTGGTCATGGGAAGAGGTAGATTGCCAGGCCTGGACTCTGTCCTGCGTGGGGGAAGGCAGTGAGCCAGAGAGACAAAGGAACCCACTTTTTGAACTCAGGAAGCATAGTGGCCAGTGACTTCCTCTGGAACCCTAGTTCCGGCTCCTCCCCTGGGTCCTCCCCATTTGCCCCAGCAGCCCCTCTGGGGAAGGCCCTTAGTCTGGAGGAATTGCTAGGGTGGGGGGAAACGGAAATCCCTTCAAGGCCCAGCCCCAGCGCCCAGCATGATGCTGAAAAGCTTGGTTCAGCCCATCTGTGTACCAGCCCCAGTGCAAAGACACAAGCCCTCAACCCCCAGACCCCGAGATCAGCCTGAGCCAAGCTCCTTCCTTATGTTTCTATTCTAGCTCAATCCAGTCTAACCTCCAACCCCTTTCATAGGAATTCCAGCACAACCTCTAGCACCTCTTTTATATTCTTAGCCCAATTCATCCTGACCTCTATCTAACCCCTTCCCCAAAGTTAAGATTCCAGCCCAGCCAGACCAGCTCAGTTCAATCTGACCTCAAGTCCCTTTTCGGAAGGTGAAAAGTTCTAAGCTGGTCCTCCAGGGTCTTCCCCTAACACTTATTTCACAAAGCAGGGCCTTATCTTGGGGATTGGTAGAAGATGAAGTGAGGGTACAGGATTGGAGCTACAGCCTGGAAGAAGAATGGGCAGCGAAGGCAAGCAAAGGAGGAGCAAGAAGTGGTGAAAATGGCCTAGGAGTGTTCTGGGCCAGGCTGAAAGGAAGGGAAGATGTAAACTGTTTTGAGTCAGCAGCCCTCTAGTTCTAAGCTGAACTTTAAAGATGCTGGGTTTGACCCGTACTAGTCCCAGCTCCCCAGTATCCAGAATCCTTACAACTATCTACCGTGTGGCCCCATCTCTCAGGATTCACCTCTAAGTCTCCTCCCCACCCCCACCCTGAGGTCTTTGATGAAGCGGAACAGGAAATGGGTGGGAAACTACACACTTGCCCTTCCTAGACTGGAGAGTGGGGGAAGCTGGATAGAAATAGAAGCTGATTTACATCTCCAGGTTCCCATTTCAACCTTGGGAAGGGTCCATTTTCCCACCAGTTCCGGGACCCTTTTCCTGGAGTAGCCAAACCCTGGATTACTCCCCTCCCTGCTGCCCCACCAGCTCACCTCTGCAGGAGGAGAAACCAGAGACAGTCCGTGGAGAAAAACCCTAGAGAGGGTGGAGGGTAGAAGAATCTTCTCACCATAACTCCCAAACAAGTAAATTTGTTTGGAGAAGGTGAGCATAATTTCTCTTCTTTTCCTTTAAGGATATCAGGTGCACAGAATTAGATTAATCATAACTTTGGTTCATGACACATTCATTGTTCCATGCACAGGACACATTTATTTATTTTTAATACTGTTGCAAGATCTCATCAACATGAAAGTTAGGACCTCGGAAATAACTGAAATCTGTTGTCCATCCCCATCCCACTCCTCTCCCATCATTCCATCATTCTTTTTTCCTTTTTATATATTTATCTTTGCCATATGTACAGATTTCCCCCACTATCCAAAAGTAGAGCATTCCTATGCAACCTGTCAAAAAATGGTATAATGGAAAGAAGCAATGACCAGTAATTTATATGGAAAATTTTTTTGAGGATTCCTAGACTCAAAAAATAACGTTTCAGCCCTTTTTTTTTTTTTTAGATTTGTTTGTTTGTTTATTTTTGTGAGTGAGTGAGTGAGAGAGATTCCTAGGCAGACTCTTCGCTGAGCATGGAGCCCAATGTAGGGCTCGATCTCACAATCCTGAGATCGTGACCTGAGCTGAAACCAAGAGTCAGGTGCCTAATTGTGGCACCCAGGTGCCCCAAAAGTGAAAATCTTCAGACGTTTTTCAGTTGTTGAAAATAGATACTAATGGAGGTCTTTCATAAAAGTGAAGTGGTTTAACGTGAAGTTTTTTTTTATATGAACTTTTAAAAAAATATTTTATTCATTTATTTGACAGAGATCACAAGCAGGCAGAGAGAGGGAGAAGCAGGCTCCCTGCTGAGCAGAGAGCCTGATGTGGAGCTCGATCCCAGGATCCTGAGATCATGACCTGAGCCGAAGGCAGAGGCTTAACCCACTGAACCACCTAGGCGCCCCTAATATGAACTTTTGAAAAGCGGGTGATACCTGTATTCCTAAAACTTTTTTCTGGTGGGGGGTGCCTCAGTGGTTTAATCGGTATGTTGAGGAAGGCCTCTTCAGGTTCTATCAGCGAAGACATGAAGGGTGAAGAGCAGGTGCACAGAATTCAGGGTTTATTTATTATTTCAAATAAATAAAGTCATACCTGACTACAATATGAGTAAAAAGCCTACATCAGGGAGCAGCATTACAAACCTGGCAAGAGCTGTAGACATATGTAGAGATATGTTTTTTTTTAAAGATTTTTATTTATTTATTTGAAATTGTAAGTAGGGATAATAAAAAGGAAGCAGGCTCCCCACTGCGCAGAGAGCCCAAAGCGGGACTTGATCCAGGTGAAGAGCATGGGGAAGAGGATTTCAGGTAGAGGAAACAGGTGCTAATGCCGGGAAATGCTGGGCAGGTTGGAACGATAGAAGTCCAGTGGGATCTGAGTCCAGTGAGCAAGGAGAAAAGGTCACGAGAGAGATGCTGAGACCAGATGGGACAATACCGTGGTGCTGAGGATGATGATGATGTTGTCAGCAGTTAATGTCCATTCTGCACCAAGTATTGTGAGAAATCCCTTATATCAAAAAAAAAAAATCCCTTATATCAATGATCTCATTAAAAGCTAACCACAGTTTCTGTGTTTAGGCACTGTTATTATCTCCCATGAAGAGGAGAATGCTAATAGCCAGAAACTAAGGGGGAAAACTAAGGACCAGGAGAGGCCACGCAACTTGCCCAGGGTCACAGAGTCAGCAAGGATTTTGAATTTCATCTAAATGTAATGAGTTGTTGGGGTGCCTGGGTGGCTCAGTTGGTTAGCATCTGCCTTCTGTTTGGGTCATGATCCCGGGGTCCTGGGACTGAGCCCTGTGTTGGGCTTCCTGCTCAGCAGGGGAGTCAGCTTTTCCATCTCCCTCTGCCCCTACTCCTGTGCTCTCTTTCTTGCTCACTCTCTCTCTCAAATTAAAAAAAAAAATCTTTAGTGGGTTGTCACTGAATGACATAAGGCAGGTCCCTATTAAGACCTGGTCCCCACCCTCCAGAAACTCCCAGAGCAGGGGAAAGTCATACCTGGCCACAATATGAGTAAAAAGCCTACATCAGGGAGCAGCATTACAAACCTGGCAAGAGCTGTAGACTGATAAGCAGAGAAATATTTTTTTTTAATTTTAAAGATTTTTATTTATTTATTTGACAGACAGAGATCACAAGTAGGCAGAGAGAGAGAGGAGGAAGCAGGATCCCCGCTGAGCAGAGAGCCCGATGTGGGGCTTGATCATAGGACCCTGGGATCATGACCTGAGCAGAAGGCAGAGGCTTTAATCCACTGAGCCACCCAGGCGCCCCGAGAAATGTGTTTTGACCAGAGATCTGAGAAGGTTTCTTGCTGAAGGTGAAATTGGTTGTGACTATTGAAGAGTGGGGGAGCTGTGGCAGGTGATTTCTGTGAGGACCTACAGGCATTCTAAGTCGAGGGAAAGTCTTAGGGAAGGTACTGAAGCAGGAGGGTCTAGGGAGAAGGCAACTGAGCAAGTAAGTGGGTCTGTAGCAGCAAAAGGCACACTGTAGCCTTTTGGGGTGTCGAGAGAAGGAATGGTGTGGGAGAGAAGGAATCAGCAAGACTGCCCTCCACAACCTTCCTATATTGTAGAGGGTTTTGAATGACAGGCTGAGAAGTTTGACTTAATTTTATTGGGAATGGGAAGCCTACCAGCAGTTTTTGAACAGAGAAGTGAAGTATTTAGATCTGTTTTTTTAAATAAGATTAGCTTGGTATAGTGTATAGGACTAGAGATGGGGGACAATTAGAAGGTAATAAAGTCTGTACTGCTAGCAACTTAAAAAGCCAAAACAAAAAGATCCTAACTTATCATAAAATTAAAGATTAAAGAATTAAATGTAAGCAAATAAAACCAGAAGAAAGTAGATGAAATAGTATTTATTAATCTTCTAAGACTATGGGTGGGGAGGATAAACTTGCAAGTATAAATGCTGTAGAAGAAATCAGAAAGGAAAAGAGTGAATTTCACCTGAATTAAAAAAAAAAAAAAGAGTGATCAATCTGACTACATACAGAGTAAATTCACAACTTTGGTATGTGTGTCTATAAATAAAAAGCCAGGGATGCCTGGGTGGGCTAGTCAGTTAAGTGTCATGATCCCAGGGTCATAGGATTGAATCCCACATCAGACTCCTTGCTCAGCAGGGAGTCTGCTTCTATCTCTGCCTGCTTCTCCCTCTGCCTGCTGTTCCCCCAACTTGTGCTCTCCTTTTCTCTCTGATAAATAAATAAAATCTTTAAAAAATAAATAAATAAAAATAAAAAAATAAACAACCAAACTAGATCCATGCTCTCCCTTCTCCATGCAAAAAAAGCAGATATTCTGGGAAATATACATTTACATATTATGCAAATTACATATATTTATACATCTTACACAAATATGAGCTACACTTTTTTTGTATAACTAATATAAATTTTTAAAAAAAATTTTTAAAGATTTTATTTATTTGAGAGTGAGAGAGCGTGAGAGAGAGCATGAGAGGGGAGAAGGTCAGAGGGAGAAGCAGACTCCGCATTGAGCTGGGAGCATGATGCGGGACTCGATCCTGGGACTCCAGGATCATGACCTGAGCTGAAGGCAGTCGCTCAACCAACTGAGCCACCCAGTTATTCCTGTATAATAATATAAAACAAGTTTTAAAAAAGGGGCTTCTCATTAGATAAATATGTAAAGGACAATTTCAGAGGAACAAGTAGGAAGGCTAAAACACAGAAATATAGTAGGAGAATTAATATATATTAAAATAATATGGCTCTTTTTGGTCTATTAAACTAGTATTTTTCCTGATACATTAAAGATATATGAAGATATATAGATAGATAGATAGATAGATAGATATAGATATATACAACTTTATTGAGACATACTTTACATACTATACAATTCACCCATTTAAAGTATAAAATTCAATGGCTTTTGGTATATTCATAGTGTTGTACAACCAACACCACAACAATATTTTAAAACATTTTCATCACTCCAGAAAGAAAACCATACCCATTAGTAGTCACTCAACATTTCCCACCCACTAGCCCAGCTGCAGGCAACTACTGATCTACTTTATGTCTTTACAGATTTGCCTATTCTGGACATGTTGTATAAATGGAATCGTACAATATATAGTCTTTTGTGACTAGCTTGCATCATTTAACATGTTTTTAGATTCGTCCATGTTACAGCATGTGCCAGTATTTCATTTCTTCTTATTGCCAAATAATATTCTATTGCATGGATATGCTACATTTTATTTCTCCATTCATCAGTTGATGGACATTTGGGTTGTTTTCGCTTTTTGGCTGCTGTGAATAAAATTGCTGTGAACATTTATGTACACGTATTTGTGTGAATACATATTTTGATTTCTCTTGAGCACATCCCTAGGAGTAGAATTGCTGGGTCTTTTTTTTTTTTAAATATTTTATTTATTTATTTGACAGAGAGAGTGCACAAGCTGGGGAAGCAGCAGGCGGAGGGAGAGGGAGAAGCAGGCTCCCCACTGAGCAGAGAGCCTGACTCGGGGCTCGATTCCAGGACCTTGGGATCTTGACCTGAGCCAAAGGCAGCCACTTAACCGACTGAGCCACCCAGGTGTCCCTGAATTGCTGAGTCTTATGGTAAGTCTATGTTTAACTTTTTGAGCCACTGCCTGATTTCCAAAGTGGCCACACCATTTTGCATTCCCATCAGCAATGTATGAAAGCTCAAATTTTGCTATATCCTCCTCAACACTTGTTATTGTCTTTTTTATTATAGCCATCCTCAAGTGTGCTAAGTGGTATCTCATTATGGTTCTGATTTGCATTTCCCTGATGACTGATGATATGGAGTATCTATCTTTTCATGTGCTTACTAGCCATATGTACATCTTTGAGAAATATCTATTCATTTATTTTGCCCATATTTCACTGACTTGTCTTTTTATTTCTGAGTTTTAAGAGTTGTTTATATATTCTAGGGGAGGCTGGGTGGCTCACTCAGTTAAGCATCTGCCTTCAGCTCAGGTCATGATCCCAGCATCCTGGGATGGAGCCCAGAGCCAAGCTTCCTACTCAGCGGGAAGCCTGTTTCTCCCTCTCCCCCTCCCCTTGCTGATGCTCTCTCACTCTCTCTTTTTCTCTTTCCCTCTCTCTCTTTGTCTCAAATAAATAAATAAAAATATTTTTTTAAAATGCTTAAAAAAAGTTATATGTTCCAGATACAATCTTTTTTTTAAAGATTTTACTCATTTTTATTCATTTATTTGACAGAGAGAGACAGCGAGAAAGGGAGCACAAACAGGGGGAGTGGGAGAAGCAGTCTTCCCATCAGAGAGCCCGGTGTAGGGATCGTTTTCAGGACCCTGGGATCATGAACTGAGCTGAAGGCAGACGCTTAACAACTGAGCCATCCAGGTGCCCCTAGATACAAGTCTTTTATTAGATATATGATCTACACATATTTTCTCCCATTCTGTGGGTGGTCTTTTTACTTTTTTAAGGGTGTCTTTTGAAGTACAAAACTTTGTAAACTTTGATGAATTCTGATTATTTTCTTTGTTGTTGCTTATGTTTTTGGGGTGCTCAGTGAACTTTGCATTGAAGTATAACATATGGAAAAGTACACATATCATAAATGTACAGTTTGGGGGCACCTGGGTGGCTCAGTGGGTTAAAGCCTCTGCCTTCGGCTCAGGTCATGATCCCAGAGTCCTGGGATCGAGCCCCGCATCCAGCTTTCTGCTCAGTAGGGAGCCTGCTTCCTCCTCTCTCTCTCTCTGACTGCCTCTCTGACTACTTGTGATCTGTCTGTCAAATAAATAAAATCTTTAAAAAAATAAATAAATAAATGTACAATTTGACCGTTTTCTCAAACTGAACACACTCTGTAACCAGTGCTTAGAGAGAGAAGTAGAACACTCCCAGCACCCCAGAAGTGTTCCTCACAGTCCTTCCCCTCCAAAGGTAAACACTGTCTTAATTTTTTTTAATCTTCCTTTTTAAAAAAAATATAATTTTTAAAGATTTTAAAAATTATTTATTTATTTAACAGACAGAGATCACAAGTAGGCAGAGAGAGGAGGAAGCAGGCTCCCCGCTGAGCAGAGAGCCCGATGAGGGGCTCGATCATAGGACCCTGGGATCATGACCTGAGCCGAAGGCGGAGGCTTTACCCACTGAGCCACCCAGGTGCCCCTGTCCTGATTTTTAAACCCTTGACTGGTTTTGCCTGTTTTTTTTTTTTTAAACATTTTATTTATTTTTATTTTTATTTTTAATTTTTTAAAGATTTTATTTATTTATTTGACAGACAGAGAGATCACAAGTAGGCAGAGAGGCAGGCAGAGAGAGAGGGGGAAGCAGGCTCCCTGCTGAGCAGAGAGCGCGACGCGGGGCTCCATCCGAGGACCCTGAGACCATGACCCGAGCCGAAGGCAGAGGCTTTAGCCCACTGAGCCACCCAGGCGCCCCTTTATTTATTAAAAAAAAAAAAAAGATTTTATTTGAGAGAGAGTGGGAGAGAGCATGAGAGGGGAGAGGGTCCGAGGGAGAAGCAGACTCCCTGTGGAGCCGGGAGCACGATGCGGTGCGGGATTCTATCCCTCAACTCCAGGATCATGACCTGAGCTGAATGCAGTCGCTTAACCAAATGAGCCACTCAGGCACCCTGGTTTTGCCTGTTTTTGAAGTATATAAACGGAATTATACTGAATAAGCAAAGATTTTCAACCTAATGATGGGAACCTTACCTAATGCTGGGAAGGATATGAAGAGACTAGCATATCATACACTTTGAGCAAACTAATCTCTCAGAAAAGCAGCTTGTGTTAATGTGTACATCATTTGACTCACTAATTCCACTTCTGGGAATCACAGCATCATTTATAATACAGAAAATAAGGAAACTTCAGAAAGCGATGGGTAGGAGAATGGCTGGGACATCCTAATAGTAGAATGTTATACAGCCATCAAAATGACCTTTACCAAGAGATTAAAAGAATGCGAAAAAAACCCCTTATGATAAAGGTTAACTGAAAAAGTAGGATCAAGAATTATTATGCAAAGTGGTTCTAATAATGTAAAAAGGTCTATGCATAATAAAAATACATGGGAAGAGGGGTGCCTGGGTGGCTCAGTTGTTAAGCATCTGCCTTGGCTCAGATCATGATTCCAGGGTCCTGGGATGGAGCCCCACATCAGGCTCCCTGCTCAGCGGGAAGCCTGCTTCTCCCTCTCCCACTCCCCCTGCTTGTGTTCCCTCTCTCGCTGTGCTTCTCTCTGTCAAATAAATAAATAAAATCTTTAAAAAAAATTACATGGGAAGAAAGTACAATGGTGATAATAAGATGACTAGATTCTAAGTGAATTTTTCTTCTCTTTGCCATTTTTCAAATTTCCTGTAATTACTCATGCTACCTTTTTTTTTTTTAAAGGATTTTATTTATTTGGCAGAGAGAGGTCACAAGTAGGCGGAGGGGCAGGCAGAGAGAGAGGGGGAAGCAGGCACCCTGCCGAGCAGAGAGCCTGATGCGGGACTCGATCCCAGGACCCTGAGATCATGACCTGAGCCGAAGGCAGAGGCTTAACCCACTGAGCCACCCAGGCACCCCGCAGGCACCCCGCTCATGCTACCTTTTTTTTTTTTTTTAATATTTTATTTATTTATTTATTTGACAGAGAGAGAGATCACAGGTAGGCAGAGAGGCAGGCAGAGAGAGAGGGGGAAGCAGGCTCCCCACTGAACAGAGAGCCCGATGCGGGGCTCGATCCCAGGACCCTGAGATCATGACCTGAGCCGAAGGCAGAGGCTTTAACCCACTGAGCCACCCAGGCGCCCCTTATGCTACCTTTTTAACAACAAACACTAACCATAAAAGAGACAGAATCCTGGTGGGAAGTTACAAACACCTGAGTAGGGCCAAATTAGGGCATCTGTGTTAGGACAGGTGGGGCGGAGAATAGCTACTATGGTCTGGCTGCTCACTGAATATGGAGTGATGGGTCGGAAGGATGGAAGGCAATGCTGAGGTTGGGAGGAAATGAGGGGGTGCTAGTGCCATGAACTGAAACAGGGATCCTTGCAGTAATCATGCCGCAGTGGTTCAGAAGATTGGCTCTCTCTTTGTTTTTTTTTTTTTAAGATTTTATTTATTTATTTGACAGACAGAGATCACAAGTAGGCAGAGAGGCAGGCAGAGGGAGAAGGAGAAGCAGGCTCCCCGCTGAGCAGAGAGCCTGACGCGGGGCTCGATCCCAGGACCCTGGGATCACCACCTGAGCTGAAGGCAGAGGCTTAACCCACTGAGCCACCCAGGCACCCCAGAAGATTGGCTCTTGCTATAGAAGCCCCTGTTTTGGATTCTTGCCCAACCACTTATAGGCAGGTAACCCTCAACAAGTCATTTAACGTCTTCTTCTTCTTCTTTTTTTTTTTTTTTTTTAAAGTGTTTTCTTTTCTTTTTCTTTTTAAAGATTTTATTTATTCACCTGACAGACAGAGATCACAAGTAGGCAGAGAGGCAGGCAGAGAGAGAGGGAGGAGGAAGCAGGCTCTGTGCCGAGCAGAGAGCCCGATGTGGGGCTCGATCCCAGGACCCTAGGATCATGACCTGAGCCGAAGGCAGAGGCTTCAACCCACTGAGCCACCCAGGCGCCCCTTCTTTTTTTTTTTTTTAAGATTTTTATTTATTTATCTGACACAGAGAGGGAGACTCGTCGAGAGAAGGAACACAGGCAGATGCTTAACGACTGAGCCACCCAAGCGCCCCAGTCATTTAACCTCTTTAAGCTTGTTTCCTCATCTCTAAAATAGGAATCCTAACAGCACCTCTTTTAGGATCCTTAGGGGGATGAATTGATATAGAGAGTTTAGAAAGTGCCTGGTACAGAGTAAGCTTTCAATAAAGATTAGCTATTGTGATATGCCCAGAGGCCCTGGGAGATGAGAGATGGGGCAGTGGGTAAGGATGTCTCTGTCCCCATCATCTGTCACACCAGAAGTAGTCCCCCCACTTCCCCCTCCCAGCCAGCTCACTGCCAAGACATCGTCCCTGGGGATGCTTCAAGGCCCACAGAAGTGGGAATGGATGGGACCCTGAGGTGGGAGGCCTGGAGTGGTGGAATGGGAGAGTTGGGAACAAGGAAATAGCAAATTATGTGGGCCAGTGTAGCAATAAAGCACAGAGGCTCTGGAGTGCCCCACTGTCCCATGTCAGGACATCAGGATGCTTTCGGGATAGTGGAAGGAGGGGCATGGGAGAAGCTGTCCCCTTTTCCTCAGTGGGTGCTGGCTTATTAGATCCGTTCTGCCTCATCACTCTGCCTCCCCCCTCCACCCAGACCTAGACTTGCTGAGAGCATAAAAAGCAAGAACAGCCAGTGGGACAGCCGCAGGATGGGAAGGGGAGCTCTGTTTGTAGGTCAGACCTCTAGAGGCCACCCCTGCCACCACCCTTCCCTGCCCTGCACACACAGGAGGTAGGACTAGGAGTAGCTACCCAGATGTCTGGCTGAAGCCTAAGACCATATTCCCTCCGATTTTCCGCCCAGGTCTTGAAATTTGAGGCAGGCTACACAACTGGGCCTGGCAGTTGCCTACATCTCTGGTCTGGTGCTCTTCCTGTCTGGCCTCAGCCTGTCTGGCTGCTGTGGGAGTTCTGCAAGGCTGTTAGTTCTGTCCATGCAGCTCCCCCCACCCCCACCCCGGCCTCCACCACAACCAACCTGCCTGCCAGCTTCCTGAGGGTGGCGATGGTGCTCCTCTTACTTGGCCTTCCCTGACCCCAGTGTTCACCCCTTCTATCGGAAAACTGGTCCCTTAGACCAGAAGCCACCTCTGGTCTCAGGGAAATCCCATCCTAACTTGGGACGCTGCCACACCCTGTGCACTTTGCTCCCCACTTTGACTACCTGGGTTCCAACCCTCCAAGAACCATCCCCTTTCATGATGCACAGCTCCCCAAACCCAACTCCTGCTCATATCCTAGTTCCTCTCACTCGGCCCCTGATCCTCTTCCATTTTCTCTCATCCCTGATTCCCCACCTTCGTTCCTCCCTAACAGCAGTAGCTTCACCTGTCCTCTACCTCCTTCTCCTTTTCTGACTCTCTCAGCCCCACTCTGTATTATGATCTGGCCTTGAGTGCTCTCCCCCTTGCCCTCCCGCCTTGTCTCCCCAGGGGCTAGAACATCTGCAGCTTCACAAGCAACAAGCAGCTATGTGAGGCCATTTCCTACAGTGGCTACTCCCTCAGAAACAACTCCTCTCTAAGTCCATCCTCCAGACTCAACTCTCCCTCCACCCCTGGGAGTTTCCCTTGGCGTCCCAGACTAGGATCCCACCCCCACCTCTGAATCCCAGCCTGCCAGAGGCCTCAGGGAGAGCCTCAGTCACACCCATGGGAGTGTCAGATTCCAGGCATCACAGTCACAGATGTAAGACCCCAGACCATCCGGTCGCGTTTCTCTGTCCCTTCTCCTCAGGATAATTTTTGGGCAGGAAAACCCTGTCCCTCAAACTTTCCCTATTCCTGCTATCCTGACCCTGCTCCCTTTACCTCCAAGGACATGGATATAAACACTATTTATGGACTGGATCCCATCGGAAAAATCCAATCCAGCCTGTCGGGCAAGGCAGAGGCAGTCTGCAGCGGGACTAGGAGGGGTGGGAACTCGGATGGTATACTATTGCCCTGTTGCCCCCAGACTGCAGGGGCTTGCTAGGGGATCACTGAATTGCCCTGCAAGGTCATCTTCATTTTGTGTGTTTTTTTTTCAACCCCATCAAGCTGTTTTACCCCACCATCTGGGTATCCTACAGTTCAACTCAATTCTGGCACTATCTGCCTGGAGATAGCATCAGATCCCACAGACTACGGATTTGGTCCCACCAGACTCAGGTCCAGATTGTTACCTGTGCTTCTGACTGACCGCCGTACTTAGTGTATCTTATTTTTATTTATGTATTTATTTATGTATTTATTTTTTAATTTGACAGACAGCGATCACAAGTAGGCAGAGAGGCAGGCAGAGAGAGAGAGAGAGAGAGAGAGAGAGAGAGAGGCAGGCTCCCTGTGGAGCAGACAGCCCAATGTGGGGCTCGATCCCAGGACCCTGAGATCATGACCTGAGCTGAAGGCAGAGGCTTAACCCACTGAGCCACCCAGGTGCCCCTTATTTATTTATTTATTTATTTATTTATTTATTTTAAAAGATTTTATTTATTTGTTTGACAGAGAGACACACAGTGAGAGAGGGAACACAAGCAGGGGAAATGGGAGAGGGAGAAGCAGGCTTTCCGCTGAGCGGGGAGCCTGATGCAGGGCTCGATCCCAGGTCCCTGGGATTATGACCTGAGCCGGAGGCAGCTGCCTAAGGACTGAGCTACCCAGGTGCCCCTATTTTATTTTATTGTCGGTTCTTTTTTTAATTTAATTTAATTTTATTTATTTATTTTGCCTATTTCAGAGGCAGAGAAAGCAGCAGACTCACCGCTGAGCAGGGAGCCCAATGCAGGGCTGGACCCTAGGACCCTGAGATCATGACCTGAGCTGAAGGCAGATGCTTAACCAACTGAGTCACCCAGGCACCCCCTTATTATAAGCTCTTGCTTGGGGTACTTGGGTGGTGCAGTCAGTTGGGCATCCAACTCTTGGTTGCAGTTCAGGTCATGATCTCGAGGTCATGGGATTGAGCCCTGCACTGGGCTCAATGCTGGGTGCAGAGTCTGCTTGGGATTCTCTCTCCCTCTGCAACCACTCCCCCTCCCCAGCCCTGCCTGGAGCTTATGTGCCTGCTCTCTCTCTCTCTCATAAATATATAAATCTGTAAATAAAAATAAAAATAAAGTAAGTTCTTCACCCAGTGTGGAACTTGAACTCATGACCTCGAGATCAAGAGTCATAGGGTCTACGGACTGAGCCAGCAAGCCAAGCCTCCTCACAACCGCCGATTTTTTTTTATTATACTTAGAAGACTGGCTATAAATTGGATGTTCCCACGATCCTCTCCTCAGTTTGAGTAACTTGCCAGAGCGGCTCACAGAACTCAGGAAACCTGTTTACTTACCAGTTTATCACAAAGGATATTAAAGGATGTGAATGAACAGCCAGATGAAGAGATACATAGAACAAAGTCCGGAAGACTCCTGAACACAGGAGCTCTATCCCTGAGGAGCCTGGAATACACCAGACTCCTGGTACGTAGATGCATAGATGCACTCCAGTTCAGCAGACTGAAATCTCTCCAAACCCTATCCTTTTGGGTTTTTATGGAGGCTTCATTACTCAGGCATGATTGATAAGGTCATTGGCCCTCAGTGACTGATTCAACCTCCAGTTCCTTACCCTGTCCTAGTGTCTGGGGAGGGGGATGAGATGGGAAGTGCCTCCAATCACAGGGCTGGTCCCCCTGGCAACCAGCCCCCCAACCTTGGATGCTTTCTGGAAGTCACCTGATTAACATAAACTCAGGTGTAGCTGAAAGGGGTTTGTTATGAATTTCAAGGCACATTTATTGCTCTTATCACTTCGGAAATTCCAAGGGTTTTAGGAGTTCTGTGCCAGAAATGGAGACAAAGACCAACTATATATATTTATATTTTTAAAATTTTTAAAAGTTTTTTTTATTTGTTTGACAGAGAGAGAGACAGCAAGAGAAGGAACACAAGCAGGGGGAATGGGAGAGGGAGAAGCAGGCTTCTCACCGAGCAAGGAACCCGATGCTGGGCTCGATCCCAGGACCCTGGGATCATGACATGAGCTGAAGGTAGATGCTTAATGACTGAGCCACCCAGGTGCCCTGGAATTGTCATGTTTTGACTCTACCAGTTTTGACCCAGACCGTGACTTTAGAACCTAACCCCTTTGTAGGATCCAGTTCTACTGTACTTTGTGAGTTTACTCGGTCATTTAACCTCTGAGCCTGTTTCCTCCCGTGTGGAAGAGTTAAACTGACCTTAGAGATCCCCGAGTTTCCTAATGATGAGTGCCCTCCAAGCGATATGTATACAATTTACAACTTACAGTAGTTATTTGCCACATTCTCTCTCTTTTAATCCTCAAAACTTATCCTGTGAGGTAGATACCATTATTTTTCCTATTTTATGGCTGAGGAAGTTGAGGGAGACTCAACTTAAGGTTCTCTGTTATGAAAGTTATTCAAAGTTATGAAAGTCATTCAAGGTGAATATAGTCCCCAGGGGAAGGGGATGGGCACTGGCCTAAAGCCTGCAGGCTTGTCTCCTTTCTAGTCCTGGCTCTCACCTGTTAGCCAAGGATCTAGCTTGCCAGTTTTTCAGCATAGTTTTCTTATCTGTAATGTGGGCATCATAACCCCTGTCCTCTGGGCTTTGGAGAGCAGGAAGAGCAGATGAAGTGATGGATAGGGAGGCCCTTTGACATGAGAATGCTCTTTCTCTGTGTGCGTGTGTGTGTGTTACCCAAGGAGTCCCCAGGATTGTAGCCTCAGCTTGACCTAGCAGCACAGTGCCTCCCTGGGCTGAGGTCAAAGCCAGGTCCTCTTCCCACTGTCAACACCAAGGCCTGGGTCCTGTTTGTTGTTCTTGGCTCCTCTCCTAGCAACCAAAGCTTCAAAAAAGGTTCTGCAGAGCAATGGGGACCTTGTCTCTCAGCTCACTAAGAAGAGGGACCAGCTGGACCAAGATCTTCAGATCCTGGGCAGCAATATTAGACTAGCCTGAGCAAGTACAGGGAGCAGCTCTGCCAGCAAGGACAAGTTCATGGCCTAAGGCTCAACCTCAGCCTTAGCCTGGTGAGGAGCCTCCTGAAATTATCTATCCTTTCTTGCCAGCCTGTCTCTGGCCCAGAAAATGTAGCCTCCACCCAAAATATACACCCTATCCTTAGGGAGACCTGATGAGAAAGAATGGACCTCAATTCTTTTTTTTTTTTTTTAAATGGATGGTATCTTCTTCTTTTTTAAAAAATGTTTTGTTTTATTTATTTATTTGACAGAAAGAGGGGGAGCACAAGCAGGGGGAGCAGCAGGCAGAGGGAGAGGGAGAAGTAGATGCCCCACCAAGCCAGGAGCTTGATGTGGGGCTCAATCCCAGGACTAGGGATCATGACCTGAGCTGAAGGCAGACGCTTGACTACTGAGCCACCCAGGCGCCCAAACAGACCTCATTCTTGATGTGTATGTTAACTTTCTAGGGTTGCTGTACCAAATTACCATAAACTTTGTTACTTAAAACAACAGAAATTTATGGTCTCACAGTTCTGGAGGCCAGAAGTTCGAAATCAGAGTCTGAGTCTGAGAGGAGAAATCTGACTCCACTTTAAGAAGTTCCTTTATGATGGGGAAGACCTTGATTCCCAGCCTGGTCCCTGAGAGCCTTTAAAGTGAGACGGGTAAGGGGTGTCTGGGTGGCTTAGTTGGTAAAGCATCAACTCTTGGTTTTGGCTCAGGTCATGGTCTCAGGACCCTGGGATCGAGCACTGCATCGGGTTCTCTGCTTGGCGGGGAGACTGTTTCCCCCTCTCTCTCTGCCTGGTTCTCTGCCTATTTGTGATCTCTCTCTCTGTGTCAGATAAATAAATAAAATCTTAAAAAAAAAAAAAAAAGAAAAGAAATTCTCTGCCTCTCCCTTTCCATCTGCCCCTCCTTCCCCTTGAGCGCTCTCTTTCTCTCTAAAATAAATAAACAAAATGTTTTTAAAAAATAGGTGCACAAATGCTGATAGTAGGGAAGGGCCGGCATTGGCAGAATCCAGACTACTGTTCTCTGTGGGACAAAGTGAGGGCATTGTGTCCAATTCACATCAAGATTTGGAGTGGGGAGGGCAGAGGACTTTCTGCCTCCATGAGGCTAGTGAGGCAAGCAGGGCTGCTGGTTCCAGTCTTTGCCCAGTTTTTCTTCCAGCTCCCAGGTGTTAATGAGCTGACATTGTTAAACACTTTTCCCACCATATGATTTGAAAATGAATCCCCATATGATCCTAAACAAAGTGGGACTAGGGGGTGTCTTACTAGGCTGGGGAGACCATCAGGGTAAAGCCCCCAGAAGGTTCCTTCCTTGAATCCTAGCTAGCTCTCTGAGCCCTGTTTTCTCCTTTCTTGCCAGGGCCTAATGATTCAGATAGGGTTCTTTCTCTCCCACTCTGGGGATTCTCTTCTTGAACTTGAAGCCAGACAAGGCTTGCAGTTGTCCATCCTTCCTGCTCACTTTCTTCCCTCCTACAGGCTAGAAGGGCCCCAGCCTGCTGACTGTCTACCCATTCAGTGCCTGGGCTCCTCACACTTCTAGAGTGGATCCTGAGTGGGGCATACTCCCCGCACTTCATTGTCCCCCTCTGCAAAGATCTCTCTAAAGACAATCACATGGTATCTCCCCTCCGAAGGCTGTACAGTTGATCATGATGGGGAAAGAGACCCAATGCTACCAAATTACGAGCCTGGGGAAGGTTTGAAACCTTCAGGAATTCTGGGCACTTTCCGCCAGCCCTGGTCCTCTCCTCTCAGCCCTGGCGTGAAAATAGCGACCAGGGTAATCACTCATGTTCCTCCTTATCTCTTAGACAGCTGCATGTGAGCATCTCCCAATTGTTATTCTCACCTTTGTTCCCACCCACATGATCCCTTGGAGCTCTGCTTCCGAAAAACTATTCACAGGGGAAGAAATGGGTTGCCCACAGATTCTCTTCCTGGCTTTCCCTCACACCGAGCACGGAGCCCTCCTTGAGTTAAGGGTCTGACTGCTGATAATTAAGCGGGTGATGGACAAGACTAACAAGAGTGACAAACACAGAAACAAGAGCCCACCCTGAGCTTCGGTTACACAAAGCCCACACCCCACCAAGGCCTCAGTAGAAAGATCTTCTGGGGTCACCTGGGAAAGTGCTGCATTCTGCAGGGAAAAACTATCTTGTATCGGAGAAGTCACAAAGTTTTAAGAAATCCAACCAGTGTTCTCCACTCTGTCTTTCTGAGTCTGCTTCTCCGGTTTGATCCCTCTTGGCCATGCACTTCCAAACTTTCTAATCTGGAACCATTCCCATCCCCTCTTCTGAAGCAGCCTTTCCCTTATGCCCTGTAAAAGACCTCCTTACATCCTTCCCTTTCTCAGCATTTACAGGGGAGGCCTACTTGCTGGGGAGCTGACTAGGGCCTGATTAGTATGGTGGAGGGGAAAAGTGGGTCACCCATATGTCCTTTCTCCCTCTGCAAAGCTCCCCATAAGTCCCCTATCCCATACTGACCCTCCACTGTCCCTGAAGGGACCATGAGAACAGTGAGCCAATCTAATCAGTGAGGAGCGGTCACTTGATTTCCCCTTTAGACAACGATTCACTTATATTCAGGTCAGTGTCTTCCAGCCTTGGCCCAGGACCTTGACCTGGCTATATCTGTGTCCCCTTTGTCTCTACAACTCCTCTCAGGCTTTCCTTTGCTTCCCCCTCTGTATCCTTCCAACCTGAGTCAGGGCTCTGTCCATCTCTGCTGGGGAAGCCCTGTCCTCTAATTCTGTGGCTCCAGGCTGCTCCTAGAGCCTGCAGGGGGTTGTTGCGGGGGACAATGTCCACTTCTCCTCATTTCCCCCCAGTACAAAGCAAAGATAATAGAGACTTTGAGATGACTGAGTATCACTTTGGAATCAGGCTGCCAAAGTCTGAGAACCTGAAACCTATGAAAGACCTAGACAGTCTGCTTCTCCAGAACCTTCAGCTGAGGGAGGCCCAGGATGAGGTTGACCATCCTCATTCTTGGAAAGCCCCCCCCCCCCACCCAGCCCGTCACAGCTCTTTCTCTTTTCCTTTATTTCCCAGATAATGGAAACCTCTGGAGACCAGACCTAGACCAGTTAACTCACTGGCTCTACACTTTAGCTGTAATTCTGGTGAGAGTCTCCAACGGACCCCCTCTCTGCTCCTTCCTCAATCATCCCACCATTCACACCTGAGAGCCTCGTCTTCTCCCCAGAATAAGTACATATTCCTGTCTCTCTCAGGCCCCTCTCCCCAGTCCCATCTGGTTGTCTCTTGGTCCTATTCTAAACTCTTACTCATCTTTCTGACTCTGTCTCTCCTCATCTTTGTTCTTGAGCGGATGAAGAGACCTTTGGAACCAGGCTCAGGCCTTCCCTCTGGCAATTAGAGGAGAAACTGCTCCAAGACTTCTACCTACAACTGGTGAGTGACCCTGGCCATTCAGTCCTGACATCATGACCTGATTCAGCCTCGTTTCCCACCTGAATTTTTGTTACCAACAGAAATGGGGACCCATTGGGTAATAATGGGCTATCAGTTTACAATGCACACTATTAGCCTTTAAAATGTTATTTTCTTAAGATTTTATTTATTTATTTGTTAGAGAGAAAGAGAGAGTACAAGCAGGGGGAATGGCAGGCAGGGAGTTGCAGGCTCCCTGCTGAGCAGGGAGCTCAATGTGGGATTCGATCCCAGGTCCCTGGGATCATGGCCTGAGCTGAAGGTAGACAGTTAACCGCTTAACCGACTGAGCCACCCAGGCGTCCATTAAATTGTGATTCTTGAAAAAGTTTTTATTTAGGGAGTTTCACTTCCATTTCACATTTTGTGCATAAAGTAAGACTTTTTTGTGTGTTTTTTTAAAAAGATTTTTTATTTTAGAGAGAGAGAGTGCATGAGTGGGGGGTACAGAGAGAGAGAGAGAGAGGGAGAGAGAAGCAGACTCCTCACTGAGCTTGGAGCCCTACGGGCCCATGTGGGCTCAACACGGGGCTTGGGGCTCTATCTCATGACCCTGAGATCATGACCTGAGCCAAAATCAAAGTCGCATGCCTAACTGACAGCCACCCAGGCACCCCAGAGACTTTATTGATTTTGAATAATGCCTGACATTTTATTCCTATATTTCAAATTCATGTAAAATATGGCCTTACTGTGTCTTCCCGGGAAACTCTTCTGTGCCTTCCAACTTCCTCTCCAGTTGGATCAAAGTATCCAGGTCAGGCTGGCAGAGTTCCAACCCTAGAGAGAAAGCATGCTGGCAGCTCAAGACCTCTTTCTTCTGGGAGATACCATCCAACACAAATCCAAGTTCCTTTCCCCTTCCATGATTTTGCTCCTTGAATTCTACCCTGACCTCCTCCTCCTTAATTTACCACCTCCAGAGGCTTCCTCAGTCCTTAGTCAATAAATGGGCAAGTATGTGCATGTTTGAAGGTAAAGGGTGGAGATGGCGATGATAAGAGTAACCACCAGGGGGAGCCTGTGCCTAAGCAGACACTGAGTGGGAGCCTAAGGCAGCCACTCAAGATTTCTTCCTTTTTTCCCCAGAGTGGTAAAGATGCCAGGCATTCCAGCTTGAGGTGGCTCCCTACGGAGCTTGGGGGTCTAGACCTGCCCCCTTCTCACTCTCTGACTCCCTTTCTTTCCCTGACCACGCAGAGAAAGTGTGAACTAAATTCTGGTGCATCTGAACAATGCGCAATACTTCCTAAGGACAAGTTCCCTGATAGCCATATTCAATATGGGAATTAATCCTCATTTAAAAATTTTTTTTAAATTTTTCTAAAATTAAAAAAAATTTTTTTAAATTAAAAAAATTTTTTAAAGATTTTATTTATTCATTTGACTCAGAGAGAGAGAGCACAAGTAGACAGAGAGGCAGGCAGAGAGAGAGGGGGAAGCAGGCTCCCCGCTAAGCAGAGAGCCCGACTCGGGGCTTGATCCCAGGACCCTGAGACCATGACCCGAGCTGAAGACAGAGGCTTAACCCACTGAGCCACCAAGGTGCCCTAATCCTCAGTTTTTTTACCTCACCCCACAGCCCCCACTAGTCGCTGCCACCCATCCCTCCACGTAAGCCTTACCCAAGGCTTTCCCACCTCTCTTTCCCTCTTGGTTTAGAGATCAGGGGCCCTGTGTAGTACAGTTACATCCATTCCTTACACCTTCACCCCAAATCCCAAGGTGGCCCTGGTGCAGCAACTCCCTCCACCTCTGTGACCCCTGGTCCAAGGTGTTCTGGTTCTTCCTTCAGATTCAGTTGACCTATCCCCATCAATTTCAGTTCAGGATCAACCAAACAGTGAGTCTGGCCTATGGGAAGGAGGGAAGAAAGTCAGAGAATCCCTAAAGGCTAGAACCTAATCCCTTTGCACCCTAGGCCATAGGGACCAGCCAGTTCCTGCATCTATAATCAAACCAACTATGCCCCTGGTACAGTGATACACGCTGAGGATACAAGAGCACAAATAACTATGGCCTCTGCCCTCCAGGAACCTGTCTGCGAATCAGGGAGACAAATAACTAGGCAATCACAAGTCAGTTTGATAAATGCTTTTTTAGAAGTATGTACCAAGAACTGTGGGAGAACAGGAGAAGGTGCCATTACATCTCTTGGGGGTGAGTAGGGAAGTCTTAGGAGAGGGGGATGACATTTGGAGTGTATGCTAAAGGGTTTAGGCTGGCAGAGAGGAGAGTGAAAAGCTTGCTAAGCACGAGGTACAGACTGAGGGGGAAATCTAGCAAGTTCAGGGAAACACAAGTAGTTCCAAGTATCATATATTTTATACAGGGTGGGAGGAAGAAGTGAGTGGAAAGAAGACTGGAAAGAGAAGCAGGGCCATTTGTGAGGAAAGAGATGTGTTTGGCCTTTACCATGAATATTGACAGAGTTTGATTTGATTTGTTTTTTACAATACTCTGGATAAGCAAGTTTAGATTTGAGGAGACAGGGACACCAACTTGGAGTTGTTAGGAGTCTGTTAAGAGTCTCCATGACAGGTGGCCAGGGCCAGGCCTAGGGCTAAGCCAGTGTACGGGAGGAAAGCTGGAGTAGTTTGGGCACTGGCTCACCCTAGCCACCAGGTCTAATGTCTTACAGGTCACATGGAGAGGGAGGGGTGGAGCTCTGGTCTCTGGCTTCCGCAGGCTGGAAAAGACTCTGGTGGCTGTAGTCCTGTGGTCCACCATTGGGTGGTGTAAAACGTGTGGTCTGCATTCAAAAAGGGATTTCCTGGTGAGGGCGGGGAAGTAGGAGGCTGGAACTGGGAATATTGGTATGCAGTAGGGAGATGAAAAAGAGAGGATTGGACTCCAGGGCCATATAGGCAGGTAGAGGAGCCTTAGGCTTTACTTTCTTTCCTTTGTCCAGACTGCATTCTGGTCCTGGCTACCTTTAGCTTCAGCTTCTTTCACTTCTTCACCTTTAGCTTTCTAGAGGCTTCTGCCAAGTGAATTACCAGAGAGTTCCAAAGGTGACACCTCCTTGTGGAAATGCTCCTACCCAGTGGCCTAAGGTCCTCTCCCTCACTTATCCAGGGACATCAGAGAGCTCCAAAGGTGACACCTCCCTGTGGAAATGCTCCTACCCACTGGCCTAGGGCCCTCTCCCTCACCCAGGGACCTCAGGCCCTCCTACTTCCCTCTGTCCAGGGGCCATGAACCTGGGACCTTGTTTACTGCTCAAAACCTTCAGCCCTAGATCACCCCTCTTTACCCAGACACCCAAGATCAAAGACCTCATCTCTTAGATCACCCGTTTCCCCAGGTCCCAATGTCCTGTCCAGGGACCCTCTCTACCTCTGGCCCTAGAACACTCCCTACCAACCAATGACCTCAGACTTGGGATCTCCATTCACCTATTCAGAGTCCTTTGACTCAGGAAGACCACATCTGAGTCATCTCTCTGATGGCCTCACACACGCTACCAGAACCCAGTCACACAATAATATCTGCATCCCTAAGCTATTCTCCAAAGTCCTGACACATGGTTCAGGATCACTTGTACCTCCTACATTGGAGGTGGGGCATAAGCAAGGACAACAGCAAATAAGTGGCCAGTCTGTAAGAGCAGGAGCAAGTTTCCATCTATGCCCCCTTGCTCCCCTAAAAGGTGCTGTGCTGGGTGCTTCCCCACCCGGAGGTCCTACTAGTGGGTGCCCTAAGGAACTTCCTTGAGCCATACAACTCCCCAAAAAAAAGCCTGGTCCACTTCTTCTGCTCATGCTCTCAGGAGCCCACTGAGTACAATTCCTTTTCTTCTGAGCTCACACAGAGACCCAAGCCAAATCTTAGGCTGAGAAGAAACAACCACCATTCAGCAGGATTATGAACAGGAAGAGGATCCCTGCTTTTGTCCATTTCCAGTTTCTCTCTGAGAAGCCAAATGGGTCCAGTCTCAAAACGTAGAAGAGGAGGAAGAGCCCCTCCCAAACCAGGAAAGGGCCGAGGTGGAGACTGAGGGATGACTAGGTCCTCCCTAGTTCTCGGCCTCTGCGAGGAGCAGTAGCTTAAGGGCTAGTAGCTTGACTCCTGCTGTTGGTAACAACCTGGCTTGAAGGTGAGGACGGAGGCCATCCAAGTTCTTAGATGAGGCCAAGGTACCATCCCTAGGCTTTAGTAAGGCCGAGGAGCCATCTTGGAACTTGGCCGTGCAGACGAGCCACCTCAGGACCTCCATGAGGCCGAGGAGCCATCTTGGAACTTGGCCGTGCAGATGAGCCACCTCAGGACCTCCATGAGACTGTCAGCCCTGGACAAGCCTGAGGGGCTGCCCCCCTTTCCCGGAGAGACTGGGGACCTGTCCCTAGTCCCATAGGAGCCTAAGAGCCACTTTAAGCCCAGGACGAGGCTGAGCAAATTCTAAGCTGTAGGACCCAGCTGAGGACAAAGCTGAATGGTGGTCCTTACGTTGGTCCCAAGCCTTGGACAAGGAATGGCTGGGGGCCCAGGATGATGGTGATTAGCAGCACCCAGGGCCCTACCTTGAGCCCAGAACCAGGCTATGATGTCACCTGAACAGATGTGGGCAGGGAAGCCCTCTTTAGAGGTAATCCTGCAACTAAATCCAGGTAATGGACATCAGTGTTAGAGATGCTTTTATTTCCTAGGGAGTCAGCAGCAATGTGGGCCCTCCCAGCAGCCCTGCTTCAGTGCCTCTCATTCCTAAACCAAAGGGCTCTGCATGTAGCTCTCCTGTCTGTGGCAGCTCCTCCCCTCAACCGGGGCTGCTCCAGGAATCCCAGGGCGAACAGGCATGGGCCCAGAGCCCACCACAATTCCTACCCAGTTTCAGAAGTCTTGGGGGGAAGAATGCGTGCAGCTCTGCAGATCCCCGTCCTCACAACACGTGACACAGCTAGCATTAAACCAGGAAAGAGGAGTGCCTTCAAGCCCAAGCAAGTAGAAGCTACTGGGCTGTACAGTGAAGTGGCTCAAATCTTTGAGTTGCTACTTTCTAGCTGCCTGACCTTGGTCAAGTAATCTTTCTAACCCTTTATTTCCTCACTTGTAAAAATGTGGATACTATTAGTACTTTTCCTTTGGGGTTATCAGAAGCATTAAATGTGGGAATTTTTAAAGACCAGCAGAGTGTCTGGCATATATTAAATACTCATAAATGTTAATTATTTTATTAATAGAAGTGGTCACTTCAGCCAACAAATTCAGATTCAGCTACTCCCTCCATTACCCACAATCCTGAGACCCTCAGCTGTTCAAAAACACACAACTTGTATGTGTATTTCTGGAGTGCTTTCCAACACTGACAACTAATTCTCTAAAGATACCAACTGGGTGTCCTTTTTTTTTTTTTTTTTCAAGATTTTACTTATTTATTTGAGAGAGAGAATGAGAGAAAGCATGAGATGGGGGAAGGTCAGAGGGAGCAGCAGACCCCTTGCTGAGCAGGGAGCGGGAATGTGGGACTCGATTCCAGGACTCCAGGATTGTCATATCACCTGAGCTGAAGGCAGTCCCTCAACCAACTGAGCTACCCTGAGCAGGGTCGGGCCTGGTTAGTACTTGGATGGGGGTCCCACATGTCAATTCAATTCTTACACAAACTACCCGGGGTTAGAGCAGGACCCAAAGGTTAAGGTTTCAGTCCCACAAGACTGACCCCACTTCCAATGCCAGTTGCAAGTCACTGTACTTCTGACCCACTGGCTAGAAACGCCATTCCCATGCTACAACCTGGTTTGACGATTTGCTAGAATGGCTTACAGAATTTGGGGAAATACTTTAATTACATTTACAAGTTTATTACAAAGGCTACAACTCAGGAATAGCATGATGGAAGTGATCCATAGGGCAAAGCACAGGTTGGGGGGAGGGGCGTGTGTGCAGCTCCCATGCCTTCTCTGGGGGGTTTCACCCTCCCAGCGCCTCCATGTGCTCTCACAGAATTTCCTCATTCAGGAGTTTCTATAGAGTTCAATATCTAGCCCCACTGGCCTCCCAGGATGCTGGGGATAGGGCTGAAAGTTCCAACCCTCTCCTCCCTTGGTCTTTCAGGTGACCTGTCCCATCCTTAGGGTGGGTGTCCCCACCTTAAGTTACCTCATTAGCGTAAATGCAGATGTGATCTAAAGAAGCTCCTTATGAATAACAAAAGGCACTCCTATCACTCAGGAAATTCCAAGGGTTTTAGGAGCTCTGCACCAGCACAATAACTTGACGTCAAAGACCAAATATATATATTAGATCATATATTTATCATATATATATATTTTAAAATTGCTCTAGAAGAGAGAAAAGTATTGCACACGTAGGACCCACCCTGGCTCTCTGCCAGCTCCTAGGCACCTTCCCTGATTGCTGTGTCCTAGAAATGAATTTCAGCCTGTGTCAGTCACACAGAGGCCCTGTCCAGATGGTGCCCAGGCCTCCAAGCCTGGGTGGTCTGATGCCTGGAGGGTAGTCATAGGTCCCCGAGGTGGGGTGGGGGGTGGAGTGCCTGGGTCCCATAGGATGTCCTCATACAGGCTTAGAACTGGGCCCGAGGGCCGTCCCTGAGCCCCAGTCTGCTCCAGCAGGGTTCTGAGCAAGCCCACGGTGAGAGGAGGCTCTGTTCCTGGCTCAGGGAATGGGGTATGGGGCTCCGACTCATCTGGAAGGTGTGTCCGTAGTAGAAGCAGGAGCTCAGCTGGAGCCAGGTCTGGTGGGCACAGGCGGCAAAGGAGAGGGAGGTGAGCATCAAGTTGACGGTGCCGGGCAAATTCGGCCAACAGCAGTTTGAAGATCTCACTTCGAAGCAGGGGACTAGAGGGGCCTAGGGCCAGGCCTGCTTCTAGAGCCCGCTCCCACTGCTCCTTTTGGACAAGCTGCCCCACAGCTTGGAGCACAGCTTTGGGCCGCCCACTGCCCAAGAGCAGCTCCAGCTCCAGCGCCTCAGATCTGGTCCCCTCCTCACCTAGGACTGCCAGGGCTCGACGATACAGGGGCAGCCCCGGGCCCCCCGCCCCCCAGCCTGGCCCACCCTGCTGCTGTGCCAGTTCCACAAAGGGTGGCAGCCATCTCGGCTCTAGCCGGCAGAGGCACTGGCACAGAAGTTCAAAGACGGGCAGTATCCCATTGGGGGGTTCCTTTGCAGCTGAAGTACCTCCTAGTACCTTCTTCCACACATCAGGGGGAGCATGGGATCTCAGCCTGCCATTCCCGTCTGGCTGGAGCTGCAGGGCCCTGAGGATGGCACCCCAGGCTGCTGTAGGAAGGGCTTGGAAAACCGTGTTGAGCTGGGCCAGCTGGTCTCCCACCAGTTCGGTCCTCAGCAGGCGTGCCACTTCGTGCTCTGCCAGCTCAGTCCAGCCAGCTTCCTCATCATCCCCAGCCACCAGGTGGGCTTTGAGCTGATCTAAGGCCCTGTAATCTCGAAGCTCAGCCCTCAGTGTGGTCAACAGTGTAGATGGGGACACATGTCCCTGGAGAATGGAGGCCAGAGCCTGAGGTGCCCGGAATGTACTGTTGTGTCTCAGTTCCTCTGGGGTGAGCTGGGTACCACGCAGGCTCCGTCGCTGGTAGTACTCGCAGGCCTCCTCGAACACCAGGTCCTCCGCTGAAGGCACCTCAAGGCCCTGTGGGGCTTCCCAGCCTACTCGAAACAGACCCAAGGCTGAAAGCAAACGAAGACCCCCTCGGGTCTCCAGCTCTTCCTCATCCTCCATGCCAGGGGCTGGGGGTGCCAGTAAATGTACTCGGTCTGTACTTAGGACCTTTCTCTCCAGCAGCTGCCCGCTGCCCATGTCCAGCAGTTCCAACGTGGAGCCCAGCACACAAGCCAGAGTCCCATGAAATGTTCCCAGTGCTACAGACCCTGCCAGGCCTGCAGGTGCCTCCTGCAGTGTGCCCACAGCCCGAGTTCCACCATGGGATTGCACCAGGCTCACAGTGCCCCTGAAGTCAAGCAATAACAGTCCCTGGGGAGTTGGGGCCCAGGTATGTACAGTCAATGGCTTCATGGGGGACAGCAGCCCAGGAAGGCCTCGGAGCAGTGTCCGGAAGTCCCATGTGTCCCCTCGTCCGGGATTCAGGCTCTGACTGTGGGAGAGGCCAAGACATGGGGCAGCCACCATCACCTTGCCCTTGCCTGGGCTCCAGATGAGCAGAATGTGACTCACGCCAGGCCAGGTAGTGGCAGTGGGCACCAGGAAGAGGTCCTTGCGGGAGGCCAGTAGTCCGAAAGAGGGGCAGTGGTGCAGCAGGATGTGTGTGCGGCCTAGGTTGGTGCCGGCCTCCGCGCTGGGCTCCAGGGTTCGGAAGCACACACAGTGGCTGAAAGCAGCAGGCGGCCCTTGCCAGCCCTCAGCGCCATCCTGCCGCTCCTCGCACCACACCAGGCGGCCTCGGGACGCCGCCACGGCCACCACGCGGGCTCCACCGCCCGGACACAGCTCGGTGCTCCGCAGCAGCCGCCAGCCAGGCCCCACTCCCGCGCCCCACACCTCGGTTAGGCCACTTTCCCACACCAGGACCAGCGCCGGTCGCGCCGGCCACGGCAGGAAGAAGGCATCTAGTGGTGAGGGGTGGCCGGCCGGCCAGGCACGCTCCAGCTCCGCGCCGGGGCCACGCACCGCGACCAGCAGCTGCGGGCTCGGCGACCCCGGGGGTCGCAAGAGCAGCAGGTGGCGGCCGTCTGGGCTGCAGCGGACTCTTACGGGTGGGTCCCCGGCCAGCAACTCCCGGAGACGGCCCGCGCCGCTAAAGTGGCTGAGGTCGGAAAGCAGCCGCAGAGTCCCCATACGCTTCATAGTTCGCCGGCGAGGGTGCACGACCGAGCCTGGCCGCCCTGTGGGGCGAGGCTCGGCGCTCGGTCGTGGGTTCCCGGCTGCAGACAGTGCCGGGCCGAGACTTCCGTCCCCCGTCGATGAGGTGGGCGGACGCCAGGCCCCGGGAGTCTGCTCCGTCTCACCCCGTTCACGCCCCGCCGGCGCGACCCCGCCCGCCAGGGGCGGAGCCACGGGAGCCTCGCGGGGGAGGAGCCTCCCGAGCACCCAAGGGTCTCAGCGCCTCCTTTCTTGCCGGTACTACCCACGCTGCTTGAGTCGCGTTGTAGGCCAACGCCCCAAGCACGGGGAAGCGCAGAGCCTTACCCAGGAATCTTTCAGGCTGAGCCCTGAACTGAAAGTGTTACACTCCCAAGGCTTTCCTTCCTTCCAAGCCTCTCTCTTTCACCCCAGTTGGTCATGAAATTTTTCTCAAGCACCTGCTAAGTTCCCGGCTGAGTAGGGAGGCCTGAACAAAACAGAAAACTTCAACCTCACGGAACTAACTAGTGGGTTGACTATCTAATGGAACATAATAATAACAGTTGATACTTACAGTAACACCCCCCCCCCACTTCCCCACCCCCGCCAACAAGCCCTTGGCACAGATACGAAAACGAAAACGAAGCACAGAGAGGTTAAGTGAATTGACCAAGATCAAAGGGCTCTTCAGCGGATAGAGGGAGAGGTGTGATTTCGATCACAAGCAATCTGAGTCCAGAGTCCTTGCACCATACCTCTTTTCTATATCAACAATTCATCACCAAAACTAAGAATTTGCTAGAAAACAAAATTAAAACACAGTTTAGAGGCACTGAGTGCCTCTTCTCTAGCAACACCTACAAATTGATATGCAGGAGTCCTTCCTACCCAACTGCCCTCTCAAGTGTATTCCTTCTCCCTCCAAATACAATTCCTTTTGATGAACCCTGCTTCTCTCTCCTTCCCCCAACAACTTCAGTGAGAATTTTCATCCATTTCTATTTCATCAGCTTCCTTCTGTCCTCTTGCTCTCCACATAGAAACATTCTCCAGTCTGTTTGGTCTCAGAAGTCACTCTTTTTTTTTTTTTTTTTTTAAGATTTTATTTATTTATTTGACAGAGAGAGATCACAAGTAGGCAGAGAGGCAGGCAGCGAGAGGGGGAAGCAGGTTCCCAGCTGAGAGAGAGCCTGATGCAGGGCTGGATCCCAGGACTCTGAGATCGTGACCTGAGCCAAAGGCAGAGGCTTAACCTACTGAGCCACCAGGGCGCCCCAGAAGTCACTCTTTCATCCTCATCTCTCCACCATCTCTATTGCTGTGGCTTCCTCTCCTCCTTTTAGACAAGTTTCTTGCAAAGATCCTCTAGCATTTGCTACCTCCACTTTCTCTCCTATTTATTCCTCAAATCACCTGTGGTAGATCTTCCTGAGGTCTTCAAGTATATTTTTATTTCCTTTTCTCTTTGAGAAGTTTGATGACCTCCTTTTTGAAAGTCCCTCCTGTGATTTCCATGGTATCTTTCTCCTGTTGTTTTCCTCTTTTTTTAGATAGTATTTGGTTCATCAATAAATGTTGGTATTTAAATTCTCTCATGGGCCCTTTCCTCTTTCTTTCTTTTTTAAAAAGGGTTTATTTATTTATTTTAGAGACAGAGAGAGCACGAGGGTGGGGCAGAGGGAGAGGGAGAGAGAATCTCAAACCTACTCCACACTGAGTGAGGAGCCCAATGTGGGGCTTGATCTCATGGCCCTGAGATAATGACTTGAGCTGAAACCAAGAGTCAGGGACTTAGCTGACTGAGCCACCCAGGCGCCCCTATTTATTTCCTTCCTTCCTTCCTTTCTTTCTTTCGCCCTCTTCATTTGAACAATTACCCCTAAGCCAATGGCTCAAAAATATTTATCTACAACCTAGGTATCTCTGCTGAGCTCCAAAAAAGGGTACCTATATGTCTACTAAATATTTCTGGCTGAATGTCTCACAGACATTTCAATCTCAACATGCCCTAAACATCACCTTCCTGCCCAAATTTGCTCCTCCTCCAGCTGTTCCTAGTTGTCATAGGATTTCTTTCATCTTTGTATCCTCACTTTTAGATTAGAGCTTGGCACAAAGAAAGACTTCAATAGATGTTTGGTGAAGGAATGAGTAAGCCTGAGTGAGCACATGTCTATGTGTGTGATATCCCTTAGAAACCTTTTGGCTAAGAGTTACAGAATAGTTACAGAAATAGGCTATCTTAAGGAAAAGTGAAATTTATTAGAATATAAGGGGCTCACAGAACCTGTAGGAGACAGAAGGGGCAGCTGTGGAAAATGAGCAGGAAGCAAGACACTCTTTGAAGACAGGAAATAGGAAGTACAACTGTTTTTCAGCAGGAATCATAAAGCCAGGAAATACGTGTTATGAATGAATTCTGACCATCCTTTCATCTTTGCTTTTTTTTTTTTTTTTTTTTTTTTAGGATTTATTTATTCATTTCGGGGCGGGAGAGAGAGAGAAAGAGAGAGAGAGAATGAATGAGCAGGAGCAGCAGAGGGAGAGGGAAGGAGAATCCCAAGCACACTCCACAATGATCTCGGAGGTTGATGTGGGGCTCGACTCTGGGCTCAATCCCATGACCATGCAATCGTGACCATGAAATCATGACCTGTGCCAAAACCAAGAGTTAGATGCTCAACTGACCATGCCACCCAGGTGCCCTGATCTTTGCATCTTTTGACCAAGAGTCAAAGCCCTTGGAGGCTGCACCTTGTGGCCAAGCCCAGGTCACATGAACTCATTTACCTTGGTTGCTCAGGGCCTAGTTTTTCACCAACACTACCCAAAGGAAGAGGTCACCAGAATAGGAGAGGAAGGGTTCAAGGCTGGATAACCAAACCAATATGCCATAGGCCTTTTATTATCCCCATTTTTCAGGTAGGAAACTAAGGTTTATTTATTTATTTAAGTTTATTTATTTTTAGTAATCTCTACACCCAATGTGGGGCTTGAACTCATGACCCAAGATCCAGAGTGACATGCTCTTCCAGCTGGGCCAGACAGGCACCCTGAAATTAAGGTTTAAAGAGCTCAGGTAATTGTCCAAAGTCATACAGCAAGGAGGTGGCAGTCGGGATTTATTCCACAGTGTTCCAGATGTCGTGCTCTTACCTATTCAGTGTATGGCCTTCTAAACTTAACTCTTGTCTGAATTTGTATTTAATTAACTTCCTGGACCTAGGCATGGACAGTGTATTATGTTGCTTCACCGTTATACCCTCTCCTCTAAGACATGACTCTAACTTCACCTTCCTCCAGGAAGCCTCCGGAGACTGACATGGAATTTTCCTTTCTCTGAACTTCCAGAGCATTTACAACTTGAGCCTTCCTAAGCCTGACCTTGATAACTCATTGTCTGATATTTAAAACAATGAATTGTATATCTATCAATGTATCTATCTATCACTTTGTTATAACATAATCTCAGCATTGTATTAATAATTTTTTTTTTGAAGATTTTGATTTTATTTGACAGAAATTACAAGTAGGCAGAGAGGCAGGCAGAGAGAGAGAGGAGGAGGAAGCAGACTCCCTGCTGAGCAGAGAGCCTGATGCGGGGCTCGATCCCAGGACCCTGAGATCATGACCTGAGCCGAAGGCAGAGGCTTAACCCACTGAGCCACCCAGGCGCCCCAATAATTATTGTTTTTACTACTCGCAGAACTGCGTATTCAGTAGGTGCTCAACAAACATTTGTTAAAAGGAAATCAGGTATGGGGGTGCCTGGGTGGCTCAGTACGTTAAACATCTGCCTTTCGCTTAGGTCATGATCTCAGGGTCTTGGGATGGAGCCCCATGTCAGGCTCCCTGTTCAGCAGGGAGTTTGCTTCTCCCTCTCCTTCTGCCCCTCCTCTCCACTTGTTCTCTCTCTCTCTCTCTCAAATAAATAAATAAACAAATAAATAAAAGAATCTAGAAAAAAAAAGGAAATCAGGTATGAAAAGGGGTTTATTCGGGTGGATAGATTTCTAACTGGTGTTCAGGAACTATTGGGGGTTAAGTTAGTTCAAGATACTTTCCTTTTGGCCCTTCTCACCCTAATATTCTATTAAGGTGTACCTTTTTACCACTAATCTCATCTTACATTACTGTGTAAATAGACAAGAAAAAAAAATTTTTCCCCCAAAACAGAACCTGAGCTTCTAGGTCTTTAAGATCACTTTCCTGGGAGGATTTGTCTTCAAATTCTCCTTCACCTCTTACTAACTCTGGAGCATTAGGCAAGCTATCTAATTACACCTTTTTCTCACCTGTGAAATACTTACTTCATAAAGTCATAAGGATTGAATGACATGGGGTGCTTGGCTGGCTCAGTTGGTGGAACATGTGACTCTTGATCTCTAGGTTGTAGGTTCAAGACCCACATTTGGTGTAGAGATTACTTTTTTTAAAAAGATTTTATTTATTTATTTGTCAGAGAGAGAGAGAGAGAGAG
This sequence comes from Martes martes, assembly GCF_963455335.1. Classification (NCBI taxonomy): domain Eukaryota; kingdom Metazoa; phylum Chordata; class Mammalia; order Carnivora; family Mustelidae; genus Martes; species Martes martes. The sequence goes on from NC_137902.1 coordinate 26,381,372, forward strand.
AGAGAATTCAAGGGAACAAGCAGGGGGAGTGACAAGCAGAGGTAGTAGCAGGCTCCTCCTGAGCAAGGAGGTAGTAGCAGGCTCCCTCCTGAGCAAAGAGCCAGATGCGGGACTCCATCCCAAGACCCTGGGATCCTGACCAAAGCCAAAGGCAGACACTTACCCGACTGAGCCACCCAGGCATCTCTGGTATAGAGATTACTTAAAAATAAAATCTTGGGGAAAAAAAAAGGATTGAATGACTTTATTCATTCATATACACATGCAGGTGTGCGGACCTTGCATGCGCTCACACAAACACGCAGACACACACACTGCCCAGCCCTTTTTTAATCTTCCATTTTGCATAGAGAAAACTAAGACTCAGGGAAGTTAGCTGTCCAGTTAACGCATGGTACTTTACACATAGTAGGCACACAGTAGGTATTTGTTGAATGGATCTGTTTCCTATTTTTCATTTACAAAGTTGCAATAAACATCCTGGAACATACACTTTTTATTTTATTTTTTTTAAAAGATTTTTATTTATTTATTTATTTGACAGACAGAGATCACAAGTAGGCATAGAGGCAGGCAGAGAGAGAGGAAGGGAAGCAGGCTCCCTGCCGAGCAGAGAGCCCGAGGCGGGGCTCGATCCCAGGACGCTGGGATCATGACCTGAGCCGAAGGCAGAGGCTCTAACCCACTGAGCCACCCAGGCGCCCCAGGAACATACACTTTAAAAAAAAATTTTTTTTTTTATAAGGGGGCTCACCACCCAGCGTGGAGCCCAATGCGGGGCCTGAACTTAGGACACAGAGATCAAGACCTGAGGCGAGACCAAGGGTCAAGGTTAACTCTCGGAGCCGCCCAGGTGCCCCATGGAACATATACATTTTTATTCCTAGACGTGGAATTGCCCAATTCAGAGTCTGCTGTATTTAAAAGGTGTATATGTATAATTCTCCTATATTTTAAAAAACAGCTATTAAGACTTGCATCCAGGAGACCCTCAATAGATACTTCTTTTGCTAATATCTTTCTCGCGGTGCATTTCGGGAGTTGTAGTCCTTGTGATGCTTGCTGGGAACCGTGTTCTGAGCCAGCTTCAGGAAACCGGCGCGGACGTACCTATCACCCAGCGGGCTTTAGGACCCAGCGGGGCACCGTGGGACGGGGGAAGGGTCGGCGGAGGTAGGGAGCGCGTCCGTGAGCCCAGAGGAGCGGCGGCGTCGGTGGCGTCGGGAGCGAGCGGGCCCGGGAGCGTCGCGGGTGGTGGAGGAGGAGCCCAGGGCTCGGTAAGCGGCGCCGGCCCGGGCGGGTCCCGGAACCTGGCTAACCCCTGCAGCTCCTGCGGGTTAGGCCTTGGCCCCGAGGCGGCTCTAGGGGCGGGGCCTACGCTCGCCTAGGGGACGACGGTGGTGACGGGGAGGGGGCGGTGAGGAGGGGGGAGAGGTGGAGAGAGGGAGGGAGGGGGAGGGAGGGAAGCTGCTGAGGCGGGCTGAGGCTGCGTGCGGCTGGGAGGCTGGGCCCGGGCGGTGAAGCCGAGCAAGAAGCGTTTTGCTCCTCCAGGGGCTGGTCCTCGCGACCTTCCGGTGCCTGTCGCGGCCTTCCCGCTCCCCGCCTGGCCGTCCTGGCGGCGGAGATACTGACCTTTGACCCCAGCATGGGGCTGCTCCCGACGCCTCAAGCAGTCTCTTGAGCTTCTCTCCCTCAGGTTGTCGCCGCCCCTGGGAGGCCTTCTGCCCAGTCCAGCCTGGCCCCGGGGTGAGGGCTTTGGGCAGGACCTCTGAGAAGGGTTAGAGGCAGGCTGGGCCGGTCACTTGAAGTTTTCAATTGTCCTGGAAGGGCCTTCAGCCTGCCCCTCTTTTAATTCTCTGACCGCTGGGCTAAAGCCTATACACAGAATCAGTGAAGCTGCTGTGTTTTCTCGGGGTTACTTGGAGCGAGCCTGGGAAACAAACCTGTTCCCAGGCAGGTGTGGAAAAGAAATAAGAGAACAAGCTGGTTCCCTGGGGAAGGAGCGCTATCAGAGACCGAGGAGTGCTGCCTCTTGGAGACTGGGGCGGGGGGGGGGGGGGTAGGAATTTGGGCCAGACTGGGAAAATGTTATCTGGATCATCATACCCTCCCTAGTTCTTTCTTTCCAGCAGAAGTTTGAGCTTAGCGAGAACGGTTTCTTTGCTATTGTCAGCTCTCAGTGACTTCGTAAACCAGAACAACTATGGTTTGTGCCCCTGTTCTTAGCCCAAGTTAACTGAGTATTTCTTAGACGGGACCAGTCTGCACAGTTTTCCTATGTGGAAGCTTTTGGGATAGCAGGTCAATTAGTCTTAAAGGAAGGTGGATCCTTCTTGTTACGATTGTAAAGGGGGAATTTCCATTCTTTTCTTAGTGATTAGGTGAGTCTTTAAGACTTCTTCATTGTATGTTTAGGCATTATAATTAATTTGTCCAACATTTGCATAATTAAAAAAAAACCTTGAAAACTGAAAGCATTTATGAAAGTTGGAATTGCACATAGAGTTAAGTTCAAAAATCCATAAAATTTGGGGGCGCCTGGGTGGCTCAGGGGGTTAAAGCCTCTGCCTTCAGCTCAGGTCATGATCTCAGGGTCCTGGGATCAAGCCCCACATCAGGCTCTCTGCTCAGCGGGAAGCCTGCTTCTCCCTCCCTTTCTCTGCCTGCCTCTCTGCCTAGTGGTCATCTCCGTCTGTCAAATAAATAAATAAAATCTTAAAAAAAAATAAAATCTTTTAAAAAAAATCCATAAAATTTGGAGAAAATAACCAAATCACAAACAGGTCCAGGATATATGAAGGCGAACTGTTTATTCAACACACATTCATTGAGTATGTACTATGTAACTGGCACTGGGGTTAGAAATATGAGTATCTTTTCTCAAGGATATCAGAGAAATGTATTCATATGAAAATTGTTGTGCTGTGTGTTACCTATCCATATAAAGGAGTTTATACAGTGTGAAGGGAATATTGCCATATGTGGGAGAGTCAGAGATATTTTTGCAGGGACGAGATACTTGAGTGGGGTTTTGAAGGATGAGTAGGAGCTTGTACAAATAAGGCAAGGCATTCCAGTTGAGCACAGCATACACAAAGGGATGGTAAACGTGTGAAGAGAAAAAATAACATGATGTTTAAGTCTCAAAAATTTGTCCCAAACAGGATGTGTGGTGGGGAAATTGCCAGGAGGTAAGACTGAAAAGAGATTAGGGAGCCACTGGAGTTTTTTATGTTAGGGAGTGACAGAAGTGTGGATTAAAGTAATGAGAAATGAAGCAGTGAGACTAATTAGAGTTGTTGTAGTTGACTGAGAGTCTGAATTAAGGGTGCAGTGGGAATGAAGAGGAGGAGAATGGATTTTAGAAGTCTTTCTGAGATGGATGCAACATGACCTAGTGACGAGTGAGAGAGAGTAGGCTAAGGTTTCTAATTTTTTTTTTTTAAGATTTTATTTATTTATTTGACAGACAGAGATCACAAGTAGGCAGAGAGGCAGGCAGAGGGAGAGGGAGGGAAGCAGGCTCCCTGCTGAGCAGAGAGACTGATGCGATGGGGGGCTGGATCCCAGGACGCTGAAATCATGACCTGAGCCGAAGGCAGAGGCTTTAGCCCACTGAGCCACCCAGGCACCCCTAAGGTTTCTAATTTGAGAGATTGGGTGAATGGGAATTTCATTGACCAGAGTATGGATTAGAAAAATTAGAGCAGGGGTGCCTGGGTGGCTCAGTGGGTTATGCCTCTACTTTTGGCTTAGGTCATGATCTCAGAGTCCTGGGATTGAGCCCCACATCGGGCTCTCTGCTCAGCAGGGAGCCTGCTTCCCCCCTCTCTCTTTGCCTGCCTCTCTGCCTACTTGTGATTTCTCTCTGTCAAATAAATAAGTAAATAAAATCTTAAAAAGTATATATATAAAAAAAGAAAAATTAGAGCAGGGGTGCCTGGGTAGCTCAGTGGGTTAAGCCTCTGCCTTCAGCTCAGGTCATGATCTCAGGGTCCTGGAATTGAGCCCTGCATTGGGCTTACTGCTCAGCTGAGAGCCTGCTTCCCCCTCTCTCTCTGCCTCCCTCTCTGCGATCTCTCTCTGTCAAATAAATAAATAAAATCTTAGAAAAAAAAAATTAGAGCAGATTTTTAAGGGATAAGGGAGATAGGTATAAGGTATAAGGGAGATAGTCTGCTATGCTGAGATCAAGTTGCTTGTGAGGTGTGCACGCCGAGATACTACCAGGCAGCTGGAAGTAAGGAGGCCTGGTGAGCTTAATATCGTGGGAATAGCTCTGAGTAAGTGAAGGCAAATATGAAAAATCCTGGGAAAAATAATGTTTGTTTTGTTTGTTTTTAAGGAAGAATCAGAATATGTACTTCTGAACAATGAGCTTCTCAAGGCAGGGATCATAACTTAGTAATTTTGGGGCCCCTTTTTACCTTGTACTGTGGCTGTGCTATTATAAAGTGTGATCAATGTTAGTTTGTAAGGTTGCAGTTACCTTTTGGGCTTTCTTTAAGAAGATTATGGGAGTCTGTCTTAGAAATTTCATTTTATACTTAGGTGGTATTCATGAGGCTTGTATGGTTCAACAGGAAAGGAAATGAAGAAGCTATGAGTGACATTTTTCTGCTTGAGGAAGTTCAGGGCTTGAACAGGAGATAGACAGTATTAATTTAAAGGATGCTCCTGCTCATTGAGAAGAGGATCTTACAATGAATTCTCATTTTGGGAGATGTCAGAAAAATGTGATTTTCAATCAAAGTTGCCTGAAATCCTGTCAATTTGGAGTTGGTTCCTCCTTATGAAGGTGCAAGTGCATTCCATCTTGTATAAAATAATTTGAAAGGGAAGCTGAGGTAGTCATGTTTGTTTAAACCTCTTCAGCTGTATTATTAGTTAGTGCAAGTAGGCAGACTCAGTAGATTCTGTTGGGACTGGCTTGAATTCTCTTCTGTGAAGCTACTTCATCTCTAGTAGATGAAGACGATGGCTGATACCCTAGGGTAAGGATTGGGAAATTCCTGGTTTTGGCCATTTACTGCTTAGTCTTGGGAAAGTCCCTGAATTACTTCCACTTTCAAGTATAGGCTAAACACCCACTCTGAGTTGAGCCCTTTTCAGAGGACATGTAAGATGAGGATGCTGCCCCATAGTGGCTCATGTACCTACTGAATCAGTCTGGTTCTGTCCTAGTAATTAGAAAATAGGAATGGTGCTTGTCAGCCCTGAGTTGACTGACTTTTCCTGGATAAAGTGGGAAAGTTGATATTATGGATATCCGTTTGGAATTTCCACAGAATTTTAACTGAATTTGGATTTTGAATATTTTGTTAGTCAACACCTGATTTTTTGCACTAATGGGGTATTCTGATAGGGAGAAGGGCTACCAGAGAGAAAGATTTGTGGCTGTTTTACTTTGGGCAAAGTGAAATCCTCGTTGTAAAGTCATGGTAATAGTACCTACTTTATCTGTTGTTGTAAAGATTAAATACAGTATATTTAAAGCATTTAAAGAACAGTGCCAAGTATTTAGTGAATATTCAGTAGTGTTATTTATTATATAGCACCTTGATTGGGAGGCTGTGCTTGGAGGAATGAGTGATGAATTCTATCTCCAGAACTTAAAAAAAGAAAAGTGATAGCATAAGAGGATTGTGGCCTATCCATAAAGGGAATTCAAAGAGGTGGCTTTATGAGTGCAGGCCTCATTCTCTTCTCATTTCAGAGATATGAGAGACTGGAGTACCTAGCTCTAAAAATCCATTAAAATGGAAAGACGTTATATGCTTGTTTTAGAACCAGTGTGTGGGGTGGAATTGGTGGAACCTGGGTCCCTATGAGAGAAGCTTTTGTCAAGGAATCATGTGAAACAGTAGGATGTGAATCCAGCAAGTAACCTAAATCCTTGGGCCTTCAGAAAGGGAGAGGCATATTAGGAACTAGTTTGAGAAGTTAAGGGCTAGGGTTTGGAAGTAGAAACACCCTCCCTTCTCTTAGTGCTAGTATTTACCTCCAGGGAGTGTATATGCCTTGCAGAAGAACTTAGGGAGCAGATAACTTCTGCCTAAGAATTTTACACACAGCCACACACACACACACACACACACACACACACACACACGACTTGTAGGAGAGCCAGGAGACTGTATTTCTGGTTTTATAAACATATTGCTTCCTCTTGTGTATTGGGTTAGTAGCCAGTGATCAGACAGTGGTGATATTTGACTCACCCATAACTCCTGGGCAGATAGGATTTTCATCTTCTTCACTAAGCATTGTGGGTTAATATAGTCAGTGTGTCTTGTAGTGATCTTTCACAGATGGACAAACTGAGGCTAAGGCCCTAAGGAAAGGAGTGCCATTAGTGAGTTAATATGGGAAGAATGAACTGGGAGTAGGTGAGTGTTGTTCCAGTGTCTTTTCTAGAGGTGACGACTTTTATTCATCCTCTCAAAATTGTCTTATGTCTTCTCTTCATGCTCCTTTCAAGGCATTTGGTGAGTTTAAGGCTTTAATGAGTACTTTGCAAACTTTAGTGAGCATCAGAATGACTTGGGGAAGGGTTTTGCAATCTCAGTGCTGTTGACATATTGGGCCAGATAATTCTTTGATGTGGAAACGGTCCAGTGCATTGTAGAATGTTTAGCAGCATCCTTGACCTCTGTTAGATGCCAGCAGTATCTCCTTTACCAGTTGTGATGGCCAAAAATGTCTCTGGCCATTGATGTTCCCTGGATGGCAAAAATTGCCACAATTGAGAACCACTAACCTGGGGTGCTTATTAAAAATCTAGACCTTGGGGCTCCTGGGTGGCTCAGTCACTAAGTGTCTACCTTACTGCTCAGATCATGATCCCAGGGTCCTGGGACTGAGCCCTGCATCAGACTCCCTGCTTGGCAGAAAGTCTGCTTCTTCCTCTCCCATTCCCCCTGCCCCTGCTTGTGTTCCCTCTCTCACGTGTCCCTCCCTGTCAAATAAATAAATAAATAACAACAAATAAATAAATAATAAATAAATAAATAAAATCTTAAGGGAAAAAAAAATCTAGACCCTTAGTGTCAACTATCCTCAAAAACAACAGCAACAAAAAATTAAAAACAAATCTAGACCCCTAGTCTTTATCTTGAAAAGTCTGTTTCAGTAGTGGGGATAGGGGGCTTAGGGATCTGTATTTTCAGGAGGCACCTCAGGAGATTCTACAACAACTGATCACAGCTCTGTGATGGGAAAGCATAATCTGTCCTAAGCTCAGGGCTGTACAGATTTATCCTTGACTTACTCTCCCTTTCATCTCTCTGTCTTACTGTATCTTTCCATTCATTATGAAATTCTGGTGGAGAATTACCCTCAGAGCACTGGCTAAGCCCAATTAAAATATTATCAATTAAATCTTGTAGATTGTGGATATCAGTGTGTTTCAGCTGTTTTTTTTTTTAATTATCTTATTGGATACATCTGTCAACTTTCTAGACAGATTCCTCTCCAGTGTTTTCTTCAAGTTTTCTAGCATTCCATTCACTTGTATAGCACTTTACCATTATCAATATTTATATACACAAGTGTGTGTCAGACGTGCATGTGCAGCTTTTACTATTTACTGTGGCACCTCTACCCATTGGCAGACTAGTGTGTTGAAACTCAAGATATCTGGACACCCCAGAGTTTGTTCATTAAGGCAGTGAATACATACTCTTCGTCCTCACTTACCTGGAACCTGGTTGCAGTTTTTCTGCAGAGCCTCTGCCTTGTTTATGTGTAGGTCACACACCACTCTGCCCTCTCCTCTGCCTTTTGAGAGACAGTATAGCACAGTGGTTAAGAAGAGGGACACTAGGGTCCCCTGGGTGGCTCAGCATTTGACTCTTTTTTTTTGGACAGAGAGATAGATCACAAGTAGGCAGAGAGGCAGGCAGAGAGAGAGGAGGAAGCAGGCTCCCAGCTAAGCAGAGAGTCCGATGCAGGGCTCAAACCCTGGGATCATGACCTGAGCCGAAGGCAGAGGCTTAACCCATTGAGCCACCCAGGCGCCCCTATGCTTCCTTTGTGAAGTTTCTGGATCATAGGTCTGTGAGGATAAAATCAATTAATATATATGAAATGCTTAGAATGGTGCCTGGTGCATAGTAAGTGCTAAGCAAGTGTTCTCTATTTTTTTTTTCAAAGATTTTATTTATTTATTTGACAGATAGAGATCACAAGTAGGCAGAAAGGCAGTTAGAGAGAGAGAGAGGAGGAGGAAGCAGGCTCCCTGCCAAGCAGAGATCCTGATGCGGGCCCGATCCCAGGACGCTGGGATCACGACCTGAGCCCAAGGCAGAGGCTTTAACTCACTGAGCCACCCAGGTGCCCCCCCTTCCTTTCTTTTATTCGGATCTGCTCACCTATCCCTTATCTTAATGGCCTACTCTAATCTCCTAGCCTAATGTAGTCCCCCTAGATAGTTTGTCTTCAAGGTATTTGTCACTGTCTCAACTTGTTTGTTGTCTTTCCCCCCTCTAGAATGAAAACTCTGAAAGCAGAAACCTTATCTGTCTTGTTCACTGCTGTATCCCTAGCGCTTAGCACTGAACAGGTGCTCTGTAAGTACCTATGGAGTAAATGAATCCCTGACCTATGCATGATTTCTTCTAGATCATGGGCCCACTTGTTTTTATTCATTTTCTTTTTTTTCCTTTTCTTTTTTCTTTTCTTCTCCTTTTTTTTAATGTACTAGGTGAAATGTTTTAGGATGTTTACTTCAGCATCTACCTATAGTGTTTTGGAGCCTCCCTGACAGTGAAGAGAGGGTGATAACTTGATAACAGTCCATTATCAGTGTGAACCTAGAGCCACAGGCCATTAAATTTGGAAGCCTACGGAAAGCTATTCCATGGCTTTTTTATTCCCTGGTTTCTTGAGATATAATTGATCTGTTATGGAGATTATAATTGATATAACATCGGTATATAAATTCAAGGTATAAAATGTGATGCTCTGATACACATGAAATGATTACCATGATGAGGTTCGTTAACACATTCATCCATCACCTCACGTAAGGGTATTCATGTTGTTCCGAATGGCAGGATTTCCTTCCTTTTTGTGGCTGAATAATATTCCATTGCATGTGTATACCACATTTTCTTTATCCATTCATCCGTTGATAGACACTTAGGTCGTTGCCAAATCTTGGCTATTGTGAATAGTGCTGCAGTGAACATCGGGCTGCAGATATGTCTTCAAGACAGTGATTTCGTTTCCTTTGGATATATACACAGAAGTGGGACTGCTGGATCATATCATAGTTTTATTTTTAATATTTTGAGGAACCTCTATACTGTTTTCTGTAGTGACTGAACCAATTTACATTCCCAGCAGTGCACAGAGTCTCCCTTTTCTGCATATCCTTACCACTGCTTCTTTTTATAGATTGGCAAACTGAAGGAAAGAAAACTAAAGTTTATATATGAGTGTATAAAAACCCAAGTGTATATAAAACCCAAGATGTTTTGTTTTTAGATTTTTTTCCAGTTTTATTGAAAAATCATTGACATACATCAGTGTATAAGGTATATAGGATGATGGTTTTATTTACATATATTGTGAGTTGATTACCTCAGTTGGTTTTGTTAATATCTATCATCTCATATAGATAAGATACCAAGACTTTTGGTAGATTAACTATTAACTCTAGAAATTAGAGTGAATTTCTATTAAATTAATTTTCTGATACTAGAGTTGGCATGTATTTTGTTGTGTTCAAGAAGACAATAAATGAATAGCTAAATATACCTAGCATTTCTTGCATATTAGACATTGGAAGTGTTTGGCTTTAGGTTTTAAAATCTTGGAGCACCTGGGTGGCTCAGTCAGTTAAGTATCCACCTTTGGCTCAGGTCATGGTCCCAGGGCCCCGCAGCACACTCCCAGCTCAGCCTGCTTCTCCCTCTCTCTCTGCGTGCTGTCTCCCCGCTCCCCACCGTGCTCTCTCTCTTAAATAAATAAAATCTTTAAAAAAAATCTTGATATTTGGTTATTTTATCCTGAAGAGGTATGAAGTGATGTGGATTTAAGACATTTGTGGCTGGATTGCCTAAAGATATTCTTAAAAAATTGTGTGACTTGAGTCTTTCAGAGAGAAGTTGTGCAGCAGGTCATGGGACCAGCAATCTCTGAGTTTTAGGAATAAAAGACTTCATTGATTTACCATTGGGTTGAGAGGATTTGAAACCATTCCTAAGTTGGATGGTAGGTGAAATTAGTATTGGTATGTTGTCTGATTCTCTTTTATACTTTGCCTCTTAAATTTTATTTCTGAGAAACTGTGTTAAAGTCTAAGATGACATTTCTGTGGGATTACTGTGGCTTGCTGTATTTGCTTCTTTGCCAGAAGGGTTTAAAATCCCGGATCACAGAAGTCATAGTGTAGTCATAGAATGCTTCTTTTCCTTCCTCATGGTACCATAACATTTTCTTTGTACTTTTACTCTGTTTCTCATGACTTGCCTTGTGCTGTGGGGTTATTATTTGTCTGTCTCTGCCAGTAGATTGTGAGCTCCTAGAGGATCAGGTCTGTCGTTTCCTCTTTGTAACCCCATAGTGCCTAAACCACTGCTTTACAACATTTAGGTGTTTCATATGTATTTGTGGTATTTCAGTGATGCTGAGAGGGTCATTCAATAGTATGTCTAGTTCAGGCTCCTTGTTTTATGTGTAAGGAAACTAGGAAGCACAGTGACTTACTCAGTGTCCTATATTCTAGTCTTGTCTGCTGGTTGGTTGGTCCATTATGCCTTGCTGCTCCTGAGCAGCTCCTCATTTTCTTCAAAGAGGAGGGTTGTGAAAGAGGAGAAAAACCCTGGAAGACATAAATTACACTGTCATTACTGACGTGCTCTACCAGTCAGATATTTTACTTCTAAATTTAAGAGCAGAGGCTGAATTTCTGAAGTCCCCCCCAAAACTTTTAGGGGTTCTGCATTTAGTCCACCATCCTCCGAACACTTTTCTGTGTTCCATGGGTAGAAGTGCTGGCAGGAGGAGGAGACTATGTTGTTAGTTTCCAGTCACATTTCAGACGAGCTTCGGTGGTAAATTCCAGTTGCCTCTGATGATGACAGAGAGTAATGAGATGAGGCCTTTGGCTGAATTTCCCCCTGTTCCAAATGGAGGGAGAGTGATGAAAATAATTTAACTTCTTAGGAAACTTGGTACTTTGGATTGGAATTGTTTTTTCCCCACTCTCCTATTCCCTTTTGCTTATTAGAAAGTATTGATTCTGAAATAGGGAAAGTGAGTTTATTAGATTTGGGGTGGACATTGATTAGCTGTAACCCAATTATAAATCCTCAGAGGGGCCTGTTTGTAAACAGGTGCTTTTCACATCCAGGAACTCACAGTTCCTGCTATTCTTGCTAATCAACTGGTTGAAGCTGAACACATGAAAGATCTATATCCACTAAACTTAGAATTGCATTGCATTTGATTTATTTTAATGGGATCCTGTTGATTTCCAATTTATTTTCCCCCCATAAGGACATCTTCCTCTTGACAGCCTATTTAAAAGACACAGGAATGTTTTGAACAGAGGCTGTATTTCATGCTTTAAGGCAAAGCCGTGATCAATATAGTATAAATTGCCCCAAAACATCTTCTCTCTTTTTTGTTGTTGTTGTTATTTTTTTCCTTCAGTTTTCTCTGGATCATAATGGAATTTGAGGACTCAGTGAGGCCTTGATAGAGACAGATCTTAATAAAATTTTAGGTCACATCTAGGACTTTTTAGGTCCTCCCCCCTTATTTCAGAATCAGTCAGTGATGAGCATACGCTGAGCCTATACCCTGAGCCAAGTGCTTATAGAAAAAGAATAAGATGTAGTCCCTGTGCTAAAGATGCTTCATATCTAGTTGGAGAAATTTTCTGTGCTTTGTATTTTTTTGTGCTCAAAGGTAACTCTCATTTGTGGCTATATATATTAAAGAAAGACAGTGTCTGAGATATAATCTTTTACACTATTAGATGCATCTCTTCCTTAAATAAAATTTTGATTTTGATTTGAAAGATAGCACCTATTTTCCAAAAGTCATTGAACAAAATTAATTTTATTCTGTTGCTTTGGATTTTTCTGGAAGTAAAAATCAGGCTCCTTGCTACTGTGCATACTTGCTGTTGGGTGAGATTAAGTTTCACAACTAGAGCCTAGAATTTAAGAGAGACAGGAATTTTGTCAACAGTAGAAAGAATCTGGGAAGTGAGGGGAAATGTGTAAATCCACAGTGGAGACCTGTGGGATTTCAAGTTCTCAGTTGTAAAAAATTGAAATTCCTTGAAACAAGATGGGAAATTTGGGCATGTTTCATGGAATTGCTTTCATATAGAATTGAAAAATACACTGAGGTTTAATCTGCAATACTGTTATAAATATATATAATTAGATCTGAAAGAAGTATATTGTTGTATTGGGTTATTTTGAAATCAGATTTAATTTTTGTTCTTATAACTGCTATTTTCTGCCTTGGGTCTCTTTCCAGAGGAATTTCTGAAGACAGTCAAGTGCAGTGTGATTTATGAGGCAGTGAAGGCCAAGTACTTTGCAGTGATGAGGGCCTACTTACTTTGGGGAAATCAATGGAGCACATCAGTCTGCAGCACACTTCCTGCCTTAATGGTCCTAAGCTCAATCAATACTTGAAATTCAACTTCACCATCAGTCTGTGGGCAGTGTGTGCTTTGCAGCCTTCCTTCCATCACCCTCAAATATATGGCCAGATCTATTATAGATGGAGCTAGTTACACTTTCCTTCTTGGTTTTGGATCTGCTCTAAGCCTTGTCTACTGGCATGTTTTAAAGATGTAAAATGTGTTTTGCTGTAGGCCAAGTAATGATTTAAGCCTTGAAATTACCTGGTCAGGGGATGGGGTGTTGGACAGATGCACAAGATGTATTACATGGTTGTTTATCATTTTTCTCCTTCCTAAAAAATTTCCCATTGAGAGCTTTTCGACAGACTATCCAGCATCTTGGAGAGCATTTATAGCACTGATTGTGGCTTTCTTTTCACAGATTCTTTAACCATGGCACAGGTGGAGAAACGAGGGGGTTTGCTCCGGAAATCTTCAGCCTCCAAAAAGCCACTGAAGGAGAAAGTGGTGCTGATGTATGATGAGATCTTTATGGTAAGGCCTGGAGCTCTGACAATTCTGCACAGCTTGACTCCTTAGTTTCTTGTTCCAAAATGAGAAATAAGCTCATCCCTGCCTGCTACCTTTCAGTTCTTCAGAGGTAGAAAGAGAGCAAGGGTGAGAGTGAGTGCGAGCTCTTGTACGGTAGAAATTATGATCATGTATTAATAATTATAAATTGTTCTTTTTTTGTTGTTTAAGATTTTATTTATTTATTTGACAGAGAGAAAGAGATTAAAAGTAGGCAGAGCAGCAGGCAGAGGCGGGGATGGGGGGGAAGCAGGCTCCCTGCTGAGCAGAGTGCCCTATGCAGGGGCTCAATCCCAGGACCCCGAGATCATGACCCAAGCCAAAGCAGAGGCTTAACCCACTGAGCCAGCCGGGTGCCCCTAGATTGTTGTTCTTATAGATTGTTGCCATGAGCTCAGTAAAACAATTGAAAGAGGGAGGAAAGATTGGAAAGCTTTTTTTTCTGAGTATCTTTAAGAAAGACTTGTCTTCTGTATGATCTAACATAAGGACTCTTCTATCTTAGATGTTCCTTGAAGTTCCTTTTGGCCCTAGAATTCTGTGATTCAAATATTTTTAAAAGATGAACTATTATATTCCATCTCAAGTTGTTAGTGGACAGAACAATTGCTTAGTCTATCATATTCTCCAATTATATAAGATAACTGACAAGTTATTAGTAATTAATTATTAGATTGGATTGAAGCTTTCTTTGGGTCTTCATAACTTCTGATTGACCATGGTCCAAGCCTTTGTTGTGAAATCTACCCTTTCAGGGAGGGTTAGAGTAATTACATACACTACAGGGATACTTACCTTCTGAAATTCTGATCATAACTAGTGCATGTAAAACGGAATAATACTTATAAAAAAGTTACCATGTTTTGAATTCTACTATGTGTCTGGCGTATAAGTGCATCACTAAGTACATTAATTCTGACAAGAATGCTGCAAGAGTGCCATGTTTTCACATGTGCCATGTAAAGAGCATTTTACAGATGAGTAAACTGGGATCATAGCTGGAAGGTGATGGAGTCATGGTTTGAACCTTAGTTTTTGACTCCAGGGCCCTTACTTGTTCAACTTTGCCACATGACCCAGAATAAATAATGCGATCAAGTAAAACCTTTAACTCTTGGCAAGCCTTAGAGATAGAGTTTGATATGCAAAAAATTAATACAGAATTGCACAGGTCATTACAGGTGGTTATATAGAGAAAATGAGTGGGTACTCAGATCTTGTTAGGACTCTTTCTATGTTAAGTAAGGTTGGTATGCATGGGACTATTGATTGAGTGAGCTTTGAGGATAGGAAGTGCCAACCCATGAGTAGTCTGAGTTTCATATATAGATAACAACTTGACATTATAGAAATGTGAGAGTCAAGGGGTGCCTGCATGGTACAGTCGATTAGGCATCCAACTCTTGGTTTTGGCTTGGGGCTGTGAGATCAAGCCCCACGTTGGGCTCCGCGCTCAGCCTGGAGTCTGCTTAAGACTCTTGTCTCCCTCTGCTTCTCCCCACTGTGCTCTCTCTCAAATTTAAAAAAAAAAAAAAAAGTGTGAGAGTCAAAGTGTGAGTGTGACCCCTCCTAGGAGAAAGAGGTAGAAAAAAAAATCACTGTAGGAGCATCTTTTGAGAAGCCCAGAAATGTTGCTTCTCTGTGTCATTCTCAGATAAAAATCCAGAAGAGAGGGGCACCTGGGTGGCTCAGTTGGTTGAGCCGTTGCCTTTGGCTCGGGTCATGATCCCAGGGTCCTGGGATCGAGTCCCACATGCGGGGGGGGGAGTTCTTGCTCAGCAGGGAGTCTGCTTCTCTCTCTGCCTCTGCCTGCTTGTGTGCACTCTCACTCTCTCTCTCACAAATAAATAAATAAAATCTTTAAAAAAAGAAACCCAGAAGAGATTCCTAGTATAGTATTTTCTTACTAGATCAAGAGTTCTTAACTAATGGAAGATATTAGTTCTTGGTAGTACTTTTATTTATTGTTTATTTTGGTAGTAATTTTAAAAGGTCAACTCAAGGGTGATAGTGGGTGATTGACCTACTGGTTCTATGTCATTAGCTTTCCCCTAAAGTAGGATTTCTTGTTTTATTTTGCTCCTTGAACAGGAGCCTTTGACTCTTTAGAATTTCTGTTTGAAAATTATTGCTGAGAAGATTTGTATCTTAGCACTATAATTTTGTTAATCTTTTGGACCAATTCCAATTAAGGAAAGAGAATATTAAAAGCTCTGTACAGAGAACTAAAGGCATATAGGAGGTCAAGTAGCAGCAGTCAACACAGGATGTTGTAAACCATGGCAGTATTGGTAATGTGTTCTAGGTTCTGGCTCCTGTACTGGTGTAAATAACTTTGTGGATCCTCTTTCCTAAAAGAAGGATATGTTTGTTTGTTTTTTTTAAAGATTTTATTTATTTATTTGATAGAGAGGGGCAGAGAGGGAGAGAGAGTATAAGTTGGGGGAGGGGCAGAGGGAGAAGCAAGCAGGGAGCCTGACGCAGTGGGGGCTCAATCCCAGGACCCTGGGAACATGACCTGAGCTGAAGGCAGACACTTAACTGACTGAGCTACCCAGGTGCCTCAGCTAAAAGGAGGATACTGATAACATCTACCATACCTGGCTCTCTGGGCCGTTGTATTTCATGTATGTGAAAGGGCTTTGAAGACCCTACAGAAGTGATGGGGACATATCATAATGTGACTATCTTATTTAGATGGTTATGTTCACTTCTTGCTAGAAGGTAAAGATTTGAGGGAGATTCTTTGAGCCATTATTTAACGTTTGGCACAGGGAATATATATCTATGCACAGTGTCTTACATTTTGGGGAAAAAAGCCTCTGAAACTATTGTTCCCTATTATAACAGTATAGAATGACCAAGCATTTTGAAAGTTAATTTTGAAAGGTATGTTTATTATGCATAAGTGACCCTTTCAGATGTATTCTTTTTTTTTTTTTTTTAAGATTTATTTATTTATTTGAGGGTGATAGAGAGCGTACATGTGTGAGCTGGGGTGGAGCAGAGGGAGAGGGAGAGAAAATCCCAAGCAGACTCCCCACCCAGTGTGGAACCTGAGGTAGGGCTCTATCCTACTACTCTGAGATCATGACCTGAGCTGAAACCGAGAGTTGGATGCTCAAGTGGCTGAGCCACCCAGGCGCCCCTTTCAGATGTATTCTTAATGCTTCAGTGTTGGCTGGGAATATTGAACCTGCTTGTTTTCTGGTTTCAGACCGAAGACCCCAGTAAGTGCAGTCCTCGATTTTGGGAGGAGCTCTTCCTTATGAAGGTAAACTTGATTATATCTCTGGATTTTCTTGGTAACTGAAGTTGCTTTCTCATATATTCTAGGTGCTGCACTAAAAATGCACTCACATTAAATACAGTTCACTAAAAATGTTACTAAAAATAACACCCTTACTCTTTCCTTGGTAGGTGAATTTGGATTACCTAGAAGGCAAGCTGGAATCTCTTGATGGTGAGGAGTTAATGAAGATCAAGGATAATATTAATTGCTTATTTCAACACTGCATCCAGGCTCTGGGAGAGGAACATCCAATTCGAGTTGTCAATGCATTGCAGGTACAAGGTTGGGAGACTAGGGATTTTTTTTTTTAATAGGGGAAAGGAATTGTAACACATGTGTTGGGACCTGAGGAACCTAAAGTTGCCCTTAGGTATCAAGTTTTGTTTTTTTTATTTTGTTTTGGTTTTTTTTTTCCTTTCAATCATAAACATCTATGCCATGTTTGTTGAGCCATCTTACTGGTTAAACAAATTGACACTTGTACTAGTAATCTTGTCCACTTATATAATTTTATCTAATGCCAGGGCAGATTGACAGAATTCTTATGATTATTTGAGGAAAGGAAGTGGTAGAGGGAAAGCTATGAGTCATGGATGGTCTACAGCAAAAATCAGAAGAGATTCTTAATAGAGTATTTTCTCACTAGATCAGGAGTTCTTAATCTGAGGTTTCAGAGAGTCCTTGACTCCCAGAAGTTATATGTAATATTTTATGTATGTAGCTACATTTTTTCTGAAAAGAGAGCTTTCATCAGATTCTCAAAAGGGTCTGTAACTTAGAAAACATTAAGAATCATTGTTCTTTATGCTAAGTGGCGTGGTCACTGAATAATTATTTCGTGAATGACCGTTACTTGCCAAACATTGGGTTGATGGGGATACATTATAGGGTTCTTGAGAGCAAAGACTTTGATAGTTTCTTCCTAGCATGTAGGACAGTGTCTGGTAAATACTCAGCACTTTAGAAGCAAATTTTTAATGAAGGAATGATGAGCAAAATTTCTGAAGTTTATAGTATAGTTGGTCCAGTGTAGCCTAGATCAGGCTGAGTAGCTAGGACAGTGATTGACAAGCTTAGAATATGAAGACTCCATGACAACATAAAAGATTTTAGTGGAACTTTTGGTACATTGGGTTTAAATTTCTAACTTACTAGTTGGGTAAATCACTTCACAAGCCCCGGTTTTCTCATCTGTAGATTGTAGAAATTACCTATTGAACTGATATTCCAGAAAGAAGGACTGTGCATTTTGGGCATCTCAGTTGTAGGGGCTCACTGAAAGCTGAAATGAAAGTGGGAAATCATGCTTCCTATAATTGCAGTGACTCACTGTGTGGGCATGAATGGTAAACTGTTTTTAATTCATTGGAAATAAATTGGCATTAAGTCACTTGGTGACCCATAAAAATATAGTACATTGTTGTAATGGCTTGCATTATTATAATGAGGCTTGTTAAGCTTTAACAAAGTTTCAAGCACTATTCTTGGAAGCATTAACAAAGTTCCAGGAACTATTCCAGGTGCTTTACGGTGTTAATTCACGTAGTTTTCACAACATCCCTATTAGATGGTTGCTATTATTGTCATTCCCATTTTATAGATGAAAAAACTGAGGCACGAAAAGTTAACTAATTTGTCTGGGATTACACAGCTAGTCAGTAGTGGATGGGGAGTGTAAAGAATTTTAGTTTTGAAGCAATTGGTCGTTATATGGACTGAAATAACTTTTGTAGTTACTAAAAATACTAAAAATGATCAATTATAATGTAAATACTAGAATTAATTTTAAATAAAGGAAAGCTCCACCAATCATATGACTCAAACTCAAGAACTGTTTTTATTTTTGAATTCACCTTCCAATCTCTGCAGTGCAGTTTTTGAAGAGGATGAGGCCAAAAAAACAGCAAAAAAAGAGGATGATAGCAGTTTCAATTGCTATTCCTCTTTTCATTTCTGGATTTTGCACATAGTAAGACTCAGACAGTTTTGGAGCTGAGAGGGACAGAGCAATTGAATGTCAGCTGTGTAAGGAGGAGGTTCTGAGGTTGCAGTGTGAGGTGGCAGATCCAGTGCCCTTCATGTTTTGAGACTTCTCTCTACAAAAGAATTCTTTCTCTAATCTCTGCAGACCTTGTGTGCACTCATTCGAGGAGTCCATCAAAAGAATAAATCTACCTCTGGGTTTGACATTATCAACATGCTGATGGGCTTTGACAAGGCAGAGTTGTGCATGAAGGTGAGGCATAAGTTGCAGATGTGCCTGTGGATGGCTGCTTCTGACAGCTGTTCATGGATACCATCTGCAGACAGTTACGGTACTAGACGATTTGCACTCAGGTAGATACAAATGGTTGAATTTGTTCTTGAATTTGAATATTTTTGTTTTACAGATATGGTTTGTCTGAATAAAGGAAGAGTTGAAATTCAAATGTAAATTGAAATATCCTTCCCCTGCAAGATAAAGACTGAGTGGTTTATTTTTTGATTTATAGCATGTGCTCATACATTTTTAAAAAATATATAACCTTTAATTGCAGGGGTTCCTGGGTGGCTCAGTTATTAAGCATCTGCCTTTGGCTCAGGACATGATCCCAGGGTCCTGGGATCGAGCCCCACATCAGGCTCCATGCTTGGTGGGAAACCTGCTTCTCCCTTTCCCACTCCACCTGCTTGTGTACCCTCTCTCACTGGGTCTCTCTCTGTCAAATAAATAAATAAAATCTTAAAAACAAACAAACAAAAATAAATATAACCCTTAATTGCAAATGGGTATATAATATTTTTTACATTTATTTGCAAACAAGATCTCTTTGCTTATTTATTTTTGTTTATTTGGCAGAGAGATAGAGCACAAGTAGGCAGAGCATCAGGCAGAGGGAGAGGGAGAAGCAGGCTCTCTGCTGAGAAGGGAGCCCAACATGAGGCTCCATTCCAGAACCCCGGGATCATGACCCAAGCTGAAGGTAGCTGCTCAACTGATGGAGCCACCCAGCGCCCCATGCTCATATATCCTTAAAAACATTTAGGAACTCAAATAAAATATAACAAGGGAAATATAATATACAAGGGTAACTTTAGTTCTAAACTTAAGTTTTCTTATTTAACACAGTGACTTTATCAGAATTTTTATTTCTGTTGTTTGACACTTAAAAAAAAAAGCTTTATTGATAAATAATTCACATCTACAGTTCACCCTTTTAAAATGTAATAATTCATTGGGTTTCTTTTTGTTTTTTGTGTGTGTGGGGTTTTTTTTTTTTTTTAAGAGTTTATATTTACGTAATCTGTATACCCAATGTGGGTCTTGAGCTCACAATCCAAAGATCAAGAGTCACATGCTCTACTGACTGAACTAGTCAGGCGCCCCTCATTCAGTGGCTTTTAGTATCTCTACGGGGTTGTTCAACCATCACCCCTGTTAATTTTGGAATGTTTTTATCACTCCAAAAAGAAAACATGTACCTATTAGTAGTCATTCTCCATCCCCCTTCTCTCCAGCCCCTGTCAACTATTAATCTACTTTATGTCTCTCTTGGTTTACCTATTCTGGACATCTCACAGATGTGGAATTATATGTGGTCTTCTGCATCTGGCTTTTTGCACGTGGCATAATGTTTTCAAGGTTCATCCACATTGTAGCATGTATCAGTACTTCATTCCCTTTTTTGGCTGATGAATATTTCATTGTATGAATATACCGCATCATTTTATTCATTCATCAGTTGATAGATATATGGGATATTTCAACATTTTGGCTATTATGAATAAGGCTGCTGTGAACATTCATGAACAAGTTTTTGTGTGGATATAGGTGTTCAGCTCTCCTGGGGATATACCTAGGAGGAGAATTGCTGGGTCATATGGTAACTCTACATTTAATATTTCAAGGAACTTTCAAACTGTTTTCCAAGGTTGCTATACCATTTTACATTTCCATCAGCAATGTATAGGGGTTCTGATTTTTCCACATCCTCGTCGACAATTGTTTTTTGTCTTTCTTTTATATATATATTTTTGGAGAAATGTCTCTTCAAATCCTTTGCCCATTTCTAGATTGAGTTATTTGTCTTTTTAATGCTGAGTTGTAAGAGTTCTTTTTATATTTTGGATATAAGTCCCTTATCAGCTATCTGATTTATAGTGTTTGACACTATCTTGAATGAAGGTTGTTTATAATATGAACTTTGAAGAATTAGTTTTCTATCACTCATTAAATTTAAAATAATCTATTTGACAAAGAATCCTTGTAGGGATTAGGTTATTTTTCAAAAAAGTTGTGAATATACAATTATAAATATACGAAGACTTAGTTCTCGGGAGTTAGTTTTTAATTCTCTCCTATACAGCTCATATTTATATGGTGGTGAAATCCCAGATCCCTCTCATTCTCATGGTTCTCACTATTGCCTGTATGCTGCTGATTACTAAGTCTCTGTTTTTTGCTTTAACATCCTGTCATGAGTCTCAGAGTTGTATACTCTATAAGCAGTTGCTGAATATACCCATTCACACATCCCTAAAGTACCTCTTGCTTGACATCTACAAAATGTTTTCACTTCATCTATTTTTTTTTCATTCATCCCCAACTTGATGGCCTCACCTGTTGTCTCAGTCACCCAAGCCAAAAACTTGGGAGTCATTCTTGACTCTTCCCTTCATCTTTCATATCCAGACGATCACCAAGATCAGCTAATTTTGCCTCAGTTTCATATTTCTCATACCTTTCTTTCTTTTTTTTCCCCACTGCCAATGTCCCCGTTGTCTCTCACCTGAACTATTGCAATGATTCCTTCATTCATTCTTTTGACCAGTGTTGGTTGGCTCTGATGTGCCAGGTACTGGGGATACAGAGGCAAAAAAGACATGGCAACTTGCTCAGAAAATGGACAGATTAGTCCTCATTTGTCTCCCTTCCTCCAGGTTTACCATATTTAAATCCGTCATCCACACTGATACCACAGTGATATATCTTACACTCAAATCTTTCTTGCTCAAAACTTTTCATTAATTTCCCATCACAAACAGGAGAAAGGCCAAACTCCCTAGCTACCCTTATAGAGCTTTCATGATCTGCTTCCTATTTATTTCTCCCATCTCCACTCTCACCACTGCGCCTCATCTCTCACCACTGTGCCTCATTCTGTACTTCCATAATTTGGAAGTTTGAAGTTGTATTCCAGCTCCATACCCAGGGCCATTTCATTCTTCATGTGTCTTTGATCATGATACTGCCTGTCTAGAATTCTTTTCCTCTTCAAGTTTTAATTAATTCCTACTGATTTCTCAAAATATAACCCACCCCTAAGGAATCCTGGAATAGGTGACTTCTGAGCTAATTCCCCTTCTCCATGTATATTTCTGTCATAGTAACTGTTAAATTAAAACTGTTTGCTTAGGGGTGCCTGGGTGGCTCAGTGGGTTAAGCCTCTGCTTTTGGCTCAGGTCATGATCTCAGGGCTCTTGGGATTGAGCCCTGCATCCGCTCTCTGCTCAGCAGGGAGCCTGCTTCCCCCTCTCTCTCTCTGCCTGCCTCTCTCCTTACTTGTGATCTCTGTCAAATAAATAAATAAAATCTTTAAAAAAAAACCTGTTTGCTTAGTAAGACTGATGAATCACTGGCCTCTACCTCTGAAATTAACAGTACATTCTGTTAATTAATTGAATTTAATAAATTTATTAATTTAATAAATTCAATAATTTATTTAATAAATTCAATTAATGAATTTAAATAAAAAATTTTTGAAAAGGAAAAAATAAAACTGTTTGCTTTTGCTTATTTTTGTCCTCTAGTAGACTAAAAATGCTTTGAGAGCAAGGGTTATTATTTTTTCCTTGAGTTCTTTGAAAGCACAGTATTTACCATATAGTAGACCCTCACTGTATATTTGTTGAAGTAGCTTATTTTGAACCTTCACTTGAGCTTCCAGCATGCTAAATCCTCTTCTTCATTCATTCTCCTCCTTCATTCAGTGTCAAATATTTCTTTTCTTGTTTCTTTTGCTGTAGTGTGTGAGGGTTTCATCTTTTGATCGGATTGGGTCTATAGCTGATTGATAATACAAGTAATATACTCCAACCATGTTGTCTAGTAGAATCAGCCAGAGTGGACACGGCAAGCTTTGTTGGATAGTGTATGTGGCCAGTGATTGCCTGTAGTGATATTGTCTTTGTTGTTTGTTCAGTGTGCCTTCATCAGATGATATACTTTATCTATAATGATTTAACCATTATTAATCTTTAACCACTTACTTTTCTTAATTTAATTAATTTTAATTAGTTTATTATTTATTGTTTTTAATCTGTTATTTAACCACTATTACTAGCCTTTAAACAATTTACTTCATTCTAATCTAAAGGTTTATATAAGAATGGCAGGCTGCAAAGACTTACTTGGTAAAGTAGTGAAATCTTTATTGTTCTGTGCAGTTGTTCTAAAGCATTTTTCCCCAAATAGCTACACGTTGAAGTCTTCCTTTTCTTTGTCTAATCTTACAAGGCCTAGGCCTGAGGGACGGGTATGGTTGCTTCATTGTATGTTACACACATGACCCTGTGTAGCATAACCCAGAGTTGGACAGAGACACAGTAGAGATGTTATTTGGTATGTTTTAATACTTAATGGATCTCTTTCTCAGAATTTGATGGAGAGTTTGGATTCATTGCTTTGTGCCGAAGGTTCTGAAAGTCTGAAGAGTTTATGTCTGAAACTTCTCCTTTGCTTAGTGACTGTGAGTGACCCATCTATATGTTTCTCTGTCAAGGGTGTTATCAACAGCAGGGGCAAGCTTATTTGAATATTTGAGCCTAAAGTTAGAAAGGAAAAGAGAAAAGAAAGAAATCCCTGCTCGGGCATCCCATCACTCCACTGCAGGTGAATGTGTAGAAGGAAGTGAGTTGAATGGGCTTTCACTTCCTGGAAACTGCTCTTTGGAGCAACTGCTGGCATTTTTGGCCTGCAGGGCCCGCGATATTTATCACTTCAGCGGTACCACTCCTAGAGATTTCTTGTCTTCTGGATGGTCAGATTTGCCCTTCTCACCAGGTCTTACCTGGAAACAGTTTTTGTGATTCTCTTTATTTGTTCTGATTTTGATAATAACTGGCAGCTGGCCTGTATCTCCTAGTGGGAGGAGGGCAGGGTGTTGTTCATTTACTTTAGGCAGTTGTCTTTCCCTGCCGTCACTCAAAGACTGCTTGATCAGAAACTTCTTCCTTTGCATTTGAGAAATGTAAAGAAACTGTTAAGTAAATGCTTACGTGAGGGTGTCAGGGAAACAATGAGAAGTTCAGAGATTTGGAAAGTTTTAATTTGCTAATTTCTTACCCTTCTAGTGTCTGCCTACTCAGGCTCTGGTAGCTTCAGGGGAGCTTATTAAAGGTCTACTGAGTATTTAGCAGAATGTTTTAACATTTCTGATTATCTTAGATGGTAGGGGAGGAGATATACTTGAGATACCAGAGTGCCTCAGTATAGACTTTAAAAAGCCTTTTGTTGCATTCAGGTGACAGACAACATCAGCCAGAATACTATCCTAGAGTATGTCATGATCAACAGCATATTTGAAGCAATTTTACAGGTAGGTCAATTCCCCCCGTCACCTCTCTCTCTTTTGGGTAAACCACCTCCTCAAATCTTCTCTGTCTGCATTCCTAGGAACTAGGAACTGGTACTCATTCACTTCTTGTTTTTGGTACAGATACTGTCTCACCCCCCAAGTCGCAGGGAGCATGGGTATGATGCTGTTGTCCTCTTGGCTTTGTTGGTGAACTATAGAAAATATGAGGTAAGTGGGCCCCTTAATGGACAGTTATGATCTTTCTATAATCTTCCTAAATGTGGCCACTCCTAGGGGACTTTGTTACTTTAATGTCGAAGACATGTTCTTGGTATATGGTATATAGATTAATTTTGATTTATCAAATTCTAAAACTTCTTTATTAAATGCATGGGGCAGAGGATGTAGCCATTTAAAGGAATCCCATGGTGCAACTTCTAATAAAGTGAGTAACCATCCCTTAATGTAGTGGTTCTCGAACCTAGCTTATTAGAATCACCTAGGAACCTTTCAAAAAGAAGAAATTTCTGGGCTTTACTCTGGACACACTGAATCTGAATCTCTTGGGGGTGGGAACTGGGAATCTGTTGTTTTTTTTTTTTTTTTTTGATTCCCCTGTTGAGTATGATGATTAGCCAGGATTGGGAACCAGTGACCTGATGCATCTGTTTTGAAAGATTGGACTTTGTTTATTGGATTTCCATAATGCGGTCCACTTGTGTAAGTACCACTGTTGGTCAGGGAACTCTTTCTGATTTAAATAGAAAATTGAAGACAGAGCCTTATCCATGTCAGTTCTGGTGTTCTCTTTGTTCCCAAAATAACCAGGGAGAGATTTAGAGGTTTTTGAGATTAAAAAACAGAACTCAGAGATTTATACTTGGTTTCGTGCCTCTACTTGATTCTTCTCAAAAGGCAGAATACACAGATAAGGAAGGAGGGCCCTCAGGGAAGACCAGAGGCCTCTTGGGGGACGGCTTTGGAGGAATAGGGAGCTTTTGGCACTGAATCATGGACACTAGGAGTACTTTACTGAATCCAGAAGTCAGGAGCTGCATTGAGGCGACCTGACTTTCTTCACTCAGCAAGTAGCAGTGCTGTGAGAAGTGGGCCAGCTGGAGGGAGGCTTTTCATTTCTGATCTTTTGGCTCTTCACTTAGAGGTTTTTTTTTCTTTTTTAAAGATTTTTTTAAATTTAAGTAATCTCTATACCCAGTGTGGGGCTCAAACTCGCAACCCTAAGATCAAGAATCACATGCTCCACTGACTGAGCCAGCCAGGTGCCCGCACTTAGTGATTTTTGAGATGGTTCCTAGTCAGGTTGAGAGTGATGGGTAACACAAAATCAGGAGTCTATTCTTACAAGGAGAGTATGGAAGAAAGAGAGGCTGTGAGAAATATTTAAAAGAGGGCCTGGAATATGTGGAACAGAGTTAACATGTGTGTAATTCCCAGGAGCTGATTGCTTTCATTGTCTTGGAAGAACTGACAAATGGTGTGCAGAACTACTAATAAATATGTAATTTATCACCAACACCTGTTCTACTGGTGATCTGGGGAGGTTGGCTTGGTAGCCATTTTGATCTCTGTCATGTGTAATAGCCTCTGAGGCCTTATTACAACAGCAAGAAAAATAGCTGAGGAAAAATGCTGAAGATAGTTAATGAAAGTTGAGTTATGTGTAATAGGAAAGCACCATCATCAGTAATGAATATTTTCAGAACATTCTGCTGGTTGCAGGCCACTCTGAGGCAATGGCTTGGTTTCTCTAAATGTGAACTGAACCCTGGCACAGCCCAGCAGGGCTCTCTGAAATGTCAGCCTGAAAAATTGGACATGGCCAAGGAACTAGAGAAAATCATATTTCTGGAGCGAGGTATGCATCTCTAGTCTGTCAGAAGCCACAGAAGAATTAATATAGTAGGCAAGGGCAAGCTGGTGGGCATAATTTATCTGGGCTTTGCAGCTTTTGCTATAAGTCACTCACTAGAAACCATTAAGGAAGCCTAGTGACCATGGAGCAAGAAGGTCTTTGACAGGAACATGAGGAATTCCAGATGAACATAGCAAAACCAAAAGCTGGTGAAATTTTATGCAAACTAGTATGACAGAGTGTGTGCTGGGTAGAACAGCATTCTGGCTCCCACTGCAATCCATCCCATGACAGCTGGGGAAAGTTGTAACCTAGTAATGTGCAAAGGGCGCCAGAGAGGCAGGGTGCCCACCTAATCACAGGGAAGGCAAGGTTGTTGGACTTAAGGAATGGAAGTGATGGAAAAGATGTCACGTAGTAAATGTAAATAGTTCTTCTTCACCTCAAATAATGCATTCCATTTTCATTATTTTCTCTTAAGAGATAGAGGAGGCAAAAAAAAAAAAAAAAAAAAAGCAACGAGAAAGAGTAAGTATGGTTTAGATCAAATAAAGGCAGAGCCCCATTAAAGTAATCCTGTGCAGGCTCACTGAGTTTGTAAGTTTGTAATTCTGTCTTGTGAGTGAAAAGTAGATTGCCTTCAGTTTAAAACTGTGACTGACCAGCACGACAGGTGTATAGTGTTAAAGGAAACTCAGTATCTGGTAGAATAGAAATTTTCACAGTATTAAGATCCTGGCCTTCTCGGTGAGCCCAGTCTCCTATGATGAATGACTCGGTCCCCAACTGTTATCCTAAACATGATGTTTCCAAGAAATTACAAAATTGTTTATTGTCCACTTGCAAATTGGTCTTTTTCTTTTTCTGTCCTTTTTTTTCCCCTAAAAAGCTTTCTTCAAATGTAATAAAAATGTTAAAGGAGAAAATATATAGGTACCAATCATTGAGTCCTTACCATCTGCCAGATACTATGCTAAGGATTTTATATGTCTAATGTCATTTAAGTCTCATAATAACCCTGAGAAAGAAAATACCCACATTTTACAGATGAGTAAGTTGAGCTTAGGTTAATAAATGTGCCTTTCTTGTCACAATTAGTAAGGAGCTGGAACTCCTAGTAGAGGAGCTAGAACTCAAACCCCTGCTTTTTGCCCCCTTACCTTTTCCTCAATTGCTAACGCATAGGTTGTTCTTGTTAATCAGATGATCCTTATTATTACTTAAAACAGTGGACTTTTGGGAAGGTGAGGGATAAGAACTTTAAACAGTTATGCCAAGAAATAGTGGCCTGCTCCTTCTATTGTTGTTCTCTTCATCATGGCATCTCTAGGTCAGCCTGCTGCTGATTTTCTTTTCTGAGGATCCACTTGCATTGGATCTTGTCTGACATCTGTGGCATCAGTAGGATTTGACTGGTGGTTATAGGAATCAGTGTGGAGAGCCTTCCTCTGTCAGGTCAAGTGACAAACAGAGTGGGTTTTACCTTCTTGGGCTGTGTTGTAGAAAACCTTGTATACATTTGGGCTGTTAAGAAAGCAAAGCTGTATCTTTGTCTATTCCCAGTTGACATTCCAAAGATACCTTCAGAAACTTGATTAAATAAGGTCTATGTGGGGGGTTTCCAAATCTCTCAGTAATGAGTTTTCTTGGTTGCTATAAAAACTACCCCGTATTGTTCCTTGCTTCCCTTGGGTTAGAATTGGTGCCTGATCTAGATGAGGTCTTTCCTCACATCCCATGTGTGGGGTGTTTTCAAGGTGAGTAGGTCATTGGTTCTCATCCCACTGGTAAGAGATGGCCCAACTGCTTAATGAGTTTAAATATATGTCCATTTCCATATGTTGCCCAGCTGAGATTGGGTCTGGAAAAACTCAAGAAATCTTCCAGTGCTATATAAGTGATGGGACAATCATTAAATCCCAGTGTTCTGACCAGATTGTAGTTTGGGTAATTACATCCTTTTTTTCAGTTCCCCTGCAGTGTTATTTGGGTATTGGATCCATAAATGGCCTCTCTGGCTGTTAAGCAGCTGCCACTTTCCACCCCCAAGGTGGCTTTGTTTTACGGGTGGGTGAATCAGTCCTTGCATATAGTTTGTGGAGTGATAAGGGAGCCTTTGGGATGAGACTGTAAGTTAGCAACTTATAAATTTGTGCCTTATGGCAAAGAAGCTTTATGTTCCTCCCAAGACGGCTCTCCCTGTGGACTCAGATTATTGGCAGGATAGGACAAAGTGAGTTTTGTGGAGTGTTCACTTCTTAGAAATAAATAAGATGGAAAGATGGGAGAAGTAGAAGACACAGGCCTGGGCTGATCCGCCTGGAGAAAAATGCAAGTAGAACAGAATTGGGGTATGTGTGTGTGTGTGTGTGTATGTGTGTGAGAGAGAGAGAAAGAGAGAGAGAGAGAGAGAGAGTGTGTGTGTGTGTGTATTTGGTGATTGTTGTGCATGCTGAGAGATTTACTGGAAATGGGGGAGTTAGCTGGCAGGATGGGTTGAATCTGGGTATTAGGAGCATCACTACAGGGGGCCTTATAGAACCATTTTTGTTAACATTTTGTTAAATAAGCTAATGGGTTCTTAACTAAGTCACGCTCACCTTGAGTCTCTTGTTTAACAGTCTGTGAATCCTTATATTGTGAAGCTGTCTATTGTGGATGATGAGGCTACGCTCAATGTGAGTATGTGGATCCTGTGTTATTCTTATTACTTGCTTTTGGTGGCCTCACTTTTAGTGGATATTTAGAACAGAGAGCTGTTGTGTTAATTTCAGCTGGCTATAAAGAGGGAATCGATATTTCATTTTAGAGCATCAGTGTGTCTGTCTTACTATATTTTATCTTCTCGTCATGGAAGGAAAGTTTGAGGGGATATTGGTTGGCTAATCATGATGAAATGGTTGGTTCTGTTTCATGTTCTAGTGTGCTGAGAGGTTGGTGATCCTACAGTCAATAAATTACATTCCCAAGAATAAGAAGGCTTAGATGATATATCAAATCAGCATAATGTACACTTTAAATATCTTACAATTTTGTATGTTATACCACAATAAAGCTGAAAATTAAAAAAAAAACAAATCAAGGCTTGGATGACTAACCTGTGGGAGATCCCTTCTTGTAGAACTAGCCAGATGGCATTTACAGCTTGACGTGGTAAAGCTGGAACATGGAAGATGATCTGTATACCTGCTACATATGTTCTTGAAAGTTTAGAAAATAATATCTGTTCTCTGAGTAAGGGAGGAAGAAGATGATGAGGTGTCTGGCATCTTGCCCTCTTCATTCTTCTGATTTCCCTTATGGAAAAAAAAAAAAACCATACATGATTCATCCTCGTGGCCTGAATTGATCTTTGTGTCACGTTTATTAGCAGGTTCTAAAGGGAAAATTGATAAGTCACTTTTACATTTATTGGATGCTTCTTTCTGTTATCCTCCTGTTTTCCTGTGGCCTGAAAGAGTGGTTTGTCTCTCTGCACCTTCATTTAATGTGAGACTCATTGTCACTCTTATTGTGACTGTTTTGGAGACATACGAGAGCTTTTTGTTTGAAGATTCTAACTTAGTCTTCTCTATTGAGGTAAAAATGATCCCAGTGAAATTGTCAGCGATCTGGGCTGAACCATTTCCCCCCACCCTACCCCTTGTTACTCTCTTAAATGAGATCAAGATAGTTAGATCAGGAAAATCCGGACTGTGGGGCTGTAATTAGTGTTTTAATGTTTCCCTGGCCTGGCATTGCCACCAGCCCCTTATTTCATCCATGCTGTCTTTTTTTCCCCCCTTAGGGAATGGGGCTTGTGATTGCTCAGGCTTTATCTGAGTACAACAGGTAAGTCCATCATTACAGGGGGAAGGGTTTCATTTTCATTTGAATTGGTTGAGTAGAAAACAGATTTGCTCAGGTGCTTGGGTGAACTTCCCTTACCTATCCTAGAAGAGTATTCTTAGGTTTAGCTTTTGGCAGATGTATTTGTTGTAGCTCAGCTTGATGGTCTTAGCAGGGGTTGTATCTAATACCAGGGGTAAAGTAGCCACCAAATTAGTGTCCATCTTTTCTTTAAGCAATTGGGCACATTCTTTTGAAACCTTTGATATTTTATTGCAGAGCATTTTAACTGGTTTTCCAGCCACAAGCAGGCTCTTCCATTTAGCCCCATGTATCCTACAAATACAATTTTCTATGTAAAAAAATTTGCGAAGCACCACATTTTGTATACTTAAAAATAAGTAAAAAGAGAAAACATACTGAATTAGCTCTAGTTTAATGGATGCTGCTTTTTCATCAGGAATCATCTGCAATTTCCCAGAGTCCTTGTCTTTTCTGGGGCTCTCTTCATTGACGCTTGCTTTCCCTCTTGCTCTGGATGAGGAAGGTGTCTGGTATTCAGTGAATGGAAACCAGAAGTGTTCCTAATCCTGGCAAGGGCCAGACAGTATCTTGCTTGCTCCTCTTCAGACTTTGCTCACACACAATTAGATGTGGAATTTCAAATCTGCCCCATCTCCACAAATAGTTTAGCTCACAGATTTCCCTCCTCTTCCTTCAAAAACAAACAAGATTTTCACTGTTAAAGCCTGAAAGTAATTTCACTGTTACACTTTTCAAGTAATAGTCTGTTTGGGAAATAACTGGATCAGCCATATGTTAGAGCAGTTTCACACGTTTGCAGCTTGCTTTCTGAGTCTCTCCCAGAGTAGCCAGGCATTTTGATGCACGCTGCCTGTAGAGCAGATGCATGCGTTTTGGCTTGCAGGGGGAACTACTATGGCTGGATCGTCCCAATGCTTTTGTTTTCTGAAATCATTGAATTCTGTGAGTGCCCTGCCCTGATCACCTAGAATGCCAAGGACAAAGACATACTTAATAAGTAATACAAAAGTTGAATTTAGTTATTTTTGTTCAGGCAGTATAAAGACAAGGAAGAAGAACACCAGAGTGGTTTTTTCTCTGCTTTAACAAATATGGTAAGTCCGACTTGTTTTTTCTGTCCTGCTAGGAATTTAAGAGGTCTGTAGGGGTAGACAAATTTGGACTCAGAAGTTCAAATGTTTGAGATGATGGCATGATGAGGGGAGAGGGTCTCAGAGTAGATGTTTTTGAGAGCTGTATCTCTTTTATTGATTTCCAAACCCAAGTAAGGTAGGAAAGGGAGAGCTCTGATTGCCCTGGGACTGATATTTTCAAATTAATTAATTCAGTTTTTTAAAGGCTAAAAAAGCATACATATTAAGTCAGACTTTTGCCTCCTGAAGAGCTAGCTGTGTTTGAGAACTGACCCTGCAGAATATTGAATAGGAGAGTTTAGATCTGAGTGTAGCCCCGAGTGTTCTTTTGCTGTCTGCTATGGCCACTTGATTCCTCAGAGCTGGTCCTGGAGTCAAGGGATTGATGGAAAAGATTTGAGCTACTCCTCTAAAGATTTAATGGACTGAGAGGTCCCTAGTTTAGGAAAGTTTGGTCCATTTTGTAAGACTTCTGAACAAGGTTTCTCAGCCTTGGTACCATAGGCATTTTGGGCCAGATAACCCGGGACTAGTCTTTTTTTTTTTTTTTAAGATTTTATTTATTTATTTGTCAGAGAGATACACAGAGAGAGAGGGAACACAAGCAGGGGCAGTGGGAGAAAGAGAAGTAGGCTTCCTACTGAGAAGGCAGCCTGATGCGGAGCTCGATTCCAGGACGCTGAGATCAGACCTGAGCCGAAGGCAGACACTTAATGACTGAGCCCTCTGGGTGCCCCCTAGGACTAATTTTTAAGAGATAAATCTGGTAGGTCTTAGAATCTAGGCAGATTCAGAAAGTCTTTTTCCTTGGACATTACTATTCAAATAGTGACCTATAGGGTAAGATAGTTTTTGAGTTCTTTGCAAAAAACAGTCATCCCTCTACCCCCGAAATGGGCAGTTATTCTCCCCAAAGCCTGTCTTCTTCCCTCCTTTCTCAGAGCTTTCTCTGAGAAAAGGATCTGCTAAGCTCTTTAACTTTGAAGCATAAATGAGTAAAGTCTGTCAGAGATCAGAGCAGTATGAGTGAGTGCTATGTTGGTATTTGGTTAAATGAATTAGATACAACTGCTCCAGGGATTGTTGCTTTTAGCCAGGAAGAAGAAGTTTTGTATGAAACAAAGGAAGTTCCAGCTGTGTAGTTTGGGAACATCGGTAGGCAGATAGAAAGGTATTTTCAGAGGGATAGCCATCTTTCTCAGTGCCTCTGATGTCACACACGTTGGAGGCAACCTACTCTGTTTACTTATTTGGCTCCCCTGCCTGTGACACAACCTAAGAATTTTGTGATCTGAAAGCTGGACAGTGGGTCTCACATAGACATTTCTGGTCTGAAACTCAAACTGAAGATGGCACTGTGTTGGGTATGAAATCAGTGTGCTTTCTGTGGTACTCTGCATGAGTTTCTGACTTCAAGTAAG
Organism: Martes martes; assembly: GCF_963455335.1. Taxonomy (NCBI): domain Eukaryota; kingdom Metazoa; phylum Chordata; class Mammalia; order Carnivora; family Mustelidae; genus Martes; species Martes martes. The sequence continues at coordinate 26,413,703 of NC_137902.1, forward strand.
CAGCTTTCAGGAAAGATGCCAAGTGATGAGGAGGCCTATGTTAACACTTACTTGCTGTCAGTAGTTAACTAAATTTACACATTGAAAAGGAGAGCTGGATAAAAGTCTTGATTGTTCTTTTTGTAGAAGATTTTATTTATTTATTTGTCAGGGAGAGAGAGAGAGAGTGTGAGTGCACAAGCAGGGGGAGCAGCAGGCAGAGGGAGAATCAGGCTCTCTGCTGAGCAAGGAGTCCGCTGCGAGACTTGATCCCAGGACTCTGGGATCATGACCTGAGCCCAAGGCAGACACTTAAGGACTAAGCCGCCCAGGCGTCCCCTGATTGTTCTTTTTTAAGGCCCTTTAAGGAAAGATAGTTTAGTGGCATTCTCATTATTTCATTTTATTACTTGTGAATCTTTGAAGATCTTGAAATAGGGCTGGTTTTGGTCTGTATGACTGGTGGGCCAGAGTTTCATGTTCCCTCAGTCTGCACGCCACTTATTTTTTCACTGATCAAAGGCTTCATAAGCACAGATCTCCTCTCCCATTTCTGTGCTATAAGCATGCAATTCCCCTTTTCTTCCACAGGTGGGCAGCATGTTCATAGCAGATGCCCATGAGAAAATCTCAGTACAGTAAGTGCCTCACATTCTTGTGCAGTGACTTGAACTTCAGTGTGGGCTCTCTGGCTGGATGTGAATCTGAAACATTACCTCTTGCTAATCTTTTACAGATTCAAACTTTCATGGTGATTTATCCAGTGTTTCTTGGGTTTTAAACAAGAACGGACCCTTAGAAACCACTACTTTGATCATATCTGTGTAGCCCTAAGAAGCTGATAAATGGTTCCCAGCTGTCTCTGGAATGAAATGAAAGAGGCTGGGTGTCTGAGCCAGTGAAGGACTTAACTGGATTGGGGTGGAAAAGTGAGAGGGAAAATAGGGAATGAAGTAGATAAGAAATAGTCCTAAGGAATTAAAGTTAAGGCCCTATATACCCTTTATATAAACCCTAAGACGAAATAAAGGGAACATTAGAAATGCAAAGGGATTGGTAATGAGGATCTGGGGTGAAATTGTGTCTTGCTGATCATACTGTTTTAACTCTTCCATTGTAAGAGACTCTCCAATTTGTTCTCTTTTTTTTTTTTTCTTTAGAACCAATGAGGCCATCCTTCTGGCACTTTATGAAGCTGTTCATTTAAATCGTAACTTCATCACAGTGTTAGCGCAGGTTGGTTATGTTAAAAACTCTAGTGCTTCTCCCCGAATTTCATACAGATTCACTTCACTGAAAAGCCTATCTGGCTGTGCCTATTTAAACCTTGCTTTGTATTGGTAGGCCATAGTAACAGAGGTACATCAATTGTCTTTGCTTCAGGCTGTCTCCAAATATGTATGTTTCCATCTGGTGCTGAAGTGGTTCTGATAAAATGAAGAGTATTGGGTTTGACCAGTCTTCTAATTCTTTTGACCAGTTTCCTGATTTTGTTAACCGAGATGAGTGGAGATTACTTCATTTTGAGTGGAGATTACTTCTTTTTGTTCACTGGCAATCCCTTGGTATTATCTGCCCATATGTCAGGCTTTCTGCTTTCTAAACCACTGTGGAATTAAAACTAGAGATAAAATAGGCCAAGTCACTTGTCTTATTATTTCACTAATTTCCAGAGAGGAAAAATAAAAAAAATCTTGTCTACCATAAGGCTAGCTGTTAACAACAACAACAACAACAAAATGGTCTACAAATGTTGAAAGTGGGAAGTCCTAGAATACTGAGTGCTGGGTCTCTTAACGCAGCTTAGGATATCCTCAGTAGCTGGTAGAGAAGGGGACTAACACAGGCTGAGAACTCAAGTGCTGTCCATGAAGGATGTCTTTAAAAATTGATAAAATGTTTTTATCCTAAAGTCAGAGTGTTTAAAATATGTATGTAGGTTTCTTTTAAAAGAACATTTGCTTTTGCCTTTTTCTCAAAGGGCAGATGTATATGGAATCACTGAGTTTTAACAACAAAAAAACGAGGTCATGCTTAAAAAGTGGTGTTCTGGCTTAGGGTCTGCCTAGGAAGACACTTATTATTTATCAAGAGAACATGAGAGATTTTATCCACTATTTCCATTATGTTTGTCTGCTCTCTGAATTCTGTAGCTGATTTTAAAGGAGGGTGAGGGAGGTGGAACACTGCAAAAAGCTGTTGAGGAAGAGAAGGGAGTAGCCATTACTCAACTTAATTCTTTTTCTTTTCTTCTTTTTATAAGATTTCATTAATTTATTTGTCAGCGAGCGAGAGAGAGAGAGCGAGCTCGGGCACACAAGCAGGCAGAATGGCAGGGAGAGGCAGAGAGAGAAGCACGCTCCCCGTTGAGCAAGGAGCAGGATGTGGGACTCGATCCTAGGACCCTGGGATCAAGATCTGAGCTGAAGGCAGCGGCTTAACCCACTGAGCCACTCAGGTGCCCCACCCAGCTTAATTCTTAAGAGCTCATGTGACAGAGATGGCTAAGGAATGTCAGGAACAGAGGAATTGTCTGTTTTGGTCCCAGTGGATGTCTCCCCAGTGTCTCTGCTTCCACCCTGCGTACTCTTGTTGGTTGTGGGAAAGGGAGGCTGCTGTCTGCATAGCTCTTTTTATAGCACTTCATCTACTTGCCTTGTCTGTACTTACTAGTCAACTCTGTGGTCATCAGAACAGTCTATAGATAACGTTTTAGGTTGATGAGAGTCTGATGAGAGCAGTCCTTGCCCAGGTTCAGATAGGACTCAGATACCCTTTTTTTGCTGGAATAATCTCATGTATTTGTTTACCCCAGTTTTTTTGCAGGGTTCTGCAGAAAAATTTATGTAATGGAAACTTACTTGCTTAAAGAAAACTAGCCCACAGAGCTTCTTATTAGAGTTTAGTAAGCATCAACAGGAATCAGGTTCTCAGGGGAACTCAGTGTAAAAGCAGTCCCTCCTAAGTGAGCATTCCATCTAATTATGAGGCCGGGAATACGAAAGGATATTATGGAGAGGATACTCAGAACTGGGTTACGTCTTTTCTTTCTTGCTTCTGTTCTCTTTCAGAGTCATCCAGAAATGGGCTTGGTGACGACCCCTGTCAGTCCTGCTCCTACAACCCCAGCCACACCACTTGGGACCACGCCGCCCTCCTCTGATGGTAAGCCCACCACCTCTTGTTTTCTTGACTAATATGATCTTGAATCTTTCAGGGTAAGCATAGCTGTGTTGAACAAAGAACACAGTTGTTAATTCTTCCAGCTAAGAAATTGTTCTGAGGTGCTGTCTTTTAAGACTTCTAAAGCTCTGGGGGCACCTGGGTGGCTCAGTGGGTTAAAGCCTCTGCCTCCGGCTCAGGTCATGATCCCAGAGTTCTGGGATCGAGCCCCACATCAGGCTCTCTGCTCAGCGGGGAACCTGCTTCCTCCTCTCTCTCTGCCTGCCTCTCTGCCTACTTGCGATCTCTATCTGTCAAATAAATAAATAAAATCTTTAAAAAAAAAAAAAAGACTTCTAAAGCTCTAAAGGAAGCTTTGGAAAAGAAAGTCAAGTGTTTTTCTTTGTGTAAGAAGCTATATAACTCTAACTTGTCCTCAGGGAATGGTTGTAGAATCATGTGGTGCTAGATCTGAAAGGGACCTCTGAGGTCAGTAATGCCTATCCTGCCAAACTCTTAGGGTACTTGTGAGGCTCTGATGAGGTATTTTATGACTATCTCTCTGAAATGAATATAAGATAGTAATATTATCTCATGTTACCATTGGCCAAATGAGGGAATTGAGGCCAGAGAAATAAGTGGATCACCACATGTTAGTGAGAATTGAGACTAAGAACCAGGACATGGGTCAGGACAAGGACCATGTCTGTTTTGTTCACTGCTGTCTGTCTGGTGTAGTGCCTGGCGTGGTCACTGCTTAATAAAGACTTGTTGAGTACATGGATGAGAAAGTGAACCCGGGATTTTACTCACTGGTATGTATCTGCCAGCCCTTCCAGTGGGAAAATAATAAGCTTTGAGTGTATTATAATTGAGAATTTGGTGGGTATTTAAGACTTCTCCCCCTAAAATACACCCACCCACCCACACAGAATTTCTGTTTTATAAATTTTATGGCTGGAACTTAAGAACAGGGTAACAGGAAATAAATTATGAATTTTCCCCAGTGAAGTTTGTCATCTAAGTGTGTTTGATAGAGTATATTAACCTAAAAATAATCTTTGTTAATACTCAGTGTTTTGCCTAAAATATTTACTGAATTTCGGGTAAAGAAACAGGAAATTTAACTTCAGTCCTTTCTCTGTGCCTCTCTGTGGTCTGTGAAATGACCTTGTTTGATCTGCTTTTTCTCCTTCAAATTTTCGTCTAGCACATGCAGCGGTGGCAGTTGAAAGTGGTGAAAGAGGCGTTGGTACAGAAGCGTGTAAGGGAGGTGCCATTGATATTCAAGTCTATGGTAGCAAACTGGATCTGTTTAGAACTGAAAGCCAAATTCCAAAATATCTTAATGAGAAGGAGCAAGTAGTAAGGACTGCCTACTTGTCTCTGCTTTTTCAGGTCACTGAAAAATCCAGTAGAAATATTGTTGTTTCTCTTTAAGGATGAAGCCTGCCTGGTTACCATGGATATCAAACGCCGTATATATATAAAAATATCTATCTATCTATCTATCTGAGTCCCATGCGATGTTGGGGTTTGGATGCTTCAGAGAACTGCCTTTCAAACTGTTCATTGTGAACACTTTCACCCACACACTTGATTATGCAATGGCAGGATTTGTGCTTACTTACCTACAACCAGTGAGGTTTTATTTTTTCTAGTGGGAAGATGGAGTCAGCCCACTTTCAAATGACTGTCTCCCTTGACAGAGGCTGCTGGGAAGAATTATGAAGCCAAAGATCAAGGAATAACTCTTCTTTAGGAACAAGATTTTAATTTGTGAGGGATTTTATTCTATTTCTTCTGTTTTGTTCTTTTTCCTCTCTCCTGATTCATTTCCTTTCTATAGGGATGCTAAGCATGATAACCTTGTTTCAGGTTTTGTTTTTAATTATGTATAGTGGTGCTCAGTGGCCCAGTTATATTTAAAGGTATGTCACTGGAGCCATTATTTTTAAAAGCCAGCAGTTTAGATGTAACATTTGTTCTCGGCTCAGACTTGACATTTGACAACTCAGCCTTGGCATGAGAGGACTTTCTGGTAAACTAAAAATACATATACTTCTATATTTCTACATATTACATAAGACATTTTTCCAGTTACTGCTGTGTGTGAGTGGGAAAAAAGTTCCACTCACCAGTTAGATGCCTCTTTGTATGGGACAAAGGAAGAATTATGGGCCCTGAGGTTCAAAATAGGCTGGAGTTTTGAGTGGAAAGTCTCAGGTCATTAACCCATAGTATGAATTAAGACCTTTTAGTATTTCAACATAAAAATATATTTGTCTTTTATTAGTTTTGGGGGGCTGAACTGTGGGAAAAGAGCCAAGGATTGGGCATGCTAATTTCTTCTTATATGACTTTTGTTGTGCTTGTTGTGTGTTATGGAACCATTATATGCAAATGTTTCTCATTGTTAATAAATGTTCTCAGCATACATCGTAATAACTCCAGAGGGATCCATTGTGATTATGAATACATATTATGAATAATATCCCAAACTCAACTAAGTCTTCTGTCGGTGAAAATACAGCAGAAAGCTATAGATTCTCTAGCCTGTCTGAGCCAGCATGAGTCTCCTTTTGCTTCTATATTATGTCTTAGTGTAAAAACAGTTAACAAGATGTGTAAGTCTAATTTAAAGTCTTAGAAGCTTGAAAAGTCTACGTTAAGACTATTCTGGGGGCTCCTGGCTGGCTGTTGGTAGAGCATGGGACTTGTGATATCAGGGTTGTGAGTTCAAGCCCCATGTTGGGTGTAGAGGAAAAAAGAAAAAGAAAAAGAAAAAAGCCTGTTCTGTGTGGGTCCCAGCCCTGGTTTGGTCCCTCATTGTTCATTAAGATTGTGGCTCAGAGAGTGGGGACAAGGGGTAGTTTCTTTTGGAAATAGCAAGCAGCTGGGTAAATACAACTCAGTTTCTAGGCTGTCCCAGTCAGTAATGCCCACCTGTTTTCAGCCTGGTATTCTTTTTCAGGTTCCCTTTTAGGGGGAAAGGGATTAAGGAGTAGAATTTGAATATAGTTCTGCCGTGACTTTTTTCCATTCCATCTTGGGTATTTCCAGCCTAAAGGCTTTTTGTCAGAACTGAGCAAGATTTCTCCTTATTAGGAATGAATTGTCATTTATTTTAAGCAGGAGACTCATCAAAGCAAGGCTCATTTATATTCAATACAGATCTTTCCCTTAGGTACAAGTCAGAGTGCCTTCAGAAGGGCCCTGAACACTTTTGGGTTACTTGAAGCTAGAAGTGGAATCAAAAGACCCTTCTTAGGATGTGGGGAGAAAAGCACTGTTCCTGGAGACTGGCCCTTTTAGATTATGAGAAGGGTACTGGCCTTACTCTTGGGAGTAGGAAGGGCTCTAGAGGTCTAGGAACAGTAGCTAAGGGTTTTATTATAAGCACTTAGTCCTCCCTCTTTTGTGGAAAAAGTTTATTTAGTGATTTCCTTGCCTGCTTGCAAATTGGCTATGTAGGTAGAAGTGTTAGATGCAATATGTTGTAGGCTAAGTGCATTTCATCTGTTCTATTCCAGTTATAAGTTCTGTGGAACTCCCACTGGATGCAGATGTACAGACCAGTAATCTACTGATAACGTTCTTGAAGTATAGCTCGATTGTCATGCAGGACACCAAAGGTAAGGCGTGCTATTTTGGGGGCTCAGGAAGCAGGGGGTGTGGCAGGCAGCGACTTAGCTAGAATTAAGGAGCAGCATGAATACTTTGAAGCTTTGACAGGATAAAGCACTGCGGCCTCCTGTATAGGGTGATGGTCCTGATTACTGGAAAACAGTAATTTCTCACTGCCAGATGGCAATTAGGTGGTGTTGGGAAAACCTGGAGCTAGAGGGGGAGTACTTCAAAAATAGAACAGGAAAAAAAATTGGTCTCTACAAAAACTAGCAAGTCATTTTAGCAGATTTTGGTAAGTAGATGCAAACTCTTTTGTGTGGGAAGTGGGGGGATTAGCACACTTCAGGGAATTCCCTTTTGAGGACAAGCACTGGAAGCATCAGCTTGTGGTGAGAATTCATGGACTGTTGTATCAAGTACAGTAGGAAGAGGTGAGATTAAGAGGGACAGTGTTCCTTAACACTTAAAATAGAAGTGTCAGTACCCATCCAGAGATGCAGAGTGGAAGCAGAAGAGGACTGGCTGTTGGAAAAGTTTGAGTTTATTGTCTCTAGTTTCCTGCTATTCATCTGTTTATGATCTCTCTGTGATCTTTTAATTGATGGTAGGGAAGGGGAATATTTGGGCTAGGTGTGAGAAGGGATTGGGAGGAAACCCAGCAGATTCTATCCAGTATATAATTCAGTCCATTGGGAGCTACAGAGATGGTGAACGTCTGAGACTTGGCAAGAGAGATCTGACAGATGAGGATGGCAAGACTTTTGTGTATCTCTGTTTCTTGAGGCCATTGCTTCTCCTTTATGGCGGAGGGGGGGTAACCTCTTTCTTTCTCTAGAAATGTCACAGCAACCACAGAAGAGAGAGACTGCATAGATGTGACCCTGCAAATGAATTTGTAGCTTTGCTTGATATAACACAATGAATTGAGGCCCTTAGAACTTACTTTTAGCTTTAATGATCATGTAAAGCTGTTTGTCCTGGTCACTTTGTCATATGTAAAATGGAAGGCAAAATTGAGGGCAGATTAATTACAGTGTGAGTGGTCTCAGGCTGTCTTTCTAAACTCAGGCTCAGTCAGGTCTTTGCCAGCAGGCAGCCTAAATATGGCAACAGGCAAGGTTAGGTACTATGAAGAATTAATTTCAAAAATGGTTTCTGTGAGACTGAGAGAGAGGGGAGGGGGGAAAATGGCTCCTGGGTGGCTACATTGGCTCAGCTGTCTTGCTGTTAAGCCGCTGACCTTCTGCATGCCCTGACTAACAGGATTTCATTATGATTTTAGGAGCAATAGAAGCAACTTTTTCTTGGCTCTGCTTTGTCCCCACACCCTAGATTTTAGCTCTTTCTTTTTAATTATATATTTATTGTCTGATACCTATAAAAAGATACTTCTAATATATAGGAATATTAAATTATAGAGTTCTTAGTAAGTATATTAAATAGCATGAGTTATAAAGTATAATAATAAAATGAACATGTGAGTGGTAGACTCAACTGAACAAATATTAATGATGTTGAAGCTACCTGTGTGTTCCCTTCCCAGTAGTTCTTGTCTTTTCTAGTCTGCGGCATTTTATCATTCCCTTGATTCAGCTCTGCCCTCAAAGTCTTTTTTTTCTTGAGGTTCTTCTGACTTGGGTGTTGTTCTGACTTGGAGGAGTATCTGCTCAACCTTTAAAATAGACATAGGCAAAAATATTAAAAAATATATGTATACCTATATATAAATTTTAAAGTTGATTCATCAAAATCTTAACAGGACATATGGATGGGATGATTAAACTTAGTTTTTATTGTCCTTTTTTTGTGCTTCTTTGAATATAAAAAAGTTTGTAATGAAATATGCCTTATTTTTGTATTCAGAAACACTTTTTTTTTTTTTTAAGTGGAGAGATAGCTGCGGGCTTTTTTTTTTTTTACAGGAGTTGCTCATCAGCTTTTGGGGAAGGGGAGGATAGTGCCAGAGAAACTCTGTGGCTAGAGGTAGGTAGAAGAGTCTCATGACTCTAGTTTTGCACAGGCAGGGGCATTTCTTGGCTGGGTGCGTAGGAGTGCTGATGTAAGCTCTATAGGGAATGTCAAGGAAGTATTATCATCATTACTGTGTATATACTCTGTGTCTGTGAGGGGAAGTGAATGTATTTCTGGCCTACAACCCCCATTATGCCTTCTAATTGTCAGGTTTTAGTTGATTTTATCTTTGAGGAAGTAGCATGTTAATGTCAGGGTGAGTTCTATTAGCTCCTTTCTGTAGCACTGTAATCTGTTAATAGATCTTTTCTCAGAATGGACTTCAAGCCAGGTCCTGTCAAAGCTAATTGAAGCATCGTAACCATTTGTCCATTTTGGATATGCTGGTATGACCCTCTTCTCGCCTCCATTTCACCCCTTACCCACAAAGATCCTGGGAAGTAAATAAGCTTTGATGTGGTAATTGGCAGTGATGGAGTAGCTCTTTCTTGGTCATTTGTGTGGGCTTAAAGCCCTGCCACTGAGGTTGCCTTCTTTTTTATTAACTAGAATGTGAGTTCTGGGGACCAGGGACCTTTCTTCAGTTCAGTGCTATATCTGTAATGCCTAGCATAGTGCCTGCCACGTAGTAGGTATTAAGTAAATATTTGTGGAGTGAATAACTTTGTCCAGAAGAAAAGAAATATGATGAAATGTTTACAGCTTTCCCAGTCATACGTAGTGTGCACAGTACAAGTAAAAGGCAGGGGCTGGACCCTGGTTTTCAGTTAGTTTGTTTCTGATTCCACTGCCAGTTTGCTAAGAACAGTTATAAAACCTTTCTAGGTTTTGTGGGATGTGGCTGTAGATGGTGGTGCTTGAAGTTGGTAGATGAGAAGGTGTGGGGAAGGGAAGAGACCTGACTATTCAGAAGCAAAGGATTGATATGGAAGCAAAGGGTGTGGCCCTGATTTGGGCCATGACAGTAGGAACCATAATAATTAGATTCTCAGGAAGGTGGTTAGCGATCCATTTTTCTAAAAAATCTTCTGTGGGATTCTTTTGCCTAGTAGAAAAGCAAGAATTCCTCTTGATTTTTCATTCAGGAATTTGTGTGGAGGGGGAAAGTAGAAATGATCTTTGTGGTGACACACATCTTTATTCTCTATAGAAACTTGGTTTGGATGATATGGAGAGAAGGGTTTGTTTATTTTTTCTTTACAGATGAGCACCGGCTTCACAGTGGCAAACTCTGTCTGATTATACTTACGTGTATTGCAGAGGTAGGTGTCAGGTGTCACTTTTCTTCTGATATTAGCTAATCTCTTACAAAGTGCTATCTTTTTTCTTCCCGTCTCCTGTTCCTGACTTTAAGGATCCTAAAGGTTGGGAAAGAAAATCTTTCCTCTTTGTATCATCTGTCTCCTCCCACTAGAATGTAAGCTCTGATAGCAAGGTCCTTCACCAGTGTATTTTCAGTGTCTAGCACATAATAGAGCCTCAATTAGTATTTAGTGGTTGAATTAGTAATGAACTGTGTTATGATAAGTGCTATAATTTTGAACTGGAAGACATGAGCTCTTAAGAGTTTTAAATATGAGATTTAGGGGCGTCTGGGTGGCTCAGTGGGTTAAGGCCTCTGCCTTCAGCTCAGGTCATGATCTCAGGGTCCTGGGATCAAGCCCCGCATCGGGCTCTCTGCTGAGCAGTGAGCCTGCTTCCTCCTCTCTCTCTGCCTGCCACTCTGCCTACTTGTGATCTCTGTCAAATAAATAAAATCTTTAAATAAATAAATAAATAAATAAATAAGAGATTTAAGCCTCTGTAGAAGAAATAATCCTGCCCCTTTGAAGCTGCTCATGTTGGGTCTTTTGCATTTAGCAAAATGAAAAAAGGAGCTCAAGTTTCCTGTGGTGGACAGAAAAATGAAAGAGGGAGATTGGAAACCGAGTAAAGTTGGGCTGATTGCAGTTTGGTGAAGAAGAAGAGCCTGAGAGTAAACATAAAAGGTTCTTTATAAGGAGGCTCTTTTGGTTGGATTCATTAGGCCTAAACTCACCCTGAGTCTTGGTGGCAGCACAAGTGTAAAAAGAAAACCACAGGGACCAAATGGCGTCACTTAGGCAGATCCCTGGTTATGGGCAGAACTTGAGTCAATTTAGAGCTAAATTTTCGCTTTAGCTACCTCCTTTATTATCCCTTATTTTGATCTTTCTCTCTCAAGAAAAACAGTAAAGGTGGTCCACATGGAGTAAATATCTTGCTCATCCTTTCCCTTTTTGTGTTCTCTGTGAAAAGATGACCTACTTTTCACAGGTTATGGGTAGATGGTTACAGAAGAGCTGCTTATTAGCAGTGGACCTGGTGTAATTGCTTTTCAAAAATCTTTCTAAGAAAATCTTTAAAGGAGTTGTTTTCCACAAATTGTAACAGTTCTAGTAATTGGAGTCTGTAGGCATGTCAGATCTTCAGAAAAGGTGTTGGGAAAGGGCCAAGGGATGCTCATTACCGATTGGTGGGTGAGAGGTTTTTGATTTTCTGTCAGTCTTCAGCAAAGCCAGAGATAGACGGGGTCTTGCCTACTGCCATGCTGCCTGTGTAGCAGTTTTCTCCTGCTGTGCCAAGTCCATTCCCGGCAGAGTGCAGACCTTTCTTCTTGATCGTGGATCCTCATGTGGAGTCTGCACATGTATCCTGCAGCCCCGATGAAAACCTTCAAGCTGTCACAAACAGAACAGGCTCCTTGGGCAGATGGCAAGGAAGAGAGAATAGGAAAACAGATTCCTCTCAGCATTTGCCTGAGTCCTGTGCCTTAGTTTTTTATTGTTTGTAATTTGCCGAGAGATTTTTTGACCAGTTAGAGACACACGGGAAATTACGCCCAATTAAAAGCTCATGGCTTAAGTAGGGTTTGACACTAAGACTCTCGGCTTATCCCATTAGCTCTCTTAACAGGTCCTTGAAAGTAGTTCTTTTTCTCTTCTTTCCTTTTTAAAGATTTTATTTATTTACTTGAGAGAGAGAGAGTGAGAGAGAGCAAGCACGACTGAGTAGGGAGCCGGATGCAGGACTGGATCTTGGCATTTAAGGATCGTGACCTGAGCTGAGGGCAGACGCCTAACCAACTGAGCCACCCAGGCACCCCTTGAAAGTAGTTCTTGAAGTCCAAGGATTTGTAGCAAGTGTGATAGATGATAAACTGAATTTCCCAAGTATAGCTCTCATTCCTTACTTTTTCTCCATATTTCTATTTTTTTAGGATCAGTATGCAAATGCATTTTTGCATGACGACAATATGAATTTTCGAGTAAACTTACACAGAATGGTAGGTGTGACTTTTGTTTCTTGTTTTTTCTTAGAGGAAATTTTTGGTATGTTGGCAGGATTGGGGAGGATGAGATTGATCCTACTTAGAACAAATGTGGGTGGAATGTTGTACTAAAGGGCTTTTGCTTAACTGCTGTTCAGCAGGCCCAAGCCTGTTGTTGGGATTTTTTTTTCGTGTCATGGAGCTCTTTCTTACTCAAGAGACGATGGAAAGATCCACAACCATGTCCCCATGGCAATAATATTAGAATGTATCAGTAATGTAGATTTCAACAAGGAGATGGGCCTAAGCCTTTTGTTTTCAAAATGTAGTACGATCTTTGATTAGTTTAGACCAGATGCTGTTTTATTTGAGAAGTGGGGAAATAGAATATGCAGGTATCAGGGAATTACTTCAAACTTGGAGGTATGTTCAGAAATACACTTTAAGGTTTATATTGAAACTTACTTTTGTTTTTTGCAATGGGCTACTGTTGCTGCCTCCACACAGTTACCTTCTGCTCTTTTTATTATTTTATCAAAGAAAAATGCCAGTATACCTCTTTTGTTGTTAGTAATGTCACTTGTACAGATAAAATCAAAATAAAAACAACAGCTTTCCCATTGTAGTATGGTCCAGTGCCCTTTAGGGCTGTTGTCTTGCTGTGAATTGTGTTTTTGTCACAGGCCTGCATTGATAACTGAGAAGCATTTACAAGTCCTCCCTGCCCCACCCCACCCCCATGACTAGAAAAAGAAAGAAAAGGTAGCATCTCTGTAGTAGTGATTTTATTTGCATGAAAAACATGATGAGCCATTGGATGTCAGTTCAGGTGTCTACTAATTTCATTTCTTTTTTGTGTGAAGCCTATGAGACACAGGAAGAAAGCCGCGGACAAGAACCTTCCCTGCCGTCCCTTAGTATGTGCAGTACTGGGTGAGTCTCGTCAGAATTGACACTTTTCTGAGCCAGTGACGGATTTTCATGATTAAGAGGAGGGGTAGGTCCTGGTTGCTGTGCTTCTCCCTCAGAGAAGGTACTAGTTACGTTTTTTCTCTGGTCTAAGAAACCATGTTTATTGTTACCAACTCCAACAAATAGAATGCTCAGTTAAAGGGTTCTGTTGTTTAAAGAAAAAGATCTTTCCAGGGAGACAAATGGCTAAGTCTAAGCCTGATACATGATTTAAATTTGTAAAATATCTTATTCCTGATCAAAATTTTAAATTCTTCGGTTCCCTTCTTGGTCCAGATTGATGTGTCAGCTGGCCAGGAGGCTTGAAGCTCACGGATCAGACATACAAAACTTCCTCTTGAGTAAATTAAGTTGAGATGAGCCTGACAGAGCTGACAGTAAGGGGATTCTATCTTATGTGATTTTGTCTGCCCACAATTCTGCGTTTTCCTTAGGGGAATGATCTGAACTCTTAATCCCATTTCACTTGGATATTCAGCCCTGGTTCCTAGAGCTACTTGATTTTAGAAACAGTAATTAAGATTATATAATAAGCCTCTATTGACCCAAAGCCCCACAGACCATTCAATCAATATCTGTCAGGCTGAGCGTGATTGTGAGATGAGATAGGCTGACATAACTTCAGAGCTTAACATGGGGTGTTACATGGATGTGATCCATAATTTATTCTCCATTTGCCTCATCACTCAGTTCTCAGAATATGATTTCCCTTTGGAATTTTGCATTAGTGCCATGGTATAAATTATCTGTGCAATGAAATCTCTTGTGCACCTGCATTTATTGGTAGGTCAAGGTATCCTTCTGGAAATAGGAGAGTGAGCTAATTTTCTTGTTACTTTACAAGTGGCAGGTGTAAAGTAAGGTATTGCAACAAGTACCTTATATAAAATAAATTTACAGTGCACGTGAATAAAGATGTGGTTAGTAGTTGTCATTCAGCATGAGTGCAAGGTATACTGAGGTTTTTTCCAACTGAAAGGCATGAAATGCATTTCATTCTGATTGATTTAATTGTTCTCCTTTCCCCCTCAGACCTAATGGTAGAGTTTATTGTAACACACATGATGAAGGAGTTTCCTATGGATCTGTATGTGTAAGTACCATGGTTCACTTAATGTGTGTAAATCTATTTTACAGAATTGAGTGATAGGAAATTTATAGTCACAAAATTCTGTGTACACTTCAGGAAAAACTCATTTGTGTATGGAGAAGTGTCAGGGAGTATTTTATGGCCCAGATTTATACATCTTTACAGAAGGGGGGAGAATGTACAAACCACAGTTTGGATTCTGCACATATCTTCATTATCACTTTAGGCACACTACATGAAGAACAGGGCTGATGCACTGAAGCAGTGATCATGGGTGGCTACTGTAATCCAAAGGTATGGAATACCAGCAGGCCACTTAGTCATCCCTGGGCTTTGGCGTTAAAGTAGTCAGCAGTAGTTAGAAGGTAGGGAAAGACCAGGGAAATAGAGCTTTTGGTCTCTTGTTATCCTACATAGTACAGCAGCCTAGTCAGAACTATTCTAGCTAGGCAAATTATATGTATAGTGACCTGGATGGCAGATTCCCGCCTCCTGAGGAGATCAGATTGTTTATCGACAGAGATCACAAGTAGGCAGAGAGAGAGGAGGAAGCAGGCTCCCCCGCACCACTGAGCAGAGAGCCTGATGTGGGACTCAATCCCAAGACCCTGGGATCATGACCCAAGCTGAAGGCAGAGGCTTTAACCCACTGAGCCACCCAGGTGCCCCGAAAATCATCATATTTTAATAAAGTCTAAGTCCTCAGGCTTTCTCTTTCCTTTACTGTTTCTGCATTCGTCTTACATTTAATGCCCAAGAACAGCTGTGCCACAATGGTGTGATCTCAAATATATACATTTTTTCCTTAAAAAGCATCTGAATTGAGTCTGACAACAGAATTGCAACTTCCATTTTTTTTCAGCAAGAGAGCAGTTTGGTGAATAGCAGTGTCTGTGCCTCATTCTAGAGACAGACCTGGGATTTAGGGAGGTATAAACAATTTTACTCTGAATAGAGTAGACTTCCAACTTTGATCTTGGTTTCCTAGGTATAAATAATGATACAAATTTTACTTTTAGGTAAGTAGGTTGCAGTTTGGATTTTTTTCTTATCTTTTTCTTTTTTTGAGATTTTATTAGAGGGAGAGCAAGCATGAGTGGTGGGGAAGAGCAGAGGGAGAGGGAGAAGAAGGCTCCCCACTGAGCAGGGAGTCCGATGTGAGGCTTGATCCCAGAACCACAGGATCATGACCTAAGCTAAAGGCAGACACTTAACAGACTGAGCCACCCAGGTGCCCCACAGTTTTCATTTTTCTGTTTGCATTTTCTTTTGGTGTTTAGAAGTAAGCCTGATTCTTTATTTTAATTCAAACACCATGAAAGCTGCTTTTTTTTTTTTTAAATGAAACTGATTAGATAAGTTTTCAGTTTAAGTGTGTCTCTGAACCTTAGCGCCTTAGGGATCAGATTTATTTTACTACAGACTTTATTTGTAGCTTGGTTATCTTATGTTCTTGTTTTAGGATATGCTATTTACCCTTAGTGTAGTATTACAGTCTCAGTTTTCTCATTTTCTGATTAAGGAAACTTAGACTCTGTTGGCTGAGTGCTTGGCCCAGGGTTATTCTGTTAGTAAGCACCATTGCCTAGACCTGAACTCAGCTTTTCTTACTATAAATCCCAAGTGGTTGCCATCCCATCTTCAGTGTATTGGTTATCTATTGCTGTGTACTAATGACCTCAGGCTGAGTGGTGTAAAACAGATATTTATTATCTCACAATATCTGTGGTTGAGGAATCTAGAAGCAGCGTAGCTGGATAGTTTTGGCGTAGGGTTTCTCACAAGGCTGCAGTCAGCATTAGCTGGCGGGGGTGGGCGGTGAGGGGCTGGGGGCTCAGTTGAGTGTCCAACTCTTGTTTTCTGCTCAGGTAATGATCTCATGGGTTGTGAGATCAAGCCCCATGTTGGGCTCTGTGCTTAGTTCAGAGTCTGTTTGGGACTTTTTCCCTCTTCCTCTCCCTTTCCCTCCCCCTCGTGCGCACGCTCTCTCTCTCTCTTTCTCAAATACATAAATAAATCTTTTTTTTAAAAAAAGTGTTAGCTGGGCCTGTAGGCATCTGAGGCTCTACTGGGCTTGAGAATTCGCTTCCAAGCTTACTTACATAGTTGTTGGCAAACCTCAGTTCCTTGCCATGTGGACCTTTTCATAGGGCTGCTCACCACAGCTGGCCTCCTCCAACGCAAGTAATCCAAGAGAGAAAGAAGAGAGTGAGAGTCCAGGATGGAAGCCGTAGGGTCTTTTATAACCTAATCTCAAATGACATACCATTTCTGCTGGTCATATATACCAACCCCGATACAGTTGTTAGTCTATGTTGGTCTTTCCTTATGTAAGGATGTAAATGCCAGGAGGTGCAGACCACTGGGGGCCATCTTGCAGGCTAGCTACCACAGTGGCACACCAAGTTAAGTTGCATTACCACGATTCAGACTCCCTAGATCGGAGAGACTCAGGTCTCTCTCACCCCAGAGGCTGTACCCTTAACTGCTGCTGTGATAAGTGACAGAAAGATTTGCACAGGGTGACTAATGCTAACTGGGGCATCAGAGAAGATAACAGGGAAGGTTGCATTTGACCTGAGTCATGAAGAAACAGTGGGAGTTTTCTGTGTGGAAGAGAGGGGGAGGGACACACAAGCAGGGGACCGGCATGTTCAAAAGCTTGGAGGTTTGAAAGTGTGGCATGTTTGGAAGGTAGAAAGGAATTCAGGATGATGAGAGTGGAGGGCGCATGGAGGAAGCATAGGAGAGTAGAAAAATGGTTGCCTGAGATTAAGTGGCTGATGGGGACGGTTGAAGGTGGGATGACATGATAAGATTGTGTGTTCAGCACATAGAGTTACAGGTATGTGCCTGTCTACCCAGATCCTCACATCACAGCCAGTGAACCTGGTCTGCATAAATATTTTAACTCCCTCCTCCCCCCAGTTTCTACCTCTTTTGGTATTACATTGCTTTCTCAGTTGCTTTTTCCACCTGCTCCCTAATTGAATGTCCTGAGGTTAGGGAAGATGGAGAAGATAATGAGGAATCAAACTGACAGAAGCTGGGTGGAAGACTCCACCGTCAGGCTGAATACACTTTCTTCATTACTACCCATGGGCATATATTCAGGTCTCCCCACTCCCTCCTCCAGCTCTCTTCCCAGTTTTTGGCATTTGGAGCATCAAGTCCTTTTTAGGTGAACTTCTCTGCTCCCAGCTGGGCATCAGGCCTGGTTGCTACTCTCACTTCATTATGTACTGCTTTTCAGCAGCATACCACAGAATGAGAAATTGAAAGCAAAATGAATTTCTGCCATTTCAGATAAGTTTATAATCCTCCTGCTGAAATATGAAGAAATAGGGAGTGTGGAAAGACTTAATACTCAAAACCAGAATCTGGGTCAGAAATGAAAAATTTCACATCTGTGTATGAATGCTGTAGGTAAAGTAATAATGGGGAAAGATGCGTATACCAAAAAGAGAGAGAGAGAAAAGTCTTGCTTGGAGCAGTAAGAGGTGGGGAAACTTTAACCAATTAATTTCATTCTTCACTGTATTCTTGGTTCTTGCTGCCATCCCCACTGCTGCCACAGGATTTAGGAGTGAGGAGAAATTGTCTCGGGGAGAGTAAACTTTCCTTTAAGCTACTCTTAACACAGAAAACTTGGACTCTTTCTCAGTAAGAGATTCTCTCACCTGGGAGTAGGCACCGGAAAAAAGTAGAAACTTTAGTGGACCACACAAGAAGACTTCGGGTTAGGGGCGCCTGGGTGGCTCAGTTAGTTAAGTGTCTACCTTTGGCTCAGGTCATGATCCCAGGGTCCTGGGATCGAGCCTCGAATTGGGCCCCTGAGGGAAGTCTGCCTCTGCCTTTGCCTCTGCCTCTCCCCACTGCCTTGACTTGTGCTCTCTCTCAAATAAAAATAAAAATAAAAATCTTCAAAGACGACTTCCGGTTAAAGCGGAACTGTCTCATGTTGAAATAGGAAACCACTATGTGTGTAAAAAACATGCCAAAGAAGCAGTAAATTTGGAGTAATTCAGCCGGTCTGTATTTTAAGGTTGTAGCAGTTGTTAAAATTTTCATTTTGTTTGGTAAATAGTGTAAGTTATTGAGACTACCAGGCCGGTTATGTCACCGTTTGGGTGGCTGCAGAGGTGGGAACAGAGTTTAGGAACAGTGTCAGAGTGAATATGGTCTTTGAACCAGAGATTGGTAGCAGCAGGGGTGGGAGCATAGGTAGTATCTCCTTGCTGCTCCTGGGTGGTTCAGTGTTGGGATGACATCATCAGTAGAGGCAGGGTGCAGGCGGTCCAGATCCAGGCTGTGTGAGAAATGCTGGTATGTGGAATGTATTGTGCATGGGTGGCCATGTATGGGCAGCATCCAGCTGTCTTTGCTGGCTGCAGCAAGCCTGTCAGCACCAGGTACCTAATGACTACCAGCTTAATGGAGAAATTGATAGAAGAGTTTATATATTCCTAAATTAAATCATGGCTTGAACCAGGGCATCTTGTAGCTAGTGACAGTTGCATCAAACAGGAGATCACACCATAATGTCTAAAAATCAGTAATTGATTTGGAAACTATTGGGGTGATTTATACTATAATTTATGTCACTTGATAAGCAGTTTTGATACAATTTAGTTCATTAAGAGAGTAAAAGAGAATTATTTAAAAAAATTTTTTTAAACCTTTTAAAGGATTTTATTTATTTATTTGACAGAGAGAGATCACAAGTAGGCAGAGAGACAGGCAGAGAGAGAGAGAGGTGGAAGCAGGCTCCCTGCTGAGCAGAGAGCCTGACACGGGACTCGATCCCAGGACCCTGAGATCATGACCCGAGCCGGAGACAGAGGCTTCCCTCTGAGCCACCCAGGCACCCTTATAGTGTTGTTATTTTGTTTGGGCTTCTTTTTTTTTGCCCTCCTCTTTCCCTCTTTTCTAGGAAGCCTAAGAAGAAATTAGCTGCCTCTACTTTCACTTGATTCCTGAGCTGTCAGATTGATTCTCTATAGGTTGCTACCTATGGTGTCTGCTGAAGTTAGTAGGATCTTAGGTTACTCTTTGTCTCAGAATAAAACCATAGAACCTGAGCATAGAATCCCAGCTCCAGAAGTATTCTTTATTTGAAGCTGCCCTTTAGTTGAATTACATTTGGTCAAATATGTAGAAGAGCCACTTTGTGCTGTGCTCTTTTGCCTTACTTCTTTTGTCTCTTCTGTTTTCTCAGCCTCATTCTTTCATGTCAAAACAGTTTCAAGGGCACTTGGGTAGCTCAGTCATTGGACCTTTGGCTTGGGTTGTGATCGTGGGGTCCTGGGATTGAGCCCTGTGTTGGGCTCCCGCTTGGTGGGAAGCCTGCTTCTCTCCTACTCCTCCTACTTGTGTTCCCTCTCTCACTGTCTGTCTCTTTGTCAAATAAATAAACAAAATCTTAAACAACAATAACAGTAACAACAATAAACCAGTTTCAAGAGGAAAAGCCTCTTTCATTTGCCTAAAACCAGCAGGTTATCTGGGTCTACTTTCTAGGAATTTGACAACTTAGTTCTAATAAGACTTAAGTGCTAGATGTTTATTTTACGTAATTTTTTTGGAAAAATTTTAAAAGTTATTTATTTAAACAATTTCCATACACAACATGGGGCTTGAACTTACAACCCTGGATCAAGAAATACATGGTTTTCCAGTTGAGCCAGCCAGGCACCCTAAGTGTTAGACATTTAGTTGATAAACAGCCAATATTTGTTGAATGAATGAATGAAAACAGAAGTCTGACAATTTCTTCTGAATCTTTTGATTTGTGTGATGAGCCTGGATTTTCAGAGGGATAAAGTCTAAGCCTTGGGCTTCTTTTTCTTCTTTCCTACTCCCTAGTCTACTTTCTGTCTCTGTATATTTGTCTATTCTTGACATTTTGTGTAAGGGAGATCATATGCCATGTGACTTTTTGTGACAATGTTTTCGAGTTTCGTCTGTGTTGTGGCATGTATTAGTACCTCATTCCTTTCCATGGCTGATTACTATTCTGTTGTATGGATGGGTGATGTCATTTTATTTACCCATTCATCAGTTGATAGACATTTGGGTTGTTTATATCTTTGGCTGTTATGAATAATGCTGTTATCAACATTCATGTACAAGTTTTTGTATGGATATATGGTTTTTGTGTGTATATACCTGGTAGTGGAATTGGGGGGGTTATGTGGTAACTCTATGTCTAACGTTTTGAGGAACTGCTACACTGTTTTCACCATTTTACATTTCCACCAGCGGTGTATACAGACTCCAGTTTTTCTGTGTACTCATCACAGCCAAGGATTTTATGTCTACCTGGACTTTCCCCCGACTTTGGCAAAAGTAGAAGGGGCATTAACTTGAATTAAGAAATGATGTTGTTGAGTACTTAGATTCTTGGTTTACAGATATCCAAGTTTTCTCCATATTATTCTCTCATGATCTGCCCATTGTGTTTCTGGACTCTCTTTGCCAAGGATTTATAAACAGTATTGCAATGGGATGAGCAATTTAATGAGTTTTGATAAACGTATACATCCTTGTAACAACTATCCCAGTCAAGGTATAAAACATTTCTCTTCTCTAAAAAGTCCCTTTGTACCCTTTTTAGAGGATGTTAAAAAAGTTTTTTTTAAAGATTTATTTCAGGGAGAGAGAGTGTATGTACAAGTGGGAGGTGCAGAGAAAGGGAGAGAGAATCTCAAACAGACTCCATGCTGAGCCCTGGGGCTGACATAGGGTCTGATCTCACCACCCCATGATCATGACCCAAGCTGAAACTGAGAGTCAGACACTCAACCGACTGTGCCACCCTGATGCCCTGAGGATGTTAAAGTTTTTATTTTTTATTTTTATTTTTTATAAAGATTTTATTTATTTATTTGACAGAGATCACAAGTAGGCAGAGAGACAGGCAGAGAGAGAGGAGGAAGCAGGCTCCCCGCTGAGCAGAGAGCCCAATGAGGGGCTCAATCCCAGGACCGTGAGACCATGACCAGAGCCGAAGGCAGAGGCTTTAACCCACTGAGCCACCCAGGCGCCCCCGATGTTAAAATTTTTAAATATGAATTTGTTTTAAATGGTGGATTTCTTAGCTATAAAAATAGAGTTGTAGAAAATTTGGAGAAAACAAAAAAGAGAAAGAATAGAATTCACCGTGTAATCCTACTGTCCAAATTAACGTCAAAATTAAATCTTTTTTTGATGCTTGAATATGGTTGTGACCATTATCATACATTTTGCATGCTGTTTTTTCAATTTCCATTGTAACATAAATATCTTCTGTTGTGAAAAATTCCTTTAAAAAAAAAGATTTTATTTATTTATTTGACAGAGAAAATGAGAGCACAAGCAGGCAGAGCAGCAGAGGGAGAGTGAGAAGCAGGGTCCACACTGAGCATGGAGCCTGATGTGGTGCTCGATCCCAGGACCCCTAATGTGGGGCTTGATCCCAGGACCCTGGGATCATGACCCGAGCCGAAGGCAGTCGTCTAACCAACTGAGCCACCCCGGCGCCCTGTATTGTGAAAAATTCTTAATGGATATTCTTTTTAAATGCTCCATGGGGCCCTGCCTAGGTGGCTTATTTATCATGTGTCCAGCTTTTGGTTTTGGCTCAGGTCATGGCTCAGCATCCTGTTGGGCTCCCTGCTCAGCGGGGAGTCTGCTTCCCTCTCTCTCCTTCTGCACCCCCCCTCCGCTCACCCCTACAGTGCACCCCCTGCTTCTCTCACTCTAAAATAAGCCTTAAAAAATAAAAAGAGCTTAATGGGGTTACATTATATATCCAGGTTTTAGTCTGCTTGGACTGCGATAACAACCACAGATTGGGTGGTATGACAATGGAAATTTATCTTCTCATAGTTCTAGAGGCTGGTAGTCCAAAATCAAGGTGCCAGCACCTTTGGTTTCCCCAGAGGCCTCTCTCCAGGATATACAGATGGCCACTGTTTCAAGGTATCCTCACAGGGCCTTTTGTCTCTGTGTGGGAGCAAGCACTCTTGGGGTCTCTTCCTTTTCTTATGAAGAAGCCAGCCCTATGAGATTAGGACTCTACCCTTTTGACCTTATTTAACTTTAATGACTTCTTTTTTTTTTTACTTTTTTATTTAATCTCTGCACCCCATGTGAGACTTGAACTCACGACCCCAAGATCAAGAGTTGCACACTCCTCTGACTGTGCCAGCCAGGCGCCCCTTTTTAAGGACTTTCTTAAAGGCCTTATAGCTAAATACAGTCACATTAGTTAGGTTAGGGTTAGGGTTTCAACATATGAAGTTTGAAGGGACATAATTTAGTACATAACATATAGTAGTCTCCGCTTCTCAGTCATTTCATTTTCTGTGGTTTGGAAGCAGATGATCCTCCTCCTGTATACCATGGATCAGTAGTAGCCTAATGTTAGATCACAATGCCTACATCATTCAGCTTACTTCATCTCACCACATAGACATTTTATCATCTCATATTATCATAAGAAGGGTGAGTACAGTATAGTAAGATACTTTGAGAGAGAAACCACATTCACGTACTTTTTACTATAGTATATTGTTATAATTTCTCTATTGTATTATTAGTTATTGTTAATCTCTTACAGTGTCTAATTTATAAATTAAACTTTATCATGGGTATCTATGTATAGGAGAAAAACAGAACATAGAGGGTTTGGTACTGTTGACAATTTCAGGCATCCACTGGGTGTACTGGAATGTATCCCCCACAGATAAGGGAGAACAGCTGTATGTGTGATGATTTACTTACTGGTCTCTCAGCATTGGATGTTATTTCCACAGTTGTTTCCAGTTTTCTTTTATTACAAATGAGGTTATGATGAACATCTTTTTGCTTAAAGCATTTAGTTTTTGGGGGCGCCTGGGTGGCTCAGTGGGTTAAGCCTCTGCCTTCGGCTCAGGTCATGATCTCAGGGTCCTGGGATCGAGCCCCGCATCGGGCTCTCTGCTCAGTGGGGAGCTTGCTTCTTCCTCTCTCTCTCTCTGCCTGCCTCTCTGCCTACTTGTGATCTCTGTCTGTCAAATAAATAAATAAAATCTTAAAAAAAAAAAAAAAGCATTTAGTTTTTGTATTCTGGGTAAAGCTGAATTCTCCGTAGTGGTGCTTGTGAGTCAAAGGGTATAAACGTTATTAAGGCTATTGATAGAGATTGCCAGATTGCCTCCTAAAGGGGCCATGTACCAATTATACTTTCCTTGATAAGGTGTAAGTGGCTGTTTCGCTGTACCTTTGTCAACATTACTATCTGTATTGATTTGATACATAAAAATAATCTTTTAATATGCCAATTTAAAGTGAAGTTGAACATTGTAGAAAGGTGTTAACTTTCCATATTTCCCCCCTTTGGTGGGGTGGGGGATTTGTTGGCTATTTATTTTGCTCATCTTCCTTATTAGGGATGTTACTTTTTCTTATCGATTTGTATAAACATACACATTAAGCATAGTAATGCTTTTGTGTTTTTTGCTACAAATGTAATTTCCCATATGATTTGGTTTTAGTGTAATCATTCTTAAAAAACACACACAAGATACTCATTTTTAGGAAGTGAATTTCAGCTGAATTCTACTTTGTACTATCCACCATGGCTTTTTATGCTTTCAAAACCCTCTCCCAATCAGAGATGAAAAAATATTTTTTGTTAGGTTTATAATGTTTGAAAAGTCTTTCATCTCAGCCTGTTAACTGCTTATTTAGAAGTACTCTCCCAAACATATATGTTAATGTGATGTGAGTAATGTTGAATATTCCAGTAATCTAGAATTGTACCACCTAGTAGAAGTTTTTGAGATGATAGAAAAGTTCTGTGTTGTGCTGTCTGATATGGTAGCCACTAACCACATGTGGTTGTTAAGTATTTGATATATGGCTAGTGCAACTGAAGAGTGAATTTTTAATTTAGCTCCCTTTTTTCAAAGATTTTATTTATTTATTTATTTGAGAGAAAGAGAGTGTAAGAGAAAGATAGCACAGAGGCCGGGGGGTAATAGAGGGAGAAGCAGACTCCCCACTGAGCAGGGAGCTTGATATAGAATTTGATCCCATACGCCTAACTGGCTGAGCCACCCAAGCATCCTAATTTAACTTTAATGTAAATAAAATTTAAATTAATTATGAATTAAATAAAGAATTTTTAAAAAGATTTTATTTATTTATTTGACACAGAGAGATCGAGGGGGAGAGAGAGAGAGAGAGACAGAGAGTAAGCACAGGCAGGGGGAATGGTAGGCAGGGGAGAAGCAGGCTCCCCACTGAGCAGGGAGCCCGATATGGGGCTTGATCCCAGGACCCTGGGATCATGACCTGAGCCAAAGGTAGATGCTTAACTGACCGAGCCACCCAAGAGCTCCTAAACCAAAATTTAATTTAAAAATTAATTTAAATTAAAAATAAATTTCAGTAGCTCTGAAGAAGGGTACCTGGGTGGCTCAGTCGGTTAAGCGTATGAATCTTGATTTTAGCTCAGGTCATGGTCTTTAATTTTGTATTTTTATAGCCTATGTGTGCAACGTTGAATGGAGTAGTCTTAAGTCAGGTCCACTGATGTATGCTTTTCTCAGAGGAAAGATACTCAAGGAATGGTATCCGTAATACCTGATCGACTGCTGACCTATATGTGATTATAGCCCCCTTTTCCTAGTGATAAAGGAAATGAGCACAAGCATTGTCTGTGCATGTGTGTTGGGGGGGACAGTTTATGCACAGCGAGGTGAAGTTTCTTTCTTTTACTTGTGTACAAATTCATCTCCAGCATCTTTAGTGGCCTTAGCAAAGCTGCCTTCGTAAAGAAAACAGTATCTGTGGTGAGTTTCAGCATACTTTTAGGCTTATCCCAGTTTTTCTCTGTTACAGACGCTGCATTCAGGTAGTACATAAACTGCTTTGCTACCAGAAGAAGTGTAGAGTACGCCTGCATTACACCTGGCGGGAGCTATGGTCAGGTAACTTTCTCTTTTGAATTAATCTTCTTTTCCTATCTCTTTTATGAACCCCTAGGCCTAGGGACAGATGAAATTTTTAAAAACTTTTTAGTTCATTTGGATGCTTCTATTTTCATTTATACTTTTTGTCATTTCAGCCTTGTTCTTATCCAGATGTAGGCATGTCGCATATCTGGTCCATACTTCCTCCTAAATTTCTGCTCCCTGTATTTTTTTGTCAGCTGGTAGAAACAATTGAATATATCCTGAGCTCTCATGATTCTTGCTTTGAATAAGAGGTAGGAGGAGTCAGTACAAACTTGGATTCTCCCTCAGTTCCATGTGGTAGCAGCATATGGACTATAGGGAGGCTTCTGTGTGTTTCCTCAAGATGAGTAATCTCAGGAGGAATGTCATAGGGAGAGGGGGTGGGGAGGGGGTGGAGAGATGGGGGGGAATCCTGTTCTTTGTGTTACATCTGGCATTATTACTGTTTACAGACAGTGTCAATTGTACCACACCCTCTGTGCCAGAGACAAAAACAGCAAATTACAGTGTTTACTTTTGTCTTTGTATCTTTGGTCGCCCAGTAAAGTCACAGCTACCCCTGCGGGCGGGAAGTGGCTCTTCTCTAAGGGTACAATTAATGCTGGCTTGCCACCCCTTTCTTTTGTGTAACTAAATTGGAGGTTTCAGGAAAGCCAGGAGACAGGCTCCCTGAGGCATTTGCTTGCTGATAGGTCCCGTGGCTTTTGTGACCTGATGGTACAATCAAGTTTTCTTCAGATGATTACAGTGATGAATGGTTGCCCCACCCATGGAAGAGCTTGTGTGTATTCTCAGTAGAGGAGGGTGTGTTAGTGTCAGAGGCTTTGTAAGAAACAGGCCAGTAACCCCACCCCCTTCCATGGAATTCATCTCACTTGTTGTGACACGTGGTTTCCTCCCAACCCAATTTGGCTTTCTAAATTTAGTCCTCTATAATGGGAAGTAGAGATCTTTAATTAATGGATTAGCAAGTTCTTTGCAGTTACTGCCTATGGTGGCGAAGAGTGAACAGGAGAATAACACTAAGTGGCAATAGTTGCATTTTGGTATTTTAGGAGAAAAGAGTAGGATTGTGTGAGAGTTTGAGATTGAGGGAATGTCGGAAGATCTAAAGAGATCAGAAGAGCTTGAAATGACTAAAGTTAGAATTTCCTAGGTAGGAACAATTCTTATTAATATATAGGACTATTGTGGTTGTCTACGAATAGTTATATGATTGCTAGGTTCCAAAAATTTAGGATTAAAGAGAAAACACAAAAATGATACAAATTTGTGGATGTTGGTATAGTTGTAGGACTTAAAACAAGTACAAATGGTTTATCTATAACTGGGATGAAGTTACCCATTGTAGTACTAATGAGTTGGTGCTAATAGTTGTTTCTGCCTGCTTTTGATTCTCTTTGGGTTTGATTTTTCTCTTGTATTCTATTTTTTTTTTCCTTTCTATCCTAGCCATCCTATCTCTGGTCCCTGGGATCTCTCTGGCTTTTCTCCCATCCTCATCATGTGTGGTCCTCTTCCTCATTGTTCTGTTACATTGCCTTTTACCATTTACCCTCATCTGTCTTACTGGGGCCCAGGGCTTTCCATTACTTTCCTTCCTCCACTTTGTATCCTGTCCTTTGTGGTACTGTTGTCATATAACCTACTGGCACATATGTTATAAACCCCAAAATATATTGCCATCATTTTTTAAAAAAGATTTTATTTATTTATTTGACAGACCAAGATCACAAGTAGGCAGAGAGGCAGGTAGAGAGAGAGGGGGAAGCAGGCTCCCCGCTGAGCAGAGAGCATGATGCGGGCTTGATCCCAGGACCCTGGTATCATGACCTGAGCCGAAGGCAGAGGCTTTAACCCACTGAGTCACCCAGGTGCCCCTATTGCCATCATTTTTGTTTAAAGAGTCAGTTTTTTTTTTTCTTAAGATTTTATTTATTTGAGAGAGAGAGTGAGAGTGCACAAGCAGTGGGAGTGGTAGGCAGAGGTAGAGGCGGGCTCCCCGCTGAGCAAGGAACCTGATGTGGGACTCTATACCAGAACCCCGGGATCATAACCTGAGCTGAAGGCAGACGCTTAACAGACTGAGCCACCCAGGCATCCCAAGAGTCAGTTATCTTTTAAAGAGATTAAAAATGTCTTCTGTATTTATCTTTTCTTGATCTTAGCATTTCCCCATTCTGGCTAGGAAATCGTGAGGCAGGAGACCATTTTTATCCTATTCGATCACTTGACTTTATGTCTTGGAGTACTTTCTGTCATATGCAGCTTGTTTGTAATTTTGTGCTATTTCACGACTGATTGACTGGCATCCTAAGCCTTGATAGGCTGAGAGGAAAAGTACATGATGATTATTAGTGATGTTGGGATGACTTCTTGTTCCTGAGGCATAGGCATTTGTACTGGAGTTCTCTGCCAAGTGAGGTTAGGTCCTTTTCCTATATAGACTGGGTGAGCCTCCTGGAACCCTGGCTCCCTGTATTCATACACAGTGAGATGCAGAGCAGCAGGTGTTAAGGAACGTTGCAAAATACTCTACTACATCTGATGCATCAGAGCCCGTAATAATGTATAATATTGCAATCAGTGAATATAAATGTGGTTATGGTGGATCCGCCCACTCCTTGGCTGGCAGTACCCCTCATATGTTGGTAAGCCCATGTTTTTACTCTTTCTTTGCCTTCTAGACTTAAGGATTTGCTGGAGGTGTGTGAACCTCACCATGGTAAATATGCTTATGTGTATAGATCCCCATACTGTGCTGAAAACTTTAATTGAATTTTATTTATAAATAAAACTGGTAAGGCATGTGTTTTTAGATTGGGCACACAGAAGCCGTTGGGTGTCTAGGAAGCAATTGGCTAGGGCCCAAATGCCTTTTGTTGTTTGGAATGTGGGTGTGTGTTATCACTGCACTTCAAATGGTGATTTTTATTCCTGTGCTGTTTGACTGCAGTCACTCCTTGTTAATGGGAAGGTAACCAGAGGCCCCCTTCCAAATTCCCATAGAACAAGGTAGCTGTATTAGTTGGGGGTTTAATCCTGCCTGGCCTCTTGATTTTACAGATATAAGCCCTGACCTTCTCCCTGCTGCCATTGTCTATTTATATGATGCCCGTCACCATAGTATCTGAGTATGTGGGGAAATATATTTAGGCTAACTCTAACTAGAGTAGGGAAAGGAAGAAGGCCTGTCTCTGTCATTGCCCTCTTTTTAGTAATCACTATTTTTCACTAAGTTATGGAAAGTTCAGAAGCTCTTCTCTGACCTCTAAGCCTACCTAGATCTCCTATTTTGGATAAAAGATTAGGTCTTAAAACTATCCTCTATAGAGATAGAAAACTGGGTTTTAGGATAAGATGCTAGGAAATAGGTCTTTACCTTTGAGAATATAATGAAAGATAAGATCTTTGTGTCCAGAAAAATGTCCATTTGCATATACATATTTTGCATATAATTTCAGAGAGTTCACAGACCCTCTGTAGCCATCCATGGTCCTGTGTTAAGAATCCCTGTCTTAGTCATTGAGCTTCTGCCTTCGGCTCAGGTCATGATCCCAGAGTCCTAGGATTGAGCCCTGTATCTGGCTCCCTGCTCTGCGGGGAGCCTGCTTCTCCCTCTGGCACTCCCCTGCATGTGTTCCCTCTCTCGCTGTCTCTCACTCTGTCAAATACATAAAATCTTTAAAAAGAAATAAATGGATAAATAAAAATTTTTTAAAAATCCCTGTCTTAATTTTAGGTTCCATGGCCTCCCAATTGCTTCTCATTTCACAGAATATCTTATTATCTGTGTTAATATTTTCTCTTTATTTGCTGATCATACTGTATTCCTCCTAGGAATTTTAGCTTCCCAACCTCCTCTCTGAACTTCTTGGGGATAAAGAGCATGTTGGTCACTATATCTTATTTCCTGTGTCTTCCTATGGCACTTCAGGTTTCTATTTTAGCATATTGCACTGTTTTGCAATGTGTGCATAAGTCTGTATAATGATTTATTTAAATATCTTTCTTTCCTCTTAAAAAACTTTTTGTAGGGCAGAGCCCATGTTTTTATCATCACTTTATCCTTAGCACACTACTTGGCTTGTAACAGGGTCTCAGAAAACATTGGAATGAATAAATGAATAAGTGGACATGTAGAATTTCTATTAGTAATGCGTCAACATTCTCTTTTTTTTTTTAAGGATTTTATTTTTTTATTTATTTGACAGGCAGAGATCACAAGTAGGCAGAGAGGCAGGCAGAGAGAGAGAGGGAAGCAGGCTCCCCGCCGAGCAGAGAGCCCGATGCGGGGCTCGATCCCAGGACCCTGAGATCATGACCAGAGCCGAAGGTAGAGGCTTTAACCCACTGAGCCACCCAGGTGCCCCTCAGCATTCTCTTAAAGCAGCACAGTGTTGTGTTTGAGTCTCACAACTGTAACAGCAACAATGATAACAATAATAACAACAACAGTAATAATAATAGAATCCAGTAGGATGTTTGTTGTCATGTTTCTGTTGAGCTGACTTTATCCTCTTTTCATTTGAAAAATTTTTTAAAGATTTTATTTACTTAGTTGAGAGATCAGGACCCCAGACAAAGGCAGATGCTTAACCCACTGAGCCACCCAGATGCCCCTATTTGAATTGTTGATATGAAAGGGAGTGGTGGGTGATTTCTCTTTCTTTTGTCTGTTTCTTCCTTATCTACAGATACATGGATTGCTTTTAACTAAGTAAAAATGGAAACTTTGATGGTTTCCAAGCCATTAACCAAAGAATGAGCAGAATGTTTAGAGAGAAGCATGTAGTTGTTAGAGAGGAAAAGACCTGAACAGAGCTTCATGGAATCAGCTTATTTTACTTCCTTCCACTGCAGGCAGAAGGGGCACTGGGGAGGCAGCCTGCATTTAAATAGTGTAGCTTTCCACAGTCTGAAAACATGGGTTGATTTAAAGGCAGATTTATACTGACATTTTATATTCGACATTTATCTATGGATCACTGTCCTTCTTAGCCTTTCACTTTGCCACATCCCTGGGTGATAAGTCATTATTTTTATCATCATTTGTTGGGGAAGGGAGTGAAGGTATAGGAGGGTAAGTGCCTTGCTAAGGATCATGGAACCGGATACTAAACAGAGTCATGATTAGAACTTAGAGTTCCTGACTTCTATGCTCAGATGCAGATCACTAGGCAACATTTGCTTCCCTGCAGGAAGAAAGGCCCCCAAAGCCCCCAAAACAATCTGTTCAGCTTCACTGTGCTAAATAGCATCCAAAGCATTCATAGCTTTGTGGAAAAAGAGAGAAATTGTACATGGCCTGACCTTTTAGATACCTACTGGGAAAAATGGAAAACCCAGAGTGTGTCACAGCTTTGTGGATCCAGCTGGCTTTCTCATCACTAGCAGAAGTCTGTGACTTCATGGTTAGGTGTACCTTGAGACTGGGAGTGAGGCTTTTGTTGGAAGCTTGTTATATTGTAGGTGTTGTCACATAGGACTGAAAATTTTCAAGAGAAGGTCTGACCTGAGCCATAGATTGACCTGTGTGTTCTTGTATAAGTAAGTATAGCTTTGACAGCCTGGTAGCCCCTCCTGGTTTCGGGAAACTATCCTTTGAACTTTTAATTGTCAGCTTTGTTTGTTTGTTTAGTTTCTTTTTTGAACTTACAATTTTGATATAATTATAGGCTCACAGGAAGTTGCAAAAATAGTATAGCAAGTTCTCGCACCCTTCACCCAGCTTCCTCTGATGGTGAGATCTTATATAACTCTACAATATTGCTTCTTTTAGTTTTGGAGAAGGTATGGGGAGAAGGGAAGGACAAAGCAATAAACAGCTAGAGTAGATGGGGAGAGGAATTTTGGCAGCTGCTGTTGCTATTTTGTTTTTAAAATTGCTTTTTAAATTGTTCTTCCTCTTTCCCCCAAATTTTCTCTGATGTAGGGAATATGTTACAAGATGTATTCTAGGCTTGATGTGCCTAATTAAGACTGCTCTAGCTTCTATGTGCAAAAAAATGGAGGCTTCTTCCTTCTGTGTATGATCAATTTCTCTCAGAATGTTTTAATACAGGGTCATTAGAAGGCATTTTTCTGTTTCCATAATTTTGTTATGAAAGATTCTGTACAACAGTGTAGAAAGCCCTAGGACTGAAAAAGAATGCCAGAAGACTCTTTTTTCCTTCAAATCACCACATTTGGCTAAGTCTAAAATTTATACTATTTTGACTTTTTCTTTCATCCCCTCAAAAACTTGGCAGAAGCAAAAGATAAGAATTTCTAACAGGTTTAGCCTGTTAGAAGGAGAAAAAGATTCCCACCAAAAAGCCCCTGAAAAGAGTGAGAAATCTCTGTTCTTTTCTCTGCACATGAAGTCACTTCCTTTCCAGAGAAATGTCAACTCTCATAGGCCTATTAGCATCTTGTCAACCAAAAGAGACAGAGGAAGGAGTAGCTGTGCTTTTGTTGCTCTGCCGGTACTAGTTCTAAAGGAGCATACTTGGTTTCATGAGATATCATTGTTCCCTGCATCTCCAGTGAGCAGGACAGGTCTGTTACTGTTTTTCTCACATTTTGGCAGGAAGTAAAGTTCTTGATTCTACGTCACATGCCTCCACTGAGATGTGGTCTCACTGACTATTCGATTTCTTAAAGGGTGATGATTTTGGCTCTTTCTCAGCTGGGCAGTATTGGAAAAAATAAGCAGGTGGTATAGGACCCTAGAAGGCACTGGCTTCTGAACATGCTTAGAGGCAGCTGCACAGGAACAAGGTGTAGGGGTCCTGCATTTCCCAAAGTCTGAGTTCCATATGGGAACTTTCACATAAGGGCTCATTTTCATGATAAAGAAGAGGGTGGGTGGTAACTGTGAGAATTGCAGTGTCCCCAAGTAAACGGGGAATTGGAGATAGTTGAGAACCTTATTTTCCCTTTTAAGCAGATGTACTTCAACAGCAAGGAAAATGTAACACAGAACCTAACTTCCATTTAAAATAAGAATTTGTTCTTTTTTCTAGTTCATCTAGAGGGGTGTGGAGCCCTTAGGCAGTGCAGCCTGTTGATATGTGTGTGTGTGTGTGTGTGTGTGTTAAAATACACATAATACTTACCATCTTAACTGTTTTTAGGTATGTGGTTCAGTGGTATCAAATGTTTACCACATTGTTGTGCAGCCGTCCCCACCATCTCTTCCCATAATTCTTTTCATCTTGTAAAACAAAAACTCTATACCTACCAGACAAGAACACCCCATTCCTCCCTTTTTTTTTTTTTTTTAAAGATTTTATTTATTCATCTGACAGACAGAGATCACAAGTAGGCAGAGAGGCAGGCAGAGAGAGGAGGGGAAGCAGGCTCCCCGCTGAGCAGAGAGTCCGATGCGGGGCTCGATCCCAGGACCTCGGGATCATGACCTGAGCCGAAGGCAGAGGCTTAACCCACTGAGCTACTTAGGCGTCCCCCCCATTCCTCCCTTTGCCAGCCTCTGGCAAGCAGTATTCCACTTTCTGTCTTTATGATTTTGACTACACTAAGCACCCCAAGTGAGTGAAATCATACAGTGTTTGTCTTTTTGTGACCGGCTTATTTCACTTAATATAATATTTTCAGGTTCAAGAAATCAGTTCTCTCCTCCTCAGAGTTTGCTTTTTTTGGTTAACATTTTTATTTGTTGTTGTAGGCTATCTCTGCCCATGTTCAGCATGAGTGTAAACTTAATGTCTTCTTTGCTGTCTTCTGAGCCTTTTCTTGGGCATGTGCAGCTACTTTCTAGATTTCCCTGTATATGCAATTAATTTTTTTTTAAAGGACCCCCAACATGGGGCTTGAACTCATGACCCTGAGATCAAGACCTGAGCTGAGATCAAGAGTCAGATGCTTAACTGACTGAGCCACCCCAGTGCCCCTATGCAATTGTTTTTGAATGTTGTAGTCTTAAATGTCTGGCTCTATTCCTGGGAAGAAACATACAAAAAAAAATGAAGGTGGAGAAAAAAAGGGCACTTGGCCCTTCATTTATTTATTTTTTTAAAGATTTTACTGATATATTTGAGAGAGAGCACAGGCACAAGATGGGGCAACGAGAAGCAGACTCCCCACTAAGCAGGGAGCCCGCTGTGGGCCTTGATCCCAGGACCCTGAGATCGTTACCTGAGCCGAAGGCACCGCATACCTGGCCCTTTTAAATATCATGGATGTAACTGACCTGGGTGGGGATGGGTTTGCCTCAGCGAGAGGAGGTGCAGCAACAATGGCAGCTTGCTTCTTTGTCTGCATCTCCGTAATCAGAAGCAGGAATCAGCTCTCTAAGCGCAGATCTCCAGTATTTGGGGGATAGGCTCCTTTTTTGCCCACCTTACCTCCTACAAGCTGTGTGCATGCTCTTGCTCGGCAACATGGCTGGGCAGGTGGGGTGGGGAATGCCTAGTTGCTACTTTGCTAAGTGCTGAAATTGATCAAAATTACCAAAATTTACCATCGAAGTCTTCCCTTGGAAATTGAAAACCTTTACCATACTTCAGAGTTCCAAAATAGTTAACATCAGACACATTCCGTCATTGCAATGATTGTCTGGGTAGGGAGAGAGATACGTGGTGCTTTCTACTCTGCTTGTCTTCCCAGAATCCTCCCATCAGATGTACTAACTTTTCTGCTGTGTTCACCTGGAGGGCTCATAGCATACAACCAGAGCCATTTCATTTTCTTGTTTCATTCATTGGCCTCTTTAAGTGAGGGGCTTGGGTTTGCAGCCAGACAGATACCTATGTTCTGAGAGGCCACCT
Organism: Martes martes; assembly: GCF_963455335.1. Classification (NCBI taxonomy): domain Eukaryota; kingdom Metazoa; phylum Chordata; class Mammalia; order Carnivora; family Mustelidae; genus Martes; species Martes martes. Next base: position 26,447,552 of record NC_137902.1, read on the forward strand.
GGTGTATTTTGTATTTATTCTACTGGTAGGTGTTGGCTTCTAAGTCCTTCCTGCGCCACTTTGCTGATGGACAGGGAGCCTGCTGATTGTTGGCAGTGTCCCTGGGTAATTGGTGGTTTTGTCCAGAGATGCTGGAATTGGCTAGAGTTATAGTGCCTCTGGGGTTTGGAAGGCATTGGCTTGTTATACTAGTGCTATTTCTAGCCTGTCCTTGGAGTTTCTCTTCCTTTCTTCTAAGCAAGTGAGATGCTAATATTTCTCTTCTATCAGTCACTGTGAAATTATCTATTTCCCCAAATGAGTGCATTTTGTTTTGGATCTCTGGCATTTCCTCCCAGCTCCGTGCCAGGCCACAACATGGGGCCTGTTTGAGTCTTGTCTTTGCTTTCTTTCTCTTTTTCTTTATAGTATGTTAGAACTGTTAAAATAATAGCTCTTTCTGACCTGATTCTTTGGAGACAATTTATTTGTGCTCTGCTAAAGGCTGTCTCCTTCCTGTTTTTAATACTATTTAAATGTCATTCACTTGGTTTTATAATTAATCCTCCCCTTTGCTTCTCTGAGGCAGGCATCTGAGCTACCACTTAATTGTGTCTTCCTGTAGTTGGCTTGTTCTTCTCTGCACCTGGTTTACCTCAGTGTGGGGGACAGGTTTTAGTCCTGGAGAAGTTCCCATATCCATTATTCATTCTACTCTTCTACATGGCAACACGATTTGCTGCTACTCTCTCCTTGAATTCAAAGCAGTTCAGGAAAAAATTCTGGGGGAGTCCTCATCATGTGGGGTACACCGATATTAAGAGCAGCTCTGCAAACAAGGCTCCCTGTGGGTAAGGGAGGCCTGTGTGAGGTGGCAGGATTCTCAAGTGGATGGCACCGAACTCTTCCCATTTGAGAAATAGATCAGCTGCTTCTGCCTCTGGGAATTCACTTGGGACTAAGGGAACCATCAAGGTACCTATTCCTGGTTCAGCTTCCCAGAACCTGCTTGCTATCTTATATTCCACATGTATCTGCATTCAGAAGTCAGAATTTCGGCGCACTCTTGCCATACTTGACGTGCAAGATCCCCACGGGAAGGAGCTTGGGCCAAAGCTAAGTGTGAGACTGACTGGTGCCTCTAGTAGAGTCAGAAGAGGCAGCAGTTGCAGCCAATTTGTAGTTCCTGAAAAAGAGCCCAGAAACAAAATTTTCAAAGTGCCTTGTAGACTTTCCAATGAAGAAACAAGTGTGTACGGAGCACCTACTTCCCTACAACTTAACCATATTGCATGTGGAATATAATACCTCAAATATCTCACTGACCTAACTTCTCTATTTTTCACTCAGTGTAGGTTAAGAGTATTTGGAGCCGGGTATCTGGAGCCTCATTTAATAGAGTTAGCAAAGATTAGCAGTCTAATCCAGAATCCCCAAGGATTTCCTAGACTATTGTTGGTACTTAAGTGCTTTGGTGGCTTTGATGGTGAACTTTAATCATTATTCTGAAGGCTGCCATAGTGTTGCTGTCTTGAAGGCTACTCAGGATTCATTTTGAATTTGCATTCCTGCCCAAGAGTCCATGGCTCTCTGTTGATTGAGCGTATTTGGCTCCTTTTCTTTAGCCCATCAAAGAGGAAACATTTTTGCGCGTTTGGCCATGTACTCTGTGCTGTGTATACTGTGATGTAAATTTTAGCTAGTCACTTATGCTGAGGTTATAGAAAGTTGGGATGGATGTTTGTGGGGCTCCTGCTAGTGTTGGTAGAAAGAAAAACATTGACCTCTTATTTGTTTTTGATTGATAAAACATACATCAAATTTAACCTTTTTTTTTTTTTTTAAGTCATCTGATAGAGATCACAAGTAGGCAGAGAGGCAGGCAGCAAGAGAGGAAGGGAAGCAGGCTCCCTGCTGAGCAGAGAGCCCAATGCAGGGCTCGATCCCAGGACCCTGGGATCATGACCTGAGCTGAAAGCAGAGGCTTTAACCCACTGAGCCACCCAGTAACCATTTTTAAATGTACAGTTCAGTGGCATTAAGTATATTCACAACATTGTTGGAAACATTTCTACCTTCCATCTCCGGAATTTCTTTCATCTTCCCAAACTGAAACTATCTGTACCCTATAAACAATAACTCTTACATTTCTCCTTCCCTCCACTTCCTGGCCACCACCACTCTACTTTCTGTCTCTGTGAATTGACTACTCTAGTTATATAAGTTGAATCATTCGGGATTTGTCCTTTTGTGACTGACTTTTTCCACTATCATAGTGTCTTTGTGGTTCATCCATGTTGTAGCATGTGTCAGAATTTCCTTCCTTTTTCAGGCTGAATATTATTCCATTGTTTGCATATACTGCATTTTGTTTATTCATTCATCAGTTGATGTTGGGTTCTTCCACCTTTTGGCTGGCATGAATAATGCTGCTATGAGCATGGGTGTATAAATACTTGTTTGAGTCCTTCCTTTTCACCTCTTGTTTTTGAGAGTGTGCAGGTTGAAGTGTCCTCGGTCAGTGAAATGAAATCCTCACATTGTTATGAGAGAGATGCACTTGACCTTATAGGATTTTTTCATTTGGCCACTTTGATATATAAGGGCCAGGTCAGTGGAGTTCAACTAAGAGTTATGGTTTGGGTAGCAAATATGGGTATTGACCCTAGAAAGCTAGCTCTCCCGCCCTCAACAAACGTTCTTTTAATTTAAGTTTAGGAGGAACCAGTACAGCTGTATAGACCTTGGCAAGGGGAGTTCATGGACCTTCTTCCCAATATGTTGTTGCCCTTGATCCAGTTTAGCTCCAACTAGCTATGTGACTTTGAGTAACTTATTTAACCCTTCTGAATTTCAATTTAGTCATCTGTAAATCAGGACCAGTAATACCATCTTCATTGGATAGTTACGGGGATTTGATGAGTTTAATGTACTTTCAGTGCTTTACATAATACCTAGCATCTAGCAGGCACTTAATATATGTTACCTTCCTTAGCACTTATGGCCACTGTATTTCTCCCTTTGAAAAGAGATGAGTGTAGTTTGGGGCAAGTGATTTCTGTAGTTAAGTCTCTTTTTAAGGTGTCACATAGAGGGCAATAGAAAAGAGGAAGGTTTGAGATACTTTGTGTGAGCTTCTGGCACAGTTATTAACCTGTGGTTGTTGTTACTCAGCAAGAAGATACGATACATTCCTTTATATGATATGTCTCTCTGGTGTTGGTGTTTTGGGGCAGCCCATTCCTGGGGGCTATGGAGGATGGAAGCTGATGAGAATTGTCTCTTAAGGCCTGGAAGGTTTAAACTACAAAGCTTGTCTGCATCTAAAAGGACACTCTCTTCGATAAGCCCTGCCATTCTGTTTTGTGGGGATCAGCAGCCATTGTTCACCAAAGGGGTAACACTGTTTACACAGTGTTGAGTTACTCTAACATAGGCCCTTCTTCTTTGGAAATATATCAGATGAAGCATCAAGTCTTTGGTAAAGAAGGGCTTGTGTTAGCCTCTTCTCCCCTTATAGAAACTATTTAAAAATTGGAGGGGTGCCTGGGTGACTCAGTCAGTTAAGCATCTGACTCTTGGTTTCCGTCAGGTCACGATCTCAGGGTAGTGAGATTGAGCCACGAGTCGTCGGGCTCCATGCTCAGTGGGGAGTCTGCTTGTCCCTCTCCCTCTGCTCTTCCCCCCCACTCTCTCTCTTTCTCTCCCTCTATCTCTAAAATAAATAAAAAATCTTCAAAAAAAAATTGGAAACATGATAAACCAAAAGGTTATATTAAAAAAATGACATCCTGCCCCCCCCTTATCTCCACAATGACTACAACATGTACTTGATACCAAGCTCTTACAGAAATATGACTAATGAACAGTGCTGTGTTTATACAACCAACCTCTTATCTTTTATAGTTATCTTAACTCTTCTCTTATGTACTGCTACTTCTGTGACTATCTGTGAAACAGTTTGGCTGGTCATGTGCCCAGATGACACCAAGTGGGCAAGTGGATAAAGGGCAATTTTCTAAAAGTGTGTGTGTGTGTGTGTGTGTGTGTGTGTGTACGTGTGTACGTGTGCATGTGGAGAGTGGTGAGCCAGGAGCCAGCCACGATGAGCTCTGTGCTACTTATGTGTTGGCACTGAGATCCCGAGTGCCAGTTTTCTCCTGTCCTTGACTTGCCCCTGTCTGATAGGAATTTGTTCTCTTCTTTGGCCTGCACTTAAATCCCATGCATAGCTCTGTACCATAACAGCTTATGAATAAGCCTGGCTGCTAATTATTTATACCAGTGTTTTTGTCTTATTTTGTTTCAGTTCTGATTTTGCATAAAGAAAGGGGATCTTGGCTCCCTTTATTTTATTTTATTTTTTTAAAAAGACTTATTTATTTAATTTAGAGAGAGGGCGAGTGAGAGCATGTTCAGGTGCACAAGCAGGGGGAAGGGCAAAGGGAGAGTGAGAGAGAATCTCCAGCAGAGTCCCCGCTGAGTGGGGAGCCTGACACTGGCTTGATCTCACGATCCTGAGATCATGACCTGAGCTAAAATCAAGAGTTGGATACTTAACTGACTGAGCCATCCAGATGCCCTTGGCTCCCTTTAAAGTCCAGATCCAATCACATTCCATGTTCAGATCTTAATTTTAAAGAGGACAAAGCTGAGCAAGGGGGATAGGAACAGTTTTAGTTGACAGTTACGAGCTGTTACTCCCCTTTCCCTCCCTCCCTCCTTCCCTTTCGTTCCCTCTTCCTTCCTTCTTTCTCTTTTCTTTTCTTTTTTCTTTTTCTTTCTCATTTCCTTCCTTCCTTCCTTCCTTTCTTTTTTTCTTTCTTTCAAGATACTACAAAGGAGGCAGAAACAGAAGAGGGGAGAAAGGTGTGTGACAGGTGAGCTGTAGAGAAGAGCAACAAGAGCAGATACAGAGGCCCTGCTGAGGTGGTTGACGCTGAGAGAAGCTACTTGGGAGTCTTTTAGTGTTGCAAATGGGCAGTAGAAAGGTAATAATGAGGTATTAAACACCTGTACTCTTAATAAGTACTTCAGGATCAAGAGAAAGAGTGGACCAGATTTATGAAAATGAACTGAAATAGCTGGTAGATGGAGAAGGTTATAAAGCAGAGTCAAGAGGAGTGTTGGGAATAGTGTAGTCAGCAGATCTAAGCACACCATTTGTAGGTAAGCATCTCTCCCTTTAACATTTAACTCCATCTGGCACTTTTATTTAATCTTAGTGGAATGGGAGAAAGCACACGAAACAGGAGACCAGGTTCTAGTCTCAGCTTAGTCACTAGCTACTTGGGGTGGTGGTGGGAAGAGGTGTTTTCTGATTCAAAAACGAGGATACTGGATTACATGATCTCTAAAGTCCTTTCTAGTTCCAAAAATCAGCTATCCTGAAGCCTCACAGACTTAGAACTCCTAATACATCAGGTCAGAGGATAGCAGACCTTGTGTGCGTGGTGATAGAGAGGACACCGAACAGTTGACAGAATGAGTGCAAAGCATGATGATTTTCAAAAAGCACTATCCCATGGGATGCTGGGGCATTCCCTCTTGAGGAGGAATTGTGGTCCCTGATGTAAGAGGCTTGTGGGAGGCGATTTTAAGGTTGCTTTGTTCATTTTCTTTGCCTTCCTCTAGAGAATGACCAGTTCCAGGTGAGAAAACCCTGGCCTTTTTTGGAGGTGGGGGGCTGTGTATGGAGTAGGTAGGTATCCCTGCCTGAATTATCAGGGGCAGAATGCAGGTTTTCCCTGGCACTGACCCTGAGAGTACTGCAGTGCTGAATTCTTCTCAAAACTGTTTGGCTCCACTGATGTCTGTGGTAGTTGGGACATAGGTTGCCTCTTGGCCTGTGCCAGAATTGCTCTCTTCTTCCCCTTGTATTTATCACTTTGTCATCCCTGACTCTGAATCCCAGAGATCAAGACTAGCTGTAGTCCAACAGAGGAGCAATAAATCATCGCTCCCACTTCCTTTCCTCCAGGTTTTCTGCTACTTAATTACCACATAACCACTGCTGAGGCCGCATCTTTGTGCTGTATGTGCTAGGGACAAAAGCCCTCCTTGATTGGACGTGTACAAAAGCTTCTTTGTCTCTCTCGAGCCATTGTGTTTTGCTGTTTTGCCCTGTGCCACGTGCTTTACCCGTTCTTTTCTTTTGTCTCTTGTAAGTTTTTAGAGTCTGAGTGTCAGATGATTTATCCATTAACAGGGCTTGTCTAAGCTCTGGGGGTAGTGGGTAGAGTGGGCAGCCCTTAAATAACTTGGTAAGATGATCTTCATTAAAGAGAGAGGTTTGGGCTGGGTTAGTCATTTCTATATGGATTCTAGCTAGTCCCCTTCATTCTCTGAGCTCCTGGTAGGAGTTAAGCAGGTCGTGTGATCCAGAATGGGCTCCTATGGAGCTTTTTTTGGGTCTAGTCCAACAGATTGCTTGTTAACAGATAACATCAAAAGGGCCAGCTGCCTATCATTTGCCTTTCCATTATAAAACCTCAGAGAACTTGAGTTAGTGCAAGGGTGAGGAGTTCATAAATGAGGATGCCTATGACCTTCATCTCTAGTAAGGCTTTTTTGCTATTTGAGGGGAAGATTCAGACTTTAGAAACAGAGTGTAGACAGGCCCTTGTACTTTTCCTTGCCTGCTGTTTCCTTACTGAACCTCTGATTTCAGAGGTTGAGAGTAAGGAGTGTTGTGTGGCAGGCAGCAAGTATCTGGAGAGTCTTACTCCTACTCATCATTCCCTGCTGCTTCAAATCAAAGCTCACATCTCTTCTCGAAGGGTAGTAAGCTTCACACAAAGCTCAGACAGCATGGGAGAATGGTCTTCTTTGCTGGCAAAGAAGCAGATATGGTCTTAGAAAAGGAGAGGTCAAGCCTTTTTTTGTGTCTGTGGGAGTAGAGAGGGTTGAGGGGGAGAAGACAGAAGGACCACCAATTGCTTGCAGCTGCTGAACCCCTTCTTCCTACTTTCCCATCAAGTAGGGGAGGTTGGTACAGCGGCAGTAGTCATGATGGGCACAGAAGTAGGATTTACTTCATGGTTTTGGGTGAAAGAGAACAAGGCAACCGATGATTTCTTTTATGCTTAATATTTACTTGCAAAATGTCTTTATACCTACAGTGGTAAGCTAGGGTTTTTGGCAGTCAGTCTTTTAACTGAGGTTGCTTGGGTTTTAATTCTCATTAAGCATACCAGGGAGAAAGGGGACCTTTTTGGCAAATGCTGTCATGGTTGAGAGAGGAAAGAGTAAGCTGCCCTTTTGTTTGAATAGTTAAGAGCTTTTTTTCTCTTTATGAGCTCTCTTCCCATCCAGAGCTGAAGTCCAGTGTAGTTGGCACATCTGGTGACCAGTTAAAATGGAAAGATGTCCCTCTTAGCCATGATGTTTGAAACAAATGCACAGCTAAAACATAGCAAGATGACATGCAAGCCGCCTGGGATAAGAGGGGGATCCTCATTTTGATCTATACATTGAACAAATTTGGTGGGGAAATCACTGTGTAGGAGTAAATTTGGAATACTAAGAGGTCTTTTTTTTTTTTTTTTAAACATTTGTTTATTTTAGAGAGGGAGGGAGAGCGCAGAGGGAGAGAATCTCAAGCAGATTTCCCACAGAGCGCAGAGCTGGATGCATGAGATCATGACCAGAGCCAAAACCAAGAATCAGAACTTAACTGTCTGAGCCACTCAGGAGTCCCTAAGATGTCCTTTTTGTAGTCAGATTTCCAAGCTTAATTGCTATTAAAGAAGTAGCACAAAGAGGTCAGAGTGTGGGTCTCCCTTGCAGCAGCTGTAGTCATGGCAGGACAGGCGTTTAGAAAGTTTCTTCCCCTCTTTGAACAACTTTTAGTTGAAAGGAGAGCTGCCAAAACCAACCAGAGGAGGCATTATGCTTCCAGAAAAATCTCAAGGAATAGTATTGCAGGCAGCAGTAGTAGCTGTTAGATTGGGCTCTAAAGGAAGGGGTAGAGAGATTTAACCAGTTAGTGTGAAAGTTTAAGATCAAGTTCTTCTCTCAGAATATGGAAGCACCAAAGTAGTTCTAGATGATAAGGATTATTTATTTAGATATGGTGACATTCTCAGAAAGTATGTAGACTGAAAGAAATCATTATTGAAATGACATTAAGTGAAGCTGCCCATTCCAGTGAAGTTGTGAAATCTTTCATCATGTAATTTTTTTAAAAAAAGATTTTATTTATTTATGTGACAGAGATCACAAGTAGGCAGAGAGGCAGGCAGAGAGAGAGGGGGAAGCAGGCTCCCTGCTGAGCAGGGAGCCCCATGCAGGGCTCAATCCCAGGACCCTGGGATCATGACCTGAGCCGAAGGCAGAGGCTTTAACCCACTGAGCCACCCAGGCGCCCCTCATCATGTCATTTTTGTGTCTCTCTTTTATGATAAACTATTGGTATCCAAAAAAAAAAAAGTGGCACAAAGAAGTAGATTTTTTTTTTTTTTAAGATTTTATTTATTTATTTGACACAGAGAGAGATCACAAGCAGGCAGAGAGGCAGGCAGAGATAGAGGGGGGAAGCAGGCTCCCCGCTGAGCAGAGAGCCCAATGCGGGGCTCGATCCCAGGACTCTGGGATCATGACCTGAGCCGAAGGCAGAGGCTTTAACCCACTGAGCCACCCAGGTGCCCCAAAGAAGTAGATTTTTAAAAACCTTCCGTGGGCAGAAGATATGTGCTTGGGAAGGTCAGTGCTTGCTTTAGATATATCTACCTTACGTGCTTTTAAAAAAGTTTGGTAGCTGTGACTTACTGATTGTAGCCCTGTTTGGATTTCTTAAATCTATTTTCATTGCTTTCATTTAACTCTATTGATTATTCTTTTAATAAGCTTGTTTTTGTTTTTGTTTTTTGTTTTGTTAAGCCTTGATAAATTTGCTGAAGTTCCTTATGTCAAATGAGACCGTACTTTTGGCCAAACACAACATTTTTACATTAGCCCTTATGGTGAGTAACAAAAAAGTATTTCTTAAGGGGAGCGGGAGGAACAGGCTTCTAGTTGTGGAAAGAATATGTCATGAGGATAAAAGGTACAGCATAGGGAGTATAGTCAATGGTGTTGTAATGGTGTTACATGGTGACAGATGGTAGCACCACTTGTGGTAAGCACAGCACGATGTATAGACTTGTTGAATCACTATGTTATACACCTGAAACTAATGTAATGTGTGTCAATTGTACTTCCATTAAAAACATTTTTTTTGCTTTTTCTGAAGCCACACACTAAGATAGATAGGCCAGGTTGAAATAGGAGCTAGTATTCTGGGGACTAAGGCATAGGGGGAGCCAGGCCTTCATTTTCTTTTTGAATTTGAATCTCTAGACTGGTGCTCCCCATTCTTCCTCTCTCACCTATGTCTTTGGCAAACTTGAGACTCTTTCTTTTTCATGAGAGAATATTGTTTCGTAGGGGCAGGTATGGGTCCGCTCTCTGTGAGCCTTAGTCCCTGGTGAGAGACTGAACTAGGCTACTGTAGTCTCTATGTTGGTACAGAGCTAACCCTTTGGAGGTGTCCCAGCCAGATGAATGGTTCCATTATGGCTCCACTGGTTTCAGAGGGACATTACAGATGCCTATTTATCTGACTGGTTATTTGGGATAGAAGGAGGGCATTGTACCTTTTGACTGTCTTCTCAGGATGTTACCCAATGTATTCATAAATGTTTAATGTTTGAGGGGAAAAAGCCCTGATTTGTAGCATTTGTGGATTTCTATGGTACAACTACTCCCATCATGGCCAATTTCAAGCTAACAATGTGACATTGTTGAATGCAGAGCTAGGGAGATGAGCCATAACACCCTATTATATGATATTCCCACCACACAGGTATAAGAAGTGTAAATTAATCTCAAGAACACAAATACCAAAAGATAGAAAATAATTAGGAAGTTGTGAGTTTGAGTATTATTTTCATTTTAATATAATTTAATGAACCGTTAGTTTATGTGTCAATTTATAATAATGACTTTGTTAAGCAACCAGCTCACAAAATTCCTGAAAATTTAACATTGAGTTCTTACAAGCCAGTAAGAACTGGCAAAGGCATACTATTGACAGTACCCTTCTGGTCTTCATAGCATGATCCCTGTGTATGGGCTTTTGCTTCTTTTTTAGATTGTGAACCTTTTTAATATGTTTATCACATATGGCGACACATTCCTGCCCACTCCCAGCAGCTATGATGAACTCTACTATGAGATTATCCGCATGCACCAGAGCTTTGACAACCTCTACTCTATGGGTAAGCTTTCTTTTCTTTTTACTCCCCTCCCCCTGTCAGCTGTGATTTTTGGCATGTAAGAAGAAAAAACTACAAAAGATTCTCTTCTAGTTGCTTGGTTTCCTGCTTGGCATAGAAATATAGAAGTCTCTTCTCAGGCAATAGGAAGTTATATGTGGAATTCTTTGCTTTTGGGAACTCATAATTCATCTCAGTACAAAGCTGGTTAGCATCCCTGTGGCCCTTATGTTTGTGTGAGAGAGAGAAAGTAGGGAGGCTTGTGGATTTAGTGACTGCCAGTGAGATGGGAGTGAAAGAGTAGGTGGAGATTGACAGCAGCAAATAGAAGAGCTTGGATCCCAAAGGAACATTGTGTGATTTGAGAAGGTACAGGATTTTAAAGAGTTTTAATGTACCTATGTATTTTTAGCATAACCTACAAGAAGAAGTGGGCAGTAGATAAAAATCTTTCTTCCAAGCCTTTTGGTGATTGGCTTAATGAAAATTTACTCTGTGGTCATAGTAAATATAACTTATTTCTGAAAGAGGACACGTATCCCTGTTAATTTGAGTGAAGAGTCTATAAACCTACCTGGAATTTGAAAGGTCAGGAAAGGTTTCTATAGATTGCACAGAAACAGAAAGCCCCTCACTAAAACTATTAAAAAAAACTCCCTCACTTACTAGCTTTATTAAGGTATAATTGATATAAAATAAACTGCAGTTGTTTAAAGTATACAATTTTTGACATACATTTATATACACAAAGCTTTCACTACAATCAGGATAACGAACATATCTGTCACCTACCAAAGGTTTCCTTTATCCCTTTATATCCCTCCTACCTCCTCTTAGCACTTCTATCCCTTGCTTTCTTTCTCTGGGCAACCACCAGTCCACTTCCTATTCCTGCAGATTAGTTTGCTATATCCCTTTTGTTGGGACTATTTGTGAAAACTCTCTCCCATATCATGTGAAAACTGGAGGGGATTTGGAATAAGTACTAGGAGAAAGAGTTGATACAAACAGTAGAAAAGAATTGCCTAGGAAGACAAAATTTTTTTCTAATTTTCTTTTTTAGAGCAGTAGAGGAAAACTTTAACAGCCATGGATAGCTTTGCTATGACATTTTAGGCAGTGGGAGTAGGACCTTCTATTAGTAGGATGTTTTCACCTGCAGGTATGAGAAACCTCTGACTTAAACTACCTTGAACAATAAGGAAAATTATTTCACCTTGCAAGAATTCTAAGGAATGACAATTCCAGAAGGATGTGATGTGATGCTCAGCAGTGTTGCAAGGACCCAGGTGTTTTCTGTTTCTCTCTCTCTTAATATAATAGCTTTCTTAGTATAATAGCTTTAGCATCAGGTCAGCTCCCTTGAGAATAACAAGTTCTAGTTGTCATATTAAGACACATCATCTTTTTTTTAGGAGCTGAGAAGTCTTCCATGAGAACCCTTTAGTAGACTTCCTATTGCCAAATGTGCTCAGTGTTCCTTATATGGTTTGTGTCCACCCAGCTTTACCAAAATCCTTGTTTTTGAGAATGTAGAATTTTCCAAGGGTGAAGAGCTGCCCTAGAGGCCTTAGCATCCATTAATAGATGAATAAAGATATCTTTCAATGAGGAAAGGCAGGAAAGTTGAAGTGGGAGAGATATTTTATAGAAGCCTGACATACCTACTCAACTGGGCCATGTGCACAGTCAAATGAGGTAAGCCCTTGTAGCTATAGCAGCAAGATAAGAGAGAATATCTGGGCATGCTCAAATCTGCCAAGGGAATTAAAATGTGAACCAGGAGATCACAAATAGGGAAATGAAAAGTATCCCTAAATGAGACAGAACAAACAGCATGTTTCAGTGCTTTCCATTTTGAATAAAGTATGATGAAAAAACATTTAGTTTAGTTTTTTGTTTTTTTTTTTTTTTAAGATTTTATTTATGTGTTGAGGAAGAATGAGAGAGAGAGAGAGATCAGGAGCAGGGGGGAAGGGTAGAGGGTGAAGCAAACTCCCCACTAAACAGGGAGCCCGATGCAGGACTTGTTCCCAGGACCTTGGGATCATGACCTGAGCCAAAGGCAGATGCTTAACCAACTGAGCCACCCAGGCACCCTAAAACATTTAGTTTTTAAGTCAAGTTTTTAAAGGTTTAATTTACACGTATGGTAAAATTCACCCTTTTTAATGTACGGTTCTGAGTTTTGACAAATGTGTACAGAAGTATAATTTTTTTTAAAATATTTTATTTATTTATTTTTTGACAAAGATCACAAGTAGGCAGAGAGGCAGGCAGAGAGAGAGGAGGAGAGGAGGAAGCAAGCTCCCTGCCGAGCAGAGAGCCCAATGTGGGACTCGATCCCAGGACCCTGAGATCATGACCTGAGCCGAAGGCAGAGGCTTTAACCCACTGAGCCACCCAGGCGCCCCTAGAAGTATAATTATCACCAAAGAATCAAGATATAAAAGAGTTTCATCATCCCAGAATGTCTCTTGTGCTCTTGTGAGGTCAACTTCTTCACTCACCCTAAACCCTCAGCAGCCACGAATCTGTTCCCTGGCCTCAGAGTTTTCCTTTTTTCTTTTTTTCATAGTTTTTGTTTTGTTTTGTTTTGTTTTGTTTTCAAAAAAAACCCAAAGGTGAGATTGTGTAGTCTTTTGAGTCTGACTTCTTTTACATAGTAACTTATTTGAAATTCATCCATGTTGGTGCATGTATCAGTAGTTTATTCCTTTAAAAAAAAAAAAAGATTTTATTTATTTGAGAGAGAGAGAGAGAGAGAGCAGGAGAGAGCATGAGCAGGGAGCCTAATGTGGGCCTCGATTCCAGGACCCTGGGATCATGACCTCAGCCAAAGGCAGATGCTTAACTTACTGAGCCACCCAGACACCCCTGTTTATTCCTTTCTATTGTGAAATAATATCCCATTGTAAGACTATGCCAGCTTAGTTTATCCACTTTTCAGTTGAAGGACATCTGGGAGGTTTCTAGTTTTTTTAGTTTTTTAAAGATTTTATTTCTTTATTTGACAGAGAAACAGTGAGAGAGGGAACACAAGCAGGGGGACTGGGAGAGGGAGAAGCAGGCTTCCTGCAGAGCAGGGAGCCTGATGCAGGGCTCAATCCCAGATCATGACCTGAGCTGAATGCAGATGCTAAATGACTGAGCCACCCAGGTCCCCCAAGGTTTCCAGTTTTTAACGATTATGAGTGAAGCCCCTGTTAACATCATTGTACAAGGTTTTATGTGAACACAAGCTTTCATTTCACTTGGTTACATACCTCTAAATGGGTTTTGGCTATCATGTTTAAGATGTTCCTTATAAAGAAGAACACCAAACAGTTTTCCAAAGAGATGTGCTATTTTACATTTCCTTCAGCAATATATAAGAGTTATAGTCCCTCCATATCCTAGCCAGCACTGGTTTGTTGGTTGGTTTGTTTGTTTTTGGCTGCTTCTTTTTTTTTTTTTTAAGATTTTATTTATTTATTTGACAGAAATCACTATTAGGCAGAGAGGCAGGGAGAGAGAGAGAAAGGGAAGCAGGCTCCTGCTGAGCAGAGAGCCTGATGTGGGGCTCGATCCCAGGACCCTGAGACCATGACCTGAGTCGAAGCAGAGACTTAATCCACTGAGCCACCCAGGCGCCCTGTTTTTGGCTTCTTATAGGTGTGTCACAATATCTCATTATGGTTTTAATTTTGTATTTCCCTAATGAATAATGATGTTGAACATCTTTCCCCTTCTTATTTGCCATCTTTGGTTTTGAAGATCTTTTGCCCATTAAAAAAAGCATTGCATACCCATGTTCATAGCAGCACTGTTCACAATAGCCAAGAGATTAAAGCAACCCAAATGTCCATTAATGGATGAATGGATAAATAAAATGTGGTATATACATTTAATGGAATGCTATGCAGCCTTAAAAAGGAAGGAAATCTGTTATGCTCCAGTGTGGATGAACATTGAGAACATCATGCTAAATGAAATAAACCAGTCCACAAAGGGACAATATTGTATGGTCCCACTTATGTGAAGTATCTAAAGTAGTCAAATTTGTAGATACAGAAAATAGAATGGTGGTTACCAAGGGATGAGGGGAAGGGTACAAAGGGAGTTTTTTAATAGGTATAGAGCTTCAGTTCTGCAAGATAAAAAGGTTCTGGAGATCTGTTATGCAACAATGTAAACATACTTAACAACTTTTGAACAATACACTTAAAAATGGCTAAAACAGTAAATTTTATGATATATGTTTTTTTCTACCATACATGCACATACTAAGCTCTAGACTTTATTTGTAGATTCTATTCATTTTTCTCCTAATGTCCTTTCTGTATTCCAGGATTCCACCCATGTGACATGTAATTCTAATATCTCTTTAGTCTCTTGTCTGACAGTTTCTTAATGTTTGTTTTTCATGACCTTGACAGTTTTCAGGAGAAGCTTCCTTAATTTTGAAATGACTCATGATTTACTCAAAGTTGGACTGGGGTTCTGGGTTTTCAGAAGAGTGCCACAAAGTCAAACATTTGTGTGTATGCTATCAACATGAATTATCACTGGTGATACTAACCTTTATCACTTGGTTATAGTGTTTGCAAAGTTTCTCCACAGCAGAGTTGTGATTTTTCCTCCCTTTCCATACTTTGTTCTTTGGAAGCAAGTCACTAAATGCAGTAAGCACTGAAGTTGGTAGTGGGGGTGGGGAGGTTAAGCTCCACCTCCTTCAGGGGAGAGTATCTACATAGATTATTTAGAGTTCTCCTATAAGGAGAATTGGTTGTTTTTTAATTTTTTTGTTTGTTTGTTTTTGAGATGTGAGGTTTCTTTGTATATTTTATACACTAGTACATTTTCAGTTACATGTTTTGCAATTATTTTCTCCCTGATCTTAGCTTGTATTTTCATTTTCCCTTTTCTTCTTTCTTTCTTTTTTTTTTTTTTTTAAAGATTTTATTTATTTATTTGACAGACAGAGATCACAAGTAGGCAGAGAGGCAGGTAGAGAGAGAGAGGAGGAAGCAGGTTCCCTGCCCAGCAGAGAGCCCGATGTGGGGCTCGATCCCAGGACCCTGGGTCATGACCTGAGAGTAAGGCAGAGGCTTAACCCACTGAGCCACCCAGGCGCCCCTTCTTCTTTCTTTCTTTCCTTCTTTCTTCCTTCCTTCCTTTCTCTCTCTCTCTCTCTTTCTTTCTTAAGATTTTGTTTATTTATTTGTCAGAGAGAGAGCATGAGCAAGAGTGGCATGCAGAGGGAGAAGCCCGCTCCCCTCTGAGCAAGGAGCCTGATGCGGGACTCAGTCCTAGGACCCTGGGATCATGTCCTGAGCCGAAGGCAGACGCTTAACCCACTGAGCCACCCAGGCATCCCTGTATTTTTATTTTCTTAACAATATCTTTTGAAGACATTTTTGTTTGTTTTTCCTTTTTTAAAGATTTTATTTATTTATTTGAGAGAGTGAGAGAGAGAACATGTATGAGCTTGGGCAGGGGGAGGAGTAGAGGGGAAGGGAGAGGGAGGGGAAAGAAGATAGTCTTGAGTAGACACCATGCTAAGTGTGGAGCCCGATGTGGGGCTTGATCTCACGACCCTGAGGTCATGACCTGAGCTGAAGCCAAGAGTCGGACCCTTAACCAACTGAGCCACCCAGGTGCGCCATTTTATTTTTCAGTCTCATCCACCAATTAGGGAAAGATTTTTGTTATAACCCAGCTAGCAGATTTCCATTTTTCTTGGACTCAGTTGCAAAGTGTTAAAGAAGGTTTTAATTTTGATAAATATAGTTTATTAATTTTTTCTTTTATGAGTTTATGCTTTTTGTGTAGCATCTAAGAAATCTTTCTCTATGGGGTGCCTGGATGGCTAATTCGTTAAACATCTGCCTTTGGCTCAGGTCATGATCCCAGGGTTCTGGGATCGAGCCCCATATCGGGCTCCCTGCTCAGCAAGGAGCATGCTTCTCCTTCTCCCACTCCCCCTGCTTGTGTTCCCTCTCTCAGTGTGTCTCCTTCTGTCAAATAAATAAAATCTTTAAAAAAAAAAAAAAAAGGTAAGTTTTAAAAGCAGTTCATGTGAGTCTTTCAACTTTTTTTTTTTTTGTAAGATTTTAAGTGTTTTTGTTTTGTTTTAGAGAAAGAGAGAGAGTGCAAGTAGGAGGAGGGACAAAGGGAGAGGGAGAAGGAGAAGGAGAGAAGCAGGCTCCTCGCTGAGCACAGATCCCGATGCAGGGCTCAATCTCACAACCCTGAGATCATGATCTGTACTGAATTCAAGAGCTGGTTGCCTAACCTCTTGAGCCACCTAGGCATCCCAAGATTTTTCTTCAGGTTTTATTTTTATTTTTATTTTTTTAAGATTTTTAAATTTCTATTTATTTGACAGAGATCACTCGTAGGCAGAGAGGCAGGCAGAGAGAGAGGTGGAAGCGGGCTTCCCGCTGAGCAGAGAGCCCGATGCAGGGCTCGGGCTCGATCCCAGGACCCTGGGATCATGACCTGAGCCGAAGGCAGAGGCTTTAACCCACTGAGCCACCCAGGCGCGCCAAGTTTAAGGTTTTATTTTTAAGCAGTCTCTATACCCAGTGTGGGACTTGAACTCACAGTCCTGAGATCAAGAACCCCATGCTCTACTGTCTGAGCCAGCCAGGTGCTCCTCAACTTTGTTCTTATGTATCAAAATTATTTTGGCTGTTTTTTCATATAAATTTAAATATGTTTTTGTTAAAACCCCACTGAAATTTTGATTAAGATTATGATGAATCTAGGGGCACCTTGGTGGCTCAGTTGATTGAGTATCTGCCTTGGGCTTGGGTCATGATTTCAGAGTCATGGGATTGAGCCTACTGGGCTCCCTGCTCAGCAGGGAGTCTGCTTCTCCTTCCTCTGCCACTTCCCCTGCTTGTGCTCTCTCCCTCCCTCCCTCTTTCTCTCTCTTTCAAATAAATAAATATCTTTTTTTTAAGGTTCTATTTATTTATTCGACAAAGAGACACAGCGAGAGAAGGAACACAAGCAGGGGGAGTGGGAGAGGGAAAAGCAGGCCTTCTCCTGAGCAGGCAGCCTGATACAGGTGGGGCTCGATCCCAACCTGAGCCAAATGCAGACACTTAACGACTGCTCCACCCAGGTGCCCTAATAAATATCTTTTTTTGAAAAAGATTATGATGAATCTATAGATCATTTTGGGAAAAGTTGACATCTTAGTAATAACATCTTAGAGCCCATAAACATTTGTTGAAGTCTTTGATTTTTTCATCAAACATATTGTACGTATTTTATTAAATTTATCTTAAAGCGTTTCATGGAATTTGTGCTATTGTAAATGGTATTTTTTAGAATTTCAATTATTATTTTCTCATTGTTAATATATAGAAAGACTATTAATTTCCGAATTTGTCATCTTGCTAAACTCACTTACTAGATTTAGTGACTTATAATCTTATTAGAATTTTCTGTGTAAACAGCTATGTAGTTTGGGAATAAAAGCGTTTTATTCCTTTCATTCTAATCTGTAGGCCTTTTAATTCTTGTCTTATTTCACTAGTTAGGACCTCTAGTAGTATATTAAATCAGAGTGGTGGGAATGGATATACTTATCTTTTTTTTTTAAGTTTTATGGGCATATAGTGGTTTGTAATATTAATTTTTCGTGTCTGTAGAGTCTGTACTAATTTCCTTTCTTTCATTCCTGATATTGATAATTTATGTCTTCTCTTTTTCTTGGTCAGTCTGGCTATATGTTTTTCAGGTTTATTAACTTTTTTCTCCCCAGAGAACTAGCTTTTGGTTTCATAGTGGGTTTTATTTTTGTCTCTCTCGTTTTTTAGTTTTCTATTTCATAGATTCCTGCTCTTAATTTTCTTCTTGTTGCTTGCTTTTGAGTTTTTTTTGTTTTGTTTTGTTTTTAAGATTTATTTATTTATTGGTCAGAGAGAGAGAGAGTATAGGCAGGAAGAGTGGCAGGCAGAGGCAGAGGGAGAAGCAGGCTCCCCACGGAGCAAGGAGCCTGATGTGGGACTTGATTCCAGGATGCTAGGATCATGACCTGAGCCGAAGGCAGCCGCCTAACCAACTGAGCCACCCAGGCATCCCTTGCTTTGAGTTTTGCTAGTTTCTTAGGATAAAAGTTTAGGTCACTGATTTGAGACTTTTTTTTTTCCTAGTATAAATGCTTAGTCCTATAAATTTCCCTTTAAATAGTACTTTAGTTGCATCTCAAACATTTTCATTTGTTGTGTTTACATTGCCATTCGGGTTCAACATATTTTCTGATTTCCTTTGTGATTTCTTCTTTGACCTTTGGATTATTAGGACTATTTTGTTTAATTTCCAAATATTTGGGATTTTTTATTTTATTTTATTTTATTTTAATTATTTTAAGGATTTTATTCATTTATTTGACAGAGAGCATAAGTTGGAGGCGGGGAGCAGCAGAGGGAGAGGGAGGAGCATTCTCCCCGCTGAGCAGGGAGCCTAACATGGGGCTTGATCCCTGGACCCTGGGATCACAATCCAAGTCCAAGACAGACACTTAACTGACTGAGCCAAACAGGTGCCCCAATTTGGGGATTTTTAATTTTTTTCAGATATCTTTCTGGTAGTAATATTAGGTTTAATTCTGCTTTGGTCCAAGGATATACTTAATATGATTTCAGTCCTTTGAAATTTACTGAGACTTGTTTTATGGCCCAGAATACGGTCTATCCTGGTAAACGACTCTTCTGCACTTGATTCTGCTCTTGGAGTAGACTATTCTTTGAGTTTCAGTTTGGTTAAGTTGTTTGGTATGGTCTCTGTTTTCACATATTTTTCTGTCTACTTGTTCTAAAGGGACAGAGAGGATTGTTAAAATCTCTAACTATAGGGTCGCCTGGGTAGCTCAGTGGATTAAACCTCTGCCTTCAGCTCAGGTCATGATCCCAGGGTCCTGGGATCGAGCCCCATATCGGGCTCTCTGCTCAGCAGGGAGCCTGCTTCCCCCTCTCTCTCTGCCTGCCTCTCTGCCTACTTGATCTCTCTGTCAAATAAATCTTAAAAAAAAAAAAATTAAAATTAAAAAAATCTCTAACTATAATTGTAAGTTTATCTATTTTTTTAGTTCTTTCACTTTTTGGTTTATATATTTTGTAGCTTTGCTGTCACGTGTGTACACATTTAGGATTATCGTATTTTGGTGAGTTAACCCTTTTATCCTTGTGTAATGTCCTACTTTATCTCTGGTAATACTCCTTTTCTGAAGCTGTTTGGTCTGATTTTAATACAGCCATTGTGGTTTTTCTCTTTTTCCCACTTTCTCAAAGATTTTATCTTTAATCTCTACACCCAATGTGGGGCTGAAACCCACAACCCTCATATCAAGATTTGCATCCTCTACTGACTGAGCCAGCCAGTTACCCCTGGTTTTTCTTTTTTGATTAGTGTTTATGTGTTTATCTTTTTCTATCTATAACTATTAACTTATCTATATTTTTATATTTAAAGAGGCTTTTTTTTTTTTTTTTTAAAGTAGGCTCCACGCTCATCATGGAGCCCAGTGCTGGGCTTGAACTCACGACTCTAAGATGAAGACCTGAACTGAGATCAAGATTCGTATGCTTAATTTAATGAGCCACCCAAGTGCCCCTAAAATGGCTGACTTGTACAGAGCTTGTAGTTAGGTCTTGTTTGTTATCCAGTGTCACAGTCTTTTTCTCTCATTCAATATTTAAACCATATGCATATACCATATACATATACGATCCATATATATATACCATATACATAAACATATAATATTCCAGTTGGCTTTGGCTATATTTCTTTGTGTATTTTTAGCAGGTCTAGGGTTACATTATACATTATACCTTTCCTAGGCTACTTACAGTTAGTGTTGTATCACTTCACTTTTTTTTTTAAAGTAGGATCAATGCCTATCGCCCATCATGCAGCCCAGTATGGGGCTTGAACTCATGACCCTGAGATCAAGACCTGAGCTGAGCTCAAGAGTCAGACGTTTAACTGACTGAGCCACCCAGGCACCCCTAGTGTTGTATCACTTCAATAAAATATAACAATTTTCTACTAGATAGTGTCCCATAATCACCAACCCCCACACTTACTTTGATGTTATAGTTGTATGTATTACATCTACATATATTGAAAACTCTACCAGACACTGCCATAATTTTTGCCTATGAATATGGACTTTAGAATATGGGCTATCATCCATAATCTAAAGAATTTTAGAAAAATTTTTTTATTTTTACCTAGATATTTTCTATTTCCATTGCTCTTTTTTTTTTTTTTCCATTGCTCTTTTTATTCCAGAAGATTCTAATTTCCTTCTAAAGAAATTTCCTTCTGGGTTGCCTGGGTGGCTCAGTTGGTTAAGCAGCTGCCTTCGGCTCGGGTCATGATCCCAGCTTCCTGGGATCGAGTCCCACATCGGGCTCCTTGCTCAGCGGTGAGCCTGCTTCTCCCTCTGCCTCTGCCTGCCACTCTGTCTGCCTGTGCTCTCTCTCTCTTACAAATAAATAAATAAAATCTTTAAAAAAAAGAAAGAAAGAAAGAAATTTCCTTCTAAAGAAATGCTCTAAAAGCATTTCTTTTAGAGTGGGACTTCTGGTGGTAAGCTTTAAAAATTTTCCTTCATTTCTCAGGTATTTTTGCTGGATTTAGAATTTTGAGTTGATAGGTTCTTATCTTTAAGTATTTTTTTAAGGTTTTATTTATTTATTTGACAGAGAGAGGAGACACAGCAAGAGAGTGAACAGAAGCAGGTCATGATCTTGGGTTTGTGGGATGGAGCCCCACGTGGGGCTCCTCGATCAGCATGGAGTCTGCTTCAGATTCTTTCTCCCTCCCTCTCTGCCCCTCCCTGCTCTCTCTCTCTCTCCCCCTCTCAAACAAACAAACAAATAAACACACACACACACACACACACACACACCCCACCAAATACCCATTTGGTTCCTAAAGCTTTTGCTTTGCTGCTCGTATCTCTGTTCCATATTTGCTTAGCTCAGGCATAAGCCTGAGAATTGTGCAACTATTATATACAGAATTATACAGAATTAGGGGAACACTTTCTCCTGATTTGTCCAGGATTCTCTCTATGTTCTCTGACCAGCAGAAGCCCCTTTTCCTGGTTTCTGTCTACAGAAAGGTGAGGTTTCTATTGAAGTTTTAGTCATCTATCCAGCTTTTCCCCTGTATATCCCTGTGAAAGCTTGAAAGAAAAATAGGAGAAAAGGCAACTCGAAACTCCTTTTGTGGGTGTTTCTCCAAGTTTTTACTCCCTTCTATAATATGTGTGCTTATGCTCAATTTTAGAGCCTCCAGGTAGTTACTTTTTATATTTAATAAAGGATTTTTAGCTATAATCAGAGAAAGGCTGTAGTGGGTTTTACTCTGCCATGCTAGAAGTGGCACTGCACCTTCATCCCCCTCCCCAGTTTTATTGAGAAATAATTGGCTCACGTCACTATGATGTTTAAGGCATACAGAATGATGGTTTAATTTACATATATAGCGAAGAGGTCCAGCTCACATCCATCTTTTCAAATAGATACAGTAAAAGGAAAAAAGGAAGAAAGGAAAAAATTTTTTCTCCTTGTGATGAGAACTCTTAGGATTTTACTCTCTTTAATAGCTTTCCTGTATATTATACAGTGGTGTTAGCTATATTCTCCTATTGTACGTTACATTCCTTATTTTTTTTTTAAAGATTTTATTGATTTATTTGTCAGAGAGAGAGAGAGCGCGCACACAAGCAGGCAGAGTGGCAGGCAGAGGCGGAGAGAGAAGCAGGCTCCCCATGGAGCAAGAAGCCCGATGTGGGACATGATCCCAGGACTCTGGGATCATGACCTGAGCTGAAGGCAGTGGCTTAACCGACTGAGCCGCCCAGGTGTCCCTATATCCCTTATTTATCTTCTTTATCCTGTAACTGGAAGTTTGCATCTTTTGACTACCTTCTTCCAATTCCCCCTCTCCCTACCCTCCGTCTCTGGTAGCCACAAGACTGATCTCTTTTTTTATGGGTTTGGTTTTGTTTTGTTTTGTTTTTATTTTTTTATTTTATTTTTTTAAAGATTTTATTTATCTATTTGTCAGAGAGAGAGGGGGAGAACACAAGCAGGCAGAGGCAGAGAGAGAAGCAGGCTCCCCGCTGAGCAAAGAGCCTGACGCGGGACTCGATCCCAGGACCCTGGGATCACGACCAGAGCCGAAGGCAGCGGCTCAACCAACTGAGCCACCCAGGCGTCCCGGTTTTGTTTTGCTTTTAAGATTACATGTATAAGTAAGATCGTACAGTATTTGTCTTTCTGTGTCACTTATTTCACTTAGAATAAAGTCTTTAGGGTCCATCCATATTGTCACAAATAGTAGGGTTTCCTTGTGTTTTATAGCTGAATAATACTCCATTGTGTGTGTGTGTGTGTGTGTGTGTGTGTGTGTGTGTGTGTATACCACAACTTCTTTATGCATTCATCCATTGATAGCCACTTAGGTTGTTTTTAAGTCTTGGCTATTATGAATGATACTGCTGTGAACGTGGGGTTGCACATATCTTTTCAAATTAGTGTTTTGGTTTTCTTTGGATAAATACCCAGAAGTGGAATTGCTAGATCATATGGTAGTTTTTATTTTTAATTTTTAAAGTATCCCTCATACTATTTTCCATGGTGGCTGTGTTTACATTCCTACCAACAGTGCATGAGGGTTCCCTTTTCTCCACATGCTGTCCTTGCCAATGCTTGTTATTTCTTGTCTTTTTGTTACTAGCCATTCTGACAGGTGAGGTGATATCTCATTGTGGTTTTGATTTGCTTTTCCCTGATGAGTCATGGTGTTGAGCATCTTTTCACATGTCTATTAGCCATCTATATGTCTTCTTTGAAAAAATGTCTTTTGAAGTCTTCTTGTTATTTAATTAGATTGTTTGTTTTTTTGGTGTTGCGTTGTAGGAGTTCTTTATGTATTTTGGATATTAACCCCTTAACAGATATATAATTTGCAAATGTCTTCTCCAATTCAGTAGGTTTGTTTTGTTGATGTTTTCCTTCGTTCTCTATGCAGAAGCTTTTTATTTTGATGTAATCCCAATTGTTTCTTTTTCCTTTTTCCCCTTTGCCTGAGGAGACAGATCCAAAAAAAATATTGCTAAGATTGATGTCCCAGAGTCTACTGCCTGTATTTTCTTTTAGGAGTTTTATGGTTTCAGGTTTTACATTTAGGTCTTCAGTCCATTTTAAGTTTATTGTATATGGTGTAAGGAAGTGGTCCAGTTTCTGTTTTTTGCATATAGCTGTCCAGTTTTCCCAACACCATTTATTGAAGAGACTGTCTCTTCTCCATTTTATATTCTTCACTCCTTTGCCATAGATGAATATATGTGAGTTTACTTCTGGATTCTCTACTCTATTTCATTGATCTGTGTATCTGTTTTTGTGCTACTGCCATGCTATTTTGATTATTGAGGCCTTGTAGTATAGTTTGAAATCTGGTGGCATGATACTTCCAGGTTTGTTCTTCTTTCTCAAGATTACTTTGGCTATTCAGGGTCTTTTATGGTTCCATACAAATTTTATGATTATTTGCTCTATTTCTGAAAAATGCTAGTGGTATTTGTATAGGGATTGAACTGAATCTGATTAAGATTATTAATTCTTCCAATCCATGATCATGGTATATCTTTCCATCTATTTTTTTTTTAAGATTTTATTTATTTATTTGACAGAGATCACAAGTAGGCAGAGAGGCAGGCAGAGAGAGAGGGGGAAACAGGCTCCCCACTGAGCAGAGTGCCTGATGCGGTGCTCAATCCCAGGATCCTGAGATAATGACCTGAGTCGAAGGCAGAGGCTTTAACCCACTGAGCCACCCAGGCGCCCCTCTTTCCATCTATTTATGTCATCTTCAATTTCTTTCACCAGTGTCTTATAGTTCTCAAAGTACAGGTCTTTCACCTCTTAAGTTAAATTTATTCCTAGGTATTTTATTGTTTTTGATACTATTGTAAATAGGATTGTTTTCTTAATTTCTCTTTCTGGTCATTGGTTATTAGTGAATGGAAACACGGTGATTTCTGTGTATTAATTTTGTATCTTGCTACTTCACTGAATTTATTTCTTTTTTAAGATTTTATTTAGTAGACAGCATGCAGGTTGGGGGGAGGGGTAGAGGGAGAAGCAGATTCCCTGCCAAGCGGGGAGCCCAATGTGGGGCTCCATCCCAGAACCCTGAAATCATGACCTGAGCTGAAGGCTGACACTTAACCGACGAAGCCACCCAGGCTCCCTTTACTGAATTCATTTATTAGCTCTAATTAGAAGTTTTTTGGTGAAGTTGTTAGTATTTCTCTATATAGTATCATGTCATATGCAGATAGTGACAACTTCTTTCTTCCAAATTTGGATGCTTCTTATGTATTTTTTAATATGCTTTTAATCTCATTAATCTTAATTCATTTTATCCAGTGTAGTGTGCATTTCAGGTTTTTTCTTCCCTAGAAGTTCTGTTTGGACTTCTTTGTAATGTGTCCGTTTCTTTCCTCATTGTATTTGTATTTTCCTCAATCTTCCTGAGAATATGGAGCATATTTACAGTAGTTGTTTTAATGTCCTTTTTTGGTAATTCTGCTAATTTTCTTTCATGTTTAGATCTGTTTCTATTGACTGGTTTTTCTCTTGCCTATTTGGTCATATTTTCTGCTTTGAATGTCTAGTAATTTTTAAATTAGATTTTGGACATTGTGATTTTAATATTGTGAGTGCTCGATTTTGTTATTTTATATATGTTAAACTTTGTTCTAGAATGTGGTTATGTTATTTGGAAATCAGCTTTATCCTTTCAGGTTTGCATTTAAGGGTTGTCAGGGGAGGTTGAGAGCAATCTTTAATGTAGGCTAATTTGGCCCCATTGCTAACATAGTACCCATCTGCAGACTTTGTCTGAAAACCAGTGTATGAGTAAGTCTTTGTACACTTGCTGGGGGAAAAACAAATTATTTTATTTGTGGAGCCCTCTGTGAACTTAATTTCTTTTCCTTTCCAATAGATCTTTGTTTCCAGCTCTGAGTATTTTCCTCTTCGATCTATATATGCAGATCAGTATTCAAAAAAAGATGTAAGATGACCCTTCTGTAGACCTCCAGAGTTCTTTGTCAAACTCCTTCTTCTGCAGTACTCTGCCTCACAAATTCTAGGTACCTTGGCCTCTCCAAGTGTTTGTTGATCTCTATGTTTTTGGCTTGGCAAGACTTCTCTATTCTATATAGGTTCTTCCTCCTGCCCCACAGGCTAGAAACTTCTCTATGCAGTAAGCTGGGGTAATCGTAGGGCTCACCTTGTTTTTTTTCTTCAGGGATCACAGTTGAATATGCCTGTAGTCC
Source organism: Martes martes (assembly GCF_963455335.1). Lineage (NCBI taxonomy): Eukaryota > Metazoa > Chordata > Mammalia > Carnivora > Mustelidae > Martes > Martes martes. The sequence continues at coordinate 26,473,148 of NC_137902.1, forward strand.
AATGTCTGGTAGTTGTTGTTTCATCTGTTTTGTCCAGTCACTTAAGGTAGAAGGGTAAATTATGTTTTGTTCTTCTGTCTTGGCTAGAGGAGGAAGGCTCACTGAAACACTTTTGATAAAGGCACACATTTAATATTCTGATGACATTAATTTGGTGCAGTTAAGTCCGTTGAGTAGGAAGACTTCCAAAGGAGCTGCCCTGAACCATAAATGATACCATATTTTGAAGTGTTTTTTTTATTAAAAAGAAAGATAATTATAAATACTAAAGAAAAAGAAAAATCAAAATGGAAAAGATAAAAAAAATTTGTAATCTTTATAGTGCTGTGATTGTTTTCATTGTTGTATATTAGCCTACACGTATGCATAGTTTTACATAGTTGTAATCATGTTATCCTTCTATTTTGTGTTTTTTAAAACATGTGTCATAAAATATTCTTCTTTTTTTGTAATTTTCTTAAATCTTTCTGTGTCTTTTTTTGTACAGTGTGGGCTTAGTTTATTTAACCATTCTTTTCATGGAAATTATGGTTGTTTCCAGTTTTTACTATTACTTACGTCTCTTTTTAAAATGGCTGTGTACTATGTTATTTTTGTGAACCATAATTTACTACATAAAAGATTACCTTAGCTTGAGGCTTTTAGGGCATTTTGAAATAATTTTGTGTTTAAATTTGGTAACAGAAAAGAATGTAAAAGCCTATGGCATTTCCAAAGGAAATGCAGTGATGAGGTCATCTGGTTCTTGTTCACTAAGGAACAGAGCTGACAGAATGTTACAGAGAAATAATCCATGGACAGAGTTAAATATCTCACTGAAATAAGGAAAGGAAAATTCAACTCAATTCCATCAATGTTTTGGTCCCCACCCTCAGAGAATTTATGATCTTGTGGAGGATCTAGTGAAACACATCTAAGGAGTTTCACAGTTGAGTTGGAAAAGATATGTCTGACCTGCTGAAACAATTGTGTTCATTACATGATTGAATTTGCACATACACTGGATAAAACCGGATTTCAGACTGAAGAGCTTTAACTTGGAACTATACCAACTTCCCCTGCACTAAATCTTGTAAATTAGAAAGGCAGTGTTCTGATACTATGTTTTATTAAGGCTCCCCTACTCTCTTTCATAAAATTACATGAATTTATAAAAATGAGGTATTGCTAGAAGTGATGCAGAGCAGCCAGGTGAGTTTTCTTTTCCCTGTTGCAGCCATAGGCCTTCCCTCAGATTTAGCTGCTGCTGTTTCTTTCCTGGCTGGAATACTGGTCAGGAGTAGGTAGTGATGGTTCTCAGGTATAAAATTCCTAAGCAAATTGGTTATACGTTTCTTAATTTCTTAACGTAATGTTGTTAGGCTCTACTTTTCCTTCCTCTGGGAAAGTCTCAGATATATTCATTCATTTGTTTAGGAGGCCATGTATTTAAATACTAATAGCTAATATACGACATTTACTGTGTGCCAGGCACTGATCTAAGGGTTTATATGTATTAACTTACTTCATTTTCATAAGAATCCTTTCATGTAAGTATTGCTGTTACTGTCGTAGTAAATGGCAGGTGCAGGAATTGGACTCTGACAGTTGGCTTCAGGGTTCATACTCATAACCATTTACTCTAAGTACATGCTCTAGAGTCATACCCTCGGGTTCGAATTCTGGCTCAGTTACTTACAACTGTTTGGATGACTTAGATCAATTATTTGTCTCCTTTGAGTCTGTTTCCTCATCTCTCTGCTATCTTTTATATAACCTAACTTTGTTCACTTCTTGGCACATAGTAAACTTGGCTCTTATTAAGTATTCTTTCATTAAAAACATAAACTTGGAGTGCCTACCATGTGCTTGCTCTTCCAAGGAGCAGTTGTGCTGGTTTGTCTCTTTTCTGAAATGGTATCAATACTGTAATGTATGGTCCTGAAGCTCTTAGCTGACTGAGGTTGTTCTGTCTTTCCATCTTCCTTCCTTTTACTGGTGAGCGTGGAAAAGAGATAGAACTTGGTCAGAAAAGAGAAGGCTCTTCCTCTTGATTCATGTTGCAGGTCACACAGTTAAGTTATAGTAGCTAAAGCAGGTTATTCCTTGACTGAAACATGACTGTCCTCTATCTGACAAAATAATGTGTCCTGTTTGACCCAGCTGAAACCTTTAGGAGAAAGGTAAGTATGGAGCAGGAGGGGATACTTACTCAAACCAGCCACTTCCACTAAATCAGCCATTAGAGGTGATTTAATGATAAATGTGGCTGCCAGGTTAATCTTGCCTTACCGCCTCAATGTAGATTTTAAATGAATGTAAAAACTAAGCATGGAAATCTGTTAGTAGGGAGTGTATGGAGGGGAACCCAAGGCAGAGGAGTATTTTGATAGAAAGTGAAAAAAAGCTAGAGAATGGGGCGCCTGGGTGGCTCAGTGGGTGAAGGCCTCTGCCTTCAGCTCAGGTCATGATCCTAGGGTCCTGGGATCCAGCCCCGCGTCGGACTCTCCGCTCAGCGGGGAGCCTGCTTCCCTTCCTCTCTCTCTGCCTGCCTCTCTGACTACTTGTGATCTCTGTCTGTCAAATAAATAGATAAAATCTTAAAAAAAAAAAAAAAAGGCTAGAGAAAAAAAATCCTGGTGAAGGTAGTTGAGAATAAGCCCTTATATTTTTCTCTAAGATGAGGAAGTTTTAAATGGAATGTTGTTGTAGGCTCTGGTTATTCTAATAAAGCTATTCTGAGATGTGTCTTTATTCCTCATTTTTGTGTTTTATACTGGGGGTCTAACAGATCTTTTTTCTTTTCTTCCTTACAGTCCTGAGGCTTTCTACCAATGCAGGCCAGTGGAAAGAAGCAGCTAGCAAGGTGACCCATGCCTTGGTTAATATCAGGTAAGGAATGAGAACTTACCTCTTTCAGCATTCCTTGGCTCATCCTGAGGTTTATTGTACCTTGCTGAGTGGAGTGTGTTGAACACCACTGCTATTTTAAGCCCTGATGTCTGTAGGAGTGGAAGAAATGTCGTACTTGATCAAGAAAAGCAGGAGTGCATGAGACTTTCATATTGTCATATTGAAATAGCTCACAGTGCTGTTCTGTGAATTTTCGTACCAAGACATGGTTGCAAGCCCTTTTCAGGCATCTTTGTTGCCAAAGTGTTTTCTGTGTATAGGCCATCTGAAAGCTTATCTTTGAAAATTTTTTTTTCTGCCATTCTCTGTGAGTTCAGGGAATGATTCATGGGGATCTGGAACTTTGACGTTTTGCTTTACATGGCTCTATTTGTGGTAAACAGAGGCAAATGGAGCTCATGGGGCTAAGTTATTTTAGGTTCCTTATGAAACAGCAAAGCAATTACGGAGTGCTATATGTATTGGATAAAATTAAGTCAGACATGGAGTTTGGCTTAGGGTCTTGAGGAAATACCACACACCCACAGGAGTGAGCTGTTCGTAAATGGAGAGAATGTGCTTTCAGTATCATGAAATACCAAGCTGAATTTCCTTACATTCCTCGTTCCCTTCGTGCCTATCATTTCCCATTTTCTCAACACTTATTAAATTGTTCTTGCAAACAATTGAAAAATTAACGCTTGAGTAGAAGAGGCAAACCCAACAGATGGGGAGACTTGATTTAGCTCCAGATGTAAGCCTTGCCAGACATTCCCCGTGATGGTAATGCACATCTACAACTTGGTATAGATTCTGATGTGTGACAGGTCTGGGATTTAGTGTTTATTTACATATCTTTCTTTTTTTTTTTTTTTTTTAATTTTTTTTAAAGATTTTATTTATTTATTTGACAGACAGAGATCACAAGTAGGCCGAGAGGCAGGCAGAGAGAGAGGAGGAAGCAGGCTCCCTGCTGAGCAGAGAGCCCGATGCGGGGCTTGATCCCAGGACCCTGGGATCATGACCTGAGCCGAAGGCAGAGGCTTTAACCCACTGAGCCACCCAGGCGCCCCTACATATCTTTCTTTTTTGTTTATTTTTTCTTTCTCTCTCTCTCTCTTTTTTTGGGGGTGGGGGGGAAGTAAAATGTCCTGTAGTGATTTACAGTGGCATTTGGCACGTCTGGGAACAAAAGGAGAGAAGTGTGAAATGTGTTTGTTGGGAGAGCTGGAATGAGAGGGCCTAGGGGTGAGATGTGCTAACAAGACTGCACTGAAGGTTAATCTGCCTTACCTGACCCCAGAGACATTTTGCTGCAAACATAGCTTTATAAATCTCACAAATGTATATCTGTACCTAGCAAATAAACCAGATACTGTAGTAAGGCCTTATGATAAATGTGATTTTCTATAAAAATCAGGGATTACAAACTGCCTTCTCCCAAATATCCCTTTGTGACCCAAGGGCTGTATGACAAATGTGGGTGTTTTAAAGAAGCTCCAGATTCTGGGCTAGAGTTTGAAGTTCATATGGGTATAATTTATGTTGTGTTTATTTATTCATGTATTTACTTAGGCTTTCCAGGCAGCTCCTTTTCATCTGGGACCTGTTTCCTTGATCATATTCCTTTATGCTTGCTTTATCTCCTACTTTGTTGCTTTCCCTTTTGGTGGCTTCTGACTTGGCTGCTGTCCTTATTCTTCCCAAGGGCCGTCAAACAGTTGATTTAAACATTTGGCCTATGCTTTTTGTGAATAGCCCAGAAAGGACTGGGCTGAACTTTGAGTGGATGCCTATAACTATGACCTCTTTCTTCTCTTTGCAAGTCTCCATCAGGCCTCTACCTTCATTTTCATTCCTCACATTTCTTTGATGAACTTGCTGCAGGGAATAATTAGTTCATCTTCACTGTCACTAATGAATTAGACTTGAAGTATATGTCAAAAGTATCAAAGGGCGCCTGGGTGGCTCAGTTCGTTAAGTAACTGCCTTCGGCTCAGGTCATGATCCTGGAGTCCCTGGATCGAGTCCCACATTGGGCTCCCAGCTCCACAGGGAGTCTGCTTCTCCCTCTGACTTTCTCCCCTCTTATGCTTTCTCTCACTCTCTCTCAAATACATAAAATCTTTTTTTTTAAAAATGTATCAAAGATCCAGTCAGTTTTCTCAAGACATTACAGGAAAATGTGTTTGTCACTTACCACACTAAGGCCAGATCAGGGCAAAATAGTGGTAATGCTAAGCCAGCTAAAGATTACTTTTCTTTCTTTCTTTATCTTTCTCTTTCTTTCTTCCTTCCTTGCTTTCTTCCTTCTTTCTTTCTTTTTTTTTTTTAAGATTTTACTATTTATTTGACACAGAGAGACAAAGCAAGAGAGGGAACACAAGCTGGGAGGGGGTAGTGGGAGAGGGAGAAGCAGGCTTCCCTCTGAGCAGGGAGCCCGATGAGGGGCTTGATCCCAGGACCTGAGCCGAAGGCAGACACTTAATGACTGAGTCACCCAGGCGCCCCCTTTTTTTCCTTTCTGACACTTATTTTCCCTTAATAAGTGCTAAGTTTTGTGCTCTTTTATATACCATCTTCTTCAGTATTCAAACTCCATAGAGTATATCGTAAGCTTTTAAAAAAATACTTTTTACCAATGAGGAAACAGAGTCTTAAAGATATTGTGAATTGCAGGAAATCCCACAGTTGTTGTCTGGCAAACCATAACACATACCCTCCCCAGTGTCTGTTTTTAAGTAATCTCTGCACTCAACTTAGGGCTCAAACTCCCAACCCTAAGATCAAGAGCCACATGCTCTACTGACTAATCCAGCCAGACACCTGGACTGAGCCAGCCCAGCACCCCAGGGCTCCTTCTTCCATATCATAATGGCTCCCATTGAGTTGCATCAGAGGCTACCATGGAGGTAAACAGAACACTCAGCATGATGTACTGAAAGGAGCATGGAAATTTTAGTTAGAGAAGCTGGATTTAAAGTTTTTGTCTCTGGGGCGCCTGGGTGGCTCAGTGGGTTAAAGCCTCTGCCTTTGGCTCTGGTCATGATCCCAGGGTCCTGGGATCGAGCCCCGCATTAGGCTCTCTGCTCAGCAGGGAGCCTGCTTCCCCCTCTCTGCCTGCCTCTCTGCCTACTTGTGATCTCTGTCAAATAAATAAATAAAATCTTTTAAAAAAATTTTTTTGTCTCTACCACTTAATGTGTGACCTTGAGCAAGTTATTTAGCTTCTATGGACCTCTTTCCACTATCTATAAAATGAAGATCATGATGATTATCAATTCCTTCATGGGGAAATAGTTGTGAGAATTATATAACATATGTGATGGGACTTAGTTAACTATAAAATACTGGCCTGAAGCATAATGTATTTAAGAATCATCCCTGTTGTAGTATGAGTCAGAATTTCCTTCCTTTTAAAGGCTGATTAATATCCCATTGTATGTATATGCCATGTTTTTTTAATCCATTCTTCCATTGATGAAATCCCAAGAGGGTTGCTACCACCTTTTGGTCATTGTGTTTTGGTTATTTGTACGTGAGTGTACAAATATCTGTCCAGTCCCTGCTTTCACTTCTCTTGGACATATACCTAGAAGTGGAATTGGTGCATCATATGACAACTCTGTTTGGTTTTTTTGAATGATTGCCATATTGTATGTAGGATTAGCATTTGAGCCTTCCTTAGAATGTTTCCTAAGTATGTCTTCATTTGTTCCTTCTATGAAAGTTAAGATGTTATCCTTAACCTTGAAAGATGTTTTGCTTTAGGTAGATTTTGATGCTTTGAACGAGGGTGGTACAGGGAGTTTCTTTTCTCAAAGTTAGTATTCTCTTAGCTGAGGGTGAAAATGTGGTATGCCCAAGTCTGCATTCCACTCCAGCGGTAATGAGTGCTGCCTTATGCTCCTTCAGTTTTTTTCTAAGAGCTCGTGTTGTGCATCCATGACACTCTTAACTTTGGGTGATTTAGAAAACAAGAAACTGTCAGAAAATTGGACCCATGGGTCTCCCAGGGATACTATGGGATGTTTAACTATTGGCCACCAAGCTTATTAATAAGGATAAAGTATACAAAGACTTCGAAGTAAAACTGTGATAGTGTGCAACACTTCCTTCTGTTGTTACAGAGATTATCAGTGCTGATCTCACAGCTGGAAAAGATTCTAAGGCAGAGTAAATGAACTCTTAGCCACCTCTCCTATAGTATGTTCTTTGATAACCCTGGAAAATGTTTGGGTTGCATGTGAAATTATCAGACATCTAACAGCAGAGAGGGCCTCAAGCTGGTTTGTTGGTTGATGACAGCTACAAGTTAAGTCTTTGGAATCTTCTGGGATGCAATATATCTAATGGCAGCCCTAACATAGTATCTTACCAGCAGGTGAAAGGCAGCAGAAAGGCTGCAGACTTTAATGTTCTTTGGAGTTTAGATTGTGACAGTGAAAATTCAAAGTGCTTCCACATGCTTGGAGGCCTAAATTTGCTCAAGTGTCAGTCTGTTTGCTTTTCACTTGTCTTTCGTGGCTTAGTCATGCCAGTTCTTTAATTGTCAGAGTTATTTGTGTTTAAACAATTTGTCTCTCTCTTCCTGTTTGATCCTTCAGAGAGATTCTTAAAAATGCAGCTGCTTAGAAGCTGCTGGTTTTTAAATTGAAGTATAGTTGACATACAGTGTTGTATCAGTTTCAGGTGCACAGCATAGCAACTCAACAATTCTATCCATAGTGCAGTGCTCACCATGATAAGTGTAGTTACCATCTCTCACCATACATAGTTATTTCAGTATTATTGATTATATTCCCTATGCTGTACTTTTAATCTTTGCTTTTATTTTGTAACTGAACAATTTGTATTTGTACCTCTTAAACTGCTTCACCTATAACATCCATCCCCCTACCCACACCCACCTGGCAACCACCAGTTTGTTCTCTGTATTTATGAGTCTGTTTTTGTTTATTTGCTTATTTGTTTTGGTTTTTAGATTTCATATGTAAGTGAAATCATAGTATTTGTCTTTTTCTGTCTGACATTATTTCACTTAGCATAATACCCTCTAAGTTCATCTATGTTGTTGTCAGTGGCAAGATCTCAGTCTTTTTTAATGGCTGAGTAATATTCCATTGTATGTGAATATATATGTATATATACCACAAATTTATTTGTTTATCTCTTGATGGACACTTGGGTTGCCTTCATATCTTGGCCAATGTAAATAATACTGCAGTAAACATAGGGGCTTGAATGTTTTTCCAAATTAGTGTTTTTGAGAAACTATTTCTTTTTAAGTAGCCTTCATGCCTAACGTGGGGCTTGAACTCACAACCCTGAGATGAATGTACTGACTGAGCTAGCCAGGTGCCCTGAAACTGCTATTTTTATTGAAACACCTGATGTCATTAATGTTCAGGGCCCTGTGTTTGTTCCTTCCCATAGGTGAGTTGTTCCTTTGTTTTGCCACAAGAAAAATAAAACATTACTTTAAAATTCTACTTTGTATAATTGTTACTTCAGCTGCCTTCACAGATCAGCTGGTCCTGTAAGGGCCTATTTAGCCAGAGCAGCTCCATCTGGTTAAACAGTGATTTTGTTGTTTATGCAATAAAACTTAAACTGTCCCTCCCCTCCCCACTCAGGGATCTTACTTAAAAAGCAAGCCCGGGAAACCAGTCCCAGGTAACAAAGCCTAAATACAAGGGCGGGTCAGGCCAGGTGCAGACATCCAATCAGTGGGGCGCCGGTACTGTCCCCTAGCTACCAAAGAGTGTGGGTCTCGCCTTTTGGGCTCCAGTTCTGACCAAGGTGATAGGCTAGTTCAAATATCTACTAGGGTAAATTATAATTCAATTGGCCACCCGTGTATGACCTAGCATGACTGTGCAGCTTTCTCTGTGTGTTACAATCTCATTGGCCACCTGCGTGTGGCCAGGCCCAACCACATGGCTTTTGCTCTATAAAAGTTAGTCTGAGTGAAATAAGTCAAACAGAGAAAGTCAAGTATCATATGGTTTCACTTATTGGTGGAGCATAACAAATAATATAGAGGACAAGGGTAGATGGAGAGGAGAAGGGAGTTGAGGGAAATTGGAAGGGGAGGTGAACCATGAGAGACTATGGACTCTGAAAAACAACCTGAGGGTTTTGAAGGGGCGGGGTGGGAGGGTGGGGGAACCAGGTGGTGGGTATTAGGGAGGGCACAGATTGCATGGAGCACTGGGTGTGGTGAAAAAACAATGAATACTGTTACGCTGAAAATAAATAAAAAATTTAATTAAAAAAAAAAAAAAAAGTTAGTCTGTAAGGCAGGGAGGCGTTGCCCCTTTTAAGAGACCGCCCCGACCGGTCGGTTTGATTCTCAATGCTTGGCGCGAAATAAAGCTTTGCTTGACCTTCACTTTCTATCAGTCTCGCTCCTTTGATCACGGACCTATCATTGGGGGACCTTTCAGTCCACAAAGGAAAAATACTCTGAGGGGCCAAATGCAGGACTGGAAGGAAAGCACTTGGGAAGTTTTGCTTGGAGACTTCTATGCTAAATATTTCCTGCCACCACTTAGCAGGTTACCCTAGCGAGATCCTGTACTTTAGGAAGATGTCTGCTGACTATTAACCTAATTAGTCAAAAGAGAAAAAGAAAAATGTTAGACTAAAATCTGACCTTCTTCTAACCAAACAACTTTCAAGGTAAGTAATTTGAAGCCCTTAATGAATCTACTGAAGTTAACATCTTAATGCTTTTCACTTAATTAGCATTTTATTAGCACCAAGTTCACAATCCTATTCTCTGGTTGCTCACAGAAATAGTGGCTGAATCACTGCAAATAGGTTTTTTCCTGATCTGTAATTTTCTTAAGGTGGATAAAGTTTTAACTCTGTAATTAATATATTAAATTTTTCCTGTATTAGGAATGCACTAAAGTTTAGTTTTTCTTTGGCAATGCCTTTTTATCCATTAGGCCTCCAAGGGTTGACAAGAGTGACTTTTTAGATATTGCTGTGGTTAGTGACAAGCTTGGGGTTTGGAATGAGGTTTTTTAGTGCATTTCTTTGTAAGTGTCTTAATTGTTCACCTTGTAAGTTTGCCTCTTGTCCCTCTCTTTGCTCCATGATCTCTTTGTTTCAGTGCTCAAGTAGTCCTCCCCCACTTCCTGCTTATGTGCTTATGTAGCTGTTTTCCTTCATCCTAAAAAATATTCCCTCAAAAAAAAGGAGGGGGAGGAGGGGGAGGAGGAAAGCTTTAAATGTACACTCTGCTAGGGAGGCTGGGGAACAAGAATAGCTCTCAGCAGCCTCTGATAGGGGAGTTCATTGAGCATAGCACCCTTTGGAGCAGGCTGCATATAGAATTCTGAATGTCATGGAGAAAAAGCCCTCAGGCGGTAATCAGGGAGCGCACATTCACTGTTGATGGTTGCAATTAGGGTTGGAAAGGGAATGTGAGGTCTCAGCTAGGCAGAGTCCATCCAAATCCGCTTGCCCATGAACCTGTTTAGGCTACAGAATTTGCCTTTGAGTCACAGTTCTTTTATCAGAATGGATACTGGTGAGTTGAGAGGAGGAACAGTTTGACACCAGGCACTTTAGCTGAAGGATGCAATGTAGTATAGTGAAAAGTAAATATGGACCAACACAGTCAAATGACAGGAGCAGAGGCATTGGGCTGATGACTCTTGAATAGCAAGAAGTACATGAAAATAAGCTTCTAAACCACTTGTCTGCTCAAAAGTGGCAGACAGGCAGGCTCAGATTATCCCCTGGGTTAGAATTTATCAGTAATGACCTTTCTTCTGTTAAGCAGACCCTGCTGATCTCCCATTACAGAGAATAAAAAGCATTATGCAGATTAAAACAACGCACCAAAATGAGGCTGGTATAATATCGTTTCCCCAGTGACTGGGAGCATTACATATTATTCTAATAGTTGCTGTTCTCTGATCTCTTAAGAGGACAGCTAGAAATAAAAAACCAAACACTGAATCCCATGTGGCTAATCATCTGTTTTCCCCTAACTTGGTTTATGCTGCAAAGTGAGGTTTTGCATTAGGTCATAGCTAGGTTTGGTGAACTACAGTACAGTAAAGAAGTCTTGGTTGAAGAGATCCAGATATTTGTAATGGAATAATAAGATTTTTAGTTGGGGCTGCTGTGATTTCAGGTGAGTGTGACTTTAGTTTTATATATTTCCCTTGGGGTCTTTTTCCGCTTTCCTTTTAAAATTTTTTTGATTTATCATCATCATTATTATTTTTTAAAGATTTATTTATTGGAGGGGCGCCTGGGTGGCTCAGTGGCTTAAGGCCTCTGCCTTTGGCTCAGGTCATGATCCCAGGGTCCTGGGATCGAGCCCTGCATCAGGCTGTCTGCTCAGCGGGGAGCCTGCTTCCCTTCCTCTCTCTCTGCCTGCCTCTCTGCCTACCTGTGATCTCTGTCTGTCAAATAAATAAATAAAATCTTAAAAAAAAAAAAAGATTTATTTATTGGAGAGAGAGAGCCCAAGAGAGTGTGGGAGGGGAAGGGACAGGAGAGGGAGAGAGAATCTAGAGCAGACTCCGTGCTGAGCATGGAGCCCAGTGCAGCGGCTGATCTCACAACCCTGGCACCCCCTCACTTTGCTTTTTTTAAAGAAAATTGCAAGAAAATATGCATAATATAAAATTTACTATTTTAACCATTTTTAAATCTACATTTCTATGACATTAAGTGCATCCATAGTGTTGTGCAGCCATCACCATGAGGCATCTTTTTCATATTCTTAACTGAAATGAAATAGTAACTCCTCGTTCCCTCCTCTTCTAGCCCCTGGCAGTTGCCATTCCACTTTCTGTGTTTGTGAGTTTGACTACTCTAGGAACATATTTATAAGAGGAATTAAACAATATTTGTCGTTCTGTGCCTGGCATATTTTACTTAGCATAATATCCTCAAGGTCCTTCCATGTTATATCATATATCATAATTTCCTTCTGTTGTTTTTTTAAGTGATCTCTGCACGCAGCATGGGACTTGAACTCACAGTCCCAAGATCAAGAGTCCCATGCTCCACTGACTGAGTCAGCCAGGCACCCCTTCTTCCCCCACTTTTTAAAAAAAGACTGAATAATATTCCATTGTATGTATACCACATTTATCATTTATCCAGTGATGGACCCTTGCATTGCTTCCACTTTTTGGCTATTATAAACAATGCTTCTATGAACATGGGTGTACAAATCTTTTGAGAACCTGCTTTTTCTTTTTTTGGGTATATACCCAGAAGTGGAATTGCTGAATCATATGGTCATTTTCTTTTTAATTTTGGGGGGAAATCACCGTACCCTTTTCCATATCAGCTGTACCATTTTGCATTCCCACCAGTGTTGTGCAAGGATTCCAGTTTCCATTACCCTGGCTAATACTCGTTATTTTCTATTTTTTGGTAATAGCTATCCTAATGAGTATGAAGTGGTATTGAATTGCAGTTTTGACTTGCATTTCCATAATGACTAGTGGTATGGTTATCTTTTTCATGTGTTTATTGGTTATTTGTCTATTCCTATCCTTTGCCAGTTCTTAAAGTGGGTTGTTTGGCAGTTTTGTTGTTGAGTTCTAAGAATTTTTTATATATTCTGGATTTCAATCTCTTATGAAGTACATGGTTTGCAGATTTTTTTTTTCCTGTAGATTCCCTTTCATTCTGTTGATTGTGTCCTTTGATTCATAAAAGTTTTTAATTTTGATGAAGTCCAGCTTATCTGTTTTTTTCTTTCGTTGACTATGCTTTTGGTGTCATATCCAAGCAATCATTGCCAATTCAAGTCCTGCAGCTTTCTCATGTTTCCTTTGAAGAGTTTTATAGTTTTAGCTCTTACATTTAGGTCTTTGATACATTTTAAGGAAACTTTTATATATGGTGTAAGGTAAAGCTCCAAATTCACTTTTTTGCGTGTGTCTCTCCCAGCACCCACTCTGCTTTTTTGAGTTAACCACAGTTCTGATTTGTTAATTGAAATCAGACTGAATTAACTGTTGAGTATAGAATTTGAGACTCCACATTTTTTCTGTATGTCCCTGTTCAGTTTTGTTTTTTAGGTTTGTTCATTGCTCTGCTTATTTAAGATATGGCACAACGTAGTGGTTAAGAGCAGGGACTCTGGGGCATCTGGGTGGCTCAGTGGGTTAAGCCTCTGCCTTCAGCTCGGGTCATGATCTCAGGGTCCTGGGATCAAGCCCCGTGTCGGGCTCTCTGCTCAGCAGGGAGACTGCTTCCCCACCGCCGCCCCCGGCCTGCCTCTCTGCCTACTTGTGATCTCTGTCAAATAAATAAATAAAATATTAAAAAAAAAAAAAAAAAGAACAGGGACTCTATATAGAGTTTGGTTCTCTGAGTTTGAGTCTAAGCTCTACCACTTACTTTGGATACATTTTTAAACCACTCTTTGCTTTGAGTTTCCTCATGGAACATGGGTCATTGCTGAGATGATTAAATGACGATATATGTAAAGCACTTGGAATAGTACCTGGCACACAGTCAATACCTAGCACAGTCAGTGCTATGTAAGTGTTCATTATTATCATTTTTTTTTAATTGTTATTACTTTGCAAGTCTGGAGGTCTTACCAGCCTTGGTTCTGATGATCTGCATGGGACTTCATTCTAGAAAGCAGCTCCCTTCCATATCCAGCTTTATTCAGTTCCCTTGGCTCTAGGTGGACCTAGAAGGGACCAGAGATACAGAATGATATTATTTACAACCTGACATCAGAGACAACTGCTCGTTTGCTCCTACTGCTGTTGGTTTGTTTTCTTTCAGGATCAAGGTGGGTACTTTCCTATAAAATCTTATTTTTAATTCCTTCTCTGGCAGTTCTTCCTGGATTCTTAGCTTTGTGTAATTATACCTACAAAGGAACCAACATCCTAAAGTCACCAAGATAAATCCTCCTACTCCAACATCACATGATCTTCTCAATGTCCAGGACCAACCACAGCAGACCCTAATGAGTCATACAGTATTGAATCCTGTGCACAGGGAATGTTTTTGGCATACAAAATTCCTAGGAGTTTAAGGGCTTCCCCTTGGTTGGTTTGCCATGCTCCAGTGCCCAGTTTTTTTTTGTTTTGTTTTGTTTTGTTTTTAAGATTTTATTTATCAGATAGAGATCACAAGTAGGCAGACAGGCAGGCAGAGAGAGAGAGAGAGAGAGGAAGGGAAGCAGGCTCGCTGCTGAGCAGAGAGCCCGATGCGGGGCTCGATCCCAGGACCCTGAGATCATGACCCGAGCCGAAGGCAGAGGCTTTAACCCACTGAGCCACCCAGGCGCCCCCAGTGCCCAGTTTTTATTGTTGAATTATCTCTGCCTTCATTTCTGTCATGACATATCTTTTTTTCATTCCTTTACTTTTGACCTATTTGTACCTTTGAATCTAAAATGTGTCTTTGGTTGGGACGCCTGGGTGGCTCAGTTGGTTAAGCAGCTGCCTTCGGCTCAGGTCATGATCCCAGCGTCCTGGGATCGAGTCCCACATCGGGCTTCTTGCTCGGCAGGGAGCCTGCTTCTCCCTCTGACTCTGCCTGCCACTCTGTCTACTTGTGCTCACTCTCGCTCCTCTCTCTCTCTGACAAATAAATTTAAAAAAAAAATAATAATAATAAAATGTGTCTTTGGTGGATGGCATATGGTTGGATCTTGGTTACTTTATCTAGTCTGTTAATCTCTGCCTTTTGATTGGGTTATTTATTGCATTCACATTTAATGTTGTTATTGATATAACTGGACTTATGTCTGCCATTTCACTTTTAGTTTGTTATGTGTCTCATGTTTTTTGTGTTCCCCTGTACCTTATTAACTGCTTTCTTTTGCATTAAATGAATATTTTCCAATGTAGCACTTTGATTTCTTTAATGATTTTTTTTCACTATTTTTTTAGTTGTTTCATTAGAGGTTGCTGTAGGGTCTACCATATATATCTTATTAGAATTAGAAATTCTTTAGATTTGGGGTGCCTGGGTGGCTCAGTAGGTTAAAGCCTCTGTCTTCGGCTCAGGTCATGATCCCGGGGTCCTGGGATCGAACCCCACATCCAGCTCTCTGCTCAGCAGGGAGCCTGCTTCCTCTTCTCTCTCTCTCTGCCTGCCTCTCTGCCTGCTTGTGATCTCTGTTAAATAAATAAATAAAATCTTAAAAAAAACTCATAAAAAAAGAAATTGTTTAGATTTATACTAAATTCCAGTGAGATATAGAAATATCACTCTTATGTAGCTCTATCTAAACATACACATGCAACACTCACTATAGTAAACTTTATTTGCTAAAAAGCACACTAAAAAGGAGAATTTCATGTATTTCCTGAGAAGGTAAGGATGCATTAGAAACAGGATCCTAATTCTGTTCACTTTATCATCTCTGGAGCTAAGACTAGGTGAGAGTGGGGAAAAAGTCTGTATTTAGAGTTTAGATACATTTTGTTTGTGAGAGATTTTCTCACATGTAGGTGTTAAAGACAGCATTCTAGATCCTGCTCCATTCTTTGGTGAGCTACTAGCCTACAGCTCAAAATGTATAGAGAGCTCACTGGCTCTTGATGCTTCCATGTTGAACTTTTTAACAAAGAGTATGGTGCAAAAGTAGCAGCACTAATTGGTAAACACTTGTTTTGGAGGTATATAGCTTTGAGAGAAGGACACAGTACTTTGATGTGGAATGGATTAAGGAGTTGTTAGGTGTGTGCATTTATGTCTGGAGTCAGCGTTGGTTTGTGCAAAATATTCTTGTCCTGTGCCCTGTCTTTTGCATCTCATTTTCTCCCAGCAATGTAGGGTTTGCTGACTGTGGCCTATTTTTGTTGGCTCAGATAAGGGACTGTTTCTGGAGTGTGACTCCTAGGAGAAAAGAAGTCAGCCTTGAACTCAGCCCTTTATCCTGAATCAAGCTGTTGGGCTGTAAAATAGAAGTACCTGTTTAGTGGGTTCCAGGTATGCTCTGAGAGTGTCAGTTGAGGCCTCCCAGGTGTGGACCCTCACCTTTTGTAAAGGCTAGGGTTTTATAGGATTGTAATAGCCAGCTGGAGAAAAATTGTAATGGTGAGTTAGTTGGAAGAGATCTTATATATGTATCTGGTGACCTTTGAATGTTGTTTTAGAAAACGATCAGACAGGGGCACCTGGGTGGCTCAGTTGGTTGAGCGACTGCCTTCGGCTCAGGTCATGATCCCGGACTTCCAGGATCGAGTCCCGCATCGGGCTCCCAGCTCTTTGGGGAGTCTGCTTCTTCCTCTGATCTTCTCTCCCATGCTCTCTCTCACTCATTCTCTCTTAAATAAATAAATAAAATTAAAAAAAAAAAACAATCAGACAGTCTTTTTACTTGTTACTTACATTGATATTTTTCTCTTTCTTAATGAATTATGTCAAGTACTTATTTGACCATTTTGGAAGTGGTTTGGAGGGACTATATTCGGGACTGAGCCAGTGATACTAGAATAGCTGCTTCTTGTGACTAGAGGTAATTAAGAGTCCTGGGCCATGGGGCAGCTGGGTGGCTCAGCGAATTAAGCCTCTGCCTTTGGCTCAGGTCATGATCTCAGGGTCCTGGGATCGAGCCCTGCTTTGGGCTCTCTGCTTAGCAGGGAGCCTGCCCCCTCCCCCACCCCGGCCCCCGCCCCTGCCTGCGTCTCTACCTACTTGTGATCTCTGTTTGTCAAATAAATGGATAAAATCTTAAAAAAAAAAAAAAAAAGAGTCCTGGGCCTTGAGGTAAGTTGAAAGGGCTTGATTCTGAGCAGATGAAATTGCTGAGAGCACTGGAGAAGAAATATGTGATTGTCAGTTTCCTCCAGAATGTTCTAGCCCTTGGTCCCATGTGTGTGAGTGAATGACCCCCAAATTCTCTCCTTTTTAGGTTCTCAGTCTGACAACATTCTCTGCATTCATTCTGTTTCTCTAGTTGTGTATCTACACAGCAAAGGCCTTTGGTTGCAGTTGTCCCACTCATAGTTAATTGGATCTCATACCTATAATTTTGTGGTGTGGTAAATTAGGTTTTAAACTTAGCATTGACTTTTTTATGGGTATCTGAGATGAGCCATGTGATGTATGTCCTTTATTCTGCTAATCTTTTAGTCAGTAGATCTCACCCTATGCTTTTTTCAGTTTTTTAATAGGTAAGCATCAAAAACCTGAGAAGAGAGAGACTCAGAGAGAGAAAGAATGAGTGAGAGGAAGTGTGGTGTGTTTGTGTGAGATTGACTTGGGATCCTTTCTTTAGATGCCTCTGGTTTTGGGGTGCCTGAGTGGCTCAGTTGGCTAAGCGTCCGACTCTTGATTTTGGCTGAGGTAACGATCTCAGGACCCTGAGACTGAGCTTTGCATCAGGCTCCGTGCTCAGCACAAAGTCTGCTTTGTCCTTCTCCCTCTGCTCCTCCCCTTCTCTCAAATAAATAAACAAATAAAATCTTAAAAAAAAAAAAGCACCCTCTGGTTTTAGGAGCGTTTCTTTATTCTTTTGTTTCTGTTACTGCTTCCTTGTCTTTACAACTCTTTCTAAATGCTAGGAGTTGAGAACCAAAGGGGCAGTCAAGGTGACCTAGAATTGCTGCTTCTGTCTTAGTAGGTCAGGAAGAAAGGTATTTGACATATTTTATAGTAGGTTCATTGGGGTGGGAAGGGGCTAGAGTCTAGCCGTCCAAAGTCTATTATTCCTGGGCTTTTGCTTTTTCCCAGCCAGTTCTTCTCATCCTCTGGCTCTCTGGAGATGGCGTGCTTTTGCTGGTACAGCTGTCCTTGGTCCTTTAGGGATGTGCTCCTCCCTAATTATTGTTGATCCCAGGGTAAGACAAAAAGTTTCATTTTCACCTGAGAAATGGTTGGTTTCTTTTTTCCTTCTTCAAAAGGAACTCTTGCTAGAAAGTATAGACACTTAATCATGACTTAGTTCACAAAATGCTGGTTACTAAATGTAACTACTATAAATCCTAGCCACAAATGGGATCAGTAGGCATAATTCAGGTCCCTAATTTCTTTCTTTCCATCCCATATCTAGGACACTTAAAAAAGGAGTCTTTTTAAATTGTGGACAGTTCTTTCTCTTATCCGTTAATTTTCCTTCTCCATTTTTTCTTTCCTAAAAGTCAGTCTGGAACTCTGGCCAATTAACTTAGGTTTTCTAACCACATAGAACACAGTAGATTGTTAATCTACTAGTGGGTTGAGGAAGCCATTACTATGGGGTAGCAGTATATTATCCTGTCAGCAGACGTAATAGGCATCTCTTCAGCAGATGAAACTTTGGTTTTCTTTTAATGTTGTAAACAAAAAGAGGAGTGGCTCATAGGAGCATAATCACTCTAAATTCTCATATTTATACCAGAATGCCAGGTGCCATACCTCCTTTATTCTGCTGGACTTCAGTGTTGCAGATTAGCGGTGCCAGGATCTCAGAACCCTGAAAGCTGAAGAAGCTGAAGAGGCCATCTAATCTGGTCTCCTTCCCAAGTCATATATCTTACTTGTTGGGGTCATACCCAACCTTTCCTTGAACACTTAGTGAAATAGTGCTTAATATTTTAGGCTATAGACTACTCAGTTTTTTAAATGATGAGAATTTTGGGGTGCCTGGCTGACTCATTTGGTGGAGCATGCAAGTCTTAACCTCAGGGTTGTAAGTTCAAGACCCACATTGCGTGTAGAGATTAATTTTAAAAAAAATCTTTTTTAAAATGATGAGAATCTATTCCTTATGTTGGAATCTTCCTCTTTATAACCTGAACCTTCAGGTGCAACACCAAAAAGAAGAAAAAAGTACTCTCTGTTCTACATACTAACTCCTTCAAAGCACTAAAATGTATATTCCTACTCTTCTGTAGTATCCTCTCTTCCTTCAATTGTTCATCATATGTCATGGTTTTAAAATCTTTGGCATACTGTGATTGTCTTTTAGACATAGAAATTCTAACTTCTCAGTTTACCTCCTAAAGTACGGGGTTAGGGCATGCCTCATTCCAAATAAGCATTCAGTAAATGTTTATTGGATTGAATGACACCTAGAACTGGATCCAGATATGCTCGGAGTAGTTTAGGTTAGTGGGAGACTGTTAGCACCCAGGATCTGGACACATTGTATTTGCAGGCTCCAATTGCATTAGTTTTTCAGCAGCTGAATTGTGTTGCTGGTCCATTACAAACTTAGGTCCCACTAAAACCTTGAACTCTGCTTGAAGTGACCTGCTGTCAAGCTACCTCTTCCCCCATCCTTAAATTATTAAGTTGGTAGTAGTGTTCGAGTGGTGGTTTATTTGTTTTAAAGATTTATGTACTTGGGGCGCCTGGGTGGCTCAGTGGGTTAAAGCCTCTGCCTTCGGCTCCGGTCATAATCCCAGGGTCCTAGGATCGAACCCCGCATTGGGCTCTCTGCTCAGCGGGGAGCCTGCTTCCTTCTCTCTCTCTCTCTCTCTCTCTCTGCCTGCCTCTCTGCCTACTTGTGATCTCTGTCTGTTAAATAAATAAATAAATGATCTTTTTAAAAAAAGATCTATGTACTTGAGAGAGAGCACGCACACACTCGTGCGCAGAGTGGGTAGAGGGGGAAGGAGAAGGACAAGCAGACTCCACACTGAATGCAGAGCCCCATGCGGGGCTTGATTTCATGATTCTGAGATCATGACCTCATGATCAGGAGTCAGATGCCAACACCTAACCAAGTGAGTCACCCAGGCGCCCCTGTTTGTTTTAATGCTACCTGTTCATTATAGAAATTTTAAACAATGCAGAGAAGTGCAAAGAACAAAGTGTAATCCTCTAAAATCTCACCATTCAGAGCTACTGTTACTGTGTCATGAATCTCCTGAACATCTCCAGTTGATCTTTCCTTGAAACTAACCTAAATGAGATTGTAGCCTTATTAAATGTGTCTTGTTCATTGCAGCTTGTCATTCTAGTTTATCACGATATTTTTTGAGTCCTGATTATGTCATTCTATGTATCGGTTTTCTTTTGCAGCTTTGTATCATCAGCACATTTGATAAATATGCCTTCTAAATTTTTGTCCAGATGCTTTGATCTAATCCTGACTCTGCTACTGATTTGGTGGATGATTTGGGAATATTTTCTCCCCTTTCTGGGTTTTGGCTTGCTGCTCTTATATAAAATGGCCTCAAAGACTGGAATAAAACCTCCTTAAGAATCAACTGCAAAGCTCTTTGTAAAAAATAAATTTGTGAAGAAAAATCTGTGGGTGGGGAATCATCAGCCAGGGCCAGACTAGAAAAATAAAATCCTTTTATAGAAAAATCAGGGACGACAACCTTCATAGAATGGTTCAAATCTTCCTCTGTCCTCCTACTCTCCTAAAACCCCAGGAGAGGGATTTACCAGTTGAAATAAATAAATTAAATTTTTAAAAGAGGAAGGGGAAGAAGAAGGAAAAAGATCGCAGCAAGCCTTAGTTCTTCTTATACTAAGAAATTAGAACCTAACAGGTAGAGAACAATGAAGAGGCGGTTTGGAGTGAGGTCAGGTGGGAGGGCTTTACTGAGAAAGAAGATGCTCTTTACTGTTTCTTCTTTTAATTAGTAGTAAGCTTGGTGGTCACAGTAAAGGCTCTTCTGAGTTAGGGTCCACAGGGAGAGAAAAGTGTGAAATTCACTGCTGCCTGCTATTTCTCCTCTAAACAAGCCTTGCCTTGTGCATTGCATTTCCCCTGGGTTCTTAAAGAAGGTGTGTGATCATCTAAAACTGAAACTGAGGCAGCGTTTTAAGCTGGCAATTAATGACATGGTAAGAATTTTTAGCTTCAGTACATTAATTGTTAAATGAATTGTGTCTGCATCTTACTGTCATTTTACTGTGATATCAGCCTAATTATAAATATAGTGTTGCATATTGGAAGATAATAATAAGCAGAATTAGGCACTCAGTGATCAGACTTCAGGAATTTCTAACACTGAAGAAAGATTTTCTCTTAAATTGTCTCTTGCTGTTCTTTTTATGTAGGTTTTGATTAATTTTACCTCGATTATACATTTCTCCCTGGGGCCCAGATATTATGCATGCTCTAGCAAAGTGGGCTCCTATTGTAAGAGGTTTAATGAGATTTTTTGTTCTAATTGGTTTCCATATAATTTCTTTTAAACCAATAACATGTGAGTGAGATGTCAAACACAGGGTGTGATAATGCATTTTCACTGCCCTGTATACCAATGAACATTAATTTCTCTACATTTGATAATATTTTCATATGATGAAAATTCTCAATCTTAAGGATGTTCCAGATACAGTTGGTTCTCATTGGTCTCTCCTCTCCTGCATTTATGTTGGTGACACTGCTGAAAAGGCAGCAGGATTACCTACTTATAGTTGGAACTCAGTCTGGGTAGAAGGGAGTGGAAGATTTCTGACCAGAGATTTGACTGTACATCATCTTCCTTATGGGATAATTTACTAGTTGGGATTTAGATAGAGATGGATTAAAATCTGTTTCTTTTGCCCATTTAATCAGAATTAATTTCCTACTTAAAAATTATATGAACTATTCAATAAATTCTATAGAGTACTATATTAATGTATATTTGTAATAAATCTTGATCCTAAAATGAGTATCTATGAGCCACTCACCTGGCTCATAAATAGAATGTTACCATAAATAGACATAAACATAAATAAAATGTTACCAACTAACTGAAAACCTATCTTTGTTTCTTTTTTAATTGTAGTATTAAATATGGTAAAATGTGCAAAATCATAGGTGTGTAATTGGACTTTTTATATATGTATATACCTATGTAATATCAGCCAAATCAAGACTTAGAACGTTTCCATCACTGCAAAAAGTCCCCAGAATTGTGTACTTTTCTGACTTCTCTGACCATAAATTAGTTTTTCCTGTTCTTGAGCTTCATATAAACAGAATCATGTAGTGGATCCTCTTTTGTGCCTATCTCCTTACATTCAATATAATCTTTTCGAACTTCATCCACTTTGTGTATATTAGTTCATTCCTTTTTTTGAGATTTTTTTAAAGATTTTATTTATTTATTTGACAGACAGAGATCACAAGTAGGCAGAGAGGCAGGCAGAGAGAGAGGAGAAAGCAGGCTCCCCGCGGAGCAGAGAGCCCGATGCGGGCCTCGATTCCAGGACCCCGGGATCATGACCTGAGCCGAAGGCAGCGGCTCAACCCACTGAGCCACCCAGGCGCCCCTAGTTCATTCCCTTTTAAAAATAAATACTTTTTTTTTAAAATAAATACTTTTATATTGTATTTAGAAAGATATGAAATTTACCATTTTAACTGTTTGTAGGTGTACAGTTTAGTAGTGTTAAGTGTATTCATGTTGTTCTACAACAGATCTCCAGAGCTTTTCATCTTGCAGAATTGAAATTGTATACCCATTAAACAACAGCTCCCCCCAGATCCCCCTCCCCCAAGTCCCTGGCAACCACCATTCTAGTTTCTGTTTCTGGAATTTGACTATTTGAGATACCTCATATACTGGAGTCATATTTGTCTTTTTGTGACTGGTTTATTTCATTTAGCATAATGATCTCAAAGTTCGTTCATGTTGGAGCATGTGACAGGATTCCCTTCCTTTTTAAGGCTAAATAGCATCCCATGGTATGTATAAACCATATTCTGCTTATTTATCTGTTGGACACTTGGGTTGTTTCCACCTTTTGGCTGTTGTGAAAAATGCTGCTATGAACGTGGATGTGCAACTATCTAGTATCTAGTAGTTCATTCCTTTTTGTTGCTGAGCAGTATTTTATTATGTAAATAAACCACAGTTAATTTACTCATTCTCCCCATTTCTTCATCAGTTGGATTCTCTAAGCCTCTAGTTTAATCTTCTGTGCCTCTTTCTCTCTCTCTTGCTTACTTCCCTATGTTTATTCTCTTCACGGGCTCCCTCAACACCTGCAGAATAAAATCTAAGCTTTGGGTACACCTGGGTGGGTCAGTTGGTTAAGCATCTGCCTTTGCTCAGGTCATGATCTCAAAGGTCCTGGGATCTGCCCAAGTCAGGCTCCCTGCTCAACAGGGAGTCCACTTCTCCCTTTCTATCTGCCCCTGACTTGTGCTCGCTTTCTCTTCCTCTCTCTCAAATAAATAAATAAAATCTTTTAAAAAAATTTAAGCTCTGTAGCATGGCATACAGTGCCATTCTTTTTTTTTTTTAAAAAGACTTTATTTAGAGAGAACACAATGAGGGGGTGCGGGCAGAGGGAGAGCAAGGAGCAGACACCCTCCTGAGCAGGGAGCCTGATGCAGGGCTCAATCCCAGGACCCTGAGATCATGACCTGCGCCGAAGTCAGAGGCTTAACTGACTGAGCCACCCAGGCGTCCCCAGTTCCATTCTTTTTTTTTTTTTTTTTTTTTTTTTTTACAATCTTGAGGTCTTTTATTTTCTTTATATTTATCATGCCATGAATTCATAGGGAATGGGTTCCAGCAGTTCGGGTTCCTTTCCATTGGTTCTCACGAAATGTGCTTCTCTGGGTGGAGCAGGCTGACGCTTCAGCTGAACCCGAGTACCTTTCTCTTTGGCTTCCTTCTTTTTCTGATCATTTTCCTTTACACGCTTCAGGAAGCTATATCGGCTCTTTGAATGTTTAATATGCTCAATGCGTACATTAATTCTCTTGGCAAGAATCTTGCCCTTAACTTGTTTGTTACAACAATGCCAACAGCATGCTGAGTAACATTGTAGACTCTTCCAGTTTTGCCATGGTAACATTTGTGGGGCATTCCCTTTTGAACAGTGCCCATTCCCTTGATGTCCACAATATCACCTTTCTTGTAGATTCGCATGTATGTGGCCAAAGGAACAACTCCATGTTTTCTAAAAGGCCTAGAGAACATGTAACGGGTACCTCTCCTCTTTCCCTTTGTGTTGGTCATTTTGGCAAATTACTGGAAGATGGCGGTTCCGGCCGAAAGGCCCCAGTTCCATTCTTAATATGCTTTCTGGACTCTCTGTCTTCATTGCAACTATGCCATGAAGTTCTCTGGACAAAACAGAGACACTTATAGTTCTCTGGACAAACTGTTTCATACTCCCGACCCTATATATACATACACACACTTTCTCCCTGCTTTAGATGTTCTTCCCTAGCTTGTCGGCTTACCTCCTGAAGTAGTGCACCTTGATTATTGCTTCATCCATAGAGCCGGGCCTAGCCATCTACAGTAGTAACTATCTGCTTGTCTGTTTGCCTTCTTTACTACGCTGTGACCTCTTTGAAGACAGGCAGCAATCCAGGTCTAACTCAGTAACACAGTGCCTGTGTTCAGTGAATATCTGTTGAATATAGATCTACAGAGGTCTGCTGTCTTAGACAAGTGGGTATTCAGGAAACTGACTGGGCCTGATCTGGAATGGGCTGGAAGTCACAGTACTTCAGTTACTGTTGGGCTGATGGAGGGAGCCCACAGGACAATTCAGAGACTGCATTTCAGAGAATCACTGAGCAAAAGTGTCAGATTCTCCACAAGAGAAATGGTCTGAAGGGCAGAGTGGAAGAGTTCAGAAAGAAGTTGTAGGTGTAAGCCAGGGTTAATAAACAAAAAGGTTTGGAGAGGAAAGTAAGGGTTAAGATCTGGAGGAAAAGGCCCTGGGTCAAATAAGGTATCTAAAACAGCTTTTTTCAGTTGGGTATACAGTCAGGGTGAAGTGTGAAAAGCCTGACTTTATCTGTACAGTTGAATAAGTATTGAATGCTTTCATGGGATCCAGCATTGGAGGTCAAGCAGGTCAGTAAAGAGAAAACCACTTTGATGCAGCCAGCAAATGTCTGGGACTCTGTCAGATGCTTTAACTTATAGGAGTTTGGTAAAAAAAAAAAAAGAGAGAGAGAGAGAGAGAGAGAGAATGAGAGCGTGAGAGAGCCCTTCAAGACTAGTACATAAAGGGGGAAAAAAAAAACCAGAGATGGGAATTTAAAGGAAAGACTTACAAGTGCCATGATGAACTTCCTTGGCAAAGAAAAGGGCAGTTCTTCTAGTCTCAAATATAGCCAAGCAGAGAGGGTGGCTGAGGAAGGAGGAGATATGAAGATAGTTTCTTGGACCTTCTTAGCTAGTGTGTATCACTCTGTCTTTGAAAATTGAGGCCATTCAAAAAATCAGCTGTTGGTATTCTTCAAACTGGTGAAGCTGTTGGGGCCTAGGGAAAATGATCATTGTTTAAAGAAGGAAAGAAGGGAGGGAGGAAGGGAGGGAGGGAGGAAGGAAGGAAGGAAGGAGCAAGCCAAGATTTCTTTGAGTTAAATTTCACTGTGTGAAATTTATGTATGTACCTGCCCCCTATCATCACCTTTTGCTTGTTCTGAGATGAACAGCTCTGTTTCCCCCTGTTGTCAGTTATTGAGGATCCTGTCTTTGGGTTTTCAGAATATCTGTGACCCATAATTGTCACTCGTAATGCTAAGTGTTTTCTTTCATGAATCATTTAGCAATTATTTATGGATTTCACTGAACTGACCTAGATTTAGAACTCTTAAGAGTTAAGACCTCCATGTCTATTGACATGTACTTCAGCTCATAACCCTTAGCTCTTTGGGTGCTCAGGGACTGTAATTTGATTTGAAAAGCTCAGTGTTCTTTTTCACAAGAAATCAGTGTTCTATTAAAGCTGACAATTCATTGTCTCCTGGATAATTTTGAGTCAGGATAACAAATTAGAGTTTGGGATACATTACAGATGATAAATGTGACTTCCTTAAAGGGAAATCCATTTGTTTTGCTTAGTGTTTCTGTGATTAATTACTTGCCAGATTAAATTGCTCCATAAAAATGCATAGTATTTTATTCGATTGCTCTTCATGGTGATTAATTAGGCCATACTGTTTCTTTGTGTGTTAATTACGCTGACATTTTTTTCTCTTCTCTAGTTTAATTAATACAGCATATATTTGAAAGATTGTTTTTGGGACGGGATACTATCTTAGGAAGAACAAAGCCCTGTGTAGCTTTTAGGCTGATATTAGAGGGTAATACCTCAAGGTTTCTGTGTGCCCTCTGTTGATCCTTGTATGTATCTTTGACTTCAGAAAGTACACTTAACTGCAAATGAGTCAGGAAAAGCTCTGTTTGGTTTTCCTGTAATTATTAAAGGTGAGATACTGAATAGTCTTGGCTCAGTTGAAAAGTGATCAAGAACATAGAAGAGAAGCTACTGGTGGAAGAGGTAAAACAAGTGTAAAGCTAAATAGTAGTGTGTGGGGGAAGAAAGAGTTTGTTTCTTAGGGTGCTGCAGGGTGCCAGTGAGGAGATCAGGCATATTCAACATTTTTATTAATGATCTAGGGATGAAAGTAAAAAACAACAACAAGAACAGAACTGTAATGAAATTTGTAAGTGATACTGGTTTGGAGATGTTCCTGCACCCAGGAGGGCCGAGAAGTGATAAAGGTGGACTGAGAAGAGACGTATCAGAGAAAGAGCATCAGAGCTATTCTGTTGGGGAAATGCATTATCCGCTTTACCAAAATAGTGTACCTAGAACCAGGCAGATATTTTCAAAAGTGGATCTTCCAGCAGTCCACTCCTAGATATTTACCCAAGTGAAATGAAAACTTGGATTGAACAAATGTTTACAGTGGCTTTATCCGTACATTTTCTGAAAACTGGAAATGACCCAAATGACCCTGCACCGACGATTGAATAAACAAACTGTTGTCCACCCATACAGTGAAATACTACTTAGCAATGAAAAGGAAAGAACTACTGATGCATGCAGCAACATGTGTGGGTTCAGTTGGATTACGCAGTATGAAAGACACTTGACTGAAGGCTACATAGCAGGGCGCCTGGCTGGGTCAGTTGGTGGAGTGTGAGACTCTTGATCTCAGGATTGTGAATTTGAGCACTGCATTGGGTGTAGAGATTACTTAAAAATAAAATCTTTTTTTTTTTTCCCCAAAGATCTTATTTATTTATTTGACAGACGGAGATCACAAGTAGGCAGAGAGGCAGGCGGGGGGGGAGGGGGGAGTAGGCTCCTTGCTGAGCAAAGAGCCTGATGCAGGGCTGTATCCCAGGACCCTGGGATCATGACCTGAGCTGAAGGCAGAGGCTTTAACCCACTGAGCCACCCAGGCGCCCAAAAATAAAATCTTTTTTAAAAAAGTCTACATAGTGTATGATTCCATATATATGACTTTCTGTAAATGGCAAAATTGTAGGGACAGAACTCAGATCAGGTCAGCAGGCTTTGGAGGGAGGGGCACAGAGGAACTTTTGGGTGATGGAACTATTCTGATCTTGATTGCAGTGCTGATTGCATGACTGTATGCATTTTTCAAAACTTGTAGATTATACATTAAAAAGGGTGAATTTTACCAAACGCAAATTATACTTTAGTTTAAAAATTAGGGAAAAAAATGTCTTCACAAGGAAGAATAGGAAATTCAACTTTGACTATCACTACTGTACTTTATATGTGGCAACTTTTTAAAAATAATTTGAATAACAGGAGCTACAGTTGGAGGACTTGGATTTTCTTCATGGTGCTTCCAAATTCCAAGGCTTTTTATTAATTTTTGAGTGGAAGCAGAGGGAAGGTGGGTTGTGGTGGTTTTCCTTAGGTGTTAGCATTATATAAACATGTATCCTGATGAGAGGGTTGTTTTAAAAAGAAATCACGGGTAAGGTGCTCTTATACCTTGTTGGTAGGCATCAGGCATAAATAAGAGGATCTTTTCCCCAGTTTATAGCTTGAATCCAGTTTTTTGAGGTTGGGTGGACTTAGTTTTAGTTTTTATTTACTTGTTCTATCTGGGACCTCCCACTGTTGAATTGTTATAAGACCCAAATAGTGCCCAGAGATGTTTCTGTCCCAGAGCTAACCTCAAACACAGTTTCCACACCTCTCTGCTTTTGGACTGGAACAAAAAGCTTTGTCATGCTCCGGGTTTTATAAAGAAGGTTTGTACAATGTCAGGAGCCTAGGGATAGGTGAACCACAAGTGCCGTATCATTGCTGATAGCTGTTGTGCCTTTTTCCTCCCTTTTCCCCATGTCTCCAACGATATGAACTGCATGTAATGCTCGCTTCTCATGTCCAACTTGGAGCACCTCTCTGAATGCCAAACTATTCAATATCTATTCAGTATCCCTAAAAATTGACCAGTGGGGGAAATTATATAGTGGTAGAAAGTATACAGTGGTAATAGTATTGCACTACTTGTAGTAATGATACTCAGTACAGCTCTGTGGCTGCAACTTAGTGTGCTAACTGCTGAGGACCCCTGAGCAGATGTGTGGCTATCATTCTGGCCCAGATCGAACAGATTACATTGAGCAAAATGCTGATTCCCTGAGCAGATGTCTCTGGGTCTTCCATTGTTTTCAACCAAATGATTTTCAGCACTGGACCTGAAGGGGCTGCGTGGTCCCCAACCAAGACCCCATCTGTTAAAACTTTATATTAATTTGTATCTCCTTTTTAAAAAATCTGTCCCTTCTCCTCCATGAGTGTGATAAATAATGTAGATACACTAGATGAACTCTGCTATTGGAGCAGAACTGTAATCATTTTGCTTAGGGTTAAACTAAACTAATTTAATCAGAAATGAGACTTTCTCAAATAACCATCTCTATCAAGTAGCTTATTGTTTTCTTATTTTGACTTAGCATGTTCACCAGTGCTTGCAGGGTGTAGCAAGTAGCAATTAAAACACTGTAATTAACCTGGTAAAAAAGGAAAACTTTTGGTAGGGAAAGAAATTATAAGATGACATATAAAATTTTTGACTGGATGAATAGGTGATAATGAAATACTATAAGATAAAGTCTTATGTTAGCAGTGTATCATGTCGGATTACTGCATTTTTATGCTCCTTCTGTCCAAAAAGGATTATGGGGTAATTTACTGACTGTACAAGAGTAGACACATAGCACTTCATCCAAGTGGGAAAAGCAGGTCTATCTTGGCTAACTCTTAATTAGTCAGTTATTACTTACTATGTATTTCCTGTGTACCAACTCTGTTCCCTTAGCTCCTGACCTGTATTATATAGGTAGTAGCCCATGGCAAGACTTCATAGGGTAAAATCCTGTTGCAGTTGAGACTGGAAGGACATCTGAAGCCCAGGTACAATCATGTTGTACCTGAGATGCAGTGGGACCAGGATAGCTGTGCTCCCACTGTAGCTCCTTTGAAAAGCTCCAGGAGATTATAGACTACTGCTGACCATCAGTATTTGCTTCCAGATGGTTTCTGAAGTGTTCCCTCTGCCCTATGCAGTCATGAAAGTCACTCCAGGAAGGAAGAGTCCACATTAAGCCCTAAACTAAATAGGAGTGTTGAGCACACTTACCCACTGGAATGTAGGGGCCTTTGACTTTGTGTAGTCTAGGTGGATGTTCTTCCTTCTGTCTGACCTTACCAGCAAGGGCTTTCTCCTAGAGGAAGGAAATCCCCTCCCCCACCTCTTGAGTGTCCTTCCAGAGATAATATGTGCATGTAGAAGTATGTTTTGTTTTAGGATTTTTGTTTGTTTATAGTCATTTGATAAATGCAAAATCTGACATCTAACCCTGATAAAAATTCTCAGCATACTAGGAATAGAAGAGAACTTCCTTAAGCTGATAAAGGACATCTATGAAAAACTTAAACAGCTATCATACTAAACGGTGAGAGACTGAATGCTTTTTCCCTAAGATTAGGAACAAATTGGGGATGTCTTTTCTCATCACCTGCATTTAGCATTATCTGGGAGATTCTAGACAGTGCAGTTAGGCAAGAAAAAGAAACATAAGGCATCTAGATTAGAAAGGAAGACATACAGTGTCTTTATTCTCAGACAACATGATTATCCAAGTAGAAAACCTGATGGATTTTACAAAAAGCTGCTAGAATGAGTGAGTTTAGTGAGGTTGTTTTCCCCTTGGTAGTAAATTCCATAGATGAAGTTCAGTTGTAATTCTTCCTGCTCGTGTCAGCGGCAGTCGTCAAGTACAGCATTTATTTATTCACTAAAGACTAGACTTTTTTTTTAAAGATTTTATTTATTTTATTTGACAGAGGGAGACACAGCGAGAGAGGGAATACAAGCAGGGGGAGTGGGAGAGGGAGAAGCAGGCTTCCCGCTGAGCAGGGAGCCCCATACGGGGCTCGACCCCAGGACGCCAGGATCATGACCTGAGCCAAAGGCAGAGGCTTAACCCACTGAGCCACTCAGGTGCCCCAAGACGAGACATTTTAAAGAGAATTTCAACCATTAGTGTTTTTAACCTACCAGAGCCCCATCATTGTAATGATTTTTTTACATTGAAGTATAGACCACAGGAATAGCAAGCGGAACAGTAATGGGAAGCATTTGCAGCAGGTTCTAAACAGCATGGTCCAATATAACTATATTATAAGCCGCGTATAATTTTATTTTCCAGCAGGTGAAATCATTTTAATAAAATGTTATTTACCTAGTATGCTCCCAAATTGTCTTTGTAACAATTAATATAAAAATTGTTACTGAGGTATTTTATATTCTTAGTATGTTTTAAATATTAAGTCTTCGAAGTTGTGTGGATCTTTTACACTTAAAGCACATTTCAGGGGCGCCTGGGTGGCTCAGTGGCTTAAAGCCTCTGCTTTCGGCTCAGGTCATGATCCCAGGGTTCTGGGATCGAGCCCCACATCGGGCTCTCTGCTCGGCAGGGAGCCTGCTTCCTCCTCTCTGTCTCTGCCTGCCTCTCTGCATACTTGTGATCTCTATCTGTCAAATAAATAAATAAAATCTTTAAAAAAAAAAAAAAGCACATTTCAACTCAGATGATATGTTTTCTTTTCTTTCTTTCTTTCTTTCTTTCTTTTTTTTTTTTTTTTTTAAGATTTTACTCATTTATTTGAGAGAGAGAATGAGAGGAGAGAGGTCAGCGGGAGAAGCAGACTCCCTGCCAAGCAGGGAGCCCAACGTGGGACTCGATCCTGGAACTCCAGGAGCATGACCTGAGCCGAAGGCAGTCACTTAACCAACTGAGCCACCCAGGCGCCCCTCA
This sequence comes from Martes martes, assembly GCF_963455335.1. Classification (NCBI taxonomy): domain Eukaryota; kingdom Metazoa; phylum Chordata; class Mammalia; order Carnivora; family Mustelidae; genus Martes; species Martes martes. The sequence continues at coordinate 26,503,990 of NC_137902.1, forward strand.
GATGATGTGTTTTCATTGGAAATATTTGATCTATATTTAGATCTCATAGAATTTACAGTTGAAAAAGTAGAATCATATACCAAGTTATACCTGAGATAGAATGTGACAAGGATGTCTGTGGTCCCACTATACATAAAAGTTTTCCAGTAACTGAATTGCATACCTAAAAATCGTTTCCCTTTAACATTTGCGTCCACATTGATAAAACTGATTCATCTTTTTTAGAATTTATTTGACTTCAAAGCTACATCTGTCCAGATTAAGGAAATTTGTTAATATCAAATTCAAAGAGGTATGGCAGAAATAGTTATGGTAGTTCTAAATTTATCAATATTAACAAAACATTTCCTAAAATTTTCTTGTAGCTTTTGCCACTAGTGAGTGTTGTTAATTACAATTAGAGTCTTCTCCATGTTGATTCATGTTAGAAAAATGTGTTGGGGCCCCTGGGTGGCTCAGTGAGTTAAACTGTGTCTGACTTTGGCCCAGGTCACGATCTTGTGGGGTTCTGGGATCGAGCCCCTTGTAGAGCTCCTGGCTCATTCGGGAGTCTGCTTTTCTCTTTTTTTTTTTTTTTTTTAATATTTATTTATTTATTTGACAGACAGAGATCACAAGTAGGCAGAGAGGCAGGCAGAGAGAGAGGAGGAAGCAGGCTCCCCGCCGAGCAGAGAGCCTGATGTGGGGCTCGATCCCAGGACCCTGGGACCATGACCTGAGCCGAAGGCAGAGGCTTTAACCCACTGAGCCACCCAGGCGCCCCTGCTTTTCTCTTTCCCTCAGCCTCTGCCACTCCCCCCACTCATGCTCTTTCTGTCTGTCAAAAAAAAATTTTTTAATGTGTTAATTATTGATATTATGAAAAGTTCCTTTCTTAAAAAAAAAAGATTTTAATTTTTTTGCAAGAGACAGACCAGAAGCAGGGGGAAGGGCAGAGAGAGGGAGAAGCAGACTCCTCGCTAAACAGGGAGCCCGAGGCAGGGCGTATGCGTCCCTTATGAAAAGTTTCTATTTTGACATAAATACCTAGGCAGGTGGGTCACAAAATAAGCTTTTCCTTTTCTTGGAGCTTCAAATTTAACTCATTAATTAAAATTAAAAGTTTTAAATTATTAAATACTTGGCAAGCATGCCTTTGTCTCAAGAAGATCTTGAGTTGGGGCGCTTGGGTGGCTCAGTGGGTTAAAGCCTCTGCCTTCGGCTCGGGTCATGGTCCCGGGGTCCTGGGATAGAGCCTCGCATCAGGCTCTCTGCTCAGCAGGGAGCCTGCTTCCCCCTCTCTCTCTGCCTGCTTCTCTGCCTACTTGTGATCTCTGCCTGTCAAACAAATAAATAAAATCTTAAAAAAAAAAAAAAAGAAAGAAAGAAAATTTGTTTAAAAAAAAAAAAGATCTTGAGTTGATGGGGCTCCTGGGTGACTCAGTCTGTTAAGCATTTGTGTTCTACTCAGGTCATGATCCCAGGGTCCTGGGATCAAGCCCTACATCGGGCTCCTTGCTCGGTGGGGAGTCTACTTCTCCCTCTCCCTCAGCTGTTCCCCCATGCTTGTGCGCTCTCTCTCTCTCTGTGTCAAATAAATAAATAAAATCTTTTTTTTTAAATAAATAAAATCTTTTAAAAAAATCTCAAGTTGAAAATAACAGTATAATAAATCTTTTTTTGTAAACCTTCACCTGAACCAATGAGCATCCGCAAAGAATTCATGATGATTATAGCCATTGTCATTAAATTCTCTTAGGGTGTCATAAACTGGCAATGTTCATAGACTTTGCAGGTATATATTAAATGATTTTAACAGCTGTATCCATGACATTTATAGAATCTGCTTCAGAAAACTGTACATATATTTTTAATTTGTACCATGTAGTAGAATGAACAGAGGGGAAACTTTAATTTTGTTTTAAAATGACAGGGGCATCTATGTGGCTTAGTTGGTTAAGTATCTGACTTTGGCTCAGGTTATGATCTCAGGGTCGTGAGATGGACCCCGGTCTTGGACTGTGTCCTGGGTGTGGAGCCTGCTTAATATTCTCTCTTCCTCTCCCCACTCCCTCCTCCCTCTTTCTCTGTCTCTCTCTAAAAAAAAGAAAATTTGTGCCATGAGTTCAGGTTTTTAGGCTGAAAATTGACTAAATTTCTGTGTGTATTTGGAAGTTCTTCAAGACAAAGTATACCGAAAATACTGATGTATTAACTGAGCAGTATCATCCAAATCTAAAGAAAAGTACTTGTAATTTTTTTTTTTTGGAACTTGTAATTTAAAACATTTTGAGGGGCGCCTGGGTGGCTCAGTGATTTAAAGCCTCTGCCTTCGGCTCAGGTCATGATCCCAGGATCCTGGAATCAAACCCCCGCATTGGGCTCTCTGCTCAGCAGGGAGCCTGCTCCCCCCGCCCTGCGCCCCCCCTCCCCCTGCCTACTTGTGATCACTCTCTCTGTCAAATAAATAAATAAAATCTTTTTAAATTTTATTTATTTTTTATTTTTTTTAAGATTGTATTTATTTATTTGACAGAGAGAGATCACAAGTAGGCAGAGAGGCAGGCAGAGAGAGAGGAAGGGAAGCAGGTCATGATCCCAGGGTCCTGGGATCGAGCTCCGCATCAGGCTCTCTGCTCAGCAGGGAGCCTGCTTCTTCCTCTCTATCTGCCTACTTGTGATCTCTCTACTTGTGATCTCTCTCTCTGTCAAATAAATATATAAAATCTTTTTAAAAAATTAAAATAAAAATTCAGTTCCTCAGTTGCCCTAACCACATTTCAAGTACTAAATAACCACATATGAATCTCCTAGAACAGTTCTAGACATGGAGGGGTTGACTAATACCCATCCTCACACTGTAGAACAGGGGGTGGGGACAGTTGACTCCTTACTCACCTTAGATTTGAAATGGGACATTTTAATCTGGTTTCTGTTGCCGCTCTGTATCTCTTTTTCTTTTTCTTTTTCTTTTTAAGATTTTACTTATTTATTTGACAGACAGAGATCACAAGTAGGCAGAGAGGCAGGCAGAGAGAGAGAGGAAGAGAAGCAGGCCTCCCACTGGGCAGAGAGCCCAATTCGGGGCTCGATCCCAGGATCCTGGGATCATGACCTGAGCCGAAAGCAGAGCCTTTAACCCACTGAGCCACTCAGGCACCCCTGTATCTCTTTTTCTAAAAATAGACCAACACGGGGGCACCTGGGTGGCTCAGTCTGTTGAGTGTCCAACTCTTGATTTGGGTTCAGGTCATGATCTTGGGGTTGTAGGATAGAGTGCTTCGTCATGCTCAGTGGGGTGTCTGCTTGAGATTTTTCTTCTGCCTAGATGCCTGGGTGGTTCAGTCAGTTAAGCATCTGCCTTTGGCTTGGGTCATGATTCCAGGGTCCTGGAATTGAGTCCCACATCGGGCTCCCTGCTCAGTGGGGAGCTTGCTTCTCCCTTTGCCTGCTACTCCCCCTGCTCGTGTGTGCTCTCCCTCTGACAAATAAATAAATAAAATCTTTTTAAAAAAAGAGAGAGATTCTTTGTCCTCCTCCCTCTCCCTCTACCCCTCCTCCAATGCAGTCTCTCTCTCTCTTTCAAATAAATAAATCTTTTTAAAAAAGAGACCAACACATTGTTTTATTAGGATATAACTCCAGATTTTTAACCCTGCATTTTCCAAGATCATTTATTACTAAAAAACAGGCCTGATACTGGTTGTTAGTAGATTGCCAACTGTTCCTGTATCTTTTTTTTTTTTTTTAAGATTTTTAAAATTTATTTGACAGAGACACAGCGAGAGAGAACACAAGCAGGGGAGTGGGAGAGGGAGAAGCAGGCTTCCCACCGAGCAGGGAGCCCAGTATGGGGCTCGATCCCAGGATCCTGGGATCTTGACCTGAGCTGAAGGCAGATGCTTAACCGACTGAGCCACTGAGGTGCCCCATAACCGTTCCTGTATCTTATGGATGAAACTGCTGGTTCACAACAATCATCCCATTTTCTGAGCTTCTATTCACACACACTTTGTTGAAATTAGGCAGAGAGTGGAGAAGTATTCATCATAACTTCTCAGTAAATACTTTCTTCTTGCTTAAAAAACACTTTTCCATAGATCTGGAAGAACAAGGAGTTCAAAACACAGCAAATTATAGAAATTTTCAAGTGTGTTTGAGTAGGATACACTCAAAGGAGCTTTTCTTTGTCAAACAGGATGTCAGGTTGTCTCCACTTTGGTAGTAACATTTAAAGCACAGCGTGGTAGCTCTTTGAGGTCTAGTGTTATGAAGCTGTCTTCTTTCATCCCTGCTTGTTCCACCTTAGGCTGAAGGTTTTACTTTTCGTCTAGACAGGTGGAAAATCAGATATAGAATTAATTCAAGGGGAGGGTACCTACCTTGTTTCTTGGGGCACGTAACTGACTTTTTTCCCCCTGCAATAAAGAAACCATTGTTAACTAGTAGAAAGTGCTGTTTTCTTTATTTTTTTCTTAACTGCTTTGAGCCTACACATCTGATTCCTTGTAGCTCCCAGGGTAAACAAGCATCATAGGTTTTACCACAAGTATGGTCTTGCCTCTTGAACTCCATACCCTGCCTGGAGGTTTCACAAGTACCTCAAACTTGACATTCCAAAGAATAAGCCTTATTGCCTTCCCTCCACAATTTAAGAACCATCTCAGTTCATGACAGCATCATCTGTTCAGTTGCCTACAGTAAAAATCTTAAGGTTGCTTTAAAGTTTTCTCTCGCCTTCACCCAATCAGTCAGTAGGTTATTTCACATTTACCTCCTAAGAATTTTCAAGTAAATTCTTCTCCATTTAGACAACCACCATTTTAGTTAAGACCTCATAATGTCTCATATTGCAAGAGCCTTCTGACTATTCTCTCTGCTTCTAGTCTTCCCTGTACAGTGGCTCCTGTTCAGTGTATTCGGTCACTGGAGTTGAATTTCAGAAGCACAGGTTTTTACACTGCTCTTGGGAGTATGTTGGTACCATCACTCTGAGGGCAGTGTGGCAATATCCAGTGAAGTCTGAGTTACCCAAACCTTATGACACAGTAATTTCATTCCTAGTAACTTCATTCCTAAATGATCGCAAGGATATATAAATAAGAACACTTGTTAAGTATTATTTTTTTAAAAGATTTTATTTATTTGAGAGAGGCGGGGGTGGGTGGCAGGGGGAGGGGCAGAGGGAGAGGGAGAAGCAGACTCCTCCCTGAGCAGGGAGCCCAACATGGGACTCGATCCCAGGACCCCAGGATCATGACCTGAGCCAAAGGCAGATGCTTAACCTGTTGAGCCACCCAGGTGTCCCCAAATCACAACATTTTAAATCTAGTGGGATTCCCCATCATTGATAGGATAATGTCCAGACATCTTCATATGACACCTTGACCCTAGCCTACCTTTGTAACCTTATTTACTATCACTGTCCAATCTATCCTAAGATCTGGCCAAATTAGACCTAGCTGTAGAGTCTCCAATTTCATACCTCTGCGCCCTCACATACGCTTTTACCTAGAATGTTTTCCCATTCCTCTTCTTTCCTAACAAAATCCTGCTTATGCTTCAAAATCTACCCCAGATGTCACCTTCCTCGAAAGCTTCCTGGATTCTTTGAGGCTGAACCGTTCACAGTGGCATTGCCACAGGACTTTGTACGTTTCTCTTAGAGCATTTATCACCCTACAATATGGCTTTTATTTTATTTTTTTCCTTAAATTTTATTTTATTTTTTATTTAAATTCAATTAATTAACATATATATTATTAGTTTCAGGGGTAGCATTTAGTGATTCATCAGTTATTTGTAACACCCAGTGGTCATTATGTTAAGTGCCCCCCATGCACATCAATCCCCATCACCAAGTTACCCCATCCTCCCACCCACCTCCCCTCCAGCAACCCTCAGTTTGTTTCCCGTAGTTAAGAGTCTCTTGGGGTGCCTGGGTGGCTCAGTCAGTTAAGTGTCTGCCTTCAGCTCAGGTAATGATCCCAGAGTCTTGGGATTGAGTCTTGCATCCAGCTCCTTGCTCAGCGGGGAGCTTGCTTCTCTCTCTGCCTGCTGCTCCCCCTGCTTGTACTCTCACACTCTTTCACTCTCTCTCTGGAAATAAATAAATAAAATCTTTAAAAAAAAACAAAACAAAAACGAGGTACGGTTTGTCTCCCTTTCTGATTTCATCTTACTTTATTTTCCCTTCCATTCCCCTATGATCCTCTGTCTCATTTCTTAAATTCCAAAAATGAAGTCAAATCATGTAATTATCTTTCTCTGATTGACTTATTTTGCTCAGCATAATACCCTGTGATTCCATCCATGTGGTTGCAAATGGTAAGATTTCTTTTGTTTCAATGGCTGTATATATGTGTGTCCATCATTAGATGGTGAGCTCCTAAGACAGAAACCAAGCTTTCCCTTACTTCTGTAATCTCTGCCCCTAGCAGAGTACTGTATGGTACGATAAATGTTGGTTGAGTGGATAAATGGATGGCTGGAATAAATGGTTTCATCTTCCAAGGCCTTATTGCCTCCCAGAATTATCAGCTGACCTCAGGGTACTAAGCTAGGTAAGTGGATATTGAGATGCCTAGGAAGTGTTTATAGGGCTCTCCCTCTGATTGTGCTCCCCAGTTGTGTCTTTGGAGCTCCATTATAAAAGTCTGTTTCAGATCTTAATAGACAACAGGAAAGACAGTCTTGACAGCTCCTGAACTAACCCAGTATAGCCAGGAAGTATGCTTGGAATTGTTACCAGAGAAACAGACCCCTTTCTCAATGATGATCTGAATTGTTTATCCCAACACAGTAGAATTTACTGAATTCTAGTTCCCTCCAGGGTAACAAGAGGACAGCCAAAAGGTTTTAATTATATGAAATGGGGCTTTGAGACAACTAAAGCCACTTGGAAATGAATTATTGATAGCATTATGCATTGTTTTTCTTCCCTTTTTTTAAGTAACAAGTCAAGGCAGTTAATGCTATTTTTATGTTGCAGATTCACTGAATTTTAAAGATGCTTTTCAGGATGCCTTAAAAATCCTCTCATTGGCTGAGTGGTGGGCTCCTGTTCTTTATGTAAGCTGGAGGCCCCGCTGAAGAAATCTATGTGTTCTCATACTGTTTCCCATGCCCTGTTCTAGAGGTTTGGATGCCTCACTGCTCTTGGCAGTAAGGTGTCTTTTCAGGTTCTTCTTGAGGTTAAAAGTTCTCTCATGTGTTTCTTACAGAGGACCTTCCCAAATGTGTATTATTGTCTTATAAGCCAAAAGAGAACTAAGGAAGCGGTTATAATTAACAGGCAGCTGCAGAGCAGAGCCATTTAGTCTCTTCAGTATGGTTTGGTGGAGATGAGAGAATAGAGGCTTCAGTGTGGCTCTAAGTGAAGCAGCTGCATCACCAGCTGGAGACCGACACGCTGGAGAGGATGGGCAGACCCAGCTGAGATCCAGTCACTCTCATGTGAGGCTGAAAGGCCTGCCTTCAACTTAGCTGCTTTGTGCTTACACTTAGTTTAGCAGAGAGGATCTACAGAAGCTGCCATAGCCCATCTCCGTGAGCATCTTGGAGTCAGCACTGAGCAAAAAGGACCCCAGCAGGCAAAGGTCTCATGGCTTTCACAAAGGGATCCTGCTGGAAAAGATTGAAAACAAGACCCTGGGAAGGGAAACGCTAACTTTTCTCTTTGGTTTACTGGGGAAAATTTGCCTGTTTTTTGAATGCATTAACCACATTTAACTTACCTAGTAAGGTTTCTGTAGTCTGATTTAGAAAAAAATTGGGTATTAGTCTCTATCCCTATAAGCATACGTACTAGGACCATCTCACCTTTCCATGCCTGATTAAATTAACATCTCAAGACGCCTTTCATCCACCATCTCCTTCAGGCTGCCTTTCCGAAGCTCCCAGGTTGGGCAAAATAGCTCTCCTCAGTGTTCCTATGAGACCTTTTGTCTACTGTCTAGTCCTTAGTGCATCATAATGACATTATCTGTCTGTGGTATTTATCTTTCCACTAATCTGTAAATTCCTTGCTATCTGGGATCACATTTCATTTACCTCCCCCATTGCCTAGCACAGTACCTGCACGTAGTAGGTATTCAAGTGTTTGTCATACAAGCTGAACTATTGAGTCACAGGCTATGCCAGCCATCCCTTAACTTCAGATACCATACACCTTTTTTCTAGGGATAGAGTGTTCCTTCATTCTGTGGAAAAGCAATCAATTTGACAAGTAAGGGAGGAGGAGAACAGAGAGAAGTTCTCTTTCTAAAATGGTGCATATAGGGTAAACAAAGTTCTGTAATTGCTTTCAAACTAAATTTTTCCTTTTGGTAGTGTCACCTTTTCAGGAGGGGAAAAAATCTTACCACTATTTCTGGTATATTGGAGAGAAAACAGCTAATAACATCTTTGTGAGCATAAAACAATTATACCCAGCCTCCCGTAGAGACAATCTGCCAGAGCCAACCGCCTCACCCTCTCCATGAGGGCTTCATTTTCTTACTCTGGAATTTCATAGACTCTCCCCCAAAGACCGTCAACTCATTGCACTATTATGATGAATGTTTGGCGCTGGCCCTCACCCTGGCTCTCACTGCTTTACTAGCTATTACTGGAGGTGCTGTCAGGAAATCAGGCCCCAAATTTATCCACCCATTAAGTCCTCTCCTGGGCAGCGCTGCTTGGATCTACGTAGTAGTCATCTAGTCTCCCCTGCTTCTCCTACCTCCCACTGCCTTTGAATGTAGGGAAGCTGCAGGCCCTGTTGTAAACAAAGAGCTGTGGTACAAATCATTTTCTTCCACAGCTCTTTGTGCTCTTGTTCAGGGCCTAGAGAGAAGCTTAGATCTAGGAGTGCCTGCTCGAGTGTGTGCTTTGAGACCATCAGTTTCGGCCCCAACCCATTCCATCTCATTTCCTTAGTTGGCTTGTCCTGTCTCTTAGAAAGGTTTTTCAGACCTTCCCTCTATAATGAGTTAGAGATTTATTGCTTTCTGAACATAGGGGCCTTACCTACTTAGCTGTTCGCTCTTATCCACTCGTTTGAGGGATAAACACATGCCCTTTGATGAGTTTTGAAAGTCCTGTATGATTTTTGAATTTGTCCTCACAGGTGCTCTTAGAGCCTTTCTCCAGTGAGGTTTCTATCTGATAGAAGCAGCCTGGGTCTCTGACATGGGAAGCTGCCCTTTAGTCTGTTGAGGGCTTTCCTTTTGACTCTCATACTTGTTTGCAGAAAGAAATAGAGCTGAAAGGTGCACCAAGTGCCATTTGTAAATCTTAGAATAATTGATAAATACTCATTTCCTCTAGCAAACAGTGCATTTTGTTCGATAATAGATAATGATTAGGTTGTTGAGGAAATCTGGCTTTTGACCTTTGGTGTTAACTCATGAATAAAGCTGATATTAAGGCTGCCATTAACATTGCAAAAGCAGTATTCCTCAGTAACATTCCTTTTCATGGAGAAAGTAGTTTGCAGTGATTTTTTTTTTTAAGATTTTATTTATTTATTTGACAGACAGAGATTACAAGTAGGCAGACAGGCAGGCAGAGAGAGAGAGGAGGTAGCAGGCTCCCTGCAGAGCAAAGGGGCCAATATGGGGCTCGATCCCAGGACCCTGGGACCATGGCCTGAGCTGAAGGCAGAGGCTTTAACCTAACACTGAGCCACCCAGGCGCCCCTGCAGTGATGTTTTAACGTTTTTCCTTTTCAGAGAACTATCAACTTCACTTAAGCAGAATGGTTCAACACTTTGAGCAGCTTGTTTATTCTTCCCTTAATCCTCAACTTCCTCAACTATCTCATTCTTACCTTACTAACCCGATTGCTACCCAGCTCCCCTGCTTTCTCCCACACCTGTCCCCTCTTTCTCGAGCCAGCCTGCCCCCACTGTTTACACCCAGGCTTTTTATAGGCAACCACTTGTGCTAGAGCCTCTCTGAAGGCCACATAAGTCACTGCCAGAGCCAGTGAAAGCAGCCTGCTTTTTCCGAGCTGACAAGAAGGGTGAAGCTCTCCATCACAGTGGGCAGGCAGGCAGAGAGGGCCGAGTGATGCCGCGTGTCGGTGGTTAGCACCTGCAGGCTCAGAGCTGACAGTGCACTGTAATAAGATTCATCTCTGTTCACTTAACTGATGTGGGCTTTATGGTAAATGTTCACTTGCTTAATTACTTTGGCAGACTCGCTGATTGCCTTTCCTGAGGAGTTCTCAAAGGTCCCCCTGGGATGAAACATAAACCTCTTTCCATGTCTTTTAATTTCATTCTTTACTTGGAGTACTTGAACACCAGTATGTGATCCATATGGCCACCATTCCCTCTCTCCTGTTCGTGAACGTCAGGACCACTCCTTACTAGAGTGGTGTCCATATGGCCCACACTGGACCACTCAGAAATCTTGACGACCTTCTTTCTCCTTTGTCCACATGAGCTGCCCCATTCCTCCTTCCCCGCCGCTGAGGTATATGCACAGCTCTCCTAACTTAGTTAGGGACCCATGTGCCTCTTTTTCTCTAACTAGTATGGGGTCCACAGAATATTTCCCTCTCCCTTCAATCTAGCGGCATGTGATCGACTAAAACAATTGCCCTGTTTTTGACCTGATAGAAAAAGAAGCCTAAGTTAGTCAGTTGCAGGTTTTGTTGTTTGGGGCTTTTTTTTTAAGATTTTATTTATTTATTCGACACAGAGAGAGATCACAAGTAGGCAGAGAGGCAGGCAAAGAGAGAGAGAGAGAGGGAAGCATGCTCCCTGCTGAGCAGAGAGTCCGATATGGGGCTCTATTCTAGGACCCTGAGATCATGACCTGAGCCGAAAGCAGAGGCTTAACCCACTGAGCCACCCAGGTGCCCCGATTGCGGGGGTTTTTTTTGTCCTCCTGTTCACTCCTTTTCCGTGCTTAAAAGGTAAATATCTTATTGAGACGCCTGGCTGGCTGAGTCGATGGAATATATGACTCTTGATCTTGAGAAGTGAGTTCAAACCACATTGGTGTAGAGATTACTTAAAAGTAAAATCTTTAAAAAAAATTTAAATATATTATAATAAATTGATTAATTGGGCTAATGGGAATGATATGTAATTAAAATACTTCAGGATTTTGGCTCATGCCAGGTTTTTAAAAGTTCTTGAGTCACATTCAAGGGATTGGAACTTTCACCATTAACTATAATTAGTTCACCATTAATTAGAATTAGGTCACTTCTTGTGATTTTGAGCTGATCCCCACTGCCTCAGAAGCCTTTCCAGGCATGTATTTGGATTTTCTAATGTCCTGGGGTGCCTGGGTGGCTCAGTTGGCTAAGCATCTATTTTCATCTCAGGTCATGATCCCAAGGTCCTGGGATCAAGCCCTAGGTCTGGCTCCCTGCTTGGTGGGGATCCTGCTTCTCCCTCTCCTACCCAGTTGTGCTCTCTGTCACTGTCTCTCTCTCTCTCTCTCAAATAAGTAAATAAGTAAATAAAATCTTTAAAAAAAAAAAAAGGATTTTCTTATGTCCTGAAGTGAGACAGAAGATCTAATAGCCCTTTCACATGACTTATTTTGTTCTTTTATATTTACTAGATGTTTCTGAGAGTGTAGAGGGGCCTTACCTCTGGAGATAGGAAATCCAGGGCTAAAGTAATTGTAAAGGCTATCAAGGGTTTGCATTCTGTATCCCCTGGAACTCTGCCAGCAACTCCTGGCCTGTAGCTAGAGATGGTGTAAGGGAATCTGTAGCACAGAGCAATGGGATCTGAGCAGAGACTGGCTAATCTTGGAGCTGTTTTGATCCTAGGAAAATTTAGGAACCTCTGTTCATTTATTGAGAGTAAGGTTTAATAAACAGTAGACATTCCTAAGGGGAATGGATTAAGTGAGGTCTTTTATGGAAATGTAGATGGTCCATTTTACTTATGTGGTTCTTTCAACTCCTGTGGTTTGTTCTTCTCCATTTACATTCATTGTGATTGTAGAAACAGTGGAAAAATGTCAGGCTGGTATGTAATGCAAGAAGGAATTCCATTCCTCTCTTACAGCAGAGCTAGAGGAGATAATTTAGCCAAAGTGTAAAGCCCATGGCATCTTACTTGGCTTAAATCTATGGTTTGGGGCCATAGTAGCTAGAAATTAGCACATTTTTCAAGCAAAGTAGCTATGACCAATTGCTTAACTTCCAGCAGGTGATGAGGTGGAAACCTACATTGGGCAAAGTCATGCATCAAGGTAGAAAGCCCAAACTGCCAAAATGCGTAGTCATGCACACAGCTTCAGAAAATGAGGCAACTGCCCCTCAGGCCGTGTGCATGTACATTTCGTACACATTAACTCCTTCTTGTTTCCCTCCAGTTAATGAATTGTGAACCTTCATTTGTTCAGTGCTGAGACTGGATGAGAATGTAGTCCGGTAGGTGAATAAGTTATCTACTATGACACATGTGTTTTTCACCTAGAAATCAAGAGAAATGCTGAACTCCTATCATTCCTTAGGTTGAACTATGAGGGTTACTATAGTGTAGTTAATGACACACCTTTTCTGTTCCACTCCCTTCAACTAATAAATTTGTGAACACAAATAAATCAAGTTCTCTTTAGTAATAAAGTAGACCAATTTACATAGTTGGATCTTTGGGCAAGTCAAGCAGCTAGATGCAATGGCCAGTAGCACATCCTTCCTGATGGTTGCCAAAATGCCTTCTCCAGTAAGGTTGAAATGAACCCACGGTTGTGTCTCTGGTCCTGAAATGAGTGGCCACAGGAACAGCAGTATAAGAAAGGGGATAATTGGTATGAAAGGTAAAGCCTAGCATGTAGGGGATGAGTTAGAGGAACAACCCTAACAGGTCAGTCGCTAAAGTTTTGACTAGATAGTTTCAAAGTGAAAAGGTTAGAAGGTATTCTTATTTGAGGTTTTATTTTGCTTAATGTTAATCAGCAGAGTCTCTGAGGCTTGTAATGCACTGCTGTTAACAGGCATCAAGGGAAATTGTTTTTTTGTTGTTGTTGAATTGGATGGTCTAAAGATTCATTGACTCCATGAGGAAGGAAGCTTATTACTGCATGAAATGGGAGTATGTGAGGCAATTCTGAAGGTGAAAAGAAAGGCTAGTTTAAAATTAAATAACTCGGGGTGCCTGGCTGGCTCAATTGGAAGAGTGTGAGATGCTTGATTTTGGGGTTGTGAGTTCGAGCCCCACCTTAGGTGTAGAGATTACTTTAAAATAAATAAACTTTTAAATAACTCAACTTCACATGAACCATTTTATCTGCTGCCACATACCACTCAGTCCTACCTTTACCCCTTCTCAGAAGCCAGTCTCTTACCTGTATGTTTAAAGATTTCCCAGGTAGAAGCAATTATAAATATGATTTTCTTGTCTTTAATCCCAGATATCTGAGAATAAACTCTATAGTATATTATATCTGGACTGCTTTTTTAGGTATTGGAAAGGGGAAGCTGCTTGTATTAAAAAAAAAAAAAAGTTCCCTTGCGGTCAAGTTAGATGGTATATATAGGAAAACAGAGAGGAAAGCTTTGCAAAGGCAATCCAGTAACATGAAAAAACTAATACTAGAGGGCCTGGTGTCTTGTGCAAGGTCATACAGTCTAGAAGTGGAAGAATCCGGATTTTAACTTGGGTCCACTGCCCGGAAAGCCTTGCTTTTTGTGTTATACATACCATGTTGTTCAGGGAAGCTGAGGTATTTTAACTGGGCCTTTAAGGGAAAAGTAAGACTTAGCTTTATAGGAGTAAAGAAAATAGCATTCCATGTGAAGAAAATCATGTAAGTAAAAGCATGATGTCCAGGTGTACGTGTTTAGCAAGTATTTGAAAATACAGGACTATAGTTCTTAGGAGGTTGGGGCTTAAGATACAGATTTATTCTTATCAGGCTTCAGATATGTACCCATAATCAGACTCTTTAAATCTGGTAGCCTTATAGGAGTAATTTTAGAATGAAACTTTTAAGAATATTCCCAGTGTGTACCATCTTGAGTGTACCAGTTATGTTTCTTACTTCCTTGGAATAAGAGCTACAGAAACTTTTCCTATAAACAGGCTTTGCCTGTTTTCCTCCTTTCTGCCTGAAGGATTTACAAAACAGCTTATAGAGATAGGGGGCTTCCTTCAAATAGCTCAGTAAGGAAACAATCACCATGTTCTGGGCTTCTGGGTGAAACTATTATTTATTTATTGTTTCATAAAAGACCCTTAGATGCTTTTGTCTGTGGGAGATAGCTGGGACTGTGAGGATTTGCATCTTTGGAGGATTTGCTTTAGATTCCCTCTGGATATGAGAAAGAGTCTCCATTTCCTATTAATCTACATTTCTACATTGTTAAGGTAACATTCTTCTGTGTTTTGTGGGTAAGTTGGGCATTAACTATGTGTCTCAGCCATCATCCACCCAGCACTAGGGAAAAGAAAGCTGCTTTGCAGAGTCATGAGTCAGAGAGAATAAGTTAAAAATGGACCAAGAAATCCCTAGCCAGTTTGTGGCTCAGCCTTGCTGTTCCATCTGTCCACTTCATTTTGCTTCAGTTTGTGTAAGTGACCCCTGTCTTTGGCAATCAGAAGTTGGCAGTTGCATTAGAGGGTGGCCCAGATTCTTGCCCTTAAAGGTGCTTTGGGTACAGAGCTCTCTCTCTGTGGCTGGTTTTAGCAGTTTACCTTTACTATGACATTGCCTGTTTCTCTTGTCTTTCCCTTTGGGGACTTCCTAATACACGGTATTAGAAGACCCAGTAACAGAGTATAACACACTCCCCCAGTCCTTCCTTACCCTTCCCTATCCCAAACAAACAAAAACGTAGGCTTACTTTTAGAAAATATTAGATTAATAAGAAATGGCAGAAAGCTTTTCTGTAGCCTCCTGGTAAGACTTGAGGAAGAGAAAACTTTACTGTCTTCAGGGACAACTTTAATTCCTTCTTTGAAGGATAGCTGTTCATGTCTGAGCCACCTCTTCTCTTGGGATGGGGATAAAACATTTTTATTGTTATTTTCATACTTTTGAAAGTATGAAAACATACTTTTTTAGCTGGTGATCGTGGATCTCCTTCCTTGTGGTGAGACTGAACGAAAACCTTCTTAGACTTTGATTTATTCATTCAGTTTGAAAACTTGAAATCTCTCAGTATGCCAGGTGTTTTGCTAAAGTCTTAGGAATATATTGGTGAGCAAAATAAATTTGGTCCCTGCTCTCACGGAGCATTTAGTTCAGTTTGAATAAAGCCGGAATGGGGGATAAAAAAGCTGGGAGTTTGATTAGAAATTATATTCCCTTTCCCCCACAAAGTTGGACTTCCAGACTTCTTTCGCTTTCCTTGGGCCTTACTTCTTTAAATCTTCTTCCTGCTTTTTCTTCTGTCACTTCTACTTTTGGTACCCTAAGAAATCATTGCTTGACTCAAGGTCACAAAGATTTATGTGTTCTTCTAAGATTTTTACATTTTAGATCTGTGATCCATTCTGTTAATTTTTGTGTGTGGTGTGGGGTAGGGGATCAACTTCAGTCTTTTGTGTGTAGATACCTGGTTTTGCCAGCACTATGTCTTGACTAGACTATCCTTTTCCCATTTATCTTGCCACCTATGTCAAAGGGACATCTTTTTTGGTCATCTTTGTCATATTTTAATTTTTTCATAATGGCTATGATTTCTCATTCTTTGCCCATTCAAACCTTCCTCTTCTTCCTACTCCTCTTCCTCCTTTTAAGTCCCCTTTTCTAAAATACTTTTCAGCCTAAAAGCTTTTGGCTGGCATAAACTAGGTTTTGTTTAAGTACCTGGAAGGCTGTGATTAGATGAAAATCAGCCTTGAGATGCAAATGAAAGGAAAAACAAACATCTCTTTCTTAGCCAGTATGTTGCTGCCCATCCTACTATTTTTCAGACATTGTCTCTCTTCAGTGTGTGTGTGTGTCTTCACTATGGCACAGGCCACTCAGAAACCCCTGCAAGATCCTCATTTATTGAAGTCTCTGTTTCTCACTTAGTAAAGGCTAAAGGGCCTGACACACTCTGCCTAGGAAACTGGTCACCCATGTAGCTACATTTGTGGTGTTTGTGATTGGAACTTTGAGGCATAGAAACCTCAGGATCCTCTTCTAGAAGGGAAGGAAATAATAACCCACAATATAAAGGGTTTAAAGAGAGGAAGTCCACCTACAGAATAAGAAGCAGACTTTATCCACTCTACTACTTTGCTAAAGATGGACTCTGGTTTGGAGTCTGCTTTGCCCAAATGGCCAGGGTCCTGTGGAGAGTAGATTATCTATATGTTAGTCTTCTCAATTGTCAGAACAAAATGTCCTAGAATAGGTGGCTTAAAAAACAGATGTTCGTTTTTCACAATTCTGGAGGCCAGAAGTCCCAGATCAGGGTTCAGCAGGGTCAATTTCTGGTAAGGACTTTCTTCTGCTTAGTTGACAGCTGCCTGCTGCCTTGTGTCCTCACGTGGTAGAGGGCAGGATGGAAGTGAGAGAAATTGCCATTTCTTCCTTGCTGGAACACTCAAGTTTTAGACTTAAGCATTAGATAGTTACTACCTGTTAGATTTTGATCTGTAAAAGGAAAGAGAGCTAGTGTTAGAATCTTTGAGGAACCCCCCCCCCCAAAAAAAAATATTCAGAAGAGATGGTAGTAGATCCTTTTGGAGATGATATCAGTGGGAAGGGAAGCCTAAAGAAAAGAGAGAGGCTCCTCATCTATAAATCTAGTATGTCATCTTTTTCCCACTAGCATAAATCCTATTCTAGGACCTGGCCAGATGGGGCAGTGTGGAATCACAACCCAGGTGAGCCCTATAGCAGGCTGCAGACTTCCTGGGGAAGGAGCAGCTAAGTATTTCAGTCACTGCAAAGGCATGTGTTACTCAGTGTGGGCGGACTTAGCCTGGTTTCAGTGTTTTGTCATCTCTTTGCTATCTCAGAACAAATTTCCATTTCAACGATATGAGGTCCCAAGAACTTTAATAGGAAGCTTCCAAGCCCTCTCTGAAATTCCTTGCTGAAGAGCCTGGAAGGAGAACAGCCAGTATCAGACAATTTTTCTTACCTCTTAGGCTTAGAGCCCTGCATGTGCCACCTCTAGTAGATCAGATTAGTACTCAGATTTTTAACTGTCCCAAAGAAACAGCAAGAAAAATAAAGCAGAGGCAAAAACTCTGTGCCCTTTGTGGGTACTGGGTTAGAGACTGCTAACTGGGTTTAGACTGTTCCATCTGGCTTTAATTACCTGCTGAGACCTGAGGCTCTGGGATGGGAGTATCAAAGGGGAGGTTGGAGGATGATTTTATCCTTATTCCAAATTCCCAGAGTGTCATATCTGTCATACCCTCAGGATGAATATGCTCAAACAATATCAGCATATATGCCCTGCCAACATAGACCATCTGTAGATCCAAGTGACACTTGACAGGTACAACTTTGAGAAGGGAAGGAAATAAATATACTTTTTGAGGAGAATACTTTCCAGGCTTTTCCTTTCTCTCCCTCATTCCATGTCTCCTCCCTTCCTTCCTTTTCCCCTTCCCTCTCCTGTCTTCTTTCTTCCTTCTTTCTATTTCTCCTTTCTGTTCTCCTTTTTTTTTTTTTTTTTGCTTCCATGCTTTCTTTGCTAGTGTAAGAATTCCTCGGATAGAACGGGAACAGAATTATAGCATCCCCATCACATTCATTCCCAGGGATTATTTCATTGTCCAGACCTCACCAGCTTCACTGGGTTGCCACCTGGGCCCCCATGGCTGCTACTCACCCACCCAGACAGACATGAAGATACTTTGGAGTTCTCTGTTTTCCAAACTTAGGTAAGCAAAAACAAACAACCCTAGTTCACTTGAGTCAGAATTTTTTTAAAACATTTTTTCAAAAAAAATTTTACTAAGAAGTTTAAGGAAAACCCAAAAGAAAAAACCATTATAAAACCATGAAATGAATGTATTACAGAGTTCAGATTTTTCTTCCTAAAATAACTGAGGTCTAGTCATAGTTAGATTTGATTACTCTATTTCATTTTCTTGATCTGTCACTCTTAGATGCTAGACCCTATGACTTATACTCTCTACTGAGTTAACTTGAACTTGGTACTGCTGCTGGGTTTGGGGGGATTCTCAGTTCTTCTCTAAACCTCCTCCCCTGTCTTCTTACTGGGTTTAGGCTCCAGGTTTTCCTTTCTGCTCCTGGACTGTTGTCATCCCTGCCAATACCCTCAAACCTCACCTTCTGAATGAGAAAAATATTTGACCCCTACTTGGTCCAAATTCTTTCCCACTTTGGATTTAGACCAAATTACAACCTTAACTTGCAGATAACATCTCTACCCTTCTTGGTAGTCTCTGAAAAAAATAAGTTACCAGAATTCTTCTCTGTTCCTGACCCATTACTGTCCCATTTGGTGTATTCATTCATTGAATATTTATTGAGTACCAGCTGTGTGCCAGGCACTGTGCTAGATATTTGACATTGCTTTATTATATAAATGTTGCAAGAATCCTCTAAGATTTAGTCATTCTTTCGACAAACATTTATTTTATGCCTACAATGTACTATTCCTGGGTACTGTACTAAGTGCTAAGGTAGGTGTTATTCCCACTTTTTCCCTCTGAGACATGTAGCTTCCTAAAAATCCAAAATAACAAATGGTCAAACCATGATTTTTTTTGAAGTCTGACTTATACTTTTATACCCATATTAAATGATTCAAGAGTTTCATACTATCAATGTTATATTAAAAGAGAACATTGATTTCTGTTGTACTACCACAATTATATGGGTGCATGTACACACATACTTTTTAATAAACTTTTAACTTTGGAATAATTTTTAGAATTATAGAAAAAGTGCAACAATAGTACACAGAGTTCTTATATGCCCCTCGACCAGGTTTCCCCCATCTTACATTACCAAGGTACAGTTATTCATCACCAAGAAACTGGTAGTGACACAGTCCTATTAACTGAGCTCCATATTTTATTTGGATTTTGCCAGTTTATTAATTTTCTCTTTCTGTTCCAGAGTCCAGTTCAGGGTATCACATGCACTTAGGTGTCATGTCCCCCCAGTATCTTCTGGTCTGTGACAATTTCTCAAGTACAATTTTTCATGACCATGACAGTGTTAAGGAGTACTGGCCAGGTATTTTATAGAGTGCCCCCAACTGGCTTTGTCGCATGTTTTTCTCATGATGAGACAGGTTGTGGGTTTGGGGAAGTATATAACAGAGGTAAAGATCGTAAGATCATACCAGGGGTAACACGACAGCTACATGAATCACTGGCCATGTTTACGTTCATCATTTGGCTAATAAGGTAGCATTTGCCAAGATTTTTTATTGTAAAGTTACTATTTTCCTTTTGACTACTCTGTTCTTTGGAAATAAGTCACTAAGTCTCTCCTACCTTCCGTGGGAATGGGAACCAAGTTCCACCTCCTAAAGGGGAGAGTACCTACACATATTATTTGGAATTATTCTGTTAGAAAGATTTTTCTCTTCTCCCCATTTATTTAATCTATTTTGTATCAATGTGGACTTACGATAAACTCTGATCTGAAACCTGTGCTTTTTCTACTGCACTAAACAAGAAATGACAAGGACCTACATATACACCAAAAGCATGGGTTTCAGGGAACTTTATTTCAGATTTCAGAGATTTTTTTAAGAACTAGGTTTGATAAGACTTAGTGACCTTGAGTGTGAGGGTGATGGAGAGGAAGTGTTTGCAAATGACACTCAGATTTTGGTTTGAATGTCTGGAAATAAAATTTTGCCTTGAAATTATTAAATAACAAGTGTGAAGATTGGTTCTAGGCTTTGACAAAACTCAGATTCTTCAAAGATTGTATTTAACCTATGTATTGGTCCAGCTTTACCGAGTGCCCTGTTCTCCCAAGTCAGAGCAGAGCAAACAACTTTTCTTTCTGACTGAAACAGCAGGGCCCCCTAGTGGACAGCCCCCCTGGGTCCTGTTTCTTGCCTGAAGGATGCTTGGTTTTTTTGTTTGGTTGAGATTTTTCCCCTCCCCTAGTTCATTTGCAGAGCAGAGACATTTGATTCTACTCTTGGCCTAAAAATTTTAAACACTTCTTACTTCAGAGTTCTCAGGTTCATCCCCATGCTCAATAAAAAGATAGTTAGCTTCTGACAATCACTCCTGTGCACTCATACTCTAAACTAGAGGGTACTTGATACTTGTTTTTTACTCATTTATCTGCTTCTTCCATCTGATGCCATATTAATGTTAATTCTTTTTTTCAGAGCTATCATCAATCACTTTAACCCCAAAATTGAATCCTATGCTGCTGTGAATCACATATCCCAACTGTCAGAGGAGCAGGTAAGCCAGTACCCTCCCCAGAGTGACCCTAATAAGTTGTGGCTGGGATCAAGCAGTTGTCCTCTCTTTGATAGCTGAAGTATTCTGTGACTGAGCTGGTAGCAGGAACCAGGCTTCTAAGAGCAATTAGTAAGCGATTTGTTGATAGTACTTTAAATAGAAGGATGGCTTCTACTTTTGTGCCATTGGAAGGGTTCATTTAATTATATAGAAGATATGTAGGTGAAAATTTAGTGAATTATTATTTTAGAGTGGGTGATAGGCATTTCTTTTTTTAATTTTAGGCAGAGAGTCATTTTGATATTTAAAAATAAGAAATGAGAACTTAGAAATGGATAAAACTGCCAATTAGAAAAACTCTGAGTTCAGCTTAATTTGATGCTGTTTGGTGTGTTAAAATATAAGCCCTCATTGGGGGCAGATTTTCCTTAGTAATTGAGTTCTGTTTACCTTGAGCAAATATTTCTGAGGTTTTTCTATGGTGTGGACTGAGCTGGAGATGCAGATAGCATTAGTGTTTGTTTTCCTTGAGTCTGGCCTGATTTCCCCTTCTCCCAAAGTGCCTGCACTCAGCTCTGCATTATATAAAAGTACAGATGGGGCATTAGTGTGGCATGGGATTGAACTTGATGTTTCAGAATGAGACTCTTGAGTCCTGTTTTTAAAAGCACAAAATGAGACATTCTATTCACACAATCTCCTTTCTCCCCCACCCCTGCCAACTCCCAAGATGGAGGGCCAGGGTAGTCATGAGTTGAAAGCCCAGGTATAAGTTCCAAACCAAAAAAAACATACTCTCCTCTCCCCCCACCCCCTTTTTTTTTTGGCCAATGTATCAGTATAACCCTTCTCTGAGTCCTTTGCTGGTACAGCCAGCCAGCTCTGGTGTGAACCTGTGTTCCAGTGTTTCTGAAAGCTCTTCAGCTCACTCAGTGAGGCAGCAGGCAGCCTTTTTCCTAACAGACAGGCTTCTCAGCATTCCCACCAGTGGCTCTTTCCTCAGCCAGATGGATAGGACTCTATTAGACTATCAGTTGTTCCCTTTGACATATTTGTTCTCTTTTGTGAGGCCAGCTGTGAGATTTCCATCCTCTTATTTAAACTGCTTTTATAAATGGCTTTCATTTTCTTTTTTCATGAGTACTGTTCTTTGATGTCATTGCTCTCTGTGAGGTGCTTCCGGATGCTACCTTCTTCCTGTTGGACCAGTTCAGATCAGTTTACTATGTCATTTTTATGCAAAAGAATTCAACATCTTGAGTTTTGTATGGGGAAAGAAAGGGTGACTTTCCTACCACAGTGAGCTCTGGTTAGTCTAAAAGCTTTTTTTTTTTTTTTTTTTTTTTAAAAAAGGACACATTTTCCCTGTGAGCCACGTGCAGTATTCACCCCCCAGCAGCTTGGGAAGGTCAGGCTGAAATCTCTTTACAGCAGTAGCAGCCACAGACCAATAATAAAAATCCATTCTGGCGCACAAGGCAATCTGGAAAAGGATGATTAGCAAGCACGTGTCCTCACCCTCCTCCAACTTCTTTCAAAGTTAAATGAAGTGATGAAAGTGTCTCAGAAAGAGTCCACAAGCCAGAGACGAGGCGATTTCTGTGGGGAGAGAGAGTATACAGCCCTATTCAAGAATGGGGAAAGGATAGCAGCTCTCAAAGGAATAAATAATTATATGCCTGCTGTTTACAAGGTATGGTGCTGGGTAGTGGGGATAGTGGTGAATAATCTAAGTGTAGTCCTTGTGTCATGGAGTTTTTGTACACTTGCTATCTCTCTTAGCAATCCTTTTCACTTAGGGAGTGGGGAAAGGGTGATACTATTCTGGGACCCTTTTCAAAACTGCCCTCAAAATAGTTGTTGCTTCTCTTCCCTGACTGACTTTGAAGGGCGCTGAATGACAGCATTACAGTGCACTTGGTTTTATTCTCAGCACTATCGGATTAGAAGTATTTGACTGCCTTGATAATCTCCAACATGTGTGCAGCACTTCTCTCCCTTCACTTGTGAATATCAGTGCTAATATCACTTAATGTTAAGTGTATTCACAGCTTCCTAAAGAGCTGGCTTTGGGATCCAGCAGGGCCCTGCAGTTGTTAGCCTCAAACTAAGTCCAAAGAAAAAATCAGGAACTCAGTCCCCAAGTAGATTCTAACGTACTCCTAAAATAAAACCTAAAGACCATGGATAGGTGTTAACTAGAATTTATAGCACTTTGTAATATAGCAGACAAAAGAGGGCTCTTGCTAGATCTGCCTGCCCAGCCTGCCATTTTGTTCTGGCAAGAGATTTGTGAATTTTTTAGTTCTGACAACACCCAGACACATCCCAGCCTCTGTCTGAGGCATTTCAAGGTGATGTTTGTAAATTCATTATTACTTAATAAATAAAGTCCATTCTCTCACACTGGAGCTGTTTTTCAGATTTCCAGAGATACATGACATTTTTCAGTTACTTCTCATTGTCTTCATGGAGGACAAAGCCCTTGAAACAGTCAGTACCCTCAGTGTAACTGAATGGTTGTGCATTATCTAGTATAATAAACTGTAACATTTGTCCAAGGTTGATTGTGAAGCTTGTTCATTTTGACTCCTTTTTTGTGTGTGTGGTAAAATATACATAAAATTTACCATTTTAACCATTTTCCAATGTATAGTTCAGTGGCATTAAGTATATTCATGTCATTATGCAACCATCACTGCTGTACATCTCCAGAACTTTTTCATTATTCCATACTGAAAGCCTATGCCCATTAAACAATAACTACCCATTCCCTCCCCCCTCTTGAAGGTTACCACTGTTATACTTTCTGTCTCTCTATATATGTCCTTTTTTTTTTTCTTAAATAGAGCCCATATTGGGGAGCCAGGCTGGCTCAGTGGGAGGAACGTGTGTCTCTTGATCTTGGGATGGTAGGTTTGAGTCCCACACTGACAAATAAGTGAATAAAATGTTAAAAAAAAAAAAGAAAGAAAACACATTTCACTATAGTAAAATTTTAATGGAATAAATAATTTTAGATGTTATGCAAAATGAAAGAAAATATTTTTTAAAAGGGGAGCTTGGGTGGTTCAGTCAGTGAAACATCTGACTTTAGCTCAGGTCATGATCTCAGGGCCCTGGGATCCAGCCCTGCATGGTGCTCCATGCTCAGCAAGGAGTCTGCTTGTCCCTCTCTCCCTCCCTGCCTCCTGTGTGTGCACATGTGCATTCTCTCTCTTGTATAAATATTTTATGTCAGCTCTAATTTCCTAATAGGTAAGAGAGGGCTTCATGGTAGAACTTTATAGAAGATTCTCTAGAGCCCTGAATATCTAGAGTACATAGTCACAATTTAGGATTCAAGTCAAAACCTTCTCTGAGCACCTGATTCCTTAAGCTTTAAGTCACATTGATGACCAATTTTGTGACTTTGAAATCTCCCATTGGAAAACAAATAAATGATTAGCCCACCTTTCTTTTTTTTTTTTTTAAGATTTTATTTATTGGGGTGCCTAGGTGGCTCAGTGGGTTAAAGCCTCTGCCTTCGGCTTAGGTCGTGATCCTGGGGTGCTGGGATCAAGCCCCGCATCGTGCTCTCTGCTCAGCAGGGAGCCTGCTTCCCTTTCTCTCTCTCTCTGCCTGCCTCTTTGCCTACTTGTGATCTCTGTCTGTCAAATAAATAAATAAAATCTTTTTTAAAAATGCTATTTTAAAAAAGATTTTATTCATTTATTAGAGAGAGAGAAGGTGTACAAGGTGCAGAGGGAGAGGGAGAAGCAGGAGCCTGAGGAGGGCCTCTGTCCCCAGACCCTGAGATCATGACTTCAGCTGAAGGCAGACGCTTAAGGTACTGAGCCACTGAGGCACCCTGCACTCTTGCTTTCTTTAGCCTTCCTTCAGCTATCAGTATTTTAGCATTTAGTGCCTGCTGTGTGCTTCAGATTGTGCTAGCCATTTGAGGAATACAGAAATATGATAAACGGTCTTTGTTCTCCGAAGATGGAATAAATTCAAGAGATGGCTTACAGCTTATTGATAGCTGACCAGTACTAGCAGTAGGATCTGTGAGCTCCTGTTAAAGGAAGATCTTTGTAGGTTGTGGTGGTCAAGAAATGCCATATAGAGGAAAGAATTGGGTGGACCTTCAAAGAGCAGGGTTAGGGATTGGATAAATGAAGAGGCATAGATTATAAAATGTACTCAAAGCCAGGACCTGAAAAAAGACAGACAGAAGGGAGAAGAGTCCCAGAGTTTCTGTAAATCTTGTCCTTGGGTCACAGGGTACCCAGAGGCTGAATGACTTAGAAATACAATTCAGGGGACTCCTGGGTAGCTCAGTCAGTTAAGCATCTGTCTGCCTTTGATTCAGGTCATAATCTCAGGATCGCGGGATCAAGCCCTGCTTCTGGCTCCCTGCTTGGTGGGAAGCCTGCTCCTCCCTTTCCCTCTGCCTGCCCGTCCCCCTGCTCTGTCAACCTCTCTCTGTCAAATAAATAAATAAAATCTTTGGGAGGGAAAAAAAAAGAACAACAGTCCAGTCATTTAACTTTTCATCACAACTTCCATAATCCCTACTGTACTAACGCTAATCTCTGTTCTAATTGTACTGCCTTTGATTCAATTCGTAAGTGTTCATCAAAGGCCTAATATGAACTAGCCTCAGTGCTAGGCATGTGATGAGACCTAATGGGCAAACCAAGCTTTTTAAAAAAAAGTTGGTAAAAAAACGCATAGCAAAATTTACTGTAGCCATTCATTTTTAAGTGTACAGTACAGTAGTGTTGACTTGTGCTTGTTCTTGCACAATTGATCTCTAGAACTATTTCATCTTGCAAAACTAAAGCCCTTTTGTTGAACAACTTACCTTTCCCCCTTTGTCCTCACCCTGGCAACCACCATTCTACATCCTTTTCTAGGAGGGGGCAAACCTCTTTTGAAACTAATGTACCTTTCAGGCAAGTGGCTCAGGAGCCAGCTAAAAATTTCTCTACATACAGACTTAGGAATTTTCCAGGAGTATCACAAGCTGGTCTACTGGCATCCCCATATGTCACAGAACCATAGGACAGGACATAGTAACCCTCCCCCCATTATCTCTTTAAGTCTCCACTCTCACTAGGGCTTTGTATTTTGGAATCAGAGGAGGCATGTATAATGTTTTATATTACAAGAAGTACCTTCAAAAGTATTGTGACAAAGCAAAGAATCTAACTTATTTGTAGGATTAGGTTAAGGTAAATTAGGGAAACAGTGATTCATATCTGAATGAATAAAAGTTACATTGGAAGCTACTATGTCTGTCTACCAGTAATCTTTCTAAACCTTTTGATTTTCTCCAGATCCTAAGATAAGAGCCACTACAAATAAATGGTAGGCATTTAGAAATCCTAATGAAACTTAGCTTTATTTTCCCACAGAGGAGTGAGACAGTAATGAGAGAAAAGCCCTAGTCCGTGGGGCAAACATTGTTAGGGGCCCTGGGTGGCACCCATTACTTGAGAACATCTAAGAGGAAGCACAGAAAGATCTCAGGGGAGATAATCCTAAGAGCTTCAAGGCTTATGAGGAAATGGAGCCTGATGTTTCAGCTTTAGAGTTGGGGGCCCTTGGTGTGCTGGTATATGTTGAAGAACTGCTGACGGAGGTGGCGGTTGGGAAGGGGGCTGATTTGTAGTGTTGGGTGTCACTGCTCCCGGTGTGGCTACCAGTGTGAAGCCCTGTGGCTCTCACAATGCTTGAAAATTTAACTGTCACCTCTCCCAGGCCAAGCGTGTATGAGCCAGTGCCATCACATCACTGTTTGTTGAGGATGACTGGGAGAAGGGGGCTGTAAAGCTATGAGGCAGGCCTTTCTGAGCAGGGGTGAGTGTACCCTACTTTCCCCCTGGGAACCACTGATAGACGGTCCTCCCCAGGGCGATTGAGACCTCTGAATAGCCCACTCTGAGAGCCGCTGTGATGTTTTCTTGTCTTAGAGCAGGGCCTTAACCACCATGCAAAGCAGCCTTGACAGAGACACACGCTGGAGATCTGAGATTTAGGACTCCTGTGATAGCCATGACTCAGTTTCTTGTACATGGCATTGTGTTTTTCTACAACAGCCTGTAGTTTTGCACTGCCTCTCTATAACTGAGTGATGATTGCTGTGCGAACTCCTACTGGGTGCAAGCATGGGACACAGCATTGGCTTCCTCGTTGCTGTCACTTAGACTCCAGCTTTCAGGTGACCTATTTGGCAGAAAAAGTTTGGTATGAGTTGTTCGTTAACTGGTCTCACTAAGGCAGGAAAGACAGAGTCAGAGGCAGAGGGACTTTCTTACAAGCTGTTTAACCTCAGAAATCAACTTTATGTGATATAGGGCATCTTGAGAAGGTCCACATAAGAGCGTGAGCTGATGATGTGCTGCTAGGATGGCCACAGTTTTACTTGGACCAGGAGGTGGGCTGCACTGCCAGAGAAAGGAGAGATGATATCTTGGATTTTAAGAGGACATAAATAGATAAAAGGAAAGGAACAGCTAGTAGTTACTGAGCTTGACAGTTTTACATAGGTTATTTACTCAAGTGTTGTATCAGCTATTTGGGGTAGGTGCCGTTATCATTTTATAGATGAGGATGCTAAAGAGAATAAGTCTTGCCCGGGGTCCCACAGCTGCTTGTGCAAAGCCGTAACATGATCATAGGTCTATCTAACACTGACGTCTGAGCTTCTTCCCTTCGTCAGGCTGAGGCATGTGTGACAACCTGACCTTGCCAGGTATTCTGAAGGAGGAGGAAGGCCAGGGAGAGGAAGGTGGAAGGAGAAGCAAGGATGGTGCAGATAGCAGGGCTCACTCCTGGGGCATGGGGAAAAGTCCTGGTTTGGGAAGGGACCATTCAGTTGAGGAAGGTAAGTACTAAACAGGGGCTTGAGGAGTTGCCTGCCAGGTAGGCAGAAATGCCTAAGTAGAGGGTCCTGGCACATTATGATAACTTTATAAATGAGGAAAGAGTCTCTTTATTCCATCAAGCATGTCTGCAAAGTCACTATGAGAAATAAAGCTTTTCCACACACCAAAGGAGCATGGTGAGTTAAAAAAGAGAGAGAGAGAGAGAGATTTTATTTTAATAGGTAATATAGTTACATGGGTCAAACTCCAAAAGGTGGCACATTGAATTTTAATTTTTAAAGTAGTAGTTTCATTTTGCTAAAACAACAGCAACAAAACAAAGACTCTCAAAATCAATATCCCACAGCCAAGCTAGATGAATGCAGAGGTCCCTGGTGAAGAGTTCAGCTTAATATTCCTCTCAGCTGCTGACAGCATTTTCTCTAACTAAATATGAATTTTGAAATGTGCACTACATGAACTTCTGGTCTTCCTCAGTCAGGCTTCATTGCCAGTGAAGCTTCATTGGCAGTGCACAGAGGAACAGTGTTGCAGCTTGTAGGAATTCCAGTTGTCAGCTTTTCCAGAGGTTACAGGAGACAGCAGTGCTTGCTTTCTTAGTTTAATCTGAGAAGGATCTTTTACTCTAATTATTAGATGAGCATGTACAAGTAGGACTTCCCTCTTTGGTTTGTTTTTTTAGCTACCTTCCTCCTTCCAAATAGAGTTTTGGGAACTTTTATTTTATTTCTACTGCAACCTCTTCTTCAGAAAGTAGCTCAAAACTCTATAACATATGTTGGAAAAAGTATGGTTTACCACTCTGCTAACATTAGAGGCCAAAAATATTGCCATGCAAACATTTGTCTGTTACAGGCTGTGTTAACTGGAAATGTTTTTGCTAGGTGCCATGACAGCACTTTGACCTTTCACGGTGATACTGTGCAAAGGAAGTTGCAATCTTAAAAATGACCCACTCAGCTAGCGGGAAATTGTGGGTAGCCCCCAACTGGGATTTCTGTTAAAGAATTCTGTCTTTTAGGGAGGGATGGATACGTGAGGCCTGACAGGGAGGCAGAGACCCCCATGTCACATTGCTGGTGAGTTAGGAGCAGAGACAATGTTTTCCTCTCTCCCTCCCTGAGATGTGATGTTTCCAAAGAAAGAAACCTCAGGTGGGGAAGACAGAGACACCTGCCTCTTGGTTTGAGCTGGGAGGAGTGTCCTGCCTACAGTAAGCCACAGAGAAGGAGAAGGCCTGATGCGATATTTGTGTCATGATTCTCCCACCCACATTACCTTGGCTGCCTCTTAGTGTGATTGCATGCCTTGCTTGTAGAGGGTAAGGGCCTGGGCACATTGAATCTGTAATTAGTGCAAAGAAAAGCTTCATGAGGGCTGCCTAGGGCTTCAGCCAAATAAAGTCAGAGAGGTGGGGCAACTGCCCAGGGAAATTAAAGAAAGTCACTGTCACCACTCCTTTAACCAGCTGATGGCCTCTCACTAATCACCCTCTGTGAGGTTTATTGTCTGATCCACCTTGCTGAAGGGCAGAGCCAGTGTCAGATCAATAAATCTCAGGGCAGTGGAAAGCCCTTCAGTGACAGGCTTGAAAGACATGGATGGACTAGGGGAATTGGCCAGCTTACAGTGGTTCTGAAATTGAATTTAGTCCTGAAGTATAGGAGATGAAAATAGAAAGAGAAAATAAAGGGGGGAAATGTCTACATATTATATGCAGGATGGCTGTATAGAGGAAACAGTTACCTTTTAAAAGGTATTATCTTTTTTTTTTTTTTTCCCCTAAGAGATTTGTGTCCACCTTTTGGATCCTAGGTTCCAAACAATTATATTGGATGACTGTGCCCTGGAGAGAGATTCAGGTTGTCTTGGATTGAAGGTCACTGTAAACACATCATTAGAGGGAGGGGTCCCCACTCAGTAGAGTCAGATTTTGTTACCTGGTTGTTATTTGTTCTAGTTCCTGGGCTATTGGCTTGTTTTCATTGTTTCAGCCACTTTGGGCTAAAGTGTTTTAAAAAAGAACCAATTCTTACCTCTTAAGGAAGCTCTCAGAACCTCTCTTGGTCTAAGAATTCTCTACTTCTGAGTGTCTTTCTTTGGTTAGTGCAGTAAGACAAGGAATACATGTCCTAGCCTCAAATTTCTGAGATTCATTTTTTTCAGTGCAAAAGTATCTGCTGTGTGCCAAGCCAGGGGCTGTAAAAATGCAAAATTCATGCCTCCCCTTGAAGATTTCACAGTATAAGAACCAGCATCGCTGCTTTCTTGCTCAGACTTTTGCCTGTGTGTTCTCTCCTGTAGACCTCAGGGGATGTATGTGACATGCTTATAGCCCCACCTGATCCTTTATAAACCTAAGATAAAACCTTCCTGTTCTTCTCATAACCTAGAGAAATATTGCCTCAGAAATCCATAAATGGTGGGCCAATGACTTTCTTCTGAAGTGGGTTTCCATAAGGAGAATCCTGACTGTCTCATATCTTTATCTTTGCCTCATTTTCTTAAAAAGGCAAAAAAAGGCGCCTGGGTGGCTCAGTGGGTTAAGCCTCTGACTTCAGCTCAGGTCATGATCTCAGGGTCCTGGGATCCAGCCCTGCATCGGCATGGGCATCGGCATCGGCATTGGGCTCTCTGCTCAGCAGGGAGCCTGTCTCCCTCTCTCTCTTTGCTTACCTCTCTGCCTAGTTGTGATCCTTCTGTCAAATAAATAAATACAATCTTAGAAGAAAAAAAAAAATGCAAAATCAGGACCATCATTAGGTTGGTAAAAGCAGGACCTTATAAGCCTCCAAGCTTGGCAAATGATTTGAGTTTGTCAGAAGGTTCAGGTAAGTACAGCCACTTAGAAAAACCTCAGGTGGCTAGTGCCCAGCTGAAAATTATTCTAAACACTGTTGATTGCTACACACAGTCCATTTAAGTTGTCAGGGAGGATTTCCAGGAGTAGAGGAGTAGAAGGGAGGAACACAGTGAGGGGAATCCTTGGCATTGTCAAAATACTGAGAACTCCTAACTCAGAGTTACTTTTCTAATATATCAATCTGAATCATTCTTGGCCCCAACCAAAAATAGAATAGTAAGACCAAAAAAAGACATAAGCTGGGGCTCCTGGATGGCTCAGTCATTAAGTGTCTGCCTTCGGCTCAGGTCATGATCCCAGGTGCTGTGATCGAACCCCACATCGGGCTCCTGCTCAGGAAGCCTCCTTCTCCCTATCCCACTCTCCCTGCTTGTGTTCCCTCTCTCACTGCCTCTCTCTCTGTCAAATAGATAAATAACATCATTAAAAAAAAAATACATAAGCTTATTCCATGGCCATACATCTTTTTTTAAACTAGCCATTATTTACTGAATTTTTTAAAACTTTATTGTATAATTGACATATAATAAGACATATTTATGCAAATACGTATGTCCACCACCCCCACAACATCGAACATTTCCATCACCTAAAAAAGTTCTCCTTTAAAGTCAGTCTTCCATGAGTCTGTGCCCTAGGCAAGCATCCGTGTGTTTTTTGTCACTATAGATTAGATTTGTCTTCTATAAAATTTTGCATAAATATATATGTGCTCTTTTGTGTCTGAGATTTATCTGTGTTGTGACAGTCTTAAATGTTTACTCAAGAGAAATGAAAATATGTCCACCTGGGGCACCTGGGTGGCTCAGTCAGTTAAGCATCTGTCTTTGGCTTAGGTCATGATCCCAGGGTCCTGGGATCGAGCCCCTGTGTCAGGCTCTCTGCTCAACAGGGGAGTCTGTTTCTGCCCCCTTCCTCCCTGCTCATGCTCGCTCGCTCGCTCTCTCTCTCTCAAATAAATAAATAAAATATTTTAAAAAATATGTCCACCCAAAATTGTTACATAGATGTTTATAGTAGCATTATTCATAACCCCAAACTAGAAACAACCTAAATGTCTATCAGCAACTGAATAGATAAAAAATATGATTTGTCCGTATAATGGAATATTATTCAGCCACAGAAAGGAATGAAGTACTGATACCTACTGCAATAGGGATGACTCTTAAAAACATATGCTAAGTGAAAGAAGCCACTCACAAAAAGCCAGAAGATTCTATTTATTTGAAATATTCAGAATAGATACATCTATAAAGACAGAACAGATTAATGGCTACCCAGGACTAAGGTTGGGAAACAGGATGGGAAATGATTGCTAATGGGTATGAAGTTTTTTGAGGGGTTCATGAAAATGTTCTAAATTTAGATCATAGTGATAGTTCCACAGATATGTGAATATCCTGTATACTTTAAATGAATGAATTTTATGGTATATAAATTATGTCTCAATAAAGATCTTTAACAAAAAGAAAAACTACCAAACTGTTTTAAAAAGTTGTACCATTTCAGGGGCGCCTGGGTGGCTCAGTGGGTTAAAGCCTCTGCCTTCAGCTCAGGTCATGATCCCAGGGTCCTGGGATCGAGCCCCACATCGAGCTCTCTGCTTAGCGGGGAGCCTGCTTCTCCCTCTCTCTTTGCCTGCCTCTCTGCCTACTTGTGATCCCTGTCTGTCAAATAAATAAATAAATAAAAATCTTAAAAAAAAAAAAAAAAAGCTGTACCAATTCTCATTCCAACTGACAATGAATATGAGTTTTAGCTACCCCATATTCTTCTCACACTTGGAATTGTGTTTTTAATTTTACCCATTACATGCGTATGCAGTGCTGTCATTACACTGTATACTTACTATCACCTTTTGTCTTGTTGCATCTGAGAGAGCAAGATGGGTCACCAGCAGCTCTGCTGGAGCCATCTGAGGAAATTTGACCAGGGTGCTGCTTCTTGCTGCATCTGCTCATACTGACACAGTCTGATCTGGAAATACAGCCTATGGCCTCAATATGTGCTGCCAGTATTTCCGCCAGTACTCAAAAGATATAGGCTTCGTTAAGTTGGGTTAAATGAACTTCCTTGAATGGGTCATCCATTCAAGGCAGCACATATGCTAGAATTGGAATGATATAGCGAAGATTAGCATGGCTCCTGTGCAAGTTTGAAACGCAAATTTGTGAAGTATTCCATATTTTTACTAGAAAAAAAAGTGTTTTGAATATTCTAGGGTCCTTTGCATTTCCATATAAAGAGTGAAATTAGCTTGTCCATTTCTATAAAAAAAAGTCTGCTTAGATTTTTATTAAAATTGCATTAACACTAGGTGAACTTTGGGGAGAATTGACACTTTAATAATATTGTTTTCAAATCCATGAACTTAATATACGTCCATTTATTTAGATCTTTTACATTTTCTCATCAGTGTTTTGTAGTTTTTGAGCATCCTGTTTTGTTTAGTCTTTCCCCTTATTTCATTATTTATGTTACATAAATGGTATTTTTGACTTTCAATTTTTTTTCTTAGTGTTTAGACATAGAATAGTTTTATATTGACCTTTTTTCCTGAAGCTTTGATAAACTCATATTTAATTCTTTTTTTATGGTCCTTAGAGTTTCCTGTGCTCATAAGCATGTTGTATACTGATAATTTCAGTTTTACTTCTTTCAGATCTGTGTATCTTTGATTTCTTTTTCTTTCCTTATTGGACTGGTTAGGACCTCCAGTAAAATACTGAAATGGTAAGAGTAGACCTCTCTTTCAGATTTCCAAAAGAAAGCATTTGGTCTTTCATCATTAAGTAATGTGTTAGCTGTCAGTTTTCAGAGATTCCCTGTGTTAGGTTGAGGAAATTTCCTTCCATTCTGAGTTTCCTGAGAATTTTTTATCATGAATACATGTTGAATTTTATCAGTGCTTTTTTTGCATATACTGAGGTGATTATACGGATTTTCTCTCTCCTTTTTAAGTATTTTTTTAAGTAGTCTCTATACTCAGTGTGGGGCTCAAACTTACAACCCCAAGATCAGGAGTTGCATGCTCTACTCCCTGAGCCAGCCAGTTGCCCCTGAATTTAATCCTTATTCTGATATAGAGTTACGGTGATTATTTATAATACTAGCTTAACCTTATATTCCTGGGATAAACTCCTCTTGATCATGATGCAGTATTTATTTTATACATTACAGAATTTGAATTGCTAATATTTTGTTGATTATTTTTATCAGTGTTTATAAGCGATGTTTCCATATAAGGATGTTCCATAGTTTCCTTGCAATGTCTTTGGTTTTGATATTAGAATAATGTTGCTCTATAAATAAGTTGTGCACTATTCCTCCCTCCATTTTTAAAAAAGAGTTTGTGTAGGAAAAAAAGTTTGTGTAGGATTGGATTATTTCATGCTTAATGATTAATAGAATTAACCAGTGAGGGCATCTGGGCCTAGAGTTTTCTTTGCGGGAAGAATTTTTTACCCAACATTTTATTATGAGAAATTTCATGGGTGCCTGAATGACTCAGTTGTTTGGGTACCCATTTCAGCTGGGGTCATGATCTCAGGATTGTGGGATTGAGTCCCACATGGGACTCCACAGTGAGCATGAGGCCTGCTTGGGATTCTCTCCCTCTGCCCCCCATCCCACTCACACACACACACTCTCTCTCTCTCAAAAAAAATACAAAGAAAGAAAATTGAAAATACACAGTAAAGATGAAAAAATTACACAGTGAATATCAATATAATCACCACCTAGATTCTGTCGTTTACACTTTATTTTATCACATACCTGATCCATAAGTGGCTCTCCATCAGTCCATCTTATTTTTTTATGTGTTTCAAAGTAAATTGAAACACAAAGTATACTTCTGTGGGAAACATTTTTTTAAAGGTTTTATTTATTTGTCAGAGAAGGAGAGTGAGTGCACAGGCGGGGGTAGCTGTAGGCAGAGGGTGTCCCTGGGAGAAGTATTTTAATTATTAATTCAGTTTCTCTAATAAATTTAGGGATAGTCAGGTTTTCTACTTGTTCTTGAGCCAGTTTTAGTCATTTGTGTCTTCAAGGAAGTTATTTATTAATGTGTCTTGTTAAATTTATTGGCACAAGTTGTTCATATATAGCCTATATCCTTTTTTCCTTTAAATGCCCATAGGATTTGGGGCACCTGGGTGGCTCAGTCAGTTAAGTGTTGACTCTTGATTTGGCTCAGTTCATGATCTCAGATCAGGAGACTGAGTGCACAAGCACAGAGCGAGAGGGGGAAGCAGACTCCCTGCTGAGCATGGAGCCTGACCTAGGGCTGGATCTCAGGACCCTGGGATCATGACCTGAGTCAAAGGCAGATGCTTAACCAACTGAGCCATCCACGTTTGAAGTCTCCTTTGTCAGATATTACAATAGCAATTCTACTTTAATTAGTGTCTTCAGAAAGATATCCTTCTCCATCTTTTCACTTTCAACCTGTGTCTTTATATTTTAGGTGAATTTCCTTTAGACAACCCAAAGTTGGATCCTAATTTTATGTCCAATCTGACAGTCTGTCTTTTGATTGAAGTGTTACATTTAATTTATTTATCAGTATGGCTGAGTTAAAATCTGCCATTTTACTGGGTTTTTTTTTTTTTCCTTTTTCTCCACCTGTTCTTTTTTTTCTTTTCTGCCTTCTTTTGGATTAACTGTGTGTCTTTTAGTATATTTTATGTCCACTGTTGACTTTTTAGCTGTACCTCTTCATTTGGTTTTTAGTGGTTGCTCTTTAATTTATCACAGTGTACCTTCAAAATAATGTTATATGACTTCATGTAACATGTAATAACCTTGCAATCATTTGTTTCTATTTGCTCCTTGTGTACTAGTGTTGTCATACATTTATAAATTTTCTTCCAGGTCTTATAAATACATTGCTATTAGTATTATTATTTCTTAAACAGGAGAAAAACCAAATTTAATAGTGTACATAGGCACATGGAGGAATGCACACAACATAGGAATTCCCGCATTGCTATTATTTTTTGCTTTAAAGAGTCAGTTACCTTTTTTCTCATTTTAAAATTTATATTAAAGTATTTTGTATTTATCCATGTATTTGCCATTTCCAATGTTCTTCATTCCTATTTATAGACCCAGATAAAGTAATTTTCCTTCTGCCAGAAGGACTTCTTTTAACATCTCTGTAGTGCAGGACTTTTGGCAACATATTCTCTCAGATTGTTTGAAAAGATCTGTATTTCACCCTCATTTCTGAAGGATGTGTTGGTGGATATAGAATTCTAGCTTAACAGTACATTTTGGGGGGCACAGATAGTATTTTGTTGTTTTCTGGTTTATATAGTTTCTGACAAGAAATGTGAATTCTTCTCTTTTTTCCCTCTCTATATAATATATTCTTTCCCCTCTGGCTGCTTTTGATATTCTGTAATACTAGTTCTCAGCAATTTTATTATGTTGTCCTTTACATCTTCCATTTTGTTTCTTATTATGTTCATGGACATTTTTAAATACTTGAACACATTTATAATACCTTTTTTTTTTAAAGATTTTATTTATTTGACAGAGAGACACAGTGAGAGAGGGAACACAAGCAGGGGGAGTGGGAGAGGGAGAAGCAGGCTTCACGCTGAGCAGGGAGCCTGATGAGGGGCTCGATCCCAGAACACTGGGATCACGACCTGAGCGACCTGAGCTGAAGGCAGATGCTCAAGAACTTAGCCATCCAGGTGCCCTATAATAGCTCTTTTTATTTTAGAGGTGGGGCAGAGGGAAGAGGAAGAGAGTTTTCTTTTTAAAGATTTTATGTGTTTTAGAGTGTGCACACACATACACAAGGGAGCAGGGGGAGGGGCAGAGGGGAAGGAGAGGAACTAGCAGAGACTCTGGCTGACCACTGAGCCTAATGTGGGACTTAATCTCAGGACCTAATCATGAGCTGACCTAATCATCAGTAGTTGATGCCTCACCCACTGAGCCATCCAGGCACTCCAGAGAGAGAATCTTAAGCAGGCTTCATGCTCAGCATATAACCCAACACAGGGCTTAGTCTCATGACTGTGATGTCATGACCTGAGCCAAAATCAAGAGTCGGACTCTTAACTCACTGAGCCACCAGGCTCCCCTATAATAGTTATTTAAATGTCCTTGCTTTTAATTCCAGTATCTCATTTCTGGGTCTGTTTCATTTGACTAATGCTCCCTTCTAACCAAAAGAACCATTTTACAGGTGGGGCGCCTGGGTTGCTCAGTGAGTTAAAGCCTCTGCCTTCAGCTCGGGGCATGATCCCAGGGTCCTGGGATCGAGCCCCACATCAGGCTCTCTGCTCAGCAGGAGGCCTGCTTCCTCTCTCTCTCTCTGCCTGCCTCTCTGCCTACTTGTGATCTCTCTCTGTCAAATAAATAAATAAAATCTTAAGAACCATTTTACATGTCTGGTAATTTTTTATAGGATATTCGGCATTGTCAGTATTACGTAGTTGAGTGCTAGATTTTGTTGTCTTCATTAAATAGTGCTGGACTAGGGCACCTGGGTGGTTCAGTGGGTTAAGCCTCTGCCTGTGGCTCAGGTCATGATCTCAGGGTCCTGGGATCAACCCCACATGGGGCTCTCTACTCAGCGGGGAGCCTGCTTCCCCCTCTCTCTCTACCTGCCTCTCTGCCTACTTGTGATCTCTCTCTCTGTGTCTGTGTCAAAAAAAAAAAAAAAAAAAAAAAAACAAACTTTAAAAACAAATAAATAAATAAGTAGTGCTGGACTTTGTTCAGAAAGGCAGGTAAATTCTTTTGGAATAGCATGGTCCCTTTCAAACTGCCTTTTTTGTTGTTTTTGTGATCTCTTTTTTCCCCCAGTTTTATTGAGATATGATTGACATACACCACTTACAAGTTTAAGGTGTACAGCACAATGACATGATTTATGTATATTATGAAATGATTACTACAGTAAGTTTAATCAATATCTATCTCATATAGATACCAAAGAAAGGGCAAAAATATTTTTTTCCTTATGATGAGGACTCTTAGGATTCATTCTTAACAACTTTCAAACATGCCAAACATCAGTGTCAGCTATAGTCAACAGATTGTACATTACATGATCAGTACTTATTTATTTCATAACTGGGAGTTTGTTCCTTCTGACTAAATTCAGCCATGAAACTTTTTAGTCTTTGTTTGGGTAGGTTTAGAGTAGCCTTTGCCCTAGGGCTAATTGAGTTCTACCACTAAGGTGAGAGCATTCTGGAGTCTCTTAGGAATGCTTATGGGTATTCCACAGGTGCTTTTCTTTCTGGTTGGTCAAATTCAAACAGCTCTCAGTCCTGTGTGAGCTTACAGATCCTCTTGTTTGGTCTCATCCTGTTGAGTTTTACCCTATACGTGCAGTCCTTATTATCAGTGACAGATTCGGTGGGAACACTGCAAATTTTGCACTCTTTTCTTTGCCTCACTGCCACCTCTGGTAATCTGCCTCACAAGTTCTAGCCACCTCTGTCTCCCCAAACTCCAGGGTTGTCTCCTTAGCCCAGCAAGACCTTCGTGCTCATCTTTGGTTTTCTTTCTGTCGGGGTACCTGTCCTGCACTCCCTGTTACCAGTGTCTGAAGAGCTTTATGTCTTTCACAGTTCTCAGCTACTCCATCATGACCGAAAGTGGAAGTCGTGAACTTCTTTAAAGTATCACAGTATACCTGGACTTACTCAGCTGAAGTTTTTAAATTTCACTCACTTTTCAGAAAACCTTCCCTTGTATTAACTCTCATTAACAGTAACATTACTCTCATAACTCTCATAACATTAACATTATACTTCAGTCAGTAGAAGAGAGAGTCTTGAATGGAAAATGAAAACAGTATACATAGTGAGCATTTTAATACTCATTTTAAGATAATCCACTAAGAGATCTCTCTTCCCTTTCCCCATTTCTCCCTTCTGTATTTGGGCCCAGGTCCCAGCTTTACATTGATGATTTACACAGGCTTACTCCCAAACCTCAAAACAATAAAGAGAACTGAAACATGAAGCCCTTGCATAGCTGACATTTTGTCCTTTTAACTGTGTGCTTGATCACCATGTCCCTTTTAGGCCAGGTCTCGATGGACAGGCTTTGCCCTGTATAAGAGAAGGTTAAGCAAACGGTATCTGAAGGAAGTAAACAGTCTTCTCTGGGTACTAGTTAGTCTTGGAGCTTCTGAACGTTATTGTTTCTTCTCCTCATCTTCTGAGACGCAAATCTGTTAGTTACAGTATGCAAAGAAGTGCTAAAAATAGCTCAGCAAGACTCTGAACCTGGCTATTCAAAGAACATCCATGTATCTGCTTAGATTGTTTTGGACAGTTATCTAATGACTACCCTGCACAGTTGAGCTGAGAATGTGCAGTTGAAATTCATTGCTAAATTGAACACACCTCAAAAGGACAGTTTAGAATGGGTCAAACCTGATTTGAGAAATTGAAGCTATAGATTGTGTGTTTGGGAAGTAAAGTAATGTTCTTACCCACCTTTTCAACCTTTTGCTCATCTTTTGTGCAGGACTTACTTTCTCAGCATCAGGGCTGAGCCTAACCAGTCTGCCCTCAGGTGGTAGGACCTGACAGAGCCTAGGCTGTCAGTGCTAGAGTTGCAGACTTATCAGAGCTAATGGCCCTCCCAGCAGCTGCTGTTTCAGGGGCCCTACTACACTGGTGGAAATTTTTGCACTCAGAAGTAACTGACACAGTAATGTAAAGCGGAGGAGATGGAGGACTAAAGAGGAGAGATCTTGGATTCTTGCGTTTTCCCTATTTTAAAAGGTGTGACACTCTTACTGGTTAGTTTTGCAGCTGATTCCAAACCATACTAAGCACTGCTGGCTCCATCCTGTATGTGCTTCTGTCTATGGGTCTGTCCGTCCAAGGTGGTTTATCTTGAATCTCCATTTTGCTTTTTCACTCCTTAAAGGCGGGACTTGGTTCTGAGGCTTTAGAAGCCGATCAGAACGCTGAGAAGAATGCTGGGTATACTGTGATGGCCTAACTCTAATCTTATTGTATGACCTTGATGAGAAATTCCTTTCCTTTTTGGTTGGGCCTAAGTGTTACTAAATTAGTCCACAAACATGTTCAGTGTTTGCTGTTTCTTAGGACTCTGTTAGGCATTGTGGAAAATCTATAATATAACACAGGGTCTTTTCCTTCAGGGGGCTGAGAATCTAGCTGTGACACAGTTTCAGTAAGGAAATCGGTGGTAGTAGCATGTTTATTTCTCCAGGAGAGGACCTGCCACTCTGCCTCACACATTCTTTCCTCCACAGGAAATCCCTCTTTGGGAAGCCTATGGAAGACTCATCTCTTTCAAAAAGTGGGGGAGGGGAAAGTTTGCTCATTTATGACAAGGCTTGAAATTTCAGGCTCTAAAAAGCAGTTATTTCTAATAATACACTATATGTTATGGGGCTCCTGGGTGGCTCAGTCCATTGAACGTCTCCCTTTGGCTTGGGCTATGATCCCAGGGTCCTGGGATTGAGCCCTGTCCCATTTCCCTCTGCTATGTTCTCTCTCTCTCTCTCCAATAAAATAAAATCATTAAAAAAAAAGAGATAAAGATGAAAGATTGTTTAAAAAAAACACACTGTATGTTAAATAATTGAATTAAAAAAGAAAAACAAAAAGCAGTTATTAGTAGAGTTATATTAAAATTAAAGAGAATCCTAATAATGTAAAGCACTCTCTATGTGTCAGGTGGTATGACTGGGCACTTTATATCAATTGTATTTCTCTCTGAAGAACATTATTATAATCCTCATATTACAGATGAGGAAACCAAGGCTCACCCAGGCTAACCTGCTAGTAAGAGGTAGAGCTAGGATGAGTTTGGACAGACTGATTCTAGAGCCATACTCTCCCCCGCCCAATATAATTAACATACAGCATTATTTTAGTTTCAGGTGTGTATCATAGTGATTCAGCAGTTTCATACATTATTCACTGTTCATCAAGAAAAGTGTCCTCTCTTAATCTCAGGAAACAAACTGAGGGTTGCTGGGGGCGGGGGGTAGGAGGAATGAGGTGGCTGGGTGATGGACATTGAGGAGGGTATGTGCTGTGGTGAGCAGTGTGAATTGTGTAAGACTGACAAATCACAGACCTGTGCACCTGAAACAAATAATACGTTATAAGTTAATTAAAAAAAAAAAAAAGATAAGTGTCCTCTCAGGCGCCTAGGTGGCTCAGTCCTTTGGGCATCTGCCTTCAGCTCAGGTCATGATCCTGGAATCCTAGGATTGAGTCCTGCATCTGGCTACCCACTCAGCGGGGAGTCATCTTCTCCCTCTGACCCTCCCACCTCATGTGCTTTCTCTCTCGAATAAATGAATAAAATCTTAAAAAAAAAAAAATGGGGGCGCCTGGGTGGCTCAGTGGGTTAAAGCCTCTGCCTTCGGCTCAGGTCATGATCTCAGGGTCCTGGGATCAAGCCCCGCATCCATCGGGCTCTCTGCTCAGCAGGGAGTCTGCTTCCTCCTGCCTCTCTGCCTACTTGTGATCTCTGTCTGTCAAATAAATTTAAAAAAATAAAAATAAAAAAATAAAAAAATAATGGTAAGTGTCCTCTTAATCCCATTCTCCTATTTCACCAATCCTCCACCCACCCCCGCTCAGGCACCCAACAGTTTGTTCTCTTTAGTTAGCAGTCTGTTTTTTGGTTTGTCTCTCTTTTTTTCCCTCTATTCATTTTTTTGTTGTGTTCCTTAAATTCCACATGGGAGTGAAATACAGCCGTACTCCTATGTTCTTTTGAAAATTAGTAGCTGTTGGTTGAAACTCTTTTCCAGGGACCAAGTACAGCTAGACCCAGTAGTGACCCATCAAGGTCTTTACTTGGCGAACATCTTTGCTCTGCTCCTTGTTTAGCTTGTTCTGAATTTGGAAGAATAAATATGGATTAGGGTGGAGGAAGAATTGTCTTTTTGCTTCTTTATCATCTGCATTCTGCTTCCATGCAATCCAACACCTGACCAGAGCACCACTTAACTGTGAGAGTGCCACTGAGAGGCTGTCCTTACACTGGTGAGATCGCAAGGTTAGGGACAGACCTTTATTGCTTCTGGAAGAAGAGAGGGTTGTTCCTCATTGGGAGACACATCACCAGGTGTGGGGAAGGTCTGGTTTGGGGAAAGTCAAGGAAGGATGGCTGGCTACATAGATTAGTTCCTTTCAGAGAAAAATGAAGGATCAGACCTCCAATTTCTCTTCAATTTCTTGCCAAAATTTACAGAGCATTTTGGCTGTATAACGGATTCAGAGAAGGGAGCTAGGCAATGCCTTGAATAGGTCATTCTCATTTTCATTTATTTATTTTAAAGAAGCCCCCCCCCCTTTTTTATTTTACTTACTTATTTGAGAGAGAAAGTGTGAGAGTGGAGAGGTCAGAGGAAGAACAGACTCCCCGCTGAGCAGGGAGCCGGATGTGGGACTCGATCCCAGGACTCCAGGATCATGACCAGAGCCAAAGGCAGTTGCTCAACCAACTGAGCCACCCAGGCGCCCCAGTCATTCTCATTTTTAGAGGAAAGGCTATCTTCCTTTGAGTTTGAGGAAGTTTACTGGGTAGTAGACGGAAAAAGTTTTCTGACTTCCTGGCTGACTTACCTGTGTTTTTCCAGGGACAATGAGATCTTAGCCTGCATTTACCATACAAACTGCCTGCAGCTACGTGGCTGCTTCTCTCCTCTCTAGCACTCCATGTGCCACCGATTGTTGTTGAAGGCCTATTCTGCTCAGCACTATTTCTTTAGAGATGGGGCATTATGCTAGAGCAGTGAACAGTTTAGATAGGTGGCATGGAGAGCAAACCTTTGTAGTCAAATCTTCTTGGTTCTCTGGGCACCAGGAGAGGTTTGTCCCAAAGGTGGAACCGTTGCAGGGGCTGAATTTCATTTCCCAAGAACTTGCTATGGACCAAATTCTTTTATTATTTCTCTTATCATCAGCTCATAGAATAAGCAGTAGCTGGTAAGCTCTCTCAAGCCCTGAGAGAGAGAAGTAAAGGTAATAGCAGATTTACATCTGGTGATGCGCTTGCTTGTGGTTACAGAGTTTGATCTCTCAAGCTGTCTCTTCCCACCTTATGGAAAAAAAAAATGGAGCTAAAAAAATCATATTCTCTAACTAGTGAATAAACATCTGAAATAGAGCAGATAGCCAGAGTCCAGTGGGAGAGATAGATGGAGATTATTATGAAAATCCTCTGAAAAGCCTTTATCTCTTTCCTCCTCATAATTACTATATCTGTTTCAAATCATCCAGAGATTAATTTTTCTATGATTAGGGGTTAAAGCAGAAGGGCATGGAAGTGGGAACAGGGTGGTAACAGTCTCTTTCAGAGAATGGAAAATTGGCCTTGAGGTATGAGCATTCATTGTAGAATGTATTTTGGGGCCTCTGGCTGGCTTAGTCGGTGGAGTCTGTGACTCTTGATCTTGGAGTCATGAGTTTGAGCCCTCTGTTGGCCATAGAGCTTACTTAAAAAGGGGGGAAGAGAGGGTTCACATGGTACAAGGTATTCATTGAATCTTTTTTTTTTTTTAAGATATTTTTTATTTATTTGACAGAGAGAGAGAGAGAGAGAGAGAGGTAGGTCACAAGTAGAGAGGCAGGCAGAGAGAGAGGAGGAAGCAGGCTCCCTGCTGAGCAGAGAGCCTGATGTGGGGCTCGATCCCAGGACCCTGGGATCACGACCCAAGCCGAAGGCAGAGGCCTCAACCCACTGAGCCACCCAGGTGCCCCTATTCATTGAATTTTTTTTTTTTTTTAAGATTTTATTTCTTTATTTGAGAGAGAGAGAGAGAGCAAGCATGAGCAGGGAAAGGGGTCAGGGAGAGGGAGAAACAGACTCCCTGC
The DNA here is from genome assembly GCF_963455335.1 of Martes martes. Lineage (NCBI taxonomy): Eukaryota > Metazoa > Chordata > Mammalia > Carnivora > Mustelidae > Martes > Martes martes. Next base: position 26,546,876 of record NC_137902.1, read on the forward strand.
TCAGCAGGGAGGCCCAGCAGGGAGCCCAACATGGGACTCTATCCCAAGACCCTGAAATCATGACCTGAGCCAAAGGCAGACACTTAACTGAGTGAGCCACAGGTGCCCCTCATTGAATCTCTTGAACACCCCGAGTCCCAAGCCTGGAGACCACCTGATGGCTGCAGCCAAAGAAAGCCCATGGAAGATTAAAGACCTTTGTATTTCAGGCTTCTAAATGAGTACTAAATAATTAAAATAGCAACCCAGGGGTGCCTGCGTGGTGCAGTTGGTTGAGTGTCCGACTCTTGGTTTTGGCTCAGATCATGATCCTTAGAGTTCTGAGAGCAAGTCCTGTGTGAGCTCCGTACTCAGGGCAGAGTCTGAGATTCTCTCTCCTTCTCCCTCTGCCCCTCATGCCTGTGCTCTCTCTCTTTCTAAAATAAAAATAAAAATAATAAAAATAAAATAGCAACCCAAACTAGATTTTGCTGATACTGAGTTTGGAGTGGTCTGTACATTTTGGTGGTAGTTGATACCAACTACGGCAGGGCTGAGCAGGATCTGCAGCTGCTATTGGTGGAAACTGACAAGCCCTGAGGCCCTGAAGAACCTGATAGTAATGAAAATGTAAGCATCAAACCAGGCTTTCACCAGGTTACCTTTCCAGCTCTCTACAGATCATGCTTCCCACTACTTAGGAGTGAGTATGAATTCCTTGAATGTTTATTCTCTGGAAAATTAAGCTTAGCCTGTAAACTAAGGAATGTGCCCCAGGTTAAACTAGCTTACCAGTACAGGAAGAGCACTGGATTGGGAGTCAGAAGATTGTCTTGCCTAATTCCAGCTTTGTGTTTTTGGGTACTTTACAATCTTTCTGGATATGTGTTTCTTCATCTGTGAAATGAGGGCCATGGATGAGGTAGGTGATTTCAGAGGTTCCCTTCCAGAACTATTATTTCTATGGTTCTGTCTCCATGTTAACACTTTGGCAAAAAGAGGTATGGTTGCCTTCCATATCACTCTCCTTATATATTAGTGAGAGCTCCCGACCTTCGTGGCCACCATTTCACCACCTCATTCATCTTATTCAAATGCATCAGGTGTTTCTTACATCTGTTTCTTATTTTGTTTCAATCTCAATAGCCTTCATTCATTGATACCTTATGTTGGCTGGATCTTATGATTTATATTTTTATGTTTATTTCATATATTATCTTTAATCTTTATAATATCAGAAAAAATTGTATGATGATGACTGTTTCCACGATAAAGAAACTAAAGCTTAGACAGATCTAGGTCGTATGAGTACTAGATGATGATACCAAGATAGGAACCCAGGTTCCTCTAACTCTATAGCCCCTTTCTATTACATCCCACTGCACTCTTGATACATTCCATGTTTATTTCCTGTTCTATAAGAAGTCTCTATTGTCCTCTTGTGGTTTCATCCTCATTTGGCAGCCTGGCTTCTAGGGAAAGCCTTACATGTTGCCCTGGCTGGAAGTGGGCTGGTGGCAGCCTTACCTACTCTGCCCAGATAGGTTACACTGTAGGTGTCAGTTCAGACTGAGAAGGAAACGAACACAAGTTTGCTGTCAGGTCACATCCTACTACTTAGTTGTCTAATTTTCATTCTGGGAATTCAGTCCATCAGATATTTGAGACTAAGCAATTTTTCAGGCACAAGGCATAGACTTCTGACATCAAGATTGGATAGTCATTTGCCAGGAACTTTTCCATTGGTGATTCTCCTTTGCTGCTATCTTTAGGTTAGAAGTTACTTTCCATTTCAAAGGCTCTGTTAAAAAAAAATGGGGCACAGGCTACTGAATAGTCTGTGGGGAATGCCTATCATATGTGCTTGGGGAAAGGTGTGTGTGTCTGAAACCTCTTCAGCGATTTGAACTAACTTTTTTTTTTTTTTAAAATAACAAAGTTTGTGCACTGGGATCTCTCTCCCTCCTGATCCTCATATGGCCAGGAGCTTCACAACCTGTATTATGCAAAACTGGCCTCTCTGGGCATCTCTGCTCAGTTTTCCTTTAACCTTTATCCTCTTGCATTACACCAAGATTGTTAAGCAGTGGGTAGTGGACATTCTTTGACTTCTGGCTAATGCATTGCCAGTTACACTCAGGATGGTACGGTCATTGTGGAAGCCTGCTTTCATATTGAATAGAGAAATTAGGTTTCTTCTTTACCAGAATCTGAATGAAGACATGCAAGGCCCTATCTCCTGGCTTGTGGCTAGAACTATCTGGGGATAAGAACTACCAAATATCTATTGTCAACAGAAAGAACTTTTCATTGTAAAATTAGTAACCATTTATTAGCTATTCCTTATGTGCCAGACACTGGACCGTCATCTCATATCATCCTTATATCAGCTTTATAAGGTTATAGGGTAGGTAGTGTTATCCCCATTTTACAGATAAGAAAACTGAGGCTCAAAGAGATTAAGTAATGTGTATAAGCTTACATTAGCTCACTAGTGGTTGATATGGGACCAAAATTTATGTCTCTCTGACCTTAAAGCCTAGGTCAGGCCCTTCTCCTCTAGAGATCTCAGGGGAGGGGTTTAGGTCCCTTTCCCACTCCCAGTTTGTTCTTCCCTTACCTGAGGCAGAGTGTTTCAAGGCAAAGAAGAGGGCATGTGATCTTTGAAACTGAGGCCATTTGTGTCTTCCACTTAAATCCAGAAGCTGTTCCTTTGTGATGAAGAATTATTTATACACATAGGTTCCTTAGGTTAGTTTGAAGTAGGTAAGTACTTCCTAGGCTATGAAGACAGTTCCTCTCGAGTCCCATGAGCTGTCCAATGGCTGTGTAGCCATTGGGATGATAATGTTTTTATCAGTTTTATGTTACTTTGAGGAATCAAAATGTTTATTCCCATGTGCTTTTAGGAAGATGAGTTCAAATTCCATTTTATATGGATACCTGAGTGGCTCAGTCAGTTGAGCATCTGCTTTTAGCTCAGGTCATAATTCGGGAGTTCCAGGATCAAGTCCTGCTTCAGGGAGCCTGCTTCTCCCTCTTCCCCTCACCGCACTCGTGCTCTCTCTCTCAAATAAATAAATAAAATATAAAAAAATACCATTTTGTAGAGAGAAACAGTCTGAGGCTCAAAGAGGTTAGGTAAATTGTCTAAGATCCATAGTAAGAGTGGGATTCCCAGTTAAGTTCTCTTTCTGTTAGGTCCCTTGCAGGGACCCAGGCTTCTGTCTACTGAGGGCCATATGTGGTGGTCTAGGGACTCCTTAGAGAGCCTGTGGCTTGTTGCTGTTTTTCTGCTTTAGGGACTGCCTTGAGCTGAGGTGGTGGGCATGGTTCCGGGAAGCCCACAAGCCCAACAGCCTGATGACAGAAGGTGGGCTTGCACTTGGGAGATAGAGTGTTACTTGATGAAATGGGGAAGGACTTTGGGAATGGCCAGGAAGCCAGAGACTGAGATTGCAAATTGTGGTAAAACCTAAGGTACAAGCACCCTGGGAGATTGCCTTCTGCCTGAGTACTGCCCTCTGCCACATCCCATGCCAGTGTGAAATGGGAAGCCCAAATGGGATGTGCTCCTGAAGTCTGAAGCTACGGAAAGCAAATTCCTAGAATAGAAAAGTAAGTAGCTTAGTGTTCCAGAGTCCCAAGTGGGCTAGGGCCCAGACCTAAACTTAGAATATCTTCTTCTCCTGGGGATTTAAGAGAGGTGAATAGAGTGGGAGTTGGAAGAGGCTGAATGAACTGAAGGGCAACTTACCTGTGGGTAAAAAAAGAAGAAAGGAAGTAAGACCTGGATAAGAGGACAGCTGAAATCATGCACTAAGTCCAGCCAGGCCTGTGGTTTCCTTCCAAAGAACTGATAGCTTAAGGACGTTCTCTGCTTTCACCTCCCTTAAAAAATTGAACTAAATTCTTCTGGCAAAAGCCAAATTTATTGAGAAGTGAAAAATCCCTGTTCTGAGTGAGATCTTAGATCTTCCACTAGGCCGTGGCAAGAAGAGAAAGCCCAGGTGATCAGGGCAGCATGACCTAAGCCTGAGGCTCTCAGGATATAGTATCTCTTGACATGCTGCACCTTCTTCTCAGAATTGGCTTTAGCATGGTATTTGTCTTAACCTGATATCCCTTAGGGAAGGCTGAGCCCGGGATGCTGGGTCATTGGCATTGCTGAGGCTGCCCAGAGTTCAGGGTTAAGGAAGCATGCATTATTCTGTTCTGTCTGGTTCCTGGGGGCTGTTCCATCTTGGAGGAATTTTGCTTTTCGGGGGGTTTGAGACATTCAATTCTGGACCAAGACCTTGGCTCTAGGTATTTCGGGTACAAGCACAGCCCGCATGCATGAGAGGGCTGGATTATCTTGTGGGTGACTGCCATTGCTGAGTACCGGTCCTCCTGCTGACAGAGCTGACAAATGGAATTAGAAGCAAAGGAGCCAGCTGATAATAGGGTCTGTGGAACATAGCCAGGCAGAGTGACCTTGAGGAGCTGGGTGTCTGGAGGAAAGGAGACTGAACCTGGAACCTAGGCCAGACCTTTGCCCTAGCTGTCCCTTTCCCCCAGACTCAAGGACACATCCGTCCCTGTGTTCTCCATCATTACTCGCCCCTCAGAAATTCTTGGCAGACAGAAGTGTCTGCTACCAAGTGAAGTGTGTCCTAGCATAAGAGTGAATTGGTGAGAACAGCCCAGAGGTACTTTGCACCCCCTCAAGAGGCCGTCTTCAGTCCCTCTGACCGTCCTGACTCTAGCTTTTACTCTTCACCCTTGCCTTCTGTTAGAATTAAGCCTCGGGGCGCCTGGGTGGCTCAGTGGGTTAAAGCCTCTGCCTTCGGCTCAGGTCATGATCCCAGGGTCCTAGGATCCAGCCCTGCATCGGGCTCTCTGCTCAGCAGGGAGTCTGCTTCCTTTCCTCTCTCTGTGCCTGCCTCTGCCTACTTGTGATCTCTGTCTGTCAAATAAAATAAATAAAATCTTTAAAAAAAAAAAAAAAAGGAATTAAGCCTCACAATGGGACGCCTGGGTGGCTCAGTCAGTTGAGGATCTGTCTTCAACTCAGGTCATGATCCCAGGGCCCTGGGATCGAGTCCTGTATCAGGCTCCTTGCTCAGAGGGGAGCCTGCTTCTTCCTCTGCCTGCCCCTGCCCCCTCCTTGTACGCTTTCTCTCTCTCTCTCTCTCTGGAAAATAAATAAATAAAATCTTAAAAAAAAAAAATTAAGCCTCACTCATTCCTCCCAAGTTCCTTACTGAGCTGGGAGCTCTCCATGACATCATAGACTTCCCTCCCTAGTCAGATCAAGTTACAAAATAGCTAGCACCCAGATTACCCCAGTGAATGAACAGTCATTCCATCTCCTGGTCTTTCCTTTCTGCCCAACTCACTTGTCTTGATGTAGTGCCTTTCCCCCTAACTGTCCTTACCTTTACTTCATGGTCTTAACAATTGAAGTCACATCAGAACTTCCTTTTGGAAACACAGAGGTCCACGGTTCCTGGAGTCAGTGGAGGTCTGAATCCACCCACCCCCACAGAAAGTTAGAGAAAGGGGAGAGAGCCCTCATCACAACAAAAGATGCAGTCAGCTCTAGCGTAGTCAGGAAAGTATCCCTTACATCCCAAGGCTGGAAGGCCCAAAAGTTCCATCCAGGCAATGGATGGGAAGACTGAGTTGGCATGGAGAGATGAAAACAAGTGGCAGATGGTGCTGAGGAACATCCCGGGACTGAAGAAATGTGGTTCCCAGAAAGGGAAAAAGGAGACATTGGCAAAGTCTTACTCAGCAACTGTGACAACCTGGCCAGAGAAAGCTGCAGGATATGGCTGAGAACACACTGATGGTGTCAGGATGCTACTGAGCTCAGACACTCACTGTTCTGGCACCTCTTCTCGTGCTCTTTTACCATATCCCAAGTAAACAGCCTTGCTGGCCCTGTGGGATGGGTGAGGAAAAGCCAGGAATAGAAGAAATTAGAAAATAGTCCCAGAGGGTGCCTGGGTGACTCAGTCAGTTAAACATCTGCCTTTGGCTCAGGTCATGATCCCAGAGTCCTGGGATCGAGCCCCACATTGGGCTCCCTGCTTCTCCCTCTCCCTCTGCTGCTCACCCTGTTTGTGCGCTTGCTCGTTCTCTCTCTGTCAAGTAAGTAAATGAAATCGTAAAAAATAAATAAATAAATGGTCCCAGAAATCTGAGGAATTGCTATGTGTATCCAGACTTTCTTGTGGGTGATAAATAGTGAGCATAGTCTTTGGAGGTATTGCTCCAGATTGACTCCAACCCAGTAGGGCAGCAGGAGGGGTGTGGGGACCGAGTGACCTAGGCTTTGAATGGCCTAAGTCCTGCCTGGCCCTTGACCTCCCCCAGGTGCTGGAGGTAGTACGAGCCAACTATGACACGCTCACACTGAAGCTACAGGATGGCCTGGACCAGTATGAGCGCTACTCAGAGCAGCACAAGGAAGCTGCCTTCTTCAAAGAGCTGGTGAGTCTGCCCCGCCTCCATCCCTACCTGTGTGTCTTGAGGGCCCTTTCCCAGCCAGTGGGTTATACTGTTCAGGTGTGCGTCTGGGGAACACAGTTTGCCAAAGGCTGGTGAAATAAAACGAGGGCTCTGCTGAGATTGGGTGTGCCACTTCTCTTCCAAAGTAGCCCAGGACCAGGCAGTGAGAGAAGATATTCCCCAGGGTACTGGTGCCAGGCGGGGAAGGGTGAGGGTTAGGACTCTCTGAGGCAGCGTTGCCCATCCATCTCTCTTCTGCGGCCATGGAGACAGCCCTTGAACAGCTCCAGCTGGGCCTGGGGTTTGACATGTGTTCCCAGTGGCAGCTTTGGCTCATTACTCCTTATCCTGTCCACCAAGCAACTAATGAGAGTCATTGATTCTTCTCCTTATGCAATCACTTCTTCCTAAATTCCTAACTGGCTCCTGGTCTGAATGCCCTCCCCCACCTCGCCCCCGCAATCTAGTTCTCCAGTCTTCACCCCTACCCCCGCCCCCCCCTTCCAATCACTCAGCTTTCTGCAGCCCCCACCCTTGGCCACCTGGAGCCAGTGAGCATTTGCTCTGCCTCCTACTCCACCTCCCAGTCAGCTCTGCCACAGAACCAGGCTCTCCCTGTTGGTGGTCTCTCTCCTGCCCTCTGCTCAGAGCTGCTGGGGCGGTGGGGGGTGGAGCTAGGCCTGCCTGTCTCAGTCCTGCCACTCCACCTGCCTGGTTGAAAATGAACATTGTGTCTGGGGGCCAAAACCAGGACACACTGTACCTCCTTTCCGTAGCTCAGCCCTCCCACTGCTCGGGTAGAACGCACCTCAGACCAGACCTTTTACTTCCCCGTGCCAAGTTTGTGATGAAGGTGCTGGATTGTAGATTATCTGTCTTGTGCTAAATACAGCCCAACTCTGACCCTGACATGAGAGTCCTGAGATTTTGGACTTCCCCAGGGTGAGGAAGATCTTTGGAAGTGAGTGAGTTGGGAACAGGGGGAAGCCATTAATATAAAGAGAGCAGAGTCTAACATTTTTACGGGGTGCATGGCAAGTCTTTAAGTTGATATGGGGGTTTTACTGGGGGACCAGACTTCACAAAGAGGGTAGGACATTGGAGATGAAAAGAGTGTAGAGGAGAGAGGGGAGCTCTGTCTCTGGCCCTTTGGTACTAGCTTCACCTGACTCAGTTTTCCTTATATCTGTACCTCTGACACAAGGTAGCAAAGAGGGTCTGGTCCCACTCGGAGCTAATGACCTTGAGCTGCCTGCTGGTTGCCATGCTGCCCTTTCCTCTGCCACCTGCCTGATGACTTCATTACATTTTCCATAGCTAAGCTGGAACTGGAGGAAAGGTCCCTGGTCTTTGGGACCCAGGGTAAATCCACATACTTTTTCTCCTTTTTCCCCACTTTGTCTCTCATACAGCATTCACTTCTATTTCCCATGAATAATGCTCCTTCAAGTGTGCAGTGGATTCCTCCTAGAACCCACTCAGAGTAGGAAGTTTGGCCCTTTGACTCCATCTCCACAGGTCCTTTCTCCACTGATGCAGGCAGCACTTCCTGCAGGGGTCTCAGTCTGTGGGGAGAAAGTGTGAGGGGAGCAGTGGGGACAGAGCAGGGGTATGCCCCAGTCTTTCCTGTAAAGCAGGGGCGCTTCTTTGTGGTTTGGAAAGACTACTGGGCTAGGAGTTAAACCTGGGTCCTGCTTCCAAGCCTGGGGCTCACAAACTGTATAACCTGTTTCCGGTCACTGGCCTCCTTGCATCGTACTCCTGCCATCTATGCCAGACAGGGGCTGTATCTCTAGGTGTTCTTTCCAACCCAGAAAAGTAGATGAATACAAAGAAAGAGTGAGAAGATCATAAATTCATTTTCTGGTCTCATTTTTCTCCTCCTCTGTCAGACCACTGACCAGACCTGTCCCCCTCTGCATGGCTGAGGCAGAGACAAAGGTCTGAGCTCCACCTCCTTCCCTGTCTGTGCTTACCTCTACTTCTTCAGGTGCCCAGATGTTCTTCTCACATCCACTAAAGTTTCTGTCTCTCGGCCCCTCTTCTTTCCTTCCACTGAAACATAACTATTTGCTCATTTGCCTGCAGAAATGATAGCTATTAAAGGTTCATCTCCTAAGAGAAACATGTAGCACTGAATCCTGGCTTTGTCCCCCAGGCACTGCCCTCTGTTGTGTGTAACCAACCGTCTCCTCTGTTTTCTCTCTGCCTGTGCCCTCTCACCTTCCCCAACCCTTTCCCAGGTTCGATCCATTAGCACCAACGTCCGGAGAAACCTGGCCTTCCACACACTCAGCCAGGAAGTCCTGCTCAAGGAGTTCTCCACTATCTCCTGAGGCCATGCATATCTGAGCAGCTGCTGACTGCCCTTACCCATGAGGCTCCTGGGCTGGAGGGGGACTGGGGAAAGGGGCGGTCCCCAAGGTTGGAGAATAACACAGATACCGACTTCTCTCGGTGAAGGCCGTGCTTCAGTGGAGCTTGGACAGCAGGGGCCGGGGGGGAAACCTGGGATAATCTTATTTGGGGAGGGTTTGGGTGGGCACAGGGAGAAGCCTTCAAGAATATGTGGACTTCCAGCGTGGGCTCCCTGGATACCCCCTCACATTTCCAATTGAGATTACAAATTGTGGCTGCTGACTAATTTTCAGGGGCTGTTGGGGCAAGTCTTAGGATGATGCCACTATCCCTAGAGTCAGTGGTTCTCCGAGGCTTCTGAAAACAGACTCTCGGATGTAGATAGAGCCAGTTCTGCTTTCTTTGGGCCTGGGGCTGAGCTGGGATTGAAATCTGTGTCCCCTGCCCCTGCAGGCACTCTGTCCAATCGTTAGGACCCTTAGCTCAGCTCAAGGTAGTGTAGGAATGGAGGACCTTTTTTCTACTTTCTAAATCTAGGAGACTGGAGATTAGAGTCTGCCCAGTGCCCTGCTGTCCTGCCACCAATTTCTGGATTTGATTCTTGGCACCAGGAGTACCTGTTACCTCCCCTGCCTTCCAGCCCATTGATTGGTCAGCACTGTAGGGTCACAACCTTAGCTTTTAATTTTCAGTCTGGTTTAAACTGTCTTTAGGGTGTGTGTGTGAAATAAACATTAACAGGTTTTCTGGAGCCCTCAGGTGCCTACTTTGCTGGTTCCCTTTCCAGCAGCCTCCCCACCTTCCCAATCACCTTCTCCTCTGGGAGCCTCTCCTGCCTCTGCTGAGCTCCCCTCCACTGTTCCGCCCCCTCATCCCCCTCACCCGGCTGTTGTTTACATCCAGCCTGCCTAAGAATTTCCTCTGGGGAGGAATCTGTTCCTGCTGTGGTCTGGTGCCTGGAAGGGAGAGAACCTGCTGGCGGCAGGGAACCCTCCATCTGAAAGGGGCCAGGTGAGCATCATGGAGAGGCCATTCTGTCTACTCATATTCTGGGTGGAGCCACAGGCAAGTCTCCTGGCCTTTGGGAAGTTGGCCATCTTCCTCCTCTGGACAGCCTCCACTGGACTAATGTAGGCTTTCCCTACCCTGCGGCTGCTTTCAAAGTAGCTGCTGCTCTGAGATCTGCCCCCTTCTAAAGCACTTTCTAAAGCCCTCGGGCTGGCAGGGAACAAGCAGCACAGGAAGACACTGGGAATAAGTGCAGGAACCAGCAGTGAGAGCAGGTCTGGGACCTCCCTGGCTGCTATTCCACTTAGCTTCAAATCTCTTTAGGATACTTGCCTTCCAGAGCTGTGGCTCCAGCACTGAGCAGATATGCACTCGTTCCAGAGAATCCACCAGCATGCTGCCATGTGTAGATGCAGATTCCTGAGCAATCAGGGGCTGGGTCACTGAACACTAGATGGGGTAGCTCTGCCTGGGGCATGTAGTGTTCTCCACAGTGATAAACTCCAGAGGAGCTGGAGCTGGAAGCCTATGGCAAGTTGAAGTTATTAAAATTGATTTGTACGGGATGGTCTTTTAAGCGTCTTTTGTTTGTTTGTTTCTCTCATCTCTGTTACTCGGACCTCATTTCTCAATGACAGCATTAAGGTCATCTCCCAGGTGTTAGTCTGGTCTGCCTAGGGAACCCCTGCCTATGCTCACTGTCTTCCTAAGTCTCCTGGCCCTAGTGGAAGCCAGTTATGTTCAGAGAGGTATAGCCTTCCTTGCCTTTCCTGCTTATGGATTCCTTTCCTATGAAATGAACAAGGGCATGAAGCAGTAGCGAAGGACTCCTTGCCCTCCATTGTAAAAGCCCATCTCTTGGTCCATTGACATATATCCTTTCTAAGAATTCCAAACAGGAGTCCTATCGTCATCTAGAATTCAACCCCTAAAGGGACTGCCCATGCTCTGTCTATGCCCCAGCATCTATGCCAGGTCTGTGGAGAACCCTCCAGAGCCAGAGGAGAGCCAGGAGCAGGGCATTGCTCCCAGAGACAGCCCTTCTTTTAGCTGCTTGTCCCCCTCTCATGCCTGAACTCCTACCACAATTCCTGCTGAGTTAATTGAATCAAGTGCTTAGAAATTAAATCCAGTTGAAGACATTAAATGTGCTGGGGTCACTTTAGCTGAAGCTTTCAGTCTCAGCAGGTCACTCTTCCAGAGAAGCCACTGGGCAGGCGAGAGGATCACATGGGACACTGCCACCACACCATCCAGATCCACCAGACACTGCCCCCGCCCCTTCTGGTGGGCTGGGGGCTCTTGTGCTCACAGCTCAGTGGAGATCCTGGGGAAGGTCAGACAAGTAGGCTCAGTCACTCAGTAGCCATTCCTGGGAGAGCTGGAGGCAGCCCAGCTCAGTGATAGCCCCTGGCTTCAGAAAAGGAGCTAATCCAAGGGAAGGGGCCTCATACCAAGAGCATTTCTTTCCCACTCTGCATCCTCACCTGGATCCCCCACATCAGTCACTCCCCAAATCTGGAAAACAAGGAATCTAGGACAGGGCAGGTGACAAGAGAGAAGGGCAGGAAAGTTGAAAGGGAAGAAGGAGCAAAAGAACAAGAACGTCTTGAGAAACACCTGGTTCACTCTTTTCCTTTTCTTCCTGGTGGGCCAGTGGGGGTCATTAGATCAGGGAAGAAGGTACCCTCAGAATGAATGTAGCCCAGAGACTGGGGTCTTGCAGTGGCTGAGGGTTGGGGGCCTTTCTGAGAGAAGAGAAAACTGTAGTCCACTGGCCTGAGATGAACCTGTTGGAGGCTGGGCTCATCTTTGCACTGCATCCCTGATCCCCTCCTAGCAGGGTGGGCACTGGCGGAGACCCAGACATGGGAGGGGAACAATAGAGAAGATGGGGCTGACATGGAGAATGACCTGGACAGGACACTTAACAGACTTACCCTGGTCGGTGCTGATGGTGGGAGGAGTGCCTAAGAGTTGGGGCGGGGTCGGGGAGGGGGGTGTCACTGTTTCCTCAGTGTCCTTTCTGGCCCTGCTCCCTCCTCCACCGCCAGGACCCATAGCTTCAGGTTTAGGGGGTAGTGTTGCTGGAGAACCAGTCTCTCTCCCCGCACTTCCCAGCTCACCCTTTCACCGGGTTCCTCCCCCGAGCGGCAAAGAGGAGGGGGCGGGGGTAGGGGGAGCCAATCCCGGCAGCGCCAAAGGGGGGAGGCGGCGGTGACAGCCGCGGGGAGGGGGCGGGAGGAGAGAGGCGGCTTGGCTGTGGCTTGGTGCTTAGCTCCGCTCTGCCTCCGGCTCTGCGCTCACCTACTGCCCAAGCCTCCTGCTCCTGCCCCAGGACCCGCAGCGGGACCCCAGTCCAGCCCAGACAGCCCCAGCCCAAACAGCGTGCAACGCCGCCAGGGGGCGCCGTGTGAGCGCCCTATCTTGGCCACCCGGCGCCCCCTCCCACGGCCCAGGCGGGACGGGACGGGGGCGCCGGGGGCCATGCGGGGCCAGGGCCGCAAGGAGAGTTTGTCCGATTCCCGAGATCTGGACGGATCCTATGACCAGCTTACAGGTGAGTCAGGGGCTCAGGGGTCGCGGGCGGGTGCGTAGATTCCATCCCCCAGACCCTTAAGCCTGTCTGACCCTGGCCAGGCCCTTACTCACACTCTGCCCCATTCCCAGGCACCCTCCAGGCTGTTCGGGGCAGCCGGACAGTGGGCTTTAAAGCCTTGGGTCCCGTGGGGGTGGGGGAGACAGGCGGGCAGGTGGGAAGAGGCAGCAGGTGTGGGCGTGTGTGACACAAAGCTAGGAGAGTGTCTGGAGTGGGAGGTGTTACGTGCGTGAGCGCCTGTCATTCTCTGTGTGTCTGTGTGTGTATATGTGTGTGCGCCTCCCTCAGCTGGTCGCCATGTGCCCTAGGCTTGGTGATAGGGTGAGTGTTTTTGTTGACTGTGCAATTGTATGATCTTGTCAGATGTTCCAGTGAGGTTGTGTAGGACTCTTGTACTAATGAAGTTGTTTTGACCATGTCTCTGTTCTATGTGCAGCTCTCTGCTTTGAGTGTGTGACTCTGTATGAAGTGACATGTGACTATCAGACTGTGTCAGGGCTTCACTTTATGGGGGGTATATCTCTTTGTAAGACTTCATTGACTGTGACCCTCCTGGGGCAAGCATTTGTTAAAGTAGGTTGTATTGTGTTTGTAATTGTGAGACTACGCAGATTATATTGGCATTTCGTGCTGATTGTGTACTTTCATGTGGCAATGTCTGCAGTGGGGTTCTTTGAGTGTTTATGACGTGTCTTACCCTTGCTGCCTCTCTGGTTTCCTGGCGTAGAAGGGGGCCTTTACCACATACCACTGCTTCCTTGCGTTTTCCACAAACAGCCCAGGTGGACTCAAGGAGGGACTCTAGAGTCTGCCCAGCCTGGCTCCCAAGAACAGCACCTGGCCCTTCTGGGGAGGCTTTGTTTAGTGTTGGGTCATAGCTCCCGCCCCCCTCCCCCCCCCCCCCCCCCCCGGCCCAGGAAAGTACTCAGAGATCATTCTTTCAACTGAAGCTCCTTTAACCACCTTCAACCACCCTCTAAGAACTTCATCCAGTCCTGAAGGAAAACATCCCATCTAGCTTCCCCTCCAGACCCAGAGATAGAAGCTCTTGGTCTGGAAGGTTTGTGTGGCCTCCCCAGACTACTTTGCTGCCCAGGCATGCTCTGTCTCCTGCTGTATGGAGTACGCCTGGGCCCTCACATATTCCTGGGTTTGGTAGACAGACCCACGTGTTTGTGTGGGTGACTATGTCACCTTGTATACTTTTCCATGTGTGTGTGTTTTCTGTCTCATTGTGCAACCTGCCCAGGAACTCCAACAATGAATGGGAGGAGGGAGACTGTCTTCTGTATCTGAAACAAGTTGGGGAGGTGGGGGGAGCCCATGATCCTTGTCTGTCCTTAGGGGAGTGAGGTTAAGTCTCCAGGATGGGAAACAGGACTAGGATCTAATGCCTTGGGAAAATGTCTCACCTTCTCATTGACCCTGGGGAAGTCCTAGTTCCTATGCTGAGACTCCCAGAAGGGAGAGCCCTTTGGCCCAAGCAGGCCCCAGATATGCACCCCAGATGTGGTTCAGACTGGGATGGAATCCAAAGGTCCAGTTCTGCTTTGACCTCTGTTCTCTCCCAGGATCCTTGGGAGTTTAAGGCCCTAGGGCGCTCATTAGCACTACATTAGTCAGTGTTTGCTTCCTGCTTTAATTGATTGTCCCCTTTAGTAGAATCATTCCCTTCCCACTTGCCTATTTGAAAGGGAGACTGGGCGAAAGTGGGAAGCACTTGTATTGGAAGGTGCAGGAATGAGGCTTCTATTACTTTTGCTCTCTGGGTCTCACTTTTCTCATCTCTGTAATAGAGAATACTACATCTTGCTTGTCTGCCTCCCAAGGGAAACAGGTCAGATGTTGACTAGTGCCAAGAATGGGTGTTCATCATCAGCATCCTCACTGTACATAGCTCCACACATGACTTGGAAAGTAGAAATAGCACTACCAGGAGCTCTCCTTTCGAAGGAAGGCTTATCTTACAGCAGCAGACAATTGAGGTTGGGACTCCCCCTGATAAGGTGATACAAAGTGCTGGGTGCCCTGAGATGCCTGAGCTGAAGCCTGAAGGGGAATCATTGTCCGAGGTGCTGAAGAGCACTCTGGATGGATGTACTGCCTTGCCTTCCTAGTTCCCAAAGTTCCTTCCCTGGGCAGGCAGGATTCCTGAGATGGGTATGGGGGTGGTCTTTGGCTTCCGTGTGGTCTATTAGGTCGACAGAGAGGGAGTTCTTAAGTCATCAAGGCATCCTGGGTATACCCCTGATCACTTTACTCCTCCACTTCTCCATACACAAAGCTGGAAGAGATTTGGGGAGGGGGGGGCATGCGGAGAATCTGAGCCCCACTCCGCCCCAGATCTACCCCCTCTGGTCTTCCAAGCCTGGGAGGGCTACTTGGAAGTGCGGCGTGGTGGGAAAAAGCAGCAATCAGTGGCAGTCCTGTTCAACCCTGAAGCAAAGAAAGGACTGGGGACGGTGAGGAGAGAGTTGGGATCTGGCTGGCCAAGGCCTGAACTCGGGTCCCTGTTCCTAAATACCGTTTCCCCAGTCTGGGGCGCCCCCGTGTGGTCTTAGAGCTACCATGCTTACGGAGCTGATTCCAAACGGGAATGTCGCCTCCAAATCGAGAGCAAAATTTGCATGGAGTTTAGAGGTGACTCTCGCCTAAATCCTAAATGTAGGATTTTTAGCCAAAAATGCAGGATCCCGGTCGGATGAGTGGAACTATATCTCTCCTGTAGGCTGTCCCGGCATTCTGAAGCCGTCACTGGGTTCTGAAAGGGTTTACTTTGGGTACAGCCCGGTAGAGAGGAATCCTGGAAAGCGTCGGGGCTGGGAATGAGGGGAGGAGAGCTTGTTCGTCATGCATTTGGCTGGCGGCGTACGATGGGAGAATGTGAAGCCACTGGAGCAAGACAGAGGGACACAAAACACAAAGTTATGAGGGAAAGGGATTGGGAGCCACGTCTTTCTTACCACCCCACTACGATGTCCAGCTCCTCCTCCTTCCTCTTGCTCTCTCTCTCCCATTGGTTTAGGAAGTATGGAAGTGTGGGAAGTTGCCATGACAACTGTGTCCTTTTACCCACCCACCCCCACCCCCCGCTTCTCCGTGCCAAACTGGGAGGAGGAGGTGTGCGACAGGCAGAGAAGGAAGGGCTGAAGAGAGGCAATAAAGAATAAGGTTCATTATCCCCTCGTCCAGCTCCTTTTTCACAACCCGTGGTTACCTCCCCTCCCCACCAGAAATCCAGAAAACATTCCCAAAGAAGGCTGTGAGAGAGTCGGTCCTCCCCTCCCCCACCCCGCCCCGCCCAGTCCAGGAACTTTAAGGATGGGTGCTTCAGATGACGGGGCCAGGGTGCGTTTTCCCCCTTGCAGCCCGGAGGAGACAGCGAGCGGAAGAAAACTCTGCTGTGCGAGATTCTGGTTCTGCAGGTCCGGCCCTCCCGCGCCGCCCACGCAGGGCCCACTCGAGTGGGGGCGGAGACCCGACCGCCCCGGGCCTTGGGGGCGGAGTTTGGCCAGTGCGCTCTCAGCAGAACCATGAACCGATGCCCCCGCAGGTGCCGGAGCCCGTTGGGGCAGGCGGCGAGATCCCTCTACCAGCTGGTGACTGGTTCGCTGTCGCCAGGTATGAGGAAGGGAGGAAGGGGCTGGACCCTTCAAAAAGTGAGTGAAGTGGGATAAGAACCTTAAGGGGTGGGGAGGGGAAGGGCCCCTCAGAGATGGAGGGAGTGGGATCCCTCAAAGGAAAGGGTTTAAAGGGCAAGCTCCCTGACAGAGTGGAGCTAGAAATAGGGTTTTTTACAGAGAAGGTGGAGGATAGAGGTCTTCAAAGAGGAAAGGATCGGGGGCATTATGGTCCCTCAAGTGGTGGAGGATGAGGCAGGGCTTTTCACTGAGGATAGAGGAGGGGGCCTTAAGCAGGTGGATGCAAGGGGCAAGGCTCCTCGAAGGGATAAAAGGAGGAAGCTTGCAGGAGAACAGGGAAGAGGCACAACCCTTTCCTAAATTGCTTAGTTTAATGGGATCTTAAGATGATGAGGGTCAGTGTCCAGAAGGAAAAAATCCTGAGGTGGGACAGGACCAACATGAACTCAGCTAGTGAGTTCATGAATGATGCGATGAATAGACTAGTGTGGCATAAGGATTGTATATCACCACTTTATCTATCTCCGGGAGTCTGTATGAACAAGGCTATGCATCACTCAGCTTGTGATCACTAGGTCTGTGTATCCTTGGGGTTGTGTATCTTTGGGATTCTGTGACATTGAAACTGCATGTACCTGAGGTTCTGTGCTTTAGGGTTGGGTTGAGGGTTCCTGAGTCACACTAAGTGAGTTCTGTAGTCTTCCCAAGATTGTACCTTGGTCTGGGATGTGTGGAATTTATGATATGTGGATTGTGAATATCATATCATGGTACTGCTGAGATTTACACACACCTCCACTTGGGTTTCCTTAGGGCTGCCTGGGCAAGGCCCACAGAACCTAGCATCACCACCCCACCTGGCCTGGAGAGACCAAAACAACCTAGCCCCAAGGCAGTCTGGGATCTGTAGTTCTCTGGTTCTCTCCATGGTATCCTCTTGAACCCCTGGAGGCCTCTCCTTGCCATGTGTTCCCCAGAAGGAAGGGAGATAGGGCTGAGCCAGAGCTTTGCTTGGCAGTCTCCTGGGGAACATGCGTCCCTCAAGCCCCCCGCTTGGACCTGTCTCCTGTGACAGATGGCTGGAGCCCGGCAGGGCCAGCTCTCAATCATAGCAGGAATGACTTCCAGGCCCCAAAATAGCCCCAAAGCCTAGGGAGTTCATTAATCACCTAATGCAGCTGGGGGCTGTGTCTCCTGGCCTGGCTGGGGATGGAGTGGGGCTGGGGGACTGAGAGAAGAGCTCTGGGGTCTTCACTGGCTGGGGTCTTTACTGGGGGGTCAAGGACAGATGAAAATGGTACAGCTACATAGGGTGGGGTCCCTCTTAGGGCAGTATTCTGGATTTGAACTGTGAGACATAAACAACTAAATGTTAGGAGTATCTCTGCAGTGAGATTTGAGGGACCTAAGGAAGGCCCACCTAATGCTTCAAGATAGTGTTCCCTTGAGCCCTCATTCTGCCTGAAGTGCTTCCATTAAGATTTCAGTCCCTTGGGTGAAGAGCTAAGTGATACAGGGATGCTTAGGGAGGACAGATCTGAGCAAGTTTCTCTTTGGGCCCTGGGACTTGAAAGGTCTCTCAGTGGGGAGAAAGGAGAATCTGGAAAACAACTCACTCTTTCATTTACAGACCTTACCACCAGAGGCCTTATTAATTAAGGATCTTGAGTCCTTGTGAGGCTGGGTCAAGGTCTCTGAAGGGTGAGGGTGAGGGACAGAAGAGGAGGGTCCAGGGACAGGGAAACAGCCTGCGAGGTTGTCAATCGCTCCATCTGTGAATCAGCAGCAGAGAACCAGATGTGACTGTGCTGCCTCTTTCATTCCAGATAGTCTGGCTTGGCATGCAAGGCTCCATGGAATCTGAGCCATTCTGGTCTTATCACTTACGGCTCCCCTAACACAAACTAAGCTACAGTCATCCAAGGCTCCTTGACACCCCCACACACATTGGAAGGACAGGCTGGCAGATCTTTGGTCCTGGTTTAAGTCTTGATCCATCCTTCATCATCTGTGCTATCATGGGAAAATCACTTCCCCTGAGCCTCAATTCTTTCATCTGAAAATGGGTATACTACTACTCACTCTGACCATGTCAGCTGTAAACAAAGGAGAAATAGACCCTATCTCTCAGGTGTATTATGAGGACTAAGTGAAATAATATATGTAAAGTGTCCAGGACACAAAATGTGCTCAATAAATGTGGATCCCTTGTTAAGATAGACTGTTGACATTTAGCCATCTTTTAAGAACCAGCTCAGGGGCACCTGGGTGGCTTAGTTGGTTAGGCATCTGTGTTCAGCGCTGGTCGAGATCTTGGGGTTCTGGGATGGAACCCTTCATCTTCAGGCTCCCTGGTCAGCAGGGAGCCTGATTTTCCCTCTGCCTCTGCCTGCTGCTCCCATTGCTTGTGCTCTCTGTGTCAAACAAATAAATAAAATCTTAAGAAAAAAAAAAAAGCTCAAAAAATACCCCCTCCAAGTTTTTCCTGACCTCCCAGTTAGAGAGCTTTTACAGTTAAATGAGCTTTTACAGCGTATTTCTTGGCCTGCCTAGAATAGTTCCTATCACATAGTGGTTATGTGCCTACTATGCAGTAGGCACATAACAAATACGTTTTGAATGAATAGAAGTTTTAAAATTCTCTCTCCCTGTCTCAGCTGTCTCTCCTTACCCAGTGGAAGCCAGAACCCCATTTAGTTACCTTTGTTCTACAAGCATCAGATCAGAGCCTGGCATTCAATTTATGTAAATCCAATTTTTAAACATCTTTGCCCTTTAGGAGCTTGGAATCTAGTTGAGGAAACAGGACTGATCCAGAAAGATCTGGGATCAAATATGCATCCTTTCATCTTGGCTAGGTGACGTAAAGCATGTCTCTTTATCTCTATGGACCTCCTTTATCTCATCAGTGAAATGGGCACAATACTATTGACTCTATTGACTTCATAGGGTTGTCATAAGAAGCCATTAAGATAACAACGTTTGTGGAAATGCTTTGTTAATTAAGGGTTACAGAAATGTAAGGAGGAGGAGATGTTATGTTATTAATAATGGTAGCAAACACTTCACAGTCATTCTGTGCCAGGAGTTATTCTAACAGCTTTCCATGTATTAATTCATTTACTCCTCTCAGCAACCATATGAGGTGGGAAACAGAGACACACACAGGTTAAGAACTTGCCCAGTTCATTGCAACTGACAAAACCAGGATTTCAACCCAGGGAACCTGGCACTCTGGCCCACTCTGTTCCCTACCATGCTATGCTTCCTCTTTTTACTATTCCCACTTAATAACATTACAGAATTAGGTGCTAAGTTTTGAAGGCCCAAAATTGAGTTCACTAGAAATTCAGGTAGCTGGGAGCCTGCTGAGGGCTGGAGGTCCTGTTAGGTAAGAACTGTAGAACAGAAGGAGAACAGAAAGGAGGGCATTCACAGCAGGAGCAAAGGCACAGAGATAGCACCGAGTTTGATGTGTTTGGGGGACAGTGAGGAGGCCAAAGTGACTGGAAAGAAAGGAATCTGCTGATGAGGATAGGGGGAATTAAATGCCAGGTGTGGAATTTGGGCAGTAATAGGGAGATATTTGATGGTTTCACCTGTAAATCCGTAACCTCTAAGGTGTGGGAAACCAAAAGCAGTTTCAGGACCAAGCCAGCCTGTGGCACACCCTTCCTCCCATCCTTTCCACACTTTCCAGGAATGTTGTGGGGTGGGGTATTAGGGAAGGGGTAAAATAAGGTATGAGATGGACGCCTGACCCCCAGTGGTGGCCATGTAGAACTGCAGATCAGTGAACTTCAAATGAAGTGGTTGGGACAGCCCCACCCAGACTTTCACCCCATGGCTGGAGGGGAGACACACTCATCCCAGAGCTGGACAAAAGGGAGGACTCCCTCTGGGGTCAGCCCCCCTAACCTGGCCTCCCGATTGGGCAAGCTGTCTAAGAATGGAACCAGTGTAGCGTGTCAGGCTGGGTTAAAACTGAGGCTCTGACGCTTACTGATCTTGGTGATTTTTCTTAACTTCGTTTTTCCTTAGTTTCACCGCCTGTAATATGGAGATAATGGTACTTCCTTCATAGATTAATTATGAAAATTAAATGTGATCATGTCTGGGGGCACCTGGATGGCTCAGTTGGAAGAACATGTGACTCTTGATTCTGGGGTTGTAGGTTCGAGCCCCACGTTGGGTGTAGAGATTACTTAAAAGATAAAATCTTAGGGGTGCCTGGGTGGCTCATTCGGTTAAGTGTGTGCCTTCAACTCAGGTCATGATCGCGGGGTCCTGGAATTGAGGCCCACGTCAGGCTCCTTGCTCAGCCAGGAGTCTGCTTCTCCTTCTCCCACCCCCCCCCACTTGTGTTCCCTCTCTTGCTGTCTTTCTCTGTCAAATAAATAAATAAAATCTTTTTTAAAAAAATAAAATCTTAAAAAAAATGTGATAGGAGGGTGCTTGATATAATGAGCACTGGGTGTTACATGCAACTGATGATTCATTAAATTCTACTCCTGAAACTAATAATACACTATATGTTAACTAATCTGAATTTCATTTAAACATTTTTTAAAGTATGATCATGACTATAAGCACATAGCATGTTATCTAGCACATAGTGAGTGCTTAGTCAGTGTTCACCAGCTGTGGCAGCTGTTCAGAGGCTCCTGTCTTCTGGCTCACTGGCTCTACAGGCCTCTCCCCCACTTACAAATACACATACCCGCCCCTCCCCCCCATGCACACAGCCACCACCACCACTACCGCTACTGGGAAGGAGGAGGGAGGTTGGGGGAGGGGCTCCAGGAATGCTCCAGCGGGAGAGGTAGATGGTTTCCTTGAAGGGTTCAGATTTCCCTCATACTCCAGCTTCTCCATCAACCCAGTAACGATTTTCAAGGAGTAGGCAAGGCTTGCAGATCCTGGGTGAGAGGAAGGGAGGAGCTCACTCACTCTGCTCCCAAGGAATTTGAATCTGGGTGGGGGAGGGGAGATGTAGCCACAATAAGGGGCCTCCCCAGAGGGTCAGGATAAGGCTAAGGAGCCTTTTCCCTGCCTAGGCTATTGGACTTAATCCTCCTTCCCTTGGGCCTCAGTTTCCCTGCCTGTGGCCTATGGAAAGGGAGTGCTTTCTGCCTCATGGTCACCATGGCAACCACAGATCAATGTTGATAGTGTCCTCCTGACTGGAGAGGTCACTGCTTTCTCCCCACTTATATTCTCATACAGCTCCACGCAGATACAATTACACAATCACTGCAGACCCATACTCCTAATATAGGACACATCTCTACTATCAGTCCTCAGACCCACATCCCGCAGCCCTGCTAAACACACATGCCTCATAACCCCTACACACTCAGAAACACTCCAGTGCACTCACACACACGTACCAGGGACACCCAGGTCACTTACCCATATATACAAGACACACACCTAGCAGACATATACACAATTCTGTGTAAACCACACACAGAGACACACATAGTCAGACACAGGAACCCACACAAGAAAACACCTAGCCAACTTACATTCTGCCACATACATCTGTTTCTTATACATGCGTGGCTCACAGTTTCCCTCATACACACACGTACACACAGACACACACATACACTGCCCTTCCCTGCCCTCTCCCTGAGCATTGCTCCTCCCTCTGCCCCCTCCCTCTGGCACAGAGTAGCCACAAGGTGTCTGGGGGAAGCTGTCCTCAGGGACAGAGGCGGGTCACCGCCTTCCTCCTCTGGCCTGGCCTGTTCTGGCCCATATCCTTCTCACCAAAGACTCCTGAGGAGATGCCAGTCTGTAGGCTGAAGTGGCCCTGGAAAGAGGAAGAGGCTGTGGCTGGGAGGTGTGTGGGGCAGAGGCGGGGTGAGGGGGCGGGAGAGGGAGGAGATCCTGGGAGGGAGAGGGGGAGGGAGGCTGCCGGCGGTCCTACTCCTGCTGGGGAGCCTGAGGGGGAGGTGGTGTGAGGAGGGCTGCCAGTGTGCCCCGGCCTCAGCTGGAGGGGGGGTCGGCCATGCCCCAGGCCCACCATGAACCTGGAAGGGCTGGAGATGGTTGCTGTTCTTGTGGTCCTCGCTCTGTTTGTCAAGGTCCTGGAGCAGTTTGGCCTCTTTGAGCCTGTCTCCTTGGAAGGTAACCCAGGTATCTGGCTGTGTCTGGGCTGCTGACTGGAGGAGCAGCTACCCCGCAGCTCTGGGGAGGGGGTCCTCTGCTTTTATGACTGGGGGCAGGGGTAAGCATGTTAGTGATGGGATATGGCATCTGGGGGAGGTGAGGAGGGGTGCTTGGGGAACAGGACATCTGAGAGAGGTAAAGAGGGAAATTCAAGGAGTGGGTGTCGGGGAGGGGCTTCTGGGGGAGGTGAGGAGGGAATCCGGGGGCTGGGTGTCTAAGGGAGGTGAAGAGAGAGGGCCAGGGGCCAGGGTGTTTTTGGGGGGGTGATGAAGGGCACAGCATGGGAGGACTGGGGTATGGAGATGAGGGGACTCTATTGGGGGCATGAGGAGAGGTCTGGAAACAGGCAGAGCTATCAGGCATAGAGAAAGGAAATTCCAGGTATCCTGAGATCACACCAGACTTCTGGGGGAGCCCCTTTGGGGCCAGGGGCCCGCAGTGGCTCTGAAGATGTGTGTGACTCTCCACACCTCCATCCTTGCTGGTGTAAGTTGCAGAGTGCTCATGGACTGTGTGTGAGAGACACAGGGGGTGTGACCATGTGTTCGTCTGTGTGAAAAAGGACCAAGTGTGTGACTGTGTGAGCCTTTGTATGTGACAGGGATGTGATTTAATGTGTCAGAGGGACAGGGTATGTGGCTTTGTGAGATGGAGAATATGACTGTCCCTGAGGGGGCAGGTTGTGTGGCTGGGCCCCTTGGGGTACTGGATTGTGTGTGTGGCTGCTCTCAGAGTTCCCTGAGGAAATACCAGCTCCATACTCCAGGCTTGGAATGGGGGTGGGTTCAGGAGGGACAGGAGTGTGAACACTGTGAATGAGACGTTTATAGATCAGCTCTGGCAAGAGAGTGAGGGGTAGAACATATCAGGGACCTTGCTTCCCAGGGCCCCTTGCCTTCCCAGTTTGTCTCAGGATCTCCAGGGCCTGGACACTGGGAATGAGAAATCAATTCTCCACATCACCCCAAAGTCTAGTGAGGAGAGAGGAGAGTGATATTGGAAGTAGAGAAGGGAGTGTGCTCTGCCTCCCCTGAGAGATTTGGCCTCTCCCTCCTCTTCACACAGACTGTGCAGCTCCATGTTCTCCATTTCCACCAGGGACAGGAAAATAGGCAAGAACCATGATAGGAAGGCTATAGGGTAGACACCAGGGAGAACTGGAAAGATGTGAAAGGGGAAGTGGAGACAAGAGAAAGGGCCAATGAATTGGCTGCTCTAGGGTTCAGTAGGAGCAGGAAACTCCCAAATCACCTGCTGTCCTCTGCTGCATTTATCAGAGTGGGGTTGGGAGCAAGGGTTGGTCCTAGATGAACTGGGGTTCATCCAATCCTGAAAGTATGAAGTCAGTTTGGCTCTGACGTGCCATGCCCTTTAGACTGTGGTGGGAAGAGGGGTCATTCAGGAAACCCAGGTGTTCAGTAGGCTGAAGGCAGCCCTTTCCCCTCCCACATTTCAGGGGAGCCTAGAGGAGATGGAGTCTTGGGAGCAGCGAGGGGACCAGGGAAAGGGGGGAAGTGTGAAGATGGGAGGTTGGTGGGGGGGTGCCGTCCCCCTCCCCCATCCTTCCCAGTCCAGCTGCAACCGCACCACCGCACCACCGGAGGCCCCAGGCGCAATCCGGCTTTGGGAAACCAAAGCCGGGGCTAATGGAGCCTTGGGCTGGGGGCCAGGCCGCCATCGATCCCCCACTCAGCCCATGGTCTCTCTCCTACTTCTCCATAGCTCTGCAGGGGGAGGGGAAGAGAGGATGCATTGGAGGGTGAGGCATTTATTTTAAGCAGTTACCTCCTGGGAGCAGGGCGGGGTCGTGAAGGGTGAGGCCTGGTTTTGGGGGGTGGAGCCTGCCTGGGAGCTGGGATGCCCTAGTAACCTACAACCCAAGGAAATTGGGCCCCTCCAGGAATGGACCGTGGCCAACTTCAGTTGGCCAGTCATTGTGCTAGGGCCCTGTGGACTCTGATCCCAGAGTCTGGAGCCGGGTGCTGTCGGGAGACAGGCACACCAATGCAGAGCCCTCCTTGGGATGCAATTAGAGCTGTAGGACACAGGTGTAAATAAGGGGGAGTGAAGGGAACTGTGGTCAGCGGCTCTGGATAGCCCCACATTACAAAAAATACTCATCTCCAAGGTCTGTTATTGCTTCAAATTTGCTATCGCATCACCTTCAAAGACGTGGGAGGGGACACACTTTTAGGTGGATGACTTAGCTGAAGAGGAACTTTGTTCCACTGGCGGGGAGATTCTAGGTGCCCTGGGATGAGGAGTTATATAAGGAAGGGTGGGCAGAACAAGCATGGGTTCTGTTGGTGATGTGCAGTCTTGGGTATCTGGGTGCTATGGGTACCTAAGTCACAATATGATACGGCTATGTGTCGTGGTGACCTCGATATGTGTCATAATGTTACAGGGTCACAGTGTATTATACTGCCCTTAACACACCGTGTCATGATGTCCCATGT
Source organism: Martes martes (assembly GCF_963455335.1). Classification (NCBI taxonomy): domain Eukaryota; kingdom Metazoa; phylum Chordata; class Mammalia; order Carnivora; family Mustelidae; genus Martes; species Martes martes. The sequence goes on from NC_137902.1 coordinate 26,571,595, forward strand.
GTTTTTGTATGGTTTGATCATGCAGCATGTAAGAAGGCCTGTGTGGGTCCTCATATATGTGTGTCATTTTTCCTAGGCCACATTTGTACATGTTTGTATTAAGGAATACTGTATCAAAGTGTGTACCTGTGTGTGTGTGCATGTGTTGGGGCCTGCTTAATTAGGCCATTGGGTTTGCGTGAGTTGCATGGTATCAGGCTGTCTCTGTATGGCATCCATCACCGTAATTTATCATTCTGTGTGTCACTATACATGCTTGTCACTGTGTGTGTGTGTGAGAGAGAGAGACATAGAGGTGTTCCTACCCAGGCAGTACTTGGGTTGAACATCACACTCAGAGGTCCAGCTATAGCACTGGAGCCAAGGGCCTTGGGTCAACAGGCACGGAGGCCAATGCCACCTCCCCTTGGTGGCCTCACTGTCCCCAACTGCGCCCCATTATACAAGATGCCTGAGCGGACTTTCTATGCCTGTGAAACCCGCTGGGCTTCCCTAACCCAGCCCCAGCCACTCTCACCATTCTCCACCAGTCCTCTCCCAATACCCCAGCCCTCAGGGTTGATTTGTGGTGGTGGGGGGGGATGGAAGGGTAGTGGAGGTTAATGTGCCTTCCTGGGGTCTTCTCTCTTCCCAGGCCACCCTCCGGGGCCCACTAAAAAAGCGCTGAAGCAGCGGTTCCTCAAGCTGCTACCTTGCTGCGGGCCCCAGGCCCTGCCCTCAGTCAGTGAAAGCAAGTGCCTCTCCTGTGCTTCCGGGGGCGGGGCCCGTATGTGTCGGGGTGTGACCAGTGTGACAGAAGCGGGCCTGCGTGTGTGTTTGTGTGTGTGTGTGTGCGCGCGCGAGCGCGCGTTACCGGTGGGGGTGGGCGCTGGTAGGTCCGAGTGTGGGGAGGGTCCAGCTACCCGGCCAGGAGCCCGCGGAATGTGAGGGCGTGGCCAGTTGGGGGGCGGGGCCCAAGTGTCTGTGGACGTCACCGATCAGCAAAATGAGTGAGCCCCGGGTGTCTGGGCGTGGCCAGAGTGGCAGGGCTGAGGCCTGAGACTGTGTGGGTATGGCCAATGTGGCGGGGCAAGACCAGACAGCTGTGAGGTCTGTGCGTGCCATAGTGCCTACGTCTGTGGCCCCCTGCCCGCCCCGGGCATGTTTTGGGCCTCAAGATGCATGTCTCCCCTGCCCTGACCGGATGCAGGTGCCTAGGATGGAGCCCACCTTCCTCCAGATGCCAGGATACTTGGGTTTCCTAGTCCCAGCTGGTCCCGAACTGAGTGGCCTCACTTTGTCTCCGGGCCTGTTTCCTCAGTTTGGGCCTTGCCCACCCCATAGGATCATACTGAATTTTGCAAGCCAGGGAGACCCATTTGTAGTTATTTGAGAGTGTCATTGTGTTTCATTCCACTGGGTCCCACGTGGGGGTCGATTCGGGAAAATGACAGTCGTGAGTCCCACATGCATGTGTGCGTGGGGTCTGTTTTGTGTGTGTCTGTGCTCGTTCATTATGTGTGCCTCTGCGCGCGGGGGTGGGTGTGTGCATTGTAACACGCAGGTCTGTGAGATTTGCTGTTGAGTGAGGGGCGAGGTGTGTGTCTGCCTTTGGCCGGGTCTTCCACTTTCTCGGTGACAGTTCGCTCCCTTCAGCATTAGCAGTCCCAGCTTCCCTCCGCCCCCACAGACCCCGCCCGCTGGACCCAGGTGACTTACTTTCCTGGTGGGGGCGGGGACGGGGGCCTTCGGGAACGTGGGGTGGGGGCACTTGCCTGGGGACTGGATGTTGGGAGCTGGGCAGGACTGAAATAGGGCCACGGACGAAGCCTTAGCTAAGGTTTACCGGGAGCAGGGTAGGGGTGGGGTCTGGATGGGTTTGGCTGGAGCTGGGCGGGGCATGGCTCGAGCATGGCTGGGATAGGCGGGGATTGGCTGGAGGGAAGGATCTGGGCGGGGCAGGTATGGGGCTGAGCTGATGGGGTGCGGGGGCTGTAGTGGGGAAAGGCCCGGAGCTTGGATCCTCAGACGCTTCCTCTTGAACCCGTTTCCTCTACCCCTCCCTTTCTGGGACGAAGATGGGGCTGGAGTCCTTCCCCTTCAACCAGGTCAAGGGCCCAGGGGCCAGCGATGAGTCGGACCCCTGGCTCTGGGGCCAGGCCTGCCGATGGGTCCAGCCAACTGATAGACCTGGAAGCTAACCAGTGTCTTCTGTTTGCCTTGATATCCGGGGTCCAGGGAGTTGGCAGGCCGATCTCTGGTGTTAGAGATGGGGAGGATGGGTGGGTCGGTGATTTTGAAGAGGGTTCATGGAGGCCGGGCCTGAGGCGCGGCTGTCCCCCTCTCCCCCCACACTGCCCCCCTGCAGACAGCGTGGAGGATGAGTTTGAACTGTCCACGGTGTGTCACCGGCCAGAGGGTCTGGAGCAGCTGCAGGAGCAAACCAAATTCACGCGCAAGGAATTGCAGGTCCTGTACCGGGGCTTCAAGAATGTGAGTGCAAAGCAGGGCCAAACTGGGTGAGGGGAGAGGCCTATCCAGGACTTCTAAGATTGGCCTGGATGCTTTAGGAATGTGAGGGAAAGGGGAGGGGGAGGGACCCCTCTTCCCTAGACTTATAGCGGGAGGCTCTGGCCAATTTGAGGCAAGGTGGAGCCTGTAGACTGGCCTGCTGGTTAGTTCTGTGTTTCTCAAACTTGTTCACTGAGAAGTCCTGCCTTCCTAAAAAGAACTACATGGTGAGCCCCAGTGACAGGAATATTTTCCTTCTCTGGGAGCCTCTGGCATGGAGTAGGTGGTGGTGAGTGGAATGGGGTTTTGTTTTGCCCTCAGTCTGGTTTCTGACTCTCCCCCCACCTCCCAGGAGTGTCCCAGCGGAATTGTCAATGAGGAGAACTTCAAGCAGATTTACTCTCAGTTTTTTCCTCAAGGAGGTGAGGGGGCGAGGCCTGAGATGAAGCAGCTATCCATCTCTAGGCTGAGTTGGGGAGAGGGCTCTGGAGTGGCTGGGAATGCCAAGTGATAAGAAGGGTTTGGGGAACCCCACAGAAGGAGGAAGTCATCTCCTGTCTGAAAGCCAAACGTATCCACCCTTATCCTACAGACTCCAGCACATACGCCACTTTTCTCTTCAATGCCTTTGACACCAACCATGATGGCTCCGTCAATTTTGAGGTGAGCTGGAGGAGGTGGGTCAGGGAGGCCTGTTTCTTGGGGCTTCAGGGCCAGGATCCACAGGCCAAACTCATATTGGGGATTGGGTAAAGGGCATCTGAATATCTCCTCTGTCTCCTTCCCAGGACTTTGTGGCTGGTTTGTCGGTGATTCTCCGGGGAACCATAGACGACAGACTAAATTGGGCCTTTAACTTGTATGACCTCAACAAGGATGGCTGCATCACCAAGGAGGTGTGGGGCAACTGAAGAGTTGGAGAGCTTTTGTGTGTGGGGGGGGGAGGTGCAAAGGGCCCTAAGGAGGAAAATGCGACCCACACATGCTTCATGCTTCATCAGCGAGGGGTGAGGTCTGCCCTAGGCTCTAGGCCTCCTGATTCGGAGCCTGGAGGTTCTGAGGAAGGTTTATTTTCTCTCTTGGCCTAATAGGAAATGCTTGATATCATGAAATCCATCTATGACATGATGGGCAAGTATACCTATCCTGCACTCCGAGAGGAGGCCCCAAGGGAACATGTGGAGAGCTTCTTCCAGGTGCCTGGGACTGGGTAGGCTGGAGGGTCCTAGAGTGAAGGGAAGGAGGCAAGGTCCTGGCAGGGAACTTGACTGAGTTCTGCCTTCCTCTCTCCTGTCATCCCTCCTGTTCTCTCTACCTGACTACTTTTTGGCAGAAGATGGACAGGAACAAGGATGGCGTGGTGACCATTGAGGAATTCATTGAGTCTTGCCAAAAGGTACGGACCCCTGCCAGCCACATTTTCCATGATCTGGACTCAGGGTCCAATTCATTGATGTAAGAGAAAGTTCCTTTGGGGACAGTATCATCTCCCTAACTTGCCCATACTCCTGAGTCCAGTTCCTTCACAACTCGGGGAGGACTGTCCCTTCCCTACTTCAGATCTCTCGGGTGTCTCCTTCCTTGCTGCCTCTGTCTCTGAATGTCCCGATTTCAGGTGAATGTCCCTCTCTGTGTTGCTGATAAGCTCTTTTTTATTTCTCTCTCTCTCTCTCTCTCTCCAATCTGCTCCTCCCCCACCATGGCTACAGGACGAGAACATCATGAGGTCCATGCAGCTCTTTGACAATGTCATCTAGCTCCCTAGGAAAGGGGGTCAGTTGTCCTGGGGGGACCATACTCTAGCCCTAGTGCAGGTGGAACTAGCCCTTCTCTTCCCAGGTCTGTCCTCATCCTAGCCCAGCCCTGGGGGCTGTAGGAATCTAAGAGCCTGGGGATTCAGTGGTCCAGATTGCTGGAGCTAAAGGGGCCAGGGCATGGGTAGAATGTATCTGTGGGGTGTTCCCAACTCCCAACAGCTCCCACCCTCTTCCTGCCTGACACTCAGTGCTGAGGGTACCCCTGCTATAGGAAATAAATGGTTCTCCACCTTCCATCGCCACTTTAGAAACTACAACACTAGACAAAATGTCTCCTGCTATGGTGCTTTCCCTATCCCTGACCTCATATGCATTTCCTCTAAGATTTCCTTCTCAGAGAGTCTGCTCTGTCCATGCACTGACTGGCCTTTCAGACCAGGGCCTTTGAGAGCCTTGTAGGAGGGGGACAAGAAGGCCTGAGCCAGGTGGTTAGATCATAAATGGCTGGGGTAGAGTTCAGAAAGGCCTGGAGATTCTCAATGACACCTCAAGGCATGCCAGACTATAGCTCTGAGCTCCACAGGTTTGCCACCCCAGGCTATCAGAATATGAGTTCCAGGCCCTTCAGAAGACTCTGTCTCCTTGGAAATGCCCCAGAAATTTCCATACTCTCCTCAGTATTCCAGGAGAGCCTGGAATCCTGATGTTTGGCTCAAGCCTGGAATTCCTTCCTCTCCTTACTTCCTGTTTGTGGGGGTGGAGGCAGCAGCAGGGGAATATGGGTGGGAGATGTCCCAGCTGTATCTGCCAAAGTTTTAGCCTACCCTCCCTGATGGCTACAACTTAAGTTTTCATTTGCCATTTCTTCTAGACTTGGAGGCATGGAGTGAGTCAGGGACCATCCAGTGGATGCCTTAGAAGAAAGGGGAAGGAGGGAGGCAGGCATAGCATGCCTGTGAGGAGGCATTCACTAGAATCTTTGATCTACCCAGGCTCTGTTCCAACACCCCATATAGCCTCCTCAATTCCTACTTAGGGTCTCCTCTTGCTTTATTCAATCTACCCAGAGATGCCCCCGTACACACCTAGAAGGCAGGGACCACCCTTGCCATGCTGCCACCCTTTAATAAACCTGCTCGTTCCATTTAGCTCACCCTCCCAGTCAGTCAGGATCTGAGGGGAAGGGCCCTGAGGGAGCCCCCTTTCCCATCAGAACACTGTTGACTGCTTTGCGTTTTTGGCTCCTCTGTATATTTTGTAAAATAAAAAATACACCAATCCAATAAAACACAATGGCTATGCACAGGCTGCTGTCTCTGCCTTTTTGTCCCTCCTACTCCACACATACCTCACAACACTAATTCCTGCACCTGTAGCCTTTTAGATTCCAAAGAAAGTGCCTCTCTTTCCCATAGCATAGCCTACCCCTGGCAGGAGATCGAGACACAGGTTCTGGAAGGATTGGAAACCTACCTGACCTCAGAGAGGTCCCCAAGTGAATCTCTGTTCCACATCCTTAGAGGAGATGAGAGACAGGGTATTAATATCCCAAAGATTATACCAAATCAGCTATCTTTTTGCTAGATATTCTTACAAGTTGAATTAAGAATTTTTCTTTCTTTTTTTTGAATCAAGAATTTCTAATTTACAGACATCTTAGTTAACCTCAAAGTGCTTTCCTTGCAGGGGATTCCCTTTAGTTTCTAAAGAAAGTTCCTTTGAGAACTTATGTCCAATATGGACATGGTTTGTGTGTCTACTCCAGCCAAAAATGATAAAGGATCAGATGGGGTAGACCCAGGCACCATGGAGCAAGTGACACAAAGGGTAATAGAGATTTCATATGTGGAATGGCTACCTTTCTTTGTTCTGTTTCTGGAGAGGGGCCGCCAGTGGTAGGTTCCTCTCATCCTTCTCTAGGGTACCATTATGTGGTGGCTAAGCTTCACTATCCATAGTGGGGGGATTAGGCTTTCTCTTCCATCACTAAAAACATTGACAAGATCAACGGGGGAGTGTGGTGTCCAAGAAAGAAAAACTTACTTCCAGAATCCCTCATTTTGTCATCTGTGTTTCCTGCTCACATTATCACACAACTATCTGCTCCATAAGTCCTTGGATTTCTTTGGGTCACAGCCCTCTGAAGGATCTGATGGAAGTTATGGACCCAATGTCCAGAAGAAAAAAAATGCACACTTTTTCATATGTTTTTGTATCCCTGAAGCCTGGTCATGGACCTGAAGTTAAGAACCTGTGGTCTAGTCTTTCTCTCAGCCTTCCTTTGTACAGAAAAGGAAACAGGCCCAAAGAGGGGAGAGGACCTGCTCAATGTCACCTAGTGAGTTTATAGGAGAATAGAGACTAGACCCAGTCTCCCAAGTCTCTGCCCAGGGTTGCCTTGGGACATAGTAAAGATTTGTGATTGAAAGATGGATGCCATGCATAACATGCATAGTCTAAACAAGTTGACACTATGACAGGTTCTCATGGTACCCTATACTTTTCCTTTGTGGCACTTCTCTGTTTGTTACTGTATATTTATTTGAGTGATTGTCTTCTTTGATACCATAAGCTCCTGAGGGCTGCTTGAGTGCTAAACTAGGTTTCCTGCCCCCCCCCATCCTATTCTTGAGGCCTATCATATAATGAGTATTCAATAATTTTATGAATAATTGTATGATTGGATGAATGAACATGGTGAGTGTGTGTATGTATCTTAGGTATGGAGACAGTCTCTATGTTTTAGGGTAGATTCAAGTTTAAGGGAAGTTGAAGTCTAAGGCTGGGTAAGGTGGGAACCCAGAGCCAAGGCACACAAATGGGATCCAGAAATAAACAGGGGTGGGCATTCTGATAATTTTTTTCTGGCCACTGGTTGGGTTCTGAATGTTGTCAACTGTTCCATCTCAAAACACTCCTTTCATGCCTTCTGGTATTTCATCCTCTCCTGGTTTCCTCTTACCTTTCTGGCCACTACTTCTCAACACTTGCTTGGATACTCATCCTTTTCAACTGGAATTCTACCATTGAGCCCCATAGCTCAGACCTGAGTCTCTTCTCCAAATCACGTCCATGGCTTTAAACACCATCTATATGCAGAGGATTCCTAAATTTATATCCCCAGAATTCTCCTCTGAGTTTCAAAACCCACATATCAAATTGACTGTTTTACATATTCATATGGACCTGTAATGGTCAAACTTAATATGTTCATTTTTAAAAAGATTTTATTTATTTATTTGACAGAGAGACAGCGAGTCTAAGCAGGAGGAGCAGCAGGTGGAGGAAGAGGGAGAAGCAGGCTTCCCACTGAGCAGGGAGCTGGACTCAGGGCTTGATCCCAGGGCCCTGGGATCAGACCTGAGCTGAAGGCAGACGCTTAACTAACAGCCACCCAGGAACCCACTCTTTTTAATTTTTTAAAGATTTGTATTTATTTATTTGACAGAGGAGAGAGAGAGAGAGAGAGAAACTTAACATGTTCAAATGTTCAAAATGGAGTTTTGTGGGGTGCCTGGGTGGCTTGGTCGTTAAGTGTCTGCCTTTGGCTGAGGTCATGATTACAGGGTCCTGGGATCCAGCCCCGCATCAGGCTTCCTGCTCCGTGAGAAGCCTACTTCTCTCTCTTACTCCCCCTGCTTGTGTTCCGTTCCCTCTCTGTCAAATAAATAAAATCTTAAAAAAAAAAATGGAGCTTTGATTCATACTTTTTCAGTCTTCCCTACTTAATAAATGATACCATCTACCTAGTAGTCTTCATTTCTTCCTTTCCCTCTACTCCTTTATTTTATTATTATTTTTAAAGTAATCTCTGTGCTTAATGTGGGGCTTGAACTCACAATTCCCAGACTCTACCAATTGTGCCAGGTAGGCACCCCCTCCCTCTACTCGTTTAATCAATGATGATTCCACCACCAAAGGTGCACTGCCTCTCTCTGTCTCCACTCCTAGGCCATACCATTATCGTGGCTCACTCGAAGATTGCTACTTATTTTTCCATCTGAGGTGGCCCTTCCTTGCTGTGGTTACTCTTTATCACATCACTTGATTTCCTCCCTTCATGGCACTTACTACAAACTGAGACCCTGCGTGTGTACTGAATTTATTATTGTATGTTTCTCTAACCAGAATTTAAACTCTGTGAATGTAGGGCCCTATCTCATTCTTTCCACAAATATTTATCATAGGCTTACTAACCTCTGGTTCCTGTTGGAGGTACTAAGGGGTAGAGGTATGGTTTGGAGAGAGAGTGTGTGGCAGAAATTCAAGAAATTTAAGTTTGAGAGGTGCAGATATGGAAAGTGGATCTTGCCTGGGCCATGGATTCCAGAGTCTGGACAGCAGATGAAATAGCCCATTTGCTAGCAGTTGACAAGCGTGACTCAAAGATGAAAGCGTCATGAGACTAAGGGCTGAGGTTAGCCGGAATGATAACCCCAAATCCTCCAAGGCACCACAATATCCACTGAAGCTTCTTATGGCTTCAGCTGGCATCACAAGAGGTCCCCTAAGAAAATGCTTGCCTCTAACCCCCATCTCAACACTCCATGACCAAAAAGAAAGAGGGATTATAAGAGCCCCTGGAGCTACAAGTTGGGCTACCGCTGGAGGAGTTGAAGATGATATCGACAATACTAAATCTTAATGATCCGAATGAGACTGATGCTCCTTTCACATGTATACCTCGCAAGCTGAAACAGATCTTTTAACCGACATAAATGTAAATAAAGTGTCTGTGACAAGGCTAGACGGAGCTCTGAGCACAAACGGCTGGCCAAAAGAGGACCCAAGCCCATCTAGGGCCCAGGAAAGGATTCCTTAAGGAAATGATGTTTATGCTAATGCCCAAGAATCTCACTTCTTCCTTTAACACAGTTCACGCTCCCCAATCCCAAAGATGCCAGGCCTTTTCACCCCTCGCCACAATTGTACTGTCTGTCCCACTAGCCTGGAGTGCTCTCTTCGCTTCCTCTCTACTCAGTCTAACTCCTACTCATCCTTTATGTTCCAGCTCAAAAGGAAAGCCATAGCTGCCACCTCTCTCCAAAGGAGGATTAAGTCAGTTCCTCCTCTGAGCTCCCGCAACACCTGGGTACACCGTGTGGGGGCTGTGCATGTACTTGCTTGTCCCCACCACCATACTGTGAGCTCACAGTGGCCCAAGAGCCCAGGAAGAGGGAAGCTCAACTGGTCTCCGCCGAGCGAAGGAATGAACTAATGACTTAATTTTTAAAAGGGGTTAGCGCCCAGCTGTGGGTAGGGGAAAATGATTCAAGGCAGAGGGGTGAGCTGAGCTCCTCCGAATGTTGTCTTCAGAGAACCGATCCTGGGTCAGGCTGATGTAATGAGACAACCTATTAGAAGAATCTCGATAGAAAATAGGTCAGTTTCTTCCTATCTCTTTAAGAACTAGAGGCTTCGTTTCCGCGCCTGCGCATTGAGAGAGTAAACACCTCTTTCTCACCCTCCTATCCCATCCCTATTGCCCCAACTGGCTGCAGCCTCCTCCCATACTCCCCTTCTTCAGAAGAGGTAATGGTCCGTTCCAGAGCGCCAGGCTTGTTCTAGAGGGAGGCGAACATAAATGGTACGCTCCATTACCTTCATTACCTTCCGCTTTTCTTGTCTCCTCTGTTCTATTTCCCCCTACCAAGTGAAGCTCAATAGGCTGGCCCAAAAGGAGGAGGGGGAGTCGGGCTGAGAGGACCGGTCTGAGCCGGTCTCCGGCGCAGGCGCAGTGCGGATAAACAGGAAGCGGGCGGTGGAGGCAGTGTTGGAAGAGACTTAAGGGCTTGGGGGGGCAAACGGCGGAAGAACTAAGATTTTCCGGAGGCACTAGAGTCTAACTGCGAGCAAGAGACGGAGGTCTGGCTATCTGCCTCCAGGGGACGAGAGGTCGCGGCCTCGCTCTCCGCCTAGGCTTCCGGCTCCCCAGCTTAGGCTGAGGCAGCGGCTGACAAAGGGCTCGCGCCGGTGCCGCCGCCCTTCTCATCCGGGCATTCGGGTCCCTGCGGAGAGGGAGGGGGAAGGGTAGAGGGGGAGGGGAAGGAGCAGGAAGGGCGCGCGCTTGGAGCCGAGGCCCTTTCCAGGGCTCCGGGCCGGCGGCCCAACGGACGGAGGCCGAGGAGGACCCGCAGAGGTGGCGGCGGCCGCGGGCAGGAGGATGGTGCAGAAGGAGAGCCAGGCGGCGCTGGAGGAGCGGGAGAGCGAGCTCAACTCCAACCCTGCCGCCTCCGCGGGGGCATCGTTGGAGCCGCCAGCAGCTCCGGTCCCTGGAGAAGACAACCCAGCCGGGGCCGGGGGAGCAGCGGTGGCCGGGGCGGCAGGAGGGGCTCGGAGGTTCCTATGTGGCGTAGTGGAAGGTGAGCGCTCTGGCGCGGGCTGGGCGACGGCGTCCTCCCTCCGGTTTCGCCTCAATACTAACACAATCTCTCTTCGTGAAGGGGATGCTTTAGGAGGTCTTAAAAGGGGGTCACTTTTTTGGCTCCGAAACTTGACCTTCCACAGACGAGGGGAGACTCCAGTGAGACGGTGGGCAAGTCTTCCTGGCGCTCGCCTCTCGCTTCACGTTGTTATGCAGCGTTGAATTCTTCTCTGGCTATTAACTGGCCTGACCCCACCCGCCTTGGGCTGGAGCCAGGGCTGCTCCTGCGGAGGCGGCGGTAAGGAGCCTGGTGGTAGGCTGGCTCTGAGTTGTACGTCTTTGTACCTCGAGATCCTGTTCCCTAGAGTGGTCTCTACAAATGATAAAACGTTTGTAGTGCTGCTGTCCTCACCCTTTAGGGAAAGAAAAAAAAAAAAATCAACCCTTTGGGGAGAAAAAACATCAACCTACATAGATGTGCTTATATTCCTGGAGTGAAGAGACGCACGGTCGGCCTAGGGATTTACAAATTCCCCTTTGCTCAGGTTTTTTGTTTTTGTTTTTTGCTGGCCGGTCCGCATGCCCCCACCCTTTGGAGTTTTTTTTAGCAGCCTAGAAAATTGTCCTTTGCCAGCTGCTGTGCTTTGGCTCTGGGGGATGGAGCTTTGGCTTTAATAGTATCAGAGATACAGAATTTGAATTTAGGGACTGCAGAAGAGGATTAAAAATGCCCTTCTGACTCTCCCTTCCCATTTCGAAAAAATGCCGACTTTTTTTTTTTTTCCTTGGTCGTTGGGGAAAATGGCCTGAAGACTATTATAGTTTATGAAAATAGTGGATAAATGTTCTACTGAACATTATATGAAATCTCCAGTTACTTGCGTTATTTATTTTTCTTGAATACAGAACGTATTTTAATTTTTAGAAGTCTTTGGGCCTACCTAGACTTTCCTAGCTGTTTGCTTTATTAGTTGTCTCTAATATATAATGGTGTGCATAGGGGTAACGCTGTATAAAAATTAGTCTTTACAAAAAAACAAAAAAGGTACGGAGAATTAGAAGGGTTGCCCTATTGGTTGAAAGCTTCAGCTTTTCCAATGTTAGCGTGTATATTCATTTGAAGGATGGGTGGTGGTTGTGGTATTTTAGATAAAGCTTAATTATAGGAGAGAACAGATTAATATGTGGCTACAAGTAAAGAGTGAAATAATTCACAAGTTAAAGGTCTTGCAGAATTTGGGGGAAAGACAGAATGGAAAACTACTTATATATATTTGATTGGAGTCCTTGTTTTTGAAAACACGATTGCTTTGTGTGACTTAATCTGTTGCTGTATTCATTGGGCTTGTTTCCGTGCAGGGAGATTCTAGAAAAAGTCTGTATTTTGTCATCACAGATTTTGGGGTGGAGGGTTGAGAAGGGAGTGCTAGGAGATATATAGAAATCTTAGAGCTAGGCTAGAATGAAGCCAAAGAAGCTTACCTGTTACATCTTAAGCAATTACGGAGAAAATCTTGTGGTTTAAGTAAGTTGTTGTTTTTTTCCCCAGAATAGTGTTGAAAGGGAACTACTCAGAGAATAGAGTTGTCTGTCATCTATTGTTCCTTCTCTCTCTGTATATATGTTTTTCTTGGTGACTGAGCACCAGATTTGGGGGGAAGGGGTAGTTCTAAGTTGGTCCCATTCTTAAAATGAATGAAGAAAGGAAATTCTGGAAGTACTGGCAGGATTCCTTATTAAAAATTTTCTTTCCCTCACAGACCTTTGTTGGTCATAACTCATGTAATTAGCACTGTTTCCTCTTTGTAGTGACAGTTAACCGAAACCATGAACCTGTCAGCAAAGTTAGGTTTTTTTTTTTTTTTAAAGATTTTATTTATTTATTTGACAGACAAAGATCCCAAGTAGGCAGAGAAGCAGGCAGAGAGAGGAGGAAGCAGGCTCCCTGCAGAGCAGAGAGCCCGATATGGGGCTCGATCCCAGGACCCTGAGATCATGACCTGAGCCAAAGGCAGAGCCTCTAACCCACTGAGCCACCCAGGCGCCCCAAAGTTAGGGTTTCTGAAGACAAAATGTTTCTTTTATATATTGGAACAACTCTGAAGGAGTGTATAATGGCTGTTCCTTTAAGAGAAAAATGATAAGGCCAAGTGTAGTAGGAAATCTAGAAAGACTTGTATAATATTTACCAAATGTGGATGCCTGGGTGGCTCAGTGGGTTAAGCCTCTGCCTTCAGCTCAGGTCATGATCTCAGGGTCCTGGGTTAGGGGTCCTGGGATAGAGCCCCGCATCAGGCTCTCGGCAGGGAGCTCGGCAGGGAGCCTGCTTCCTCCTCTCTCTCTGCTGGTCCCTGCCTACTTGTGATCTCTGTCTCTCTCTCTGTCAAATAAATCAATCAATCTTAAAGAATAAAAATACATATTTACCAAATGTTTTAAATTACTTGTAAGCGGTAACACTGAATTGTCAAGTTTGAAAGTGCTGCAGTTTCATACATAAGTATGCAAGGGATTTTTGTTTGGTTGTCATTCTTGTTTGTGGTGCAGAATAACCATCCTGTCTAGCGATTGGAGTTTAATGCATTACAGAAACTTCAGTTTTAGGTAGTCTCTTAAGTAGACTGTGTGTGTGTGTGTGTGTGTGTGTGTGTGTGTGTGTGTGTGTGTAGAGCATTTTGTGTTCATGATACAATCTTAGTATATGTGCTGCTGAAGTGAGCACTGTGTTCGTGATACAGTCTTAACCATCCTCATTACTCTTGAGAGGTTGTCTTTACCTCTTGTAGGTGATTAGACTGAGGTGGAAAATAAAGGTTAGGCGAACTGTTAGGTCTGATTAGCACACAAGGGAGCTGCAAATACTAGTTTGGTGCTTATACCACTACTTAACTCATTCCTCTGCAGATTTGTTTCCTGCAGTATGTGTTAGTAGTGTTTTGCCCTCCCCCAACCCCTCTTCTGGGACAGTGGAGCAAGTCACATTCTTGAATTTCCAGTCGTTCAAACCTTTGCTCTGGAATTGAGACAACTTGAGATTTTCCTGTTTGGGCCAGCTCCACTGTTGAATTTGTTGTGAAAATAGTTTAAGGCATTTTTGGACCCTTTTATTATATCAGGAACTTAAAAAAAAAAGTGATCATAAAATTAGTTCAATCAGATTTTTTTCTAATTCTCTTCCTTATTTTATCCCCCCTGCCTTTTTACTCTCCCACCCCCCACTCTAAAGGCAGTTTAACTTTTTAAATCTTTCAGGTAGTAATTGTCACTACTAGTGGTTTGGGATTTCTTTGCTTCCCCTCTTCCACTGTTGTAAGATTGAGATCTTTTAAAAAGTTAGATTTAGGGGCATCTAACCCTAACTGGGTCAGTCATTAGAGCATCCAGCTCTTGATCTTCGTCATGAGTTGTGGAGATTACTTAAAATAATGAAAAGTTAGTTTTAAGGGCACCTGGCTGGCTCAGTCTGGGAAGCATGTGACTCTTGTTCTTGGGTTTGTGAGTTCAAGCCCCACACTGTGTGTAGAGATTAAAAATTTTTTTTTAAAAAGTTAAATTTAAACCTATTTGGTCTTTTTTGGCAGTGAAAAGAGATGACATTTAGGTGTTTTAAAAGTGACTGTTGTATAAGTAATAGCTGTTAATGGTAGAAAAGAATTAGAAAATTTAAGCAAAAAGGGATAAAAGTTGTTTTATCAGAGACACCTTAATGTTTTATTAAATAGCCTTCAGATGCTGGTATATTGTACATGCTTTTTTACAAAATGGAATTGTATGTTTTGTAATGTGCTTTACTCAACAGTTTACCACATTTTGAAACTTGAAAATAATTTCATTCTTACTTTGAATCTAGGATTTTATGGAAGACCTTGGGTTATGGAACAGAGAAAAGAACTCTTTAGAAGGTAAATTTTTTACTTTCTGAAGGAGAGTCTTAAACCATTAACATTTCCTTTTGTTTGAAGAAAAACTAACACTGAGTGGTGCATTTTGATGATTTCTCAGTTGCAGAAGTTAATTTTGCCCTGTCTGCTACCTCTTCTTCACTTAAGCCAGAGATTTTCAAAGTTCCCTGGGGAAGCAGTAGGTTTTGGACTTCACCTGTGTCACTCAGAGCTGTTTTTAAGACTTTAATATGTTGGGGCACCTCGGTGGCTCAGTGGGTTAATAAGTGTTTGCCTTCGGCTCAGGTCATGATCTCAGGGTCCTGGGATTGAGCCCTGCATCTCTGCTCAGCAGGGAGCCTATTTCCCCCTCTCTCTGCCTGCTTCTGCCTACTTGTGATCTCCCTCTCTCTCTCTCTCTCTCTCAAATAAATAAAATCTTAAAAAAAAAAGACTTAATATGTTAACATTTCTTGGAGTACTGAATTTTTTTCTACTGGATTACAGAAAGGTTAAAAGCTGCTGCCCCAGAGTATTATTAGCTGTTTAAGAGATGGAGATGCTCCAAGAAAAGGGAAAAATTGTGATTTATAGCCTATACTTATTGCCTATTTATACATATATAATCTTCTTTCCCCTTAAGGCTCCAGAAGTGGGAATTAAATACATACTTATATGCCCCAAAAGATGACTACAAACACAGGATGTTTTGGCGAGAGATGTATTCTGTGGAGGAAGCTGGTAATCTTTTTCTTTTTAATCCATAAATTCAGAATGTGTAAGAAAACAGCTATATTTCAAATGTAGTTGTACAAAAATTATATTTCATTATCTTTTTGTAGGTAGTTTCCTTTTTTTCTTTCTGATAATTCTGTGTGAGTTGTAGTGTAGATTGAAAGAGCAGCACTAACTGCACAGCCATGGTGTGATTCATGGTTATGCCAGTTTGACTCCCACCTGTTCTGTAATCATAAATTGTACTTTATAACTTTTGTCAGTGGTCTGAACAGTGGGCCACTGGACAAAGAGGTGCTGAAACAGAGCTAGGCCTAGGGCAAGGCAAGTGAGGTGCTTGCCTTGGGTGCAGATTTTAAGGGGCTCCAAAAGAAATCAGTGGTCAAGATAAATAATATCCTATGCAAGTTTTAAGTCAAAATTAAGGCCAAAAAAAAAAAAAATCCATGAACAAGATACCAGAATTTATTTAAGTAAAGACAGGATCAGTATTACTGATCCTTTTGCTTCAGACGAAAGTATAGCTTGGTCTTGACCACTTGATTACTTGTTCTGCCTTTCTTTAAAATAAAGACTTCTGGGGCGCCTGGGTGGCTCAGTGGGTTAGCCTCCACCTTTGGCTCCGGGCATGATCCCAGGGTCCTGGGATCGAGCCCCACATCGGGCTCTCCGCTCAGCAGGGAGCCTGCTTCCTCCTCTCTCTGCCTGCCCCTCTGCCTACTTGTGATCTCTGTCTGTCAAATAAATAAATAAAATCTTAAAAAAAAAAAAATAAAGACTTCCCCCTAGTCTAGGCTTATACTGAAGTGAAAAGCCATCACAAATTATCCTGGCTATGTGTCATCTTATGTTAAGTACATAAAATTTGTAAATAAGGTAATACATCACAGCATCTCCTTATAAATTAGATAAGTGGTGCTTTTCTTTGAGGACATGTAAATGGGGAAACGTTTTTATTCTTGGAATTAAATGGTATACACATGTAGCTGACAAGATACTTGGTTACAGAGAGCAGCCAAGGCACTGAAGGCAGAAAGTTTTCTTAAATTATGAAGAAGCAATTAAAACGTACTCCATCTCCATCTAATGTTTTTGCTTACTACTCTATCTAATTTAAGTGTGTGTTCAACTTAATTATTTTTTGGTGGTGCTGGTAATGAAATTTTATGTGATCAATAATCAAAATATAGTCAAATGACTATCTTGAGATACCACTGAAAGTTACGTAAAGATACATCCTGTGGTATATAGAATAGGATTTTATTTTACTTAGGAAAATTCTCTGTCACATTTTAAAAACTTAAAGGATAAGGATCGTTAAGGCCATTACTTAACCCTGCTTGTTAAGAACATGTTTTTCTTTTTTTCCAAATTACAAAGTAGTTATGTGGATTTATTAAGAATTTCAGTTGTTGGGGCGCCTGGGTGGCTCAGTGGGTTAGGCCTCTGCCTTCGGCTCAGGTCATGATCCCAGGGTCCTGGGTTCGAGCCCCGCATCGGGCTCTCTGCTCAGCGGGGAGCCTGCTTCCTCCTCTCTCTCTGCCTGTCTCTCTGCCTACTTGTGATCTCTGTCTGTCAAATAAATAAATAAAATCTTAAAAAAAAAAAAAAGAATTTCAGTTGTTCAGAGACTGCAGAAACAGAAACCATATTAAATACTGTCGGAAATAAAAAATGGTTTATATTCAGTAAGAGAAGTGCTTAATTTAATATTAAGACAAATGGCAGTGAAAGGAAGAGAATGCTTATTGATTTTAGGATGACATTAAGTCACATGAGGTTTGTGGTATTTTATATAGCCTGTTGTCACATTGGATATGACAGTCCTGTAAAACTTAAGGAACTTTTTCTTTCTTGAGCTATTGCAAACTGGAGAGAATGAACTCTTCTCTTTAGTTGAAAGGTGAAGGTTCTTTTAGTTTTCTGTGCTGTTTTCTAAATACATGGACTCTCTTCTTTAGAGCAACTTATGACTCTCATCTCTGCTGCACGGGAATACGAGATAGAGTTCATCTATGCTATCTCACCTGGTTTGGATATTACCTTTTCTAACCCCAAGGAAGTATCTACATTGAAACGCAAACTGGACCAGGTAACTTCTTTACTTTTTCATTATTTTCCCCTAAATCAGTATTTGAAACTAAACGTTTTTTTCTGAGTTGCTTTTATGACGTTAAAAGGAAACCAAATTTTGGGGTGCTTGGGTGGCATGGTTGGTTGGTTAAGTGTCTGAATCTTGATATCAGTTCAGGTTTTGATCTCAGGATCATGAGTTCAAGCCCCTTGTTGGGCTCCACACTGGACATGGAGCCAACTCTTAAAAAAAAAAAAAAAAAGAAACCAAATTTATACTTCTTTGCTTTTGTACAACTTTTTAATTTTAATGCTCTTCGTAGGATATTTTGTGAGTCAAGAGAGCTTTATTGGGGTGCCTGGGTGGCTCAGTCATTAAGTGTCTGCCTTCGGCTCTGGTCATGATCCCAGGGTCCTGGGATTGAGCCAGCATCGGGCTCCCTGCTTGGTGCAGAGCCTGCTTCTCCCTCTCCCTCTGCCATTCCTTCCACTTGTGCTCTCTGGCTCTGGCTGTCTTCCTGTCGAATAAATAAATCTTTTAAAAAATGCTTAGAAGTGATGCTTAAAAGAATGCTGCTAGGGTCCATTTCCAGAGATTCTTAAACTGACTTGGGGTAGGGATATGGACTTCGAGTGGGGGCTTACCTCAGAATTCAGGTTGTCCAGAATCACATTTTGAGGAGCTCTGTATATATTGGGTACTTGCCTGGATTTGTGACCAAGGTTACAGCAACAGGGTTTTTTTTTTTTTTTTTTTTTTAACCTGTTAGACATCAGTTCCATTGGTTGATAAAGACAAGAGATATAATTCAGTCTGGAAATGGTTGGCTGGTTTTCCAAGATTAGAAGGAAAACAGACTAGGGAGACGTGTAAACTGTGGTTTACCATTGAGGTTTACCTCTGTAAACCCGTTGGTAAACCTCATTGGAATCTACATTCTGCTTAACATAAAAGCTGCACACCATAGGGTCTTGGGATCAAGTCCCCCATCAGATTCCAGAAGCAGGGAGCCTGCTTCTCCCTCTGCCTGCCACTTACCTGCTTATGTGTGTGCATGTGCATATGCAAGCACACTCTCTCTCTGACAAAATCTTTAAAAAAAAAACAAAACTGCACATCTTCTCTGGTAAATTTTCTGATACATAATATTTACAGACCTGTGCATGTTTCTTTCGGCAAAGGTTTATTTATTTATTTATTTTTAAAGATTTTTCTATTTATTTTGTGGAGGGAGGGGCAGAGGGAGAGGAAGAGAGACTCTGAAGCAGACTCCACACTGATCTCAGAGCTTGCCTTGGGGCTCAGTTTCATGATGCTGAGATCACAACCTGAGCTGAAACTGAGTTGGAAGCTTAAGCAACTGCACTACCCAGGCACCCCAACAAAAGTTTATATTATTGATGGCATTAAGGTAATTAAAAATTGAATAAGGAGGTTACATTTCCATGAACATGCCGCCTTTTTTTTTTTTTCTTTTTTTATTTGAGAGAGACAAACTGTGAGTGTGTGCATGCACGTGGGGCAGAGAAAGAGAGAGAATCTTTTTTTTTTTTTTTTTTGGGCAGAACGAATCTAAGTTCCACACCCAGCGCAGAGCTTCATGTGGCTTGATCTCACAACCCTGAGATCATGACCTGAACAGAAATCAAGAAGAATCACCACTCAACTGACTGAGCCACTCAGGCTTTTTAAGAGACTTTTTTCCTGTTTGTTCAAATACTACTGCTGTATTCCTTCAGATTCATGGATTAGTTAGGTTTATGTGCAGAGATTAATTAAGATCAGTGTGTCTTTGGGACTAGAACAGGCCTTGCTTTTTCGCTTCTTGAGTTCACATGTCATTTGTGTTTTTGTATTTTTCTGTTTGGTCTTCTGTAATCATCAGCCAAGGAGGTAAGATAGGCCATATTGTTGGAGCATACTGCATTCAAACCCAAATTAAAATGTTTCCTAAACTTGTCTAGCTGTTTAACATAGAAAATATAAAAATAATAGGTTTGGCTTTGAACATTCTAAGGAAAATGTTTGACTTTTAGGTACAACTGTTGTCTGCTTTAATATTTGGGATCCTGTTTTTTTATGTAAACTCTACACCCTGTGTGGGCTTGCAACTCAAGATCCCGAGATTAAGAGTTGCATGCTCTATTGATTGGGCCAGATGCCCCTTTTATTTTAACTCTAAAATGAGCTGCTAAAGGGACGCCTGGGTGGCTCTAGTTGATTGAGCACCCGACTCTTGGTTTCAACTCAGGTCATGACCTTGGGGTCCTGGGATTGAGCCCCATTTCCGTGTTGGGCTCCCGGCTCAGCAGGGAATCTGCTTGTTTCTCCCTCTCTCTGCCCTTCCCATGCTTGCATGTGCATACGTGCTCTCTCTCAAATAAATGAATAATTTTTTTAAAAAAATGAGCTTTTACAACATCTTGGTTTTTTGTTGTTTTGTTTGTTTTACCTTTTCTAGGTTTCTCAGTTTGGGTGCAGGTCATTTGCCTTGCTTTTTGATGATATTGACCATAATATGTGTGCAGCAGACAAAGAGGTATTCAGTTCTTTTGCTCATGCCCAGGTCTCCATCACAAATGAAATTTATCAGTACTTAGGAGAGCCAGAAACTTTCCTCTTCTGTCCCACAGGTATTGTATATAATATGCTTTACATTTAACTAGTTTTCTTGAAATACATCACTTTCAAAGAATCATGTATGGGTTTTACTGTGTTGTCCCTTCTCCCTTTGGTGGTGTATAAAGTTAGGAATTATTTTTCTAGAAGACATTTCTCAAGGCCTTACATTGAAGAACTTTTAGGGAGTAATAAACAGCAACTGAACAAGCAAAAGATACCGTGTATTTTTAGTACTGGAAGTATCTGAGCAGTATATTTTCAGGATTGAAAGAAAGATAGTATTATCCAAACAAAAAACTAGGAAAAGGCAAATTAACATTGCTTTTAACTTAGTCACTTCTCATTTCCTCCTACTTGTTCCTTTTTTCTGCTTGTGCATATCTGTATCCTTTTTCACTCTTCCCACTTCCATCTGGGCTCTTATATCCAGTAGTCAGCATAGAAAACTTGCTAATTTGTCCTCCCGCTCCCCCTTTCTTCCATTGAAAATGTATTAGCCTCTCTTAGTTCAGTCTCAAAAATTGGCTTATAAGAAATTTCCCCTGACTTGATTTTTTTTTTTTCAGGAAGAGATAAGTTAGTCAAAGAATTTTTAGTCTGAATTTAGCTTTGTATGTCTCTTTTCAAGTAGTGAGCCATGAACCTTATCTCAGTGGTCTGATACTACATGAATACTCAAATCATGTTTAGTAAGATTAGAGTGGAAATATTTAATTCATTGCAAATTACAGTTTACTTGCAGTTGAGTAGTAATAGTCATGGGCATAATGTTGCATTCTTTCTGTTAGGATATTATCAATTTGTTTTTATTTGGCCTGTAATTGTTACTGAGAAATGTAGGTGGTTCAGAATTATGTAGAAAATGCTAAAAATTCCAATTATTTCTTTAGTAAACTTGTATTTTTAGTGACTGTAAGGATCATAAGGATCGATCTGTATTATTGGAGGAAGAGTATCAGATTTATGAATTGAGTCTTTTTTTGAGTTGATTCTTTAATGAACTACCCACTTTAGTTTACTTGCTTTGGGACATGACATGGAGGTTGTTTATTATTTGGATGAAAAGAACTTAGAATTGGTAGACATTTTCCTTCCCCATTTAAACACCCATGGCCTTTTTATTCCTGACTATTTTACTTAATTTTCCCTCCTACATTCAGAATATTGTGGCACTTTCTGTTATCCAAATGTGTCTCAGTCTCCTTATTTAAGGACTGTGGGTGAAAAGCTTCTACCTGGAATTGAAGTGCTTTGGACAGGTAAGTCTTTAAGATTTATACAGTAAAACTTTAGGTAGCTAAAACTTAGAAAAAACTGGTTGTTCTGGTTAATTGGATACATTTTGAAAACTGAGCCTGAACCAGAAAACTTTGTTGTTAAAATTCTCTTTTTTTAATGAAATATACATTCTTTATTTAGTCTAAAAAACATCTTTGAGGATTTTGCAGTGAATCTGAGTATTGGTTGTTGATAAACAATAGGGAACTGGGCTAAAGGGTATTGATCTCAGCCTTAAGAGAGTTTTATTTTATCAAATGAAAGCTATCATGCTGGATTGTCAACTAGTAATCACCATGCTGCATTATAATGGAAAAAGAAATTGTTTACATGAAGATTTATTTCTTAATGTAGCAGTTTGAGGAAGTCTGCACAAACCTCTTTTTACTATTCTATATTCTAGAAATGTGATCTGAGGAAATACTGGGGGGACGGTTGGGTAAAACTGAGTAAAAAGACATATTGTGTTACTTTGAAAAGAAAAATTGTCGGAAAGTGTATATATAACAAAATACAGTAAAAAGTTGAATGCAGTATATTTTGAGGAATCATGTTTGAGGGTCTTTTAACAAATGATTGTTATTGTTTCTAGGTCCTAAAGTTGTTTCTAAAGAAATTCCGGTGGAGTCCATTGAAGAGGTTTCTAAGATTATTAAGAGAGCTCCAGTAATCTGGGATAACATTCATGCTAATGATTATGATCAGAAGAGACTGTTTCTGGGGCCATACAAGGGAAGATCCACAGAACTCATCCCACGGTTAAAAGGAGTCCTTACTAACCCAAATTGTGAATTTGAAGCTAACTATGTTGCCATCCATACCCTTGCCACCTGGTACAAATCAAACATGAATGGAGTGAGAAAAGATGTAGTGATGAGTGAGTACACTGCTTAATCCCTGACTTTGGGGGAGAAGAGCTGGAGTTTAGAGCTGTTCGCAAGTGTGTGTTCCTTTGTCATCATAATTTTTTTTTAAATTTTTTAAAAATTTTATTTATTTGACAGAGAGAGAGATCACAAGTAGGCAGAGCAGCAGGCAGAGAGAGAGGGGGAAGCAGGCTCCCCGCTGAGCAGAGAGCCCGATGCGGGGCTCAATACCAGGACCCTGGGATCATAACCTGAGCCGAAGGCAGAGGCTTAACCCACTGAGCCACCCAGGCACCCCTGTCGTCATAATTCTTTTTTTTTTTTTTTTTTTTTTGTCGTCATAATTCTTAAGAGGTTTTTAAAGTGTGATGTTTAGTTCTGTGAATGAGATACATATGATATGATAGGCTGAGTGGCTTTGGACAGATTACTTAATTTCTTGGCCTTGGTTCTCTGCTTTCCCCTTTCCCCCGGTTCTTTGCTTTTTAAATGTGACTTAGTCTTTGAAATCTGAGTACTAGACAAAGTAGTCTTTTGAGTGTTCTTGTTATCCTTAGAATAACTCTGATTCAGTTGGTGTTTTTCTGGTGATTTTTATTAAATGGGATATTTTATTTTTATTTATTTGAGAGAGAGAGAGCAAGCACAAGCCTGAGGAGGAGCAGGCAGAGGGACAAACAGACTCCCTGCTGAGCAGGGAGCCCGATGCGGGACTTGATCCCAAAACCCTGGGATCATGACCTGAGCTGAAGGCAGACACTTAACGGGCTGAGCCACCTGGGCGCCTCACATTCATTGACATTGAAACACATACTAAGATGTGGCAAGTGCACCTTCCTGGCACTAAGATGGAAAGAAAAAAGTAGTCCCAACTTTTGAAGGACATAGTCTGGTTTTGAATGAAGCATATAGGTGGCTGTGCTATGGTTTGATAAATGCTGAGGTAGCTGTCTACAAAATGCTGTGGGAATACAGAGGAAAAAGTGATTAGTTAGCTAAGCAGAAGTGGTGGTAAGAAACAGTCTCATAGAGGATGGAATACTTAAACTGCATCAGAGTATGAGTTAGGGTTGGTGGGCAAGAGATGAAAACACTGGCCACTGAAAATTTGAACTATGGAGGATGGAGATGTCACATTATGATGCTTGAGTGTGGTATGTAGTCGTATTGTTGTTTTTTCCTGAGTTCTGTACTCCTACTTCCAGTTCTGTTTATTGGGTTAATAACCTTCCATTAAGGCTCATTGTGGACTCTCTCCGTTAAAAAATAAGATTTCGGTGGTCTTTGTATACATGGCACCTATTCTTTTTTTTTTTAAGATTCCATTTATTAGAGAACACAAGCAGGTAGAGCAGCAGGCAGAAGGAGAGGGAGAATTCTCTCAGGATTCCCACTGAGCGGGGAGCCTAACTTTTGGGGTTTGATCCCAAGACGCTGGGATCATGACCTGAGCCAAAGTCAGATGCTTAACGGACTGAGCCACCCAGGCACCGCTCTACCTCCTGTCTCTTTTAAGGCAGAGCATGAAGCACTTAAAGGAGTAGTAGATATTAGCCAAACTGGGCCAAATGCAGGGAAATACGAAGGAAAGCTAAGAATAGGAGGGTTTTGGATATTAGTATCCAGAATTCAGACCTTATCTTTTCTAACACATCCTGGTTCAGAGAGCTTCATTATGTGCTTATTATCTGTGCTTATATTTGGGTTCTCTGCTCATTTTTCTCTCCCCCCTACTCAATACAGTTACTAATTTGCTTATTTTTTCATGATTTGCCCATTATAGTTATAAGCCCCTTGAAGGGGTTGGAAATGTTTTTTTATAGAAATTATAGTGTCTTAAACCTCACATTCCCAATGATTGGTACTCAGTGAACATTTGTGAACGACTTTTCCAGTGATTCTAAACGTAGTATTCTGTATTTCAAGTGGGATGTTAATATTTAGCAGTATATTTAGATGACTACAGGTGAAGTGGTTCAGTTAAGGTTGTGTTTGCATTTTTATGTTTAAGGTTTGTTCTTGTTCCTATTCTTTGTTTCTCTAGTTGTACTGTAATGTTGTTTTGCATTTGTCCCTCTCATCAGGAGGCTTTTTGTAATCAAAACTGTTTTTTGTGTTTTTTCTTTGCAGCTGACAGTGAAGACAGTACTGTATCAATCCAAATAAAGTTAGAAAATGAAGGCAGTGATGAAGATATTGAAACTGATGTGCTCTATAGTCCACAGATGGCTCTAAAGTTAGCTTTAACAGAATGGTTGCAGGAGTTTGGTGTACCTCATCAGTATAGCAGTAAGTTGGGCCCTTCTTTTAAGGGGGTTAGATTACATGCTTGAGTCCTAAAGTAAACAACATTTGATGTGTCTGTCATAGGCCCACCAAACAAAATATTATTTAGGAAGGGATCTAGAGAATAAGGTCTTTAAAATCTTAACTTTTGGTCTTAAGTAGCTAGCTCTTAATCTTGATGGAATGCTAATTTGTTTTAAAAATAACCTCTTTTGGAATAATTGTTTTTACATCTAGATCTTCAAAAGAGAAGGTAATACATATTGGCATATTTAGGGGATGTTTATTATGTTCCTTTTTTCTCTCTTCCCTCTACCTCCCTGGTGGTTTAGAGAAATTGTGCTTTTCTCTGGGCTCAGTATTATTTAGAATCTCAAATTGAGGCTTCAGTTACAGATACAAGAAAACATTTCTCTAGATCTGATTTGTTCTGTTTTCTAACTCTTGATTATCTTTGTGGTGATTTGTCTTTGTAGGTAGGCAAGTTGCACACAGTGGAGCTAAAGCAAGTGTAGTTGATGGGACACCCTTAGTTGCAGCACCCTCTTTAAATGCCACAACTGTAGTTACAACAGTTTATCAGGAGCCCATTATGAGCCAGGGAGCAGCCTTGAGTGGTGAGCCTACAGCTCTGACCAAGGAAGAAGAAAAAAAACAGCCAGATGAGGAACCCATGGACATGGTAGTGGAAAAACAAGAAGAAACAGACCACAAGAATGACAGTCAAATACTAACGGAAATTGTTGAAGCTAAAATGGCTGAGGAATTGAAACCAATGGACACAGATAAAGAGAGCATAGCTGAATCAAAATCCCCAGAGATGTCTATGCAGGAAGATTGCATTAGTGATATTGCCCCTATGCAGACTGATGAACAGACAAACAAGGAGCAGTTTGTGCCAGGACCAAATGAAAAGCCTCTATACACTGTGGAACCAGTGACTTTGGAGGATTTGCAGTTGCTTGCTGACCTATTCTACCTTCCTTATGAGCATGGACCCAAAGGAGCACAGATGTTAAGAGAGTTCCAGTGGCTTCGAGCAAATAGCAGTGTTGTTAGTGTCAATTGCAAAGGAAAAGACTCTGAAAAAGTGAGTATGCGTAATTTATCCTCTTTAGCCTGTGTGGGTCCCCATGCTGAAGATATGGAGGAAGCCTTTAATGAGTATGTTGGTAATTCTCTGAAATTGACCACATCTTAGAATATGCTCTGTAAAGTGGATGTGGACTCTGCTGATTCTGGTGCATAGAATCTCATAGAAAGAAGGAAAGTCAGAGTTGATTATTTTAGAAATATTTGTCAGTTTGGGGAGACGCAGACTTACTGCTTGTCTAAAGAGTTTAAGCCCAGTGATCCTTTAATGTTTAGGGTAAGTTGCAGGTTCCTGATAATACAAACAGTTTATAATATGTTTTAGGTTATTTTGTTTTTTAGCAGTTTTTTGAGTCATATTTTTATTGATCTTCAATAGATTGAAGAATGGCGGTCACGAGCAGCCAAGTTTGAGGAGATGTGCGGATTGGTGATGGGAATGTTCACTCGGCTCTCCAACTGTGCCAACAGGACAATCCTTTATGACATGTACTCCTATGTTTGGGATATCAAGAGTATAATGTCTATGGTGAAGTCTTTTGTACAGTGGTTAGGTAGGTGCACCAGGAATAATCTCTCTTCCTCAGATATATTGTCCCTTAAAAATGGAAAGAAAAAAAAAAGAAAGAAAGAGATTACCCCACAGGGAGAAAAATATGTAAGGAATTGGCAAATTTCCAACTCCGTTTAAATTCTTTGCTTAGATTTCTTTTAAAGGTATAGCCATTGTTGGCAAACTTGAGATGCAAGTCTCTGTAAATACATCAAATTGATTTTTCTCCCTTGGGCTAATGCAGCAGAAATATCTTTAAAATGTGTTAGAAAAGTACTGACTTTAACTTGCTATGACTGAATGCTTCCTGGATGGAACCCTGTCTAGCGCTTTATCTGATTTGGAGATGAGACACTATGAATTGTGACTGTAAGCTCTCTGCTGCTTGCTGTGTCTTGGTAACATTAATTGCTGTGTTTAACAGAACAATTGCTGAAATGACCTAAGGGGCCTGGCAAGAGGAAGCTATCCTCCCAGCCCTGTGCGCATGCGAGCTTTAGTGGTAGGCTATTCTGGTGCTACTTGGTATTATTTCACATGGCTTTTTGTTTATTCCTCTACCAAATAATTGGTTTTAGCAGGGGATGAAAATTGCAATCCCCTGAAAATTCTCTCCTTCATTAAATGGACTTCTGTGTGTCTCTTGAAAACTGATTTTTTTTTCTTTTTTGGGGAAATTCTCAACAAACTTGGTAAAAAGCACCAGCATGGCCAAGTTTCTCCAGGGACCTCATTTCATTTCCAGGTTTCAATCCAGCTATAAGGAATATGTAATGGACTTAACATACAGCACACAGCAGGCAGCAAGGCTAACTGACATGTCATAGTTTTCATAGTAGTCACAAATACTATGATGGGTTACTTGGTCTTGGTTGTGAAACAGATGAGTGTGAACACTGTGAGCTTAGATTAAGGAGTAGTAGCAGTGAGATTTCTCACTTTCTGCCTATATACTTCTGGATTCTCAAATATTAAAAAAAATAATAGCTTTCCTTTGACACAACTAATTAGCAGTTAAAAGTAGTGTCTCTGTTAGTTTGAAAATATAGAACTTTGGGTTTCTGTATATTTAGCACAACAGATGGAGAATTTTTAACTCTTGTTAAAAGGCTCCAGGACTCCTTTTTTTTGTGATATCTATGTCTAGGCTCAGGAAAAACCTCTATATTGGTTATTGGATGACAACATTTGCCTTCCAGGCTTCTGGCCAGGGAGTTAAAATTAAATCTCTTACAGGGATTTAAATCCTAAGATTCTAGTCTGAAATCTGGATTCTTGAGCTTGGGAAAGTATCATTTAAAACATTTGATACTGAGTTTTTAAATTCAGGAATTACTAAAAAATAAATTTTTGATTATATACAGTATTGTTTCTGCTTCCTCTCCGATTTTATTTCTGTACTGTGCAAACATGGGGGCAGTTTCCCAAATTGTGTAGCTAGCTATTGTGCATTCAAGGTCAGAGCATCTTAGAAGTTTTAAGTAATTGTCTTGCCATCCACATAGCTTTACAAAAAGCTCACGACAAGGAGAATATTTTCACGGATCTATAGTAATTTCAGGGAGTTACTGAGTAGAACCCTTTGTTTTCCTCTTCTCTCCAGTCCAGCTGGCATTCAGTCCTTTAAAGAATGTGGCTATGCAGTTCTTTTGATTACTAACGACTTCTATTATCTTCTTCCCCATTGTGTACAGATGGGAGAATCCTCAGCACAAGTGTCTACTACTATTGGATGGACAGCGGCAGATGTTCACAGCGCGTCATGATTAATTAGTTTAAATTGAAAGGTTCTATCTGTGAGGTAGCTCAGATTTAAGGGCAGTAGACATGAACTGAAGTCACGTTTGCGCAGCGACTGAGGCATTAACCATGTTTTCATTTACACAGCTCTTCGTACATGCAGCTTTTTATTGTAATAGTTGGAAGTGCTAGTTATGTTGTAGTCTCAAAGTGGGGGGTAGGATAAATTGGCTGATCATAAAGTTTGAGAGTCTAGTTTTTTCCTGCAGTGTAAATTTACACTGAGCTATGGAATGGGGCATGTTCTCTTAACCTAAATTTTGACCCTATTTCATATTTATTTTACAAATTTACATACTATATATGTTTTCTTAAAGCACCCCTACCCCTAAAAAAATGACAAACCTGGATATAATCTCTTAATGGGCCTGAATTGTGAACAAAAAAACTGGTTTGCTTTGGGACTGTCTGACTAGCACATTATATCTTGTACTGATGAGACTGTTAACTTGAACAGGAGGTAGAATGCTGTCTTCAAATGGAAAAGAACTATATTGCGCTGCTTTATCTTGTCAGAAGACTAGGCAGGTGCTTTTGATTTGGCCTCCAAATAATTTGCTTTCCATTATTTCTTGTTGTTAGTTTCCTTTATTATAGCCTCTGAAGTTGGCTAAGTCATGGTGACCTTAGTGCTGACTTCTGGACCTCAAACCCTGCCACTCTGTGCATGTGTTCAGTGTGCTCCAAAGAGTATAATGGTTAATCAGAAGAGCCAGATACTGTCATACTTTTAAGAAAAGTATTTCTTAGCTCTGGATAAATTAGGAGCATCAGTTGGCTCTCCTTAGTTCTTAGAATTTGTCTGACTGCTATTAGTATTAGCCAAGTCTGAATTGGATTGTCTTTCTTAGAAAAAATAGTTTTCATTGTGTTTTGTTGTCACCTTACTGAACAATTTCTTTTGTTTAGTCTGCTGACCTTAGTTTTCTGACAAGATTAATCCCGTCCCTCCCCCTTTTTCCCTTCCTGTACCCTTCCTCATAATGTAAAATGTGACTTCAGACAGGTTTAATTCCTTCATGGGCTGTGATAATAAAATGTCTTATCTAATTCATTTTAGTTCATGATTACTGTAATTTCACTACAGAGCAAGCAGCTGGCTTGATTTTTTTTTTTTAACAGCTGTATCTAGGGAATATATAAACTTGATGACCCAGACAGACTTGAGATTGACTTTCCTTCCAATAATTAAAGGGTAGAACTCTTTACAGTGATTAATCATTAATCAAAGGAAGAAACATTGGTATTGAAATTACATTACAGATAAAATTATTATCACAGCCTTGTCCTGAAACCCTGGATTATTATTGTTAGAGAGCTATTTCCACAAAGTGTTTGTTAGTGTGTTGGACGTTTGAGACCCCAGGAAATCCCCTTTCTCGTAACGTTCTCCGCTTGGATCTGATCTCAACAGGGTGTCGTAGTCATTCTTCAGCACAGTTCTTAATTGGAGACCAAGAACCCTGGGCCTTTAGAGGTGGTCTAGCAGGAGAGTTCCAGGTATCAATATGAATTCACAACTGAATTGACATTTTCTTTGTTTTATGAGAAACCTTATGTTGCGCATCAGATGGCTGGAAGGATTGGTCTGCCGAAGGCTTTCTAGTCCCAAATTCAATTTAGTTACATAGCTGGATTTTAAATCAAATTTTCCTCCTCTTTCACAGTAATTTCTGAAGGAGATGCTGCCAATTCCCCCCGCGCCTGCGAAGCGCAGCGGCTCTAGGTATACACTTCACATTGTTTCTTTGCAGGTCGCACACCATTTTAATCTGCGCCCGCAATGCACAATGCGCGCATGCTTGTCTGCCAGTGGAAACTCCATGAGCAAAAAGGATGAATAATATGCAAGTGAATGGTGAAAGGACTTTTGAATACTTTCCCAGTTATCTTATAAATAAAACGTGTACTCTAAAGAACAATCTGTTAATGAAAATTTGAACAAAATAAGAAGCTTTTTTGGTGTTGGAATTTGTTCATGGACTTTTCAGGTGCTCTACTTTTCTCCCCCCAACAGGTGCTCTGCTGCGCGCAGCAAACTGAAGCGCATTGCTTTGGGGATAAAGCGTCTCCTGGACAGATAACCCTCTTCAGACCAAACCTCTCCTCCTGACATTCTGTTCTGCCATCTTTTAGTACAGAGATGGTCTATATAAGATTGGTTTAAAAAACAATAGATTTGTGATACTGGAATAGATTTTTTTTTAACTATAAATTTAAATCTCCATTAATATGCCACTAAAGCTATGTAACTCAGTTTGGGTAATTTCTATTCAGAAGCACCCCCTTCCCCCAGCAAAGAGGTGTTTATTTTAGTAAAGCATAGTACACCCCTCTTCTTTAGGTCTGCCTGCAGTAGCCAGTTAATGTTAAGTTGGTAATCTGCAGTGCACACCCATTTAAAGAAATGGATATCTTCCCAACACTAATCCATCTCCTTTTTGTTTCTTCCCACAGCGTTTGCTGCCTATTGATGGGGCAAATGATCTCTTTTTTCAACCACCCCCACTGACTCCTACCTCCAAAGTTTATACTATCAGACCATATTTTCCTAAAGATGAGGTAATTGTCTGCCTACCCACTTGGTATATGGTTATGGTGCTCACTTACTACTTCACTTTGAACTCCCTGTTTTAAAAAAATCGGTTCTGGTGTGTTTGCAGCTATAATGCTAAAATTGGAATGATAGAAGAATGATTAGCATGACCCCTGTGCAAGGATGGCATGCAAATTATGAAGCGTTTTGTATTTTATTTATTTAAAAAAGTTGTTTTTAAATTTTATTTATTTGAGAGAACATGAGAGGGGGGATTGTCAGAGGGAGAAGCAGACTCCCTGCTGAGCAGGGAACCCAGTGAGGGTTGATCCAAGGACTCCAGCCAGGTTCATGACCTGAGAAAGTATTTCTGTCTTCAAATAGGTACTTTAGGTGGAAAAGTTAACAAACATTGAACACACGAGGGGTAATACTTGAGGAAGAACCTGATAAGGAACTTAGATTCATAACGTCTTGAGCTAAGGCCTTCAAGTCCTCCTCTATGAAGATCAGCTAAACTGTATTTAGAGTTGGAATTAATATAATCAGTGTGTCCAAAAGATAGGTTGTCTTTCATTGATTTTCTCTATTAGTATTCTGTAGTTTTCAGTTGTGAAGTGTCAGTAGGCTGTTGATAATCAGCCTACAGGAAACAGCAAGTCTGTTTAAAGACAGCATGTTTAAAACATTTTGGACAATACAGAATGGAGAGACTCAACAACATTATATGCTGCATTTTGAATCCACTGCTTAACTACCTGAAACTATCCCCAGTGAAGCAACTCTCTCTGTTTACTATAACCATACTGTTTTCTAATGATACAACAAATAGGATTCTGTAAATAAATTTTTATTTAACAAGCAGCGGTGGTATTTATGACAGGCCAGGTGTTTTGTTATTTCCTGTCTTAGAAGTCCAGTCTAGCTTATGAGTCCTAGTACTAAATTCTGTTGCTCTTTTTCTTGATGCGTTGTTTAACTAGATTATATTTTCAGGCTTCCGTGTACAAGATTTGCAGAGAAATGTATGACGATGGAGTGGGTTTACCTTTTCAAAGTCAGCCTGACCTTATTGGAGACAAGTATGTGATGAAGTATTTGGATTTGTTGGATTTGGGAGTAGCATTTCATAGGTTAATCAGGTTGAGGGGAGGTGATGACTAGAAATAAGGTTTTCTAGAAATCCCACTTTAATTTTAATAAAATTAGAATATTAATGTGCATTTTCAGTTTCTTAAACCAGATGTAGTTTCCATAGGTTGCCATTCAAGTACATTAGACCTACATCACTGAAGTCTAAAGTTGTGTGTTATAAACTTATTCTGCCTTCTTTTCTTCTGAGCAGGTTAGTAGGAGGGCTGCTTTCCCTCAGCCTGGATTACTGTTTTGTCCTAGAAGATGAAGATGGCATATGTGGTTATGCCCTGGGCACTGTAGATGTTACCCCCTTCATTAAGAAATGTAAAATTTCTTGGATTCCCTTCATGCAGGAGAAGTACACCAAGCCAAATGGTGACAAAGAACTCTCTGAGGCTGAGGTAATAACAGGTTTAGAGTTATACTACAGTAATTTTTCTTAAAGTAAGCAGATATATCTTAAAAATATCAGTGCTTTCTAGATTTCCTACAAAAAAGAATTCTTGCTGCTTGTTCTTAAGTATGATACTTTTTTTTAACATTAGCTTTTATTTTTTAAGAGACTTGTAATTAATTTATTTGAGAGAGGGAGCACATGCGGGTGGGGGTTGGAGGGAGGAGCAGAGGGAGAGGGACAAGCGGATCTTGTTTCACGAGCGGACCCTGAAACAGGGCTGGATCTACAATGACCCCTGAGATGTCAGCCTGAGCCGAAATCAAGAGTTAGATGCTTAACCAACCGAGTCACCCAGGCCCCCCCTTACGCATGGCATTTTCCATTGTTCCCTCAACATTATGGAGTTTTTTTTAATTTGGAAATGTTATAATACTTCCTCAAGTAAAAATAAAATAATAGACTTTTTTTTTTCCTCCCTCTTTCGAATCACCAGACTTAAATGGTCCCTTTGGGGATTCAGGGCAAGTTTAGGTAATTAAAATCTCTCATTTGCTTGTTTGTCAGGAGGCTCACTTGCCTTCTCGGTACTATATTTCTCATTGTAATAAAAAAAAGAGGTGAGCTACTTAGAGCCTGTTTCCAGATATGAGCACTTTTTTTTTTTTTTTTTTTTTTTTTTTTTTTTTTTTAAATAAGCTCCATGCCCAGCCTTGAGCCCAGTGCAGGACTTGCTCTCAGGACCCTGAGATGAAGACTTGAGCTGAGATCAAGAGTCAGATGCTTAACCTTCTGAGCTACCCAGGGGCCCCCAGAATTTTTCTTATCCTCTGCAGTTTCCTCTCCACAGTTATTTTGGTTTATACATCAGCTTATGTATATTTAAAAATAGTTCCTTTTTGATAATGTTTATGCTCAATAAATACATTTAGGTATATATTTGGACCCTTTTATTTGTGACCTCTTTTTTCTTCCATGTTGTTCCTCTTCCCCTTTTCTGAAATTCTTTACTTCTCTTCCCCATACAAATTTACTTATGTTCTCTTACAGTTTATTACTACTTCTTACCTTCTGCCCCTAGCCATATGGCTATGTAATAAGAGGATGGTTTGGAGTGGCCTCACTTACTCGGGATTACATAGATATTATAACCACAGCATGCTGATGAGTGAGCTGTTGATGTTTTACTGTTTCATATACTTGATCATTATAGTTCACAGCATAGGAACATAAGAAAATGACCAAGGTGTCTGCTGCAACATTTTTTTTTTTAAGGATTTTATTTATTTATTTGACAAACAGAGATCACAAGTAGGCAGAGAGGCAGGCAGAGAGAGAGGAGGAGGCAGGCTCCCCACGGAGCAGAGAGCCCGATGTGGGGCTCGATCCCAGGACCCTGAGATCATGACCTGAGCCGAAGGCAGAGGCTTAACCCGCTGAGCCACCCAGGCGCCCCTGGAACTTTTTTTTTTTTTTTAAAGATTTTATTTATTTATTTGACAGAGATCACAAGTAGTCAGAGAAGCAGGCAGAGAGGAGGAAGCAGGCTCCCTGCTGAGCAGAGAGCCTGATGCAGGGCTCGATCCCAGGACACTGGGATCATGACCTGAGCTGAAGGCAGAGGCTTTAACCCACTGAGCCACCCAGGCGCCCCAACGTTTTTTAAATGTACATTTTGTGCAAGCAATACAAACTTTTTTTAAAGAAGATTTTATTTATTTATTTGAGAGAGAGACAGTGAGAGGAAGCATGAGAGGGAAGAAGGGCAGAGGGAGAAGCAGATTTCCCAGTGGAGCTAGGAGCCCGATGTGGGACTCGATCTCTCGACTCTGGGATCATGACCTGAGCCAAACGCATTTGCTTAACCAGCTGAGCCAGCCACCCAGGTGCCCAAGCAATACAAACTTAAATTTTGTTTAAATTTCAACTGTTTTTAGATTTAGCAAAGATAATACAGAGTTCCTATATATCCCTCACCCATTTTCTATATTTGTCCAAGTCTTAAGAAACCAATGTTAGTGCATTACTGTAAACTCCACATTTTATTCACCTGTTTTTCCACTAATGTCCTTTTTTTGTTCCAGAATCCAATCCAGGACACCACATTACCTTTAGACAAACTTTTAAGAGTGAAAATACTAGAATTATAAGCTAATTAATTCTTCATGTGATAATTACATGATGACTGGAAGAGTTTCTGAATGTTGCTCTCCTTTTCCTATTGCTGGGTTCTGTAGTTGGGGTATAGATATATAATGAGTAGCTGCTAAAAGTCAAGAGACTCTTTCAAATTTTTACAGAAAATAATGTTGAGTTTCCATGAAGAACAGGAAGTATTGCCAGAAACTTTCCTTGCCAACTTCCCTTCCCTGATAAAGATGGATATTCACAAAAAAGTAACTGACCCAAGCGTAGCCAAAAGCATGATGGCTTGCCTCCTGTCTTCACTGAAGGCTAATGGTAAGTACATATTCCTGTAGTTGCTGGTGTTTGAGCTAAGTGGGGACAGGATAAAAAAAGAAGTAAATTACAGTGAATTTACATTCCCCTCCCCATCATTTATGGTTTGGCTTCTGAATTATTAGTGGTGTAAGAATTGTATGTGTATTAATAGTTGGAAAATGCCACTCTTTTACACTACAAATGCTTATTTTGAGCTCCATTGAAATGAGAAGTGAACACATGAGGTTAACTTTATTTTGCCAGGAGACTCACTATGATAACTGAAAATGAAGTGAACCTTTGGAAGAAACTACATTTAGGAATGCAGAGCTTGAGTTTGTTTGCCATTTTCAACCTTTGGATATACTTCTTTATTTTAGTGGTATGAAACTTTTCTGTAAAGGACTAGATAATAAATATTCTAGACTTTATTTTTTATTTATTTTAAAGTACACTCTGCCCAACATGGGACTTGAAGTCGTGACCCCAAGATCAAGTCACATGCTCTGCCTAGTGAGCCAGCCAGGTGCCCCTACATTTTCTTTTTTTTTTTTTTTTACACAACCTATACATAACCTATACATAACCAATAGTGTAGAAAACTATTTTTAGTTCTTCTGCAGTACAAAAATGGGCAGCTTGTTTGAGACCAGTCCTTAGAGGGTTGTTGATAAGTGGGAATGCACTTGTTTGCATCTTTGTTATCATTTAAGTCAGTGGTGTCCCCTTTGTGGAATAATTTAAACAACTCTCTCTGAAGACAGCATAATTCTCAGTGTTCTTAGAACGGAATCACGACAGGTATATGAAGTATGTCTTAGAGTATACAACATATTCTGGTTATATTAGTTTGTGACATGGGCTGGAATGGCCTTTGCCGTGTGGGCCCTTCAGAGGTACTTTATATTAAAAACATTAAACAGAGGTATTCTTTGCTTTGCTCCATTTGTTTTAATTTGAGGCTTCTTACAGCCTTTTCCTCAGAAGATTTTCTTTCTGGGGAAGAGTTTCACTGACAGTTGAATTTTTTTTACACTGAAGTATTTTTGACAATCAAGAATTGTATATATTTAAGGTGTACTTAAATGATTTGAAATACATCATGAGTAATCACCACATTCAAGCTAGTTTAACATATCCATCACTTAGGATAGTTGCCACTGCAATATTTGGTATTGATAAATATTAATATTCATTGAATATTGATAGGAATTTTAAAAATTATATGAAATTTAGGGGCTGTTGTAGACAAGGTCCTGTTATCATCTGTTTGATATATATTAAGGATTCTTCACAATTCCTATCCATGATTCTAACTGACATTTACATTTTGAATATTTGTTTCATTTCTAGGCTCCCGGGGGGCTTTCTGTGAAGTGAGACCAGATGATAAAAGAATTCTGGAATTTTACAGCAAGTTAGGCTGTTTTGAAATTGCAAAAATGGAAGGATTTCCAAAGGATGTGGTTATACTTGGTCGAAGCCTGTGATACTTGTTGGCACTTTGAACTGTCCGAAAGTCTCTTAACTTAACCTGGTGGGTGGTGGTTGGGGTCTTCATACAGTTCAGCCTCTGGAATGGCAACAAATCAGCCAATTGGGATTGGAAACGAAGACTGTGTAAAACTCACCCATCACACTTTGAGATTACTCACTGGTTGGAAGATAGTATTGATGCAAATCCTGTTTGAAACAGATGTGGGCCTCCTTTTTGGGTCTTGTGTTAGGTGCCAAGACCTCTTACATGGGCTTATAGGGAGGGGGTCTTCAATAAATGTAGTCAGCACTGTGTTCTGCATCCAGTGTGGTTGCATTTCTCATCTGATAGTAATCAAAATCATTTGTCATCCTCTTTGGCTTATTGAATGAAATGTCTTTCATTCTTAGGGGACATGGCAGAAATGAGAAAGATTTCATAGGTTTCAGAGGCTTCAAGGTAGAGATTCCAAGTGGGATGATTGTGGCATAGTTTTAAGCTGAATAAATGATTTTAATTTGGGGCGGTTTTTCTGCTCTTTGTAAAGCCATGGCCAGTTGTCTCTTCTGGTGACCATTGGTTCAGGCATGTTGTGCTTTTGTAGGGACAAATGTGCAGTTGTTTGTGGCAAAAGCTTAAAAATGGCAAACTTGTAAATTTTTGTATATAAACTAGCTGTAACCTGACTATTGTTTGTGTTCACTGTTTTTGTAATTTTTTTTCCTTTTGAAAAATGAAAGGGTGTGGTTCAGGATGGCACTTTGAATAATGTAAATCAGTGGAAGATGGATTTTCTTTACTTTTCCCTTTGTTTTGTTTGTGTTTGGGGTTTTTTGGTTTTTTTTTTTAGAAGTTGTATTATTTTTGAAGTGCCTCCCACCTAGGGCTAGGCCATGACCACTTTGGGTACGAGCCTAACTTAATGGGACTCAATCTTTCGCAGCAGTCACTTCTGGAAATTAACCTCGATGCAGGTCAGCATGTGAAATGTTAGTTTTGACATCTGTCAAGTAGGGTTCAGGGACTCATTGGTCCCATTTGCCCTGAGATCAGTTGTCCTTTAATTTCAAGACCTGTTACAACTGGTTTTATTAAATCAGAGTCTTTAATTCTTGCATGTTTTTAATCTAATTTTTAAACAAATGAGCACACTTTAACCAGTGACTTAGAGGTTACCCCTTTTTCCCCTCTTTCCTTTAACCACAGATTATGAACGCTTCATGTATTTTAATTTAGGTTTGGTGTTTTTAGAGGCTCTGAGCATGAGGCTAGCAGGTAATCTCTGCAGGATTCATTTTTCATCATGGCTGGCTGACTTTTCCATGAATTCAGAACAGGATTTTGTTATCTTGCTTCCCTGCAGTTTTGTTACCAGCTGTTTTACTTTGAGCTGAGGTGGGAGGGGCAAGGAGAAGGAAACTTTAAACATTTTCCTTCATGAAGTTCATCAGTGTGGGCTTTTGAGTCTTAAAGCATCATACCTAGTGGTATCTAGTGACTTTGAACCAGGGCCTGTGAGTGTGCACTGAATGGTAAGGGAGGGGGAAGAAGGACCTTCATTTTCAGGGTGGAAACCTTTAATTGATAGAAGGGTATGATGTTGGAAAGCTGGAACCAAGTTTGCATTTTAAAGGGTTAAGGGGAAGGGAAGATCTCTATAAGATACTGTTTAAAACAGCTTGGTGCCACTTGGTTGTCTCTTCAAGTACATTTTGTACGCTAGTAGACAATTGTAGCATTTATCTGGAGGATTTCAGGGTAAACCTATGGAATCAGGATTTTTAGCAAGTTTGCTTGTGGTTTTCTCTTGGCTTATAATAATCATTTGGCTGGTCCTCTGGTCATAGATGCTAACTATGCAACAGATGTCCAGGCCTGTACTTTCATCACTCTAGGATGGTAAAGTGCTATGCTCTCTTCTGTGGTTATGAATATTTATTAAGGTTGGAATGACATTTTGTTGATTGTTTAGATCACAGCTCAGTTCCTGTAGAAAACGAACTGTAAAACTATCTGAAGACCATGCAAGAGGCAAAATAAAACTTGAAGTGAATGTGTGTGGTGGTGTACTGTGTAAACCTACTTCTTGTTTCTGCCTGGTACTTTTTCTCCTGCCTTTCATGCGTCACCTACAAGGAAGTACTCTCCACAGCTTTTTCAAGTTGGGGGCTGCACTTTCCCATTCCCATCTTCAGTAAAAAGACTTCCAGATTTTCCTCAAGGCAAGGTAAAAGACAAAAGTAGACTAGCTCTTGGCCAAGCCACCCTCCCCCACAGCCTGGGTGTGAGTTAAGGCAGCTAATTTGAATGAGTTCCCTCGGTCTAGTGGGATAAGGAACACATTCAAATTAGCTGCCTTTACAGTTCATCAGATTCTTTGGTCAAAAGGTGAATGGTGGGGGGCGGTGGAGGGGATGGGGAGTTGCCCTCCTGAAACTATGTGACTGAGGAGTGTAAGGTGGAAGGATGTTTTGGGTTGATTCGGAATTAATAAACTCCACAATGTATCTGCAAGGATGAGCACCCCCAAATCCGAAATGACATGCTTTGCTAACAATCGCCAGCATCCAAGCAGCATCTAAAGCTCCATAAAGGTACGCCTTCTGGACAGTAAACTTAAGGTCGTTAGAGCAGGAAGCATACAAGGAAGAGGACCGAGTGGTTCCTTGGTTCTAATAGAAAATACCCAGAGCTGAAAAGTAAGAATCCTCGAGGGGCTTTCTTGGAGCAAAGGCAAATTAGCGTAATTCCTTTGCTTTTCTAAGGAAAGCGCTGCCTTGGGCTCAGGTCACCTGGATCGAGCTTTGCATGGACTTGCATTGGTCACCCCGCTCAGCGGGAAGCCTGCTTCTCCCTCTCCACTCCCCCTGCTTGTGTTCCCTCTCTCGCTGTCTCTTATCAGTGTCAAATAAATTTTTAAAAAATCTTAAAAAACAAAAAACCCTACCTTGAAATTCGCATTAACAAGGAGAGTTGGGAAAGGTTTCCAGTTTTATATCTATTCTCCCTTTAATGAAAGCTTACCCTGGATTGGGGGAGTGGAGACAGAAGAGGGTGAGAGGAACTAAAGAAAATGGAGGCAGGAGCCACTCTGAGAGCCCTGGTCACGGAAATAAGCAAGGGTGTTCACATTAAAAAAAAAAAAAAAAAAAAATCCCTGCTTCTGTGCATGTGCCTCACTGTCCCTGTAGGACCAAACGACGGTTTGACCACAGGCCGGGCGGGCTGCCCTGGACAGGTTGCGCCTCGGTCCCTCTCTCAAACGCCTGCGGTTCCTTTAATAGGCGGGGCCGGAACCAGCGGCTAGTCCCCCGCTTTGTACGTGTCGGGGGTGGAGTTCCCAGACGGCCCTTGCAGCATGGCCGCCGGCACCGCCGCCGCCTTAGCGTTCCTGAGTCAAGAGAGCCGAGCCCGGGCCGGGGGTATCGGGGGTCTGCGGGTCCCGGCTCCGGTCACCATGGACAGTTTTTTTTTCGGTATTGAAGAAAGGAGGGGATGAAGGTGGTCCTGGGGCGGTCAGGGGTAGGGCTGAACAGGAATGCAAATGGATACACGACGTGGGTGGGGGCGAAGGGGGCTCCGCACGCGGCAGCGCAAGAGGAAGGGGGCGGTGCGACCCCCTGCTCCAAACGTGCAGAGGTGGGCCCTGGGCCGAGCGCCCCAGGTGTTCTTGAGAAGTGGGCGCGTAAATGGCCGGTCTGACCCTGGCTACTACACGTGACAGAGGTTTGGTGGAACGCCCCCCCATGCACACTCAGACACACTCACACTGTTACCTCTTCCAGGCTGTGAGCTCTCCGGCCACACCCGCTCTTTCACCTTCAAGGTAGAGGAAGAAGACGATGCGGAGCATGTGCTGGCTTTGACCATGGTGAGGGGCGGGGAATGGTGGCAAATAGCTGGGAGTCACTTTCTCTGCGTGGCCCCTACATGGGTGCTTCCCTGGTTAGGTGATCCAAGGACCACTGGGGCGGGGCAAGTTTTAGGGTAGAAGCCTCCACTTGTGGTGCCAACCCTTGTTTGAGGAGACCCAGAGGCTCTGTGTACTCTTCCCAGCTCTGCCTCACCGAAGGGGCCAAAGATGAGTGTAATGTGGTAGAAGTCGTGGCCAGGAATCATGACCACCAAGAGATTGCAGTCCCCGTGGCCAACCTCAAGTTGTCCTGCCAACCCATGGTGAGTTTCCTTGCCAGGCCGGGTGGTGAAGTGGGGGATAGGGGTGGGGGTGAGGGTGAGGAATTGAGGACTGGAGAACTGACTCATCACAAGATGGAGCAGGCCAGGCCTTCATCCTTGTCTTCTTCCAGCTGAGTTTGGATGACTTCCAGCTTCAGCCACCTGTAACCTTCCGCCTGAAGTCAGGTTCTGGCCCTGTGCGGATCACTGGGAGGCACCAGATCGGTGAGAGTCCTCTACTTTGCCTCTGGTGAATACGCCCATCAGGTCTCACCCACTGCTCCACAGTCCTGCCCCATCCCAGCCTTATCACCTAGTGCAGCTCCCATACAGGTTATACCCTCCACTTTCTGTCCTACTCAAGCCTACCTCCTGCATGAAACCTGTCCCACCTTCCCCACCTCCATTAATGTGGTCTCCTTTGGCTTTCTGTCATCTTAGTATCTGAGGTTCTTCCCACCTAGATCATAAGCTCTGAGAGGTCAGGATCCCTGCAAGTCTAGCACCACAGGGCATGAATAAATGATACGTGGTATGAAAAGGGTCTGGCTTTAACCTCCTCTTCCTTTACTGCTTACGTTTCCACCAGTTACTATAAGCAATGACGTTTCTGAGGAAGAAGAGAGTGAGGAAGAAGGTAGTGAGGAGGAAGAAGCTGAGTTGTGCTCCATCCTGCCTGCCAAGAAGCAGGGGGGTAGGCCTTAGCCTTCTTGGTGAGTTGGGAGAAGGGTGCCCAGCAAGGACTGAGATGGGGTAGGACAAGCAGGTGAAGGCGTAGATGCTGACCCCTTGTTTGCTCTCCTCAGGTCGGCTAGCTGCCTGCCACATGTGCCATGCACCATGTTCCTGTACAAGTTTTAAGAAATTTAAATGTGGCTTCTCCATTGAAGAGGGTGGAGAGGTGGGGTCTTGGGCTGGTGCTAGGAGAGAGGGTGGTCCTATCCCTCATAGAGCCCTGGGGTTTTTTTAATCGTAGGCCCTACCTGGGCTTCTCTTTTTCCCCAGGATTGGGAGGAACTCTGAACTTCTGTCCTCACCCTCCCTTCCCCCTTGCCTGTGGGATTGGAGATCAGCATCTGAAGCTCAGGACTACACATTTTTAATACTTTTTACATTTTTGGATAAAGGTTTAAATAAAGTGATGTGGAGTTTTTTTGCAACTCATTTGTGTGGCTTCTTTACCTGCCGGTGTGGCATTCCCCTAGGGACCACCAGGTGGCACTGTGGCAGCATTGAGGGTGGCCCTGGGCCTGGGGAGGGTGAGGAAATGTGGGATCCTGCTATCCCTAGGACCCCCGGGCCAGGCCTGGGTCCCAACTGCCTTGCTAAAAGAGGACCTCCCAACACCAACCCAGTCCCTACAGGTGGGGGAGGGCCATCCCAGGAGGTTATCAGCATCCAAACAAGGGGCCTGGGCCTCTGTCAGCACTCAGGCTGATGGGCAGGGAGCCAGATAAGGGGACTTAAGCAGTCCGAGGAATGTGCATCCCTAGCTCCACGAAGGGGCTCAGGCCCTGAGAGGACCTGTGAGGGATAGGGCAGAGGCCACTGTTGGCTCCTCCTTCCAGTCTTACAGGCTGTCTCTGAGCTGGTCTGGGCCCTTAGAAACCTGATTCCGGGGGCCAGATGGAGGGGGCTGGCCAGATTGGGTGACAGGGAAACCAGAATCCGGGTGGCCTGGCATATGGGGGCAGAGAGAGGCCCCTGGGATTCAGCCTCCTGGCCTAAAGGGTTCCTGACCCCCAGCACATCACCTGATCTGGGGGTCTCTGGTGCCTGTAATCAGGTGTTCTGAGGTTTGACTGCTGCTGTGCCAGGAAGAGAAAGGAGACTACCTGGTGTGAGCATTAGTGTGTATGTGACCAGCTCTGGGGTCAGCAGTTCAGCAGCTGTGTTGATGGGTGGGTGGGTGGGGGGGAGGGCGTATTTCAGTGCCCCC
This sequence comes from Martes martes, assembly GCF_963455335.1. Lineage (NCBI taxonomy): Eukaryota > Metazoa > Chordata > Mammalia > Carnivora > Mustelidae > Martes > Martes martes. The sequence continues at coordinate 26,613,494 of NC_137902.1, forward strand.
CGTACAAACAAACAAACAAACAAAAGGTTAACTCCTGAGACAGCCTGGGGCCAGACATGCTGAGGATGGACAGAGTACAGTGCCTGGTGGGGTGTGGGGTGGTGGGGCCAGGCCCCCTCCCTCCCACACTGGCTGCTGGGCAAATGGGTGAGCAAGTGGAAGAGGTCCTTAGGTAACCCGAAGGGACTGGAATTGGGGCGGGTAAGGTAAACTTTGGAGAGCGTCCCACAACACGGGAAGGCATTCCCACTTCACACTTCCCTGGAGTAGGCTCCCCACTTCCCGGTGGTGAGGAGCTCTAACCTTCCTTTTCTCTCAAGATGAGGATAAAGGAAGGAGATTTCTCTCTGTGTTGCAATGATCCGGGGTCGCAGTCCCCTTTCTCCTCTCCAAGAGGGGTTTCCTGAACTGCTTCCACGGGGAGCCAGCGTGGTGGGCCAACCAGGCTCAAGACCATTCACTTTCCTGTGGCGGGGGTCCCGAGGGAGGGGAGAATTGCAGCTGGCGCCCTCTGGTGGGCGAGGTTGAAACCGCCAGGGGCCGAGCGACTCCCCAAGCAGCGACCCCCCCCGGGGGGGGTGGTCTCGCCCGCGAGCGGCCTGGGGTGCCGAAGTTTAGGCAGAAAGCAAGGACTAAGTCACTGAGGCTGACTGCATTCGTTCTTTGATTGATTGACTGATTGTTGATTCATTCATTCATTCGCTAGAAGAGCTCTTGTAAGAGCCCTTCTCTTCTTCCTCTCACCTATAACAGAGTCCTCGGCACGTGCTTGGTTGGGGGCGCGGGAGACTGGCTGAATGCAGCAAAAAGTCATCTCTGGGGGAAGCCTTCCCAACCCAGCCGTCTAACCCCTGTGCGTGGCCCAGCTCGGCTATTTACCCCTGCGAAGCCGCTGAGCGCTCCCCGTAAGCCCTGTTCCGGGGTGGTTCTCCCCGGGACCTAGGCAGGCGCCGAGCGCCCTCCTGCCCGCAGTGGGGGCCCAATCCACATTTTCCGCTTCTTCCAGGACTTTACCGGCCCGCAAGGGCGCCGGGCAGACAGAGGGGGGAATTGTTTTTTCTCCCTCTCCGCCCCGCCTCTCCTCGTTGCTCCTTCTGTGGGCTCAGCGCACAGTAGGAGCGCTGCCGATTCACTTTGGCCCCAAGCACTGAGGGATGACGGCGCACGCCGAGGTTTGCAGAGCGCTGGAGGATGAGCAGGCCTGTATTTGCGGGGCGAGGGAAGACGTCTCCCAGGCAGGGGCCCGAAGTGCTTAACGTAGTCTTGGCGATTTGCATTTGAACAGTCGGTGGAGAGTCCGCGGCGCTTTGAACGCCGGGCGCAGGAGGCGCGCAGTGGAGGAGCCGCAGTCCCGGCGGCCCCGCGCACGCTGGTGTGGATTTGAGGGGCCCGGGGTGGGCCGGGGCGAGGGATGCGTTTGGAAAGAGGCTGAAGGTGTGTGTTTGGGTCCCGGCGAGGGCGTGTTTGCGGAGAGGGGCTGTTTGTGTTGGCGAGGAGTGTGTGTTTGTGTTTTCAGGAGGCGAGGGTGTGTGTGTGTGTGTGTGTGTGTATGTTTGTGTTTGCGGAGTGTGGGGGCGGCCGGGAAAGGTGGCCGGGCTGTCACTCAGCGATCAGGTTGACAGGCGCTCCCTCATCAGGACCGGGGAGCTCTGATTGCAGATTCGAGGAAACAAAATAGCAATTGTAATTACGGGGCTTTGATAAGATAAAGGAAGAAGCGAGCTGGCCGGGAAGCGAGCAAGGGAGGGAGGGAGAGAGCGGCCTGCTGGGGCCCCGACGGCATATTTGCATCTGTCACTCAGGGGGCAGGCCGAGCAGGACCCAGCGCCCTTTGTGAGGGTGTCCCCATCTCCTCCCCCCACTCCAAACCCCAACCCCGAAACATAGCCTTCTGGGGAGATGAGAACAATCTCCCATACTGATGAGGGTTCATTTGGGGGGAAGTTCTCCAAATGTAAAGGAATTCTGCCCTATAGAAAGGCCCCTTGATAGAGGTTAAAGTGTAGTACTAAATAAAACCTTGACCTCCACGCTTTTAGGTCCCAGGATGCCCATCTCTTCTGGTGAAGGGCACAGAGTGGGTTAAGACCATTGAAGTTCAGCGTAGGGATTTCAGAACCTTCTTGGAGCTCCAGAACCAGGGCTGGACTTTTTGAGTCAGATGCTCTCTGGCCTCCATCCCCACTCCAGGGAAGGGCTAGCGCCCAGAGTGACTCTAGTTGTGGCTCCAAGACTATGCACACTAAAACTGCCCTGACTCCAGCCTGGGTCCTGCCCAATGCTGTTCTCATCAGACAGTTTCCAGAGGGCTGAGTCCCTGGTGGGGAGAATGCCCTTCCCACCCTCTGCTCTCCGTCTCTCCACTCACTCATTCACTCATGCACGCAAACATTTTCAGGAGCCTACTATGTGCAGACATGTGTTTAAGATGGTGAGCATTCTGCCTGTTGGAAGCAGCACAGTGAAGGAGGTAGACACCTAGGGAGTGGACTGCAGGCCTCTAAGACAGAGGACAGTAAGAAAAAGGGCTGGTTTGGGCTGTGGGCACTGGAGCCCACCTCACCTGTCTCCCTTCTAATGGGCTCACCGCTTAGTGGGGTTGAAAGGAGACAGTGCAAATTCAGCCTTTAGCAAATACAAGTACTTAATAAACAGTAGTGCTTATAATTATTATCTGAAGGCAAGTCTTCCTGGGGAAGCCACTCATGGGCTGAGGTCTAAATGCTCAGCCAGTTTCTTCATGATTCATTCATCAAGTGCCAACTGCAGAACAACCCAGCCCAGCTTGGTGCCGTGTTCTGCAACTTCTGATCTAAAAGACATGGGCCTTGCCTAGAGATCTGTGTGTGCAAGAGCCAGAAGAGTGAACAGACTCCTGGAGGGAGGAACAGGTAGGCTCAGGGAGTCTCCTTCTTTGAGGAGGGATGAGGTCTTGAGACAAGTCCTCTGACCCTGATTTTCCATCTATGCACAGCTCAGTGTTAGCTTTATGCCTGGGAGTGGGGAAAGGTGGGGCGTGGGGACAAGTGGGGCACAGAGAAAGGGGGGGTAGTAGAACTTGATTGTACTGTTGGACAAGGACCTGCCTACTGCCCCTGGCCTAATGGCTTCCCAGGACCACCCCAACCCCTCCAGTCCAACTCTCAAGGACATGGGGTGCCAGAGGGACAGGGGAGGTCATGGGCAGAGGAAGTAGCTGGGTAGGGCATCAGGAGCTCCACCTGCTCCTCATGAAGTGTCAACCACCCAAGCCCCTCCCAAAGAAGCACCATGGCTCAGGGTTTCCAGGAGCCTCTGGGGGAACACACTGAGGGTCTGGGAGAGGCTTAGACACTACTTCCTTTGGCCACCTCCCCATGCTTGACACAAAGCACCAGCGCACGTCTAGTCCAGTAGGTGTGTAAATGCCTCGGTGCACAAATAATGAGACTCTGAGAGGGAAAGGCTAGGCGGCCTGCATCTAAGTCTCTTCTCCAGGAGATGCAGCTGACAGTAGTTCTTTTTGTCCCCCACCGCCTGCTGCTTTGGGAGGGCGGCAGCGACTGTGGGTCCTACCAGGGACCTCCAGACTCTCCGACATAGGTGGCTCATGGTTCCTCTCAAGCTTCAGGTCAGTATCTGTGGGATGCAGGCAGCGGTGACGGTGATAATGGGGGAGGGGACATTTCTCGCTCTCAGGGTCTTCTTGGAGACCGGGCGAGACAGGAGACGCCCGCAGGAAGGGTTACTCGTCAGAAAGGTGGGGGTGGGGGTCGGGTCCCCTTCGCAGACGCACGCACTGCGGAGCGCACAGCCATTCACTCCCGCGTCGGCGACCACTTCCAGGGGACACGCGGGGCCGAAGCACACAGTAGGCGGCTCAGAGACACGCCGCCTCGCCTGAGGCAAAAGCGGACCCGGCCCCACGGTGGAGACCTGGCACCTTTGGACCCCGGCGCACTCGCGGTCCAGGAAGACCAAGCCCGAGGCGCCCCCTCCAATCCCTGCGGGTCCAGACCCCTAGAGCGCGCGAGGGGGTCAGCCGGGGGATGGGGGAGGCGCCCCCACCGGCCGCCCCCGGCCCCTCCCGCGGTCCGCAGACCCCTCCCCTAGCCCAGACCCCCAATCCCAGACCCGCCGGCCGCCCCGCCCCGGCCCGCCCCGCCCCCGCCCCGGGCTGCGTCCGGGCCCCAGCTCCCAGCCGGGGGCTGCGGGCTCCGGCCGCCCGCCCCGCGCTCCCCCCCCTCGCTCCCGGTGCGGCGCCCCCCGCCCCCACCCCTCCCCCTCCCTTCCCACCTACCCACCCACCCTGCCGGCCCGTTACCCTCCCGCCCGCTCCGGCTCCTGAGCAGCCAGCGGCCACCGGCTCCGGCAGCGGCGCAGAGCCACTCGGCACGGCGCGGCGCGGCGCGGCGAGCCCGACATTCCACGGGACCCGCGGAGCCGCGTCCGGACCGCCGCCCGCCTCCCGCGCTCCAGCCTTCCTCGGGCGCCGCCGCCCTCGGCTCGTCCCTCGCGGCCGCCCGCGGGCCGGCGTGATCCCGCCGGGGTTCTCGGTGCTCCCCGGGCCGCGCGCCATGGGCAGCCCCCGCTCGGCGCTGAGCTGCCTGTGAGTACGGCCGCCGCCCCCCGCGTCCCCGCCGGCCCCGAGCCGCCGCGCCCTCTCGGCTCACCCGGCGCCCTCTCTCTCCCGCCCGCTTTTGTCTCCCACAGGCTGTTGCACTTGCTGGTTCTCTGCCTCCAAGCCCAGGTAAGGCGCATTGCGCGGCGGCGGGGCCGGGCGGGCCGGCGGGGGCCGCCGGTTGGCAAGGTCGGGCAGGGGCCCAAGGACCGACCCTGCGGCCAGCGCGGCAGGGCTGGGAGGAACCTTAGAAATCCAGCCCGGAACCTGCCCTAGGAGGGAGCCGGGGAACAGAGAGGGAGCGCCCTGCCTAAGGTCACACAGCTAGTGTGCGGCGAAGCTCGAACCCAAGGTTTCGGACTCCAGCGCTGTCTCCCACACCTCCTAGACAGGCTGAGGTGGATGGGGAACTCTACGGGCAGCCACACCTGGCTGCCGAGGAAGGGGGGTGAACTGGGGCCAGGGAGCGTTCGTTGTCACAAGTCCCGGGGACGGCCGCAGGGACTCTCTCCGTTTCTCTCTGGGGAGACTTGTGGCGGGTCTGGCCGAAAGATCAGGTGCCTAGGCTCTCTGCGCTCTCAACATTTGCTCTGTAAATTTGTCTTTATAAATGTCAGCGGTCGGGCAGCGCTGCCTCCCTACTTAGAAGCGCCCTGCTTTTCTAGGAAGGCGTGGGGAGGGGGCTAGGGGCGGCGGCTCTGGGCAGAGAACTTGCTTCCCTGATCGGAGCTGGTGGGGAGTCCCAGGGTGTTTCCCAACAGGTAGGTCCAGATCGGTCCAAGCTCATCCTTGGTAGGCTGGGTCTGCTCCACTTTGCCGGGTTGGGTGCTGGGGCCTGAGCTGGCTTGTTGTGGTGGGACCCCCCCCCCCCAGCCCTTGTAGGCTGCTTGGGGCAGTGGAGGCCTGTGCAGGGTGATGGGGGCCACTCGGGCCCCTGGGCAGAGTAGCATTATAATGGCGTGTTGTGTATTTTTCAATTTCCTAAAGGTAACTGTTCAGTCCTCACCTAATTTTACACAGCATGTGAGGGAGCAGAGCCTGGTGACGGATCAGCTCAGCCGCCGCCTCATCCGGACCTACCAGCTCTACAGCCGCACCAGCGGGAAGCACGTGCAGGTCCTGGCCAACAAGCGCATCAACGCCATGGCAGAAGACGGGGACCCCTTCGGTAAGGCAAGCTGCACGGGGCAGGGTGAAGGTAGCTTGTAGAAGCTTGTAGAACACGCCCTCCTTCCCCCTGGCTGGCCTGCTGTGACCAGACCTGCCAGCCCCATCCGTGCTGGCCAGAGGCCTCTCCCGACTCCCCAGCTCAGAAGGGAAGGAGTTAAGGCAAAAAAGCATCTTGGGGGTCAGCTGGAGAAAAGAGGGTTAGGGAAGGGACCTTGGGGAGTACTTGGCCCACAGGTGCCCCTTCTCTACCCAGCAGATGAATGAATCCAGGCATCTCCTTTTCTACCTCCCCCGTTCACACACCCCTCCCCAGCTGCAGGTGGAGACAGAGGGTTCTGCGGGAGGGGCCCCAGGTTTAAGGGAAGCACTTGAAAGAGGATATGTCGCCTGGGTCCACAAAAGGAGAGCTGGGAAAGAGACGGGAGAAAAATCCCCCCAGCCCTTCCAGCTTGGACAGGGGGTGCCATGAACCTTTACATATTTTGACCAGAAGGGCCAATTGCACATAGGCACTAGGCTTGGGAAGGGGCCCCTTCTCCACCCCAGTGACCCAGGAACCCAGGTAGTGGTCAGAGCCAGGCTCCTGACTCCCCGTGGGGCGGTGAGTCCGGGGAGCTACTGCGGGGCAGAGAGGCTGAGGACTGATTGATTTCTAAAACATTCAATATTCCTGCCTTGAAACAAGGCCAATTTCCAGAGTCCTGGATGTACCAAGAGAAAAGCAAGCCCTCTGGGCGGCTGGTGTTGTTTTTAGAGAGCGATTATTGTGAGTTTAAAAACCTTTAAATAATGACCAAGTTAAACAAGCATGAAAGGAGAGGGGAAGACTCTATTAAAATGTAATAAAAAGGTGAGGCATTTTAAGAGCTAAGAAGAAAAATGAAGAATGATATAAAACAGAAAAAGAACGAGCCTTTTTTCAGATGTGGAGTTTGAAAGGAGTTGCAAGTCTGTAAATGTTAAAAAAGAGGTTCAAGATTGTTCTCTATGAATCTCTGGAGAGACCCCCGCGTCTGGCAGAGCGATTAAAACTCTTCTTACTTTCACCTTTTTTAACATTTCCTGAATACTTTCTCCTCTTCTCGAGCCAGTTTGGGGGATCGAGTATGTCTCACTGCATTTTTTCTGCATCGACGTAGCTGACTTCCCTTCAAAGCTGGAGAAGGAGACATAATTTTCCCGGGATAAATCTGTCACTGGGGTGGAAGAATAGGTTTGAAAATGTTAAGCTTTCCAAAAGGCTGGTCGGGAAAGCCGCCGTAAACTGCGGCCCCAGCTCCCCAGCTCCATCCAGGAAGGGGAGTGGGGGCTCTCAGGGTGGGGGGTGGGGGGTGGGGGGCGGCCTGCCCGGTGGCCGAGCTCCCCCGCTGGGCTGGCAGGGCCAGTCTGCTGTCCCTTTGTCCCTCCAAACTGGCTGCTTGCTGCCCTTCTCAGCTTCCAAGGAAAGGGAACGAATGCTTAGCTCCTCCTGGGTTTGCTCCACTGGAGCAAATGGTCCAGCATCCTTGGGTTCTGGGGAGGGAAGAAGAGGCTAAGCTGGCCATGGAGAAGCTCATCTTCAGACCTCAGAAGTCTGATGCCCACTTCTGTCCTTACAAGTGCAGGAAGGCTTCCAGGTTTGAGGATCCCTGCCTGCCAGGCAGGAGTGGGAGCCGGAGGGCCCGAGAGCAGAGGCTTAGGGTGTGCAGCCGGGACAGTATGAGTCTGGGGGAGAAGAGCAGAGAGGTCCCACTTGCTTCCTTATGGGTCCCAGGAAGGAATAGAGGGATTGTGCCATCCTTGTCTGCCCCATTTGGCCAGAATCCTCCGAGTGGGATCCTCTGGCCCCTTCTCCAGCCAGCGTCCCTTTGGGCCCCTCACGGCAGCTACTCCTTGCTCTGGAAGGCAGAGCAGGAGAGGGATGAGCAGCGTGGCTGGGTCCAAGAGGAGGTGGGTGGGAGGGGACGTGACAGCTGCATTTCCCTGGCTGACTTGAAGCCAGACTGGAGAGTTGGCCATTGGGTCCCAGCTCTGTGCCTATGTGAAGGGGTGGGGGTAGTATCAGGCGGGGCAACGGGGGCTGCCTTGCTGACCTTGCTGCCCATCCTCCCCCTTTAGTTTTGGCGACAAAGAAGGTGCTGCCTGTTAGCGCAGGCTGGGAGACAGCTCTGGGAATCCCAGAACTGCTTTCTCAAGGAGGGATAAGGAGTAGAGAGGACAGAAGACTCAGCCCCTCCTGGCCTATCCCCAACAGCTAAGTCAGCCCTCATTCCCTCCTTGAGGACAGCCACAAAGGGAGGAATTACACAGGGACTAGACCGGGACCAGGACTTCTGTGGCAAGTTGGCTGTCGGGGGGGGGGGGGGGGCACCAGGGAAGAAGGCACAGAATTCAGCTCCCTGTCTCAATGACTTTCCAGACTGAGAGGCAGGCATGCCTGATTTTTTCCCCTCCTCACCCACAGAAAGTGTTTGGTCACTGGGGTGAGAAGCCCAGCTGTGATGGGGGTTGAAAGAGAAAAGACTATTTGAGTCATTGATTTCTGGACACTGGGGCTGGGGACAGTGGTGACGGGGAAGCGTGGAGAAGAGCAGAAGCCTCCCAGCTGGGGTCTGAGGTTCTGGGAAAGTAGCAGGCTGTGTGTGGAGGGAGAGTGGCCGGCCTCCCTGTCATCTCAGCAGAACGGGGTGGTGGTTGGGGCGGGGGGTTGGCCAAGGACATGAGATAGAACCTGAGGAGCCAGAAACAGGAGAGAGTGCTTTTATGTGTTGCCTCGGAACTCGTGTCACTGCTGCGCCCTGGAAGTTTGTGGTGACCTCTGAGGCATGTGCATGTACTACTTTGAGTTTGAAGGATTCCCAGAGATCTTCTGATGAGAGTAGAACTCTAGTCATGAAGCCTTGACGTGAAAAGTCAGTACTATCTGGTTTTAAAAGAGGGTCTGTTCAGTTTGATGGCTTTAAGATTCCTCCACAGGAGCAGCAGAGCAGGCAGAGGGAGATCCCAGTCTGTGCTTCATGCTCTTGTCCATCCCCCTGTGTACATCCGTGAGGGGCCTGAGGACCAGGAAGGGGAGTCGATCTTTCCCAATGTCGTCTAGCATGGTGGCAGCTGGGCTGGGGCTGGATCCCATGTCTTGGGTACCTGCTCTTGGAGCAGTTGCTACTGGGATGTGACAGGTCTGAAAGTCAGCTGGGGTGACAATGTGGTACAGTGGGGTCAGGGCGCTTCCAATAACCATCCCCCCCCCCTTCCCTGACAGCAAAGCTCATTGTGGAGACAGATACCTTTGGGAGCCGGGTTCGAGTTCGAGGAGCTGAGACTGGTCTTTACATCTGCATGAATAAAAAAGGGAAGCTCATTGCCAAGGTAAGGCCCCAGAAGGAGTGGAGGGTCCCTGGGTCCTAGGGAGGGGGCTGGGCAGGCAGAGCTCCTCCAGGATCCCAAGGAGGTGGGCAGAGAGACCCAGGGCCACCTTGGGGTTACCTAGTGGTTGGGTGGAGGGTGGGGGAGGTGAGAGAGAAGGAAACTGCTTGAGAGATGAAAAGCTATAAAGGCAAAGGAGGAAGAAGGAAGGCTAGGGAAGGGGCTGGTGGGGGGGTTGGTAAATTCCATATATCTTTTTAACAAATCGCCAAATTGCTTTGCTATTATGTCCAATTACATGGTACCAGCATTTGGAATGTTCAGTAAGCCGCAGGCCCAGCCCCTCGGCCGAGCTCTGAAATGGCCCCATTAGTCACGGCTCTTCTCCAGCCTCAAGCTCCCCGCTTCCTGGGCTTCTGGGGCTCGGGGCTCCTCGTCTCCCCGCAGGCTTCCCCTCCCCCATGGAGTGGCTGCCCTGGGGCCCCGGGGGTCTTGAGGGGCCCAGGGGGATGGTGCAGCTGGGGAAACGGGTGCGAGCCTCTCGGCCAGACTGGTGGGCAGGAGGCCAGGGCAGGGAGGGTCTGGGCCCCCTCTCTGGCCCTCTGTGTTGGGGCCCAGCCCCTCCGGAGACAGCCATGTGTCACTGCTGCCCGGGAGGACAGGAAGTTGCCGGGTGGGCTGCGGCTTGTGAGGGATTAGAGAGCGGGTGCCCGGGCGGGGGTGGGGCTGTCACTCGTGCCCACCCTGCCATCTGCTGGGGTGCCCACCTGCTGTCTGGGGCCGCCTGCCCTCTGCCTCTGCTGGGGTGGGGGCGGGGGGCGTCTCCAGCCAGAGCCCCGTAACGCCGCGCGTCTGGCCCCACTACCTGCAGAGCAACGGCAAGGGCAAGGACTGCGTGTTCACCGAGATCGTGCTGGAGAACAACTATACGGCCCTGCAGAACGCCAAGTACGAAGGCTGGTACATGGCCTTCACCCGCAAGGGCCGGCCCCGCAAGGGCTCCAAGACGCGGCAGCACCAGCGCGAGGTGCACTTCATGAAGCGGCTGCCCCGCGGCCACCACACCACGGAGCAGAGTCTGCGCTTCGAGTTCCTCAACTACCCGCCCTTCACGCGCAGCCTGCGCGGCAGCCAGAGGACTTGGGCCCCCGAGCCCCGGTAGGCGCCGCCGGCCCTCCCCGCCGCGCCGAGCCGCTTGCCGCGGGGGCGCACGGAGAAACTCCGGGAGCCGAGGTCTGCGCTGCTGAAGGCTGGGGAGGAGCTGGGGGAGCCCCGGGTTCTAGCTGTCCATAATTGTTTGCTGTTGGGTTGTTTTTTGTTTTTTGTTTTTTGTTTTTTTTTGGTCGTTGTTTTGTTTTGTCTTGTTTTTTAAACAAAAGAGAGGCTCTATTTTTGTATTCCACTTGGCGGTGGTGTCTGTCTTCTTCGCTTTTGGGAAGGCGGGGAGTGGCCTAGACTGGGATTCCGGCGGGGGTTCCCTCTGGGTGGGAGGGGGGCTTTTCCAGGCCGGCAGAGGTACTCCTGAGACTCCCTGGGCCTGCAGGGTAAGCTGGCCGGGCTTACCCCCCCCCCCCGTGGGGGCAGGGAGGAAAGAGTGGGGACGTAGAGCAGGTTTTTTAAGGGTGGGTGTCAGTGGGGGGTGGGGTGGGGTGGATGTGTATTATTATTAAATGACTGAAATATTTATTTATTTATTTATTTAAAAGATTTTATTTATTTATTTGACAGACAGAGACCACAAGTAGCCAGAGAGGCAGGCAGAGAGAGAGAGGGGGGGGGGGGAGGAAGCAGGCTCCCCGCTGAGCAGGGAGACTGATGTGGGGCTCATCCCAGGACCCTGGGATCATGACCTGAGCGGAAGGCAGAGGCTTTAACCCACTGAGCCACCCAGGGGCCCCTGAAATTTATTTATTTAACTCGAGTATTAAAAATGTGTGTTGGAGAGCAAGGCCTGTGGGGATCGGGCCCTTCCCCCTTCCCCAGCTGCCTTGGGGCTGTCCTGATCAGAACCAGCTCTGCCCATAGCCTCCCTCCAGCCTGACTTAGGACCTGTGCCTGTCGTTGGGGGCTCTCCTGATAGGACAGAAGCAGGGAAAGGGTCAAGAAGAGGTTCTTTGCTGGTCCTGGGAGCTCTCAGAGAAGGACCTTATAGCTCCTAACGGGAGTCATTGCCAACACTAACCCCTAGCCACCTCTGGGGCAGAAAAGAGGGTTCTGCTAGGGCCAGAGCTCCATTCATGGATTCAGTGAATCTTTGTTTTTATTTTTTTAAATATTTTACTTATTTATTTGTCAGAGACAGCACAGGCAGGGGGAGTGGCAGAGCAGGCAGAGGGAGAAGCAGACTCCCTGCTGAGCCAGACGCTTAACCGGCTCAGCGCCCAGGTGTCTTCAATGAATCTTTAAAAAGCACCTCTCCACGTGTCTACATCTTCCTGGGAGACAGGCTGGAGATGCCAGAGCTGGTTCTTTCTGAGTATCAGGCTCCAGTGAATGAAAGAAAAGAGGAGCTGCCAGGGTCCAAGGTGGGGTTAGGCCGGAGGGGAAGACCGCCAAGCCCGGTGTTGACAACTGTGACATGGAGCAGGGCTGACTTTTGAGGATCTGGTTAGACAGCTGTGAGCAGAAGGTGCTGAGCTCAGGTGCTGTGCAAGGGCCCTGGGGCCATGACCCTGGGAGAGGCTGCCGGCCCTGGAGAGATGGGGCCCAGAGGAAGAGGGGCTGGGCAGGGGGCCAGGAGGGAAGTTCACAGGTGGAGAGCAGGACTCAGACTCTGGCCCAGAGGAGAAGCAGCAGCTCATGGGTCAGAAGGACTGGCCCCAGACGGCCCTGCTGTGGAGAAAGGAAGCCCAGGCCAAGCTATGGCAATGACAGAGCATGTCAGGGTGTAGGCATAAGGGTTGGCCTGATGGGCAGAGAGCTGTGTGTTTGGGTGTGGACTGGAGAGCCTGGCATCATGCCACATCGAGGGACAGCCCAAGCCCAGAGGTAGCAGGTCTCCTGAGGGCTTCATCACTGAGGCCTCCTGTTCTGGCCGTTTCTGCTGCCTTCTTTTGACAGTGCCCCTGGGCTGGTCCCACAGCCCAGCTACTGGGCCAATCCAGAAACCTCTTCCCTCTGGGCCTGTTCCTTGGCACTTCCTTGGAGTGGGGGGCACCCCAAGGCTTCCTAATCACATGGGCCTCTCAGAGCTGAAGTTGTGAGTTCCAGGGTCAGGCCATCCAGGTGGACCAGGAGCTCCATGGCTCAGTGGGAAGCCTTGGAGGAGAGAGGTTGGGGAGACCCTGGGCTCTGGCCATGCCACCTCATCTGGCTTGCTGTGGGGGTGAAGGGCTCTGGATAGAGGAGGTGTCTCCCAGCGCACAGACACCAGGGATGTGGGGAGGGGGGTCTAGACATCTCTGTTCCAGCTCCTCCAGCTCTTAGGGCCTCCTCCTCTGCTCCATCCCCTCCCCTCCCCCTTTAATTAATTCTGGGTGAGCAGCCTGGCTTTATTGTGCAAGGAGCTCGGGTCTCACTGTGGGAAAAGTCACACCTTCTGAGCAGCTTCTGATGCCATGCAAATGAAGAGACCGTCCAGGAAACGCTTTCATCTGCACGGCCGCCTGTCCAGCCCCCAGCCCAGTAATTGCCCACATTTCATTTGTTTGAGAGCAATTCCTGGGGGAAGCCATAGGGTCGGAGGGAGTCTGGGGTGGGGGTGGAATGTCAGGCTCTCTCTGCCTGTGATCCTGGCCACGGAGCAGGGAGGCTGGTCACTGGCTAGGCCAAAGCCACTCCTGCAACCTCCTGGGCTGGGGACGCCCGAGGTCTCCAGGGTGGTGGATGGAACTGTGCCGTGGTGGCCGTGACGGAGAAGAGGTGGGCTGTCTGGAGAGCCAGACCCTCCTTACAGAAAGGAGGGAGATGAGGGGTGGTGGTGGCGGCACTGGTGGTGGTGGCTAGGGGCAGTGGAGAGGGTGGGGGGGGATCCTTGGGGCGGCCTGGGGCTTTGGGAAGGGGCTGACATCCGGCAGGACCCCGGGTCAGGGACCCATGGGAGCAGAGCCCAGAGCGGTGGGGCCAGGCTGGGCTAGAGCACCCACCACCTTGTTTATCTTTGCCTTGCTGCCTCCATAGAGCCCTCGCTAATGGGGTTTTACAGCCCACTCAAGCTGCAACTGGCCGAGAATCAATCATTACCGGCACTTAGTGGTTTGATAGTTAACAGCCTGAACTGAAGCCAAACTGGTTGTTAACTGTGATAACAACTGATTTCAAGGGGTTATTGCCGGCCCAATATGCTCAGTCCATTTATTTCGGGGAAAACAAGCAGGGAGCCGTGGCAAGGCCCAGAAAAGGGAGGAGGACGGGACTCTTCTCAGCCAAAAGGTCCGCTGCTCTGCCCTAGAGTGGACGCTGGCTGTGAGGGCCCTGGGGGGCTGCCTGAGGCCTACGCCAGGCTCAGCCTCCAAGGACTCACTGAGGACCTGCATGCAGGCCCAGGTGACTCCCACAGAAGGCCTTCTCCTCAGTGCTTACCTCGTCCTGATCGCCCCCTCCTTTTTTTCGAGCAGTACCGCCCATGAGACCCTCACTGGGACTGACTCCCCACGAGGAGGAAGCAGGTCTAGTGGCCAGGCCTCCGCTTGTCCCCACCCAGAGGGTGGGGCTGGACCCACTCACCCATTCCTCCCTCCCCAAAGCCTCCCAGAACCCTGCCTGCTCCAAACTAGAACCTTGTCTTTCATTTCAAGGCCAGCAAAGACTCCGCCCAAATCTTGATGAGAAAGAGTGAGTGAGGGCTCTCTTCTCTCACTCCACCAGGTTCCGCCCAACCCTTCCTTCTACCCTAGCTGAGTGACAGAAGGGGAGGCTGTGGGCAAGCATCATTCTAGAAAGCCGATGCAGCAAAGGACATCGGGAGTTGTTCACCATCTAGAGACAGACAGCCTAGGGCCCAGAAGGTGCATAGCTAGGATCGAAATTAGTACTGGAAATCAGGTGTTAATTTCCAGGCCCAGGCTGCCTCTTGAGGGTTGTAGGTCTTTCCTTAATTTCATTCATTCATTCGATATTTATTGAGTGCTTACTGTGTGTGGGTCAAGCTCTATTCTGGGTAGAGGGACAAGCAGGAAATGAGACAAAAGCCCTGTCATTATGGAGCGCATAGTCTAGTGGGCGAGGGGGTGCAGAGCAAATGGTACATAGTATGGCAGACACTGAGAACCACATTGGGAAAAATGCAGAGAAGGGAACGAGTGTGAAAGGTAGGGTAGGGTGGCAGTGATTTTAAATAGGGTGCACAGAGAAGGCCTCACTCAAATCTTCGTGTTTGAGCAGACACCTCTCTGGGGAGGTGAGACTTTCTGGGGAGGGGCGTGGAGAAGGTTAGAAGCTGAGGTGAGGCCAGAGAAATAGAAAGGGGTGGTAGTGGAGGGCAGATCACACAGGGCCACTGAAAAGACTTCAGTTTTGATTCCAAATGAAATAGCACACCATTGGGGGCTTCCAAGCAGTAGAGTGACAGGCTCTGACTGAAGTTTTAACAAGATTACTTTGGCGGCTGTGTGGAGAACAGACAGCCAGGGAGCCAGGGAGACCAGTTACGAAGTTACTGAAGTAATCCAGACTGCAGAGAGTAGCGGATTGGAGGCAGTGAGAAGAGTTTGGGATTGGGGGCAGTTTTTACAAGTGGGGACGACAAGACTTGCTGATGGATTTGAATATGGGCTGTGAGAGAGAGGGAATGTGAAGGGTTTCTGGCCTGAGCTGACACAGAGAAGACTGCAGAAGGGGCAGATTTTGAGAGGAAGAGTAGAAGTTTAGTTTTGGATGTATTACATCTCAGCTGACTAAAGAAATACACAAAAGGAGATGGTGAGTGAGCAGTTGTGCACGTGTCTAGAATTCTGGGGAGAGGTCTAATGTGAAGATACAACTTTGGGAGTATTCGGCACACAGGTGTTTTTATTTTTTTTTAGGATTTTATTTATTTATTTGACAGAGAGAGAGACAGCAAGAGAAGGAACACAATCAGGAGGAGTGGGTGAGGGAGAAGCAGGCTTCCCGCCAAGTAGGGAACCCAATGTGGGGCTCGATCCCAGGACCCTGGGATCATGACCTGAGCTGCAGGCAGACGCTTAACAACTGAGCCACCCAGGCACCCCACACGGGTGATTTTTAAAGCAGGAGATGGAATGGGTTCCCTTGGGAGTGAGCGTAGCTAGAGAAGAGAGGAGCCGGAGCCCCAAGTCTGAGCGCCGGGATACACCTGCAGAGGTCAGGACAGAGGGGGAACCAAGGGAGGAGATTGAGAAAGTGTGGCCCATGAGGTAGGTGGGAGGAAAACCAAAACGGTGTAGTGTCGTGATGATACAGGACCAAGACAACAATTTCTGGGCCCGAAGCTTTAAGTGTCTTACTCCCCAAACAACACCAGGGCCAAGAGGAAGTAGCCAACAAGTAGGGTCTGTTTGACCTGGGAGTCTCCTGGCCTCTTCTTTCAGCTTCTCCCGGCCTGTCATCACACTGTCTTTACCTCCAGAACCTAACTCAACTCCAGTCCCCTTACTCTTCGACTTCTCCGCCACCCTCTCCCTGCTCCAAGCCGTCATCAGCTCAAGTCTGTCTTTATGGCAACAGCTCTAACTGCTCTCCCTGATTCCTCTCATAACTCCCGACAATCCTTTCTGTGCTCAGTAGCCAGAATTTTCAAAACACAAATCTCATCTTTGTACTCCCGCCTTATCTAGAATTGAACTCAGACTCCTTTCCAAGGCCCACATGGTCCCTGGCCTGCTCTGGCCTGACTGTCCATCTAACCTTAGGGCTTAGTCACTTAACGACTGGGGGCACACCTCCTTCCAGCTTCTCAAACAAGACAGTCTTGCATCTGCCCCAGGGCCTTTGCATGTGTTGTTTCCTCCACTTGCAATGCTGTTCTTCTTGAACTTGCAGGTTCAAGAAGAACCTGACTGTTCGTTCTGTAGATCTCTGCTTTATTTCTTTATTACCCTTATCCTTATCTGATATTATCTTGTTTCTTATTTGCTTGCTTTTGGTCTGTCTATCCCCCCCAACCCCCAGGAGAGCAGGGAGGGACCCTGATGCATATCCAGTGCTGAACCAATGCCTCGCACCTCCTTGTCGTGAGTTTTCAGTAAACGTTGGTGGAAGCAATCAACTGATAAAGTGAGAGGAGACTGGGAAGCTGTTGAGTGGACACAGCAGGTTAGGGGTTCTCTGTATCCAGGGTTGGGTTGGGCTTGAAATGCCCGAAGGTCAGGGAGACTTGAGGGTGGTCCTGGGATGGGTGACCCCTGGAGCCCATCCAGACATGCGCAATCTTACTAAAAGGAGATGCAGTGCTGTCCGACATGGGCTCACCCCCAGTATCCTCAAGCTGCAATGCCTGTTTCCAAAACCCAGACAAAGGAGCATCTAAGCAGTGCCCGGGGGAAGGGTATATCAGAACCTCCTCAAATTCTGCTTCCTTCCCCACCCCTGGATGTCCTCAGCAACCAGGGGACTTCAAAGGAAAGAGTGAAGGGGAATTAAGAGCTAGAGAGTGGAGAAGCGATGAGGAGTAAGTAGCGAATCAGATGGGGAGCTGGCAGGAACTCGGGGGGATCCCCAAGTCCCATGGAACTGTGGGGGGCTGTGCCAGTATGTCCTTTTGGTTGCCCTGCTTCCCCATCTCGATCTCTTGCTGACCCTCAAGAGCTAACTGGCATTCTGGGCAGGCCCCAGAGCTGAGCCTTGTGCTCCTACTGGCTGGCAGATGCGGAGAAGGGCTCCGGCTCAGTCCTGCAGCCTGTTACCCACCCTCAACCCCCCCCCCCCGCCCCCGGGAAATGAGCTCAGGCTGCTGGATCGGTCTGGGAGCTGCGTCTCTCCGCCCTTCCTTCCTTGGCTGTGGATGGTGGAGGGAGGATATGGTCAAGAGGAGAATCAGGGTGTTAACCTACGTCCACGGAGGCCTGCAGCTTTGGCACTAGGGGATGAAGGCCCCCGGTCATGAAGAATCACATGGGCCCTGGCCTGGGGTCTGCTGGAGGTACTCAGAACAAGGGGCCAGAACTGGACACTGCCTTGAGGAGGTAAGGAGAAGCCGGGATGGAGCTTTTCACAGTTTGCCGGTTCCCGTTACCTCGAGCCCAGAGAACCAGAAAATGCCTGGGCCTGAGGCCTGGGAGTGGCAGACTGGCAAGCCCTCGAGGAGCCAGGGCACAGGGCTGGGGACCCAAGCCAACAGCCAGAAGATCCAGCCAGTGACTTTCAAGGATGGGAGTGGCCAGGGCCAACACCAGATCCCACTGTCCCTGTCCGCCCACAGACACACAGCTTCCAAACCCCCCGGGTTCAGAACCTCGACCTTTCTGTCCTTCTCCTTATTTCTAGTCTCTGATATTTAACATTTCAACTTGACAAACATCACCAATTCTTGCTAAATCTCTCTTCACGGAGAAGTGCCCCCTGTCCCATCACAGCCTCTGCTGGGCCATTGCACACCCTCCCACCTCATTGTCCTGCCCGGTCTCTCCCTGGGCTTTCTGGACACCCTCCCCTCCCTGCCTCCCGCAACTCTCAGTAATGAGGAGCAAAATCGTAAAATATTCATCGTGGGTAACACACCATGTCGGATCTGCCCGATCTCAGGTCTGATAGGAGAGGCCGGGTTGGGAGGGTGCTGGGTCTTTGGCTTCCAAGGGTTTGGGCTGACTTCTCCACCTTGGGCTCCAGTTCCAGCCACTTCCATCAAGCCAGGCCCAATCCTCCCTTGGGGGGAATGTGGGGGGTCCTGGGGAGAGGTGCTAGTGGCCCAGGGAGAAAGCTCCTAAGTGAGGTGTGACTTCTGTGACCAGAAGACTAAAGCCAGAGGTGTGTGCTGAGAGAGAGGAGGGGGCAGGGTCAGAGCCTATGCACTCAGCAGTGTCTGGAATGATGATTTTCTGCTCTGGGGAGCCTGGTAAGGCGGGATTGTGCGCCACGTGAGGGAGAGAGGGAATGGTGTTGGTGGCAGGCCTCCCTGCGGGGACACATCCATCACACCGGTGGGGCAGGTAGAGAGAGGGAAGGGAAGGGTAAAGGAATCTTCTCTTACTCTCCCAACACCTCTGGAATTCGTACTGACACTGATTGCCCATCCCCGCTCCTGGCCAGGCCTAAGCAAGTCAGAGAAGGGACTCAGAAAAATGGCGACAGCAGCCGCCAGAGATGGGCTGTGGCTCCGTGTGATGTCAGGAGTCAGAGCTTTGGAGTCAGACCGAACTAACCTTGAATCCTGGCTCTGGAGCTCCCTAACCGAGTACACAGCAAGTCGCCTCACTGTTCTGAGCCTCAACTTCCTCACCTGCCAAATGGGTCACAGACTCCTCCCTACAGAGTTGTCCTGAGGAGTTTGTAAGGCGTCTGGCAGAGTGCCTTAACAATGGTTCCTAACAAGGGTGGGGAGGGACTCTGGAGGAGGGGTGGGGCCGGCAGAGTGAAGTCCCAGCGAGCCTGGGTTTGCCCAGTGACATCATCTAAGAAGCCCACCGAGGAGCCGGGAGAAAGGCAGGGTCTCTAGGAAGGTTAGTTTCCTGGGGAAATAGCTCTAGGAGCTCAATGGCCCAAGATAGCCCGGAAGCCGGGAGAGATGAAGGGCAATGTCCTCCGTGCACAGAACGCCTGCCCTTGCCCCCTCCCTTCCACTTACCCCTCCCTCCCACTTACCCAGGTAGGTGTGCCAGGAGGTCTGGGAGAACTGAGAGGACAGATGTCCCAATGTCCTGCAAGGGGGATGGTCTTCCGGCTCAGTCCCAGAGGCCAGTGTGCGGGTCTTGCCTCCCTGCTCCTCAGACCCGGCCTTGCCTCCCCTCTCCCAACCCCTAAAGCAGGGGCCGGGGAGGCAGTGATCTGTTGGAAGAACGGAAGGAGAGAGGAGCAGAGAGAACACGGAGAACCAGCATTCAAGGCTTGCTTTCTTCCCAGTTGATGCCAAGCTTTTCCTTTCCCCAGGGGCCTCAAACTGATACCTGCCAAGCCTACCGGAGACCGCCTCTGTGCCAGGTATGAAAGCAAGTATTAAGAGGCAACAGTGAGCAAGTCAGAAAGACCCCGGATTCTCGAAGCTTCCCTTCCAGTGCAGATGGCCAGAGTTGGCCAGTCACTTCTGATGAGGCATGGGAAAGCCTGAGACAGCTGAAGAGCTAGGGGTGTGTGAGGACAGAGGGGTCCTGGGGAGGACGTCCCATGGCTCAGGGTTGAGGCCTTGCTGCCTCAGAGACGGCCAGGTGGGAGCAGGGACCCTGGGCGGCCCCCAGTGGAGTTCGGCTCAGCTCAGGTCAGCCCCAGCTCGTTCAGGGCACACGGGGTGGGGTTGGGGTGGAGTTGCTGGAGATAAAGGCCTGGACGAGGCGGTCCAGCCTCCAGGCCGCACCCCTTGCACCGGGGTTCACGGACCAGCGGTGCGGGCGGTCCGTAGCTTACTCCACTTGGCTGGATCGTGACGGATCCCAGAGAAGATGAGTCAAGAGGAGCAGCTGTGGAATCCTCAGGGAAATGCATTTTTCCTGAACCTTAATTTCCTCATCAAGAAGGTAAAGAGGTTTGAACCAGAGTATTTGTTTTCAGAAAAAAAAAAAAAAAAGAATTAGCAGCAGAACCTAATTTCCTGAGGAAAACCTGTGCAGAAGTCTATTTCATAAAATAAATGTACACAAGACTCGCTTCGGTCAGCCGAGGGACTGACGTCCCCTCTGTTTCTTCCTTCGTGTCTGACATGTCAGCTGGGGCAGGGAGTGAGGGAGATGGACGGTCCGAGCTCTTCAGGGTTCTCTGGGGCATTTAGGGGGAAGATGGGGGCGGGGACCCTCCAGGGAGGAAGGGCTGGGTGGGCTCCAGGCCTGCAGTCCAGGGCCTCCCCCTGGGCCCCCACCGCCTCGGGAAGGTGCCTCCAGGAGGAGCCGCTGAGCACCTCCTCAGAGCACCTGGACCGGCGGGTCTGTTCCCACAGCCTCTGAGAGGCTCCCCGTCTCTTCCTGCACTGACCACTCACACCCAGGGATTATCCCAACCAGAAACTTCCATTCGGAACAAAGCTCCCAGGAATGAAACCCGAGCTGCCACTGAGAGGCTCCCAGGCTAACTGGGAAGTGGCTGGGAAAGGGAGCGAAAGCTCGAGAAGCACTGGGAGCCTCAGGGAGGCCGTGAAACCTGAAGACAAACGACCAGCCAGTGGACTGGTGCTGTGGAGCTGCCACTGCCTTCTGCAGAACCAAAGGTCAGGGCTGAGCCGAGCGGGAAACGAAGGGGAAGTGCACCCCCAGGCTTTCGATGGGAGAGTAATTGGTGCACCTGTGGCTAGGGCCAATATCCCCTGTGAGGCCCCCAGGGCTGGCCTGCAGTCACTCAAGCTGCCCTCCCTTCCCCTCTCCCCCCAACCCCCTCCCAGCTGCTTCCACTTACTCCAGTGGGCTGCTGGATTGGTCAGCGACGGGGCCGCCTGCTCACCCAAGGGAGGGGAGAGAGGGTCGCCGGCACAGTTACCATGTGTCAAGCACCCATCAGATGTCAGGTGTGCTGTCTGTGTCATTTCCAACCCTCCTGACAGCTGGGCAAGTTGGGCACTACTAGCCCCATTTTACAGATGGGGAAACTGAGACTCAACGCAGTAAGTCATTTGCTCCAACAGACAGAGCTAATTAGTGGTTGACCTTGGATCTGAACCCAGGGCTTTAGGACTCGGAAGTACTGAAGCAGCTTCTGCCACAACGTACTCTTCAGTCTTAAACTGCCTCATTAGAGTCCAAGAACCTGAGTTTTTTGTTTGTTTGTTTGTTTGTTCTTTTTTTTTTTTTAAATAAACTCTTGGACGCTTGGGTGGCTCAGTCGGTTGAGCGTTTGACTCTTGATTTCGGCTCAGGTCCTGATCTCAGGGTTGTGGGATCCAGATGGGTGCGGAGCCTGCTGAAGATTCTCTCTCTCCCTGTCTCTCTGTCCTCCCCCTAAAATAAACCCTGTCGTCCCCTTCATGTCATGGTATGAGACAAAGGAAGTTGTCCTTTCACCCCAGGAAGTGGTCCCTTCTCCAGCTTGGCTCCTGTGGCCATGTGAAAGTGATTCACTTCTCTGGGGTGAGGACTCCTCGTTTGTAAAACAGGATTCGTAATAGTGTCTATTTAGAAGTGCAGGGCCAAAGATAATACTCATAAAGTGCTTGGAAAGTGCTGGGCCCAGAGGAAACAGTCAAGGCTTTGGTTGTTGTTCGAGGAATTCCCTTCCCCCTTTGCCTGGGCAGCCC